>NC_040906.2:204348057-204987762 GCF_004126475.2 Phyllostomus discolor
TGTAGCTTGTCTGTTTTCAGTTTAGGGAACTTTCAGATTTTTATTTTTTACCTTTGATATCCTGCCGTTTTACCAGCCGGTGCCTTGGTGCTTTTCATCCACACTGCCCTACATTCAGTCTACTTGCACAGCTTGAAGACTCAGTTTTTCCTCCCTTCTGGGAAAAAGTTCAGACGCTATCTCGTGAATCCTGCCTCTCCCTCTGTCTCTCTGCTTGTTTCAGGCCCACGCGAGCCCTGACCAGGCTGCTCTTGCGCCCTTCCTCCTCACCCCCACACTCCATCTTCCGGAGCCACACGTCAGGTGATTTCCTGGGTTCTGTATTCTAATTCACTCATCCTCTCTTCAGCAGTAGGTGCCTTGCTGTTAAACCCACCTACGGCGACTTCACTTCCCTGCTTCTTCTTTCGTTTGCACGGTTGGTGTTTGAGTTCCAGGGAGAGGTTAATGTGTCCCCTCCCCGCCCTGCCCAGCGCTCTTTCCTGACGCTTAAATGTATTTAGAATCTCTCCGGGTTGTTTCATTGTCTCTGGTTCTTCCCACAAATGTATGTTTGCTAACTGCCCCTTTGGTTTTTAAATGGGATTTGGATTCTGAACTGATTTGTACAAAGAACCACTTTCTGTGGGATGTTACTGCTTGTGGGACTATTCCTATGGAGCCATCTGGTACTTCCCAGAAGCTTCTAGTACAGCATCCAAAGGCAGCTTTGACCGGACGTCGCATCTGGCGTCTCATTAATGAGAACGAAACCAGACATCCACACGCATATTCCCGGGCCGGTCAACTGCGGGCAGAAGGGGACGGCCCTGGCTCCTCCGAGTCCGTCTCCCGAGGGCAGTTCGGGCAGGTACCCGAGCAAAATCAAGGTTCCGTTAGAAAGGGAGAATTGGGTTCCGTGCACTCAAGACTGTAGCTCTCCCAGAGATCTCAAATTTGCAAAGAACCGCGTAAGAGTTAACAGCCCAGTAGAGAAATTCTTTAGGGGTTGTGGAAGGGAAAGAGAAAGGATAATTAAAAACAAAAACAAACATGGGAAGGACAAATTTTGGTGAGACCTATTTTGGTGGAGTGTCACTTAGGTTTTCCAGAAATGCTTCACATTTTTGTGCAAGGCAACTCTGGTTTTTGTTGCTGGTTATAGAGTAGCTCTATACAGGCCACTGTGTGCTTTTCTTTTGTCTTTTCCCTTCCGTTTACAAGCAAAACAAACAAACAAACAAACCAAGAACAAAAGCAATTCAATAGAGAAAATATATATATACCATAGTGTCTGAATGTCAGACCTGATGAGACGAGCTTTAGTATTAATAATTTGAATCACTCTGGGAGTACACTGTGATCCCTTTAAGGGTTCAAGGTCATTTGGAGAAAGGAAAGCGATGTTCACAGGGTTGACGCAGAGCTGGCTTTGCCCCGGCCACACACAGGGTAGCTCAGCGACACGACCGGGAACAGAGTGTCTGCCTGCCGGTTCTCACACGGTCAGTTGGTCGCCCGCCTCCTGGCCTCGGCGGCAGCGCTTCCGTGCTCCGGGGCACAGCCACCCCAGCGGGGGCAGCGCAGCTGGCTGGGCGAACGCTCTCCGAAGCTTTGCTAAGACCGGTCCCCTGTCCTCTGTTCCGTCAGTGTTGGGTGAGTGCCTACTGTGTGTCAGCCACTGTGCTGGGTGTCAGGGAACAAACAAAGTCTCTGCTTCCACTGGAGCTTCCTGGAGAGAAAGACCTTGTATCCGACTCCACATACGGGGTGGGGCGAGAGCGGGTTTCCAGCTGTGAGCGTGCAAAAGGCAGAGCTTAGGCTTGCCTCCTTGCTTGTTAATTACTATATTATTTTCCATGGGAACGACTGCAAACCCACTTTTGCCCCACCCTGTCTTTGAAAAATCTATGGGTATCTGAATTTTTAATTATTTGTGGAGATATTGTCACTGCTTAAAAGTAAAAAATATATATATATATCGATCATAGCAGTGTGTCCTCAAATACCCGAAGTTCAACACCTTACACATTTGCTCGTGTGTCTCCCTCCTGCCGCTCACTCACTCATTTGTCCATGCGACACCAGCTAGGGTGGCAGGGAAGACCCTGCACAGGACGCAGGCTGGAACCTGGGGACTCGGTGGAAGAATGGTGGTTTGGTGGGGGGGGGGGGTTCGGCTGAGGCAGGAACGATGTTCCAGAGAGAGGGAGCCGCGAGTGCAGAGACCCTGAGATGGGAAAGAGCGTATTCCCTTCTTGTGTGAACCCACCTGGTGCCCCAGCCCCCTGCCCCTCCGCATTCCTGTCCCCCCTCCCCCCACCCCACCAAGGCTGGCTTCCTCCCCACGTTACTCTGGCTCCTGCCCTCTCTCCTTTGTCACCGTCTCCCCTCACATCCTTCCCTGTGACCCCTTGCCTGTCGTCTTTTCTATCTTCTTAACCTTTTCATCCTTGAACTCTATGACTGCTGGGATTTGGCTGTTTTCTGGCCATAACCTTACCGTGTAAACCTGGAAACCTGTCGAGTCTGGGACTGTGCTCGGAGCTCTCACTGGTTTTCCCGTAAACCCGCATTTGGGCCCCATAGTGTAAACGTAACATCCTCGACCCCTATGAAAGGGCCGGCGTGTGTTCACCACGTTGGAGTCGGCAAGGCGGGCTTTATAAAGGGTCTTTCACTGAATCCCGGCCCCAACGGGACTGGGGAGGAGGAGGTGTTCTCGAGAGGAAACCAGGCGGCCGGAAGGCCTTCACTGAAGTCTGAAAGCCGGTGAGTAGCCAAGCCGAGGTGGAAACCCAGGCCTCCAGCCCCAGATCCCTTCTTGTCTTTCCTGCAGGTACCACCACTGCCCGCCGGACAGAGACGGCAGACTCCGTTTTAGTGACCACGCCACGCGTACGTTGAATCGGCCTCCGAGTCTCAGCTGGCTTCTGAGACTGGCGTTCTTTAGCTGATCCGTTCCCCTCCTGCGTGACCTGGGCATGGCAGCGGCAGCCACCCAGTTTTACCCTCCCCCGCCCCGCCCCAAAGAGAATGACGGTCATTTCTATTTGGGCAAAGAGTGTTCTGTCTCGGGATTTGTGAGATCAGGAGTTTTTCTTTTCTTAAACAACAACATTTTTCTTCTGTGAAGGGCCAGACAGTAAATACATGTGGCCTCGCTCAGCTGCCCGATGCCCCCACAGACGATGCTGAGATAAATGCGCACGGCCGTGCATCACCGATACTTTCCTGAAAAAACAGGCAGCTGCCTGGGCCCGGCCCCCAAGCTGTAGCCTGCTGACCTTTGTTGAAGATAAACGGTGCACATAAGCGATAAGTGCTCTAAAACGTATCCCTCGTGGCAGGCAAGACTTGCGTAAACTTGGAGTAACCGAGCCCCCACAGCTCAGCGGTTCTGAACGAGAGGGGTGCTTCTCCCTACAGGAGATGGGGCGCACCGGGCCGGAGCGGCCTCTCGCCACCCTCCCTCCGTCTCCGCATGGGGGTGTGGCCTCACTCTGGGTCTCGCTCCTTCCTCCCAGCCTAAGCCGGCCTGTCCTGACGAATCACAGAAGGTGAAACAAATCTTTACTGCAAGACGCCTCAGGCCCTCTGGGGAGGCGCGCCCTGCTTTTCCCAGGCTTGACGCCCACCACCGCTCTCTCCGCGGAAGCACCTGTTGGGCTGGAGCCGCTGCTCCAGAGACGGCACAGGGACCAGCGGTGGCTCGTGCTGCTCCAATCAGACCGAAAGCCCCTGGGTGTGCAGCCACGGACCAGCAGAGCGCCTGGTGCGGGAGGAAGTTCGACAGAAGCTTGCTGGAAATAAAAAAAACACTCCAAGCCGTCCCTGCCACCTCCATGCCCACCCACGTGCGTGATTCATTTATTTATTTGCAGTATCACTGTCTTGCTCTGGGACTCAAGTTAAGTGCCTTGTGGCTCCTGCGCAAGCGGAGGGAGGCCCCACCTGGTGCGTGGGATCCCCGCTGACCTCCACCACCCACGCACACCTCCGGGAGGCCGAGGGCTGCGTGACGACCCACTTCCGGCCGAGCCGAGGCAGGTGGGCGAACAGGAGCAGAGCTCCAGCAGCCCTGACCACTGGCCGGCAATCACCGAGCAGTGCAGATGCTTTAAGGACCCTGTGCTAACTTCGGAAACTTCTCCCCGGTCTACGACTGTGAGAACACTTGCTGAAGCTCTTCCAAACGGGATGAGGCCCGTGGTTCTGAGAGCACGGGGTGGTCGGGGGGCAGGGCGCTGCTGCCCCAGGGACCGAGTTCCCTCGGGAGCCGTGGCAGGAGAGCTCCAGTGTTCCCAGGAGCAGGCGGCAGCGCCGGGGGCCCGGGTTCTGCTCAGGCCGGGACCTGGGGGCCGGTCCGAAGGCGCCCCGGCCTGTGATTTCCGCTGCCCTGAGCTCACGGGGGGCGGCCCCTGAGCAGCAGCGGCAGCAGGTGGGAGGACAGGAAAAGTCAAACCTCAGAGTGGGCTTCTCCACTGCCGTGCGGCGGCCACAGTCCTTTCACTCGAGGGGGCTCGGAGGCCGGGGGAGGAGGAGGGGGGCTGGGTGTTACTGTGACGACAGCCCTGTCATGGTTTCCGTGGTGAACTGTGGGTTTTCCAGACCTTCAGGCTCCAGGGCCCACCCCGCTGTGGCCACGTGCCCTCCAACGCCCCGGACCCAGATGGACCCAGAGCCCCCAGCCACCGCGGGAGTGGGCAGTCGGCCCCTCCTCGCTGGAAAGGGAGAGCCCTCCTCTCCAGCTGGAGTTTGATTTGTGGGCGACCAGGGGGAAATAAATGGTAACACCAGAGCTTCGCGGGCCGGGCACTTCTTGTTCAGTTGGCATTTACGGGCCCTTCCTCTGTGTCTGGTCTCTGACCGACATTCGCCAGCCCCCTCTCTCCCACCCTTCCTGGCACGGCCGCCAGTGCCCGTCCTGTTTCTGCGCACGCTGGGCAGCGGAGGGGACTGGCAGCCCACGGCAGAGAGGGCTCGGGCCCTCCTTCTGCCCCGCCCCTCGGCGCTGCCTTGTATGGCCATTCGGGAACGTTCTGGCTGAAACAGCTGTCTCGTGTACACCGAATACTCCCACGGGACCAGCACTCCGTCACTCATCCAGGGACAGCCCGTCGAGCTCCTGCTTTGAGAGAGTCCACAGTGACCTCCCTGCGTCCGGGAGGTGCCTGCGACCCGCTGTGGTCACGGGAGACAAAGAATCCCCGTGGGGCAGGCGGCCAGAGGGGTGATGGACAGCCCAGGGGCGGCAGTCACCAGGTGTTCCGGAAGCTGTCAGGCCGAGTTCCTGTGCACAGTGGGGTGGGGAGGGGGGCTGGAGGGGAGGGGTCCCCTAGGCCTGACGAGGCTCCTGGGCTGCGCGAGGTGGGACTGGCAGTTTAACTGAGCTGACGGTGGACGCCGAGGGTGGGAGGTGACGGGAGAGAGGTGAGGAGGCCGGCTGGATGGGACCCAAGTCCCAGAGCGGAGGGCTGGAAGAGGAGGTGGGGCCCCGCTGGCAGGGAGACCAGCACCATCGTCCGGCTGGGAGAGGACAAGGGCGGGGGAGGGGGCGTGGGGGGGTTACATGGTCTTGGTTACCGAACAGGTGTGGCGGGGAGGAGGGTACATGGGCTTCTGCCTGGGCCACGCGGCTCATTCCCTCACTAAACGGGACCCTCTGATTTGACTCTAGGGGTACAGGGCCCCTGGCGCGTTTTCGGAAGAGGCGTCACCCAAGTGGAGGGCGACGGGCTCCAAGTTTCTCTCTTTCCCTTGCTCATAGCTGTCGTTTGTCTCCAGTGTAGGTTTGCGAGTGGACTCACCCCAGTGGAAGCTGGTGGAGGGAGTCGGACGCCGGGGGAGAGACGGTGGGGTCCACCTTGGCAACAAGGGCTTCCCCCTCCTTTCTGTCTCCCCCCTACCCCCCACTCCCGCCGCTGTGGGGGCTGCGCGGGGTTATAGAGTCTAGCGTTCAGGGGCTCGCAGTCTGGCAGAAAACCAAGCCCTTTGGTGTTAGCAGAAACAGACACAAGACAGGCGACGAGGAATAGTAACCAGGGAGAGTTCCGGGGTGGAGTCTCCTCCAGGACATTTGAATCGCCAAGAATTAAAAATGATGGTTTTAGAGAACCTGTGGGCTATGAGATGGGGAGGGGGGAGGGCAAATTCAGACCACCTCCTTAGTTACAGTCCCTTGGTAGAACTGTCCACCTCCTGGGACCGATTGTTTATTTTGTAATCTTTCCCTAAATTTTGTTCTGCAGTCTTTTCACCAGCTCTGTCAAGAGAGACTAGTCCAGATGGCCTGCCAACACAGCCATGCCCTGACTGAAGAGGCTGCCCTGTTAGCAGGAATGCAAGGCTTTGGGGGGCAGGGGGGGCGCACTGGGTCCAAATCCAGACACCCCTGCTTACTAGTGCTGTGATTCGGGGCAGGGGGCTACCCACACATTGGCGTCCCCACCTGCAAATTGGGAATAAACATACCAGCGATGGGTCGCTGTGTGGCCCTGATGACATGAGTAACATAAAAATGTTAGCACAGAGCCTGGTGCATAACCGACGGGGAATAAACTCCGCCCACAGTCACCGGGCTCGCAGCAACAGTGGCATCTGGGTGCACTGGGGGCAGGCCAGAGGGTCCGCGGCCCAGCAGAGCCGCCCGCCTTAGATCCTCTCTGGAGAGAGGAGGGCAGCCAGCACTCCGTGTGGTCACGAAGCAGAGGCTGGACGGAGGTGTATGCGGCAGAGGGCTGGACACCTGGCCGGTCCCTGTCACGCCATGCTTCAACAGGACGTCAGTACATTTCGAGAGCCGTGCAGCCCACCTGACATAACCCTGGCCCTCCCCCACCCCCACCCCATCTACACGCTAGGCCTGTCCCTTCTGCGCATGGCAGGGGGTGCAGTGGGCCCTTTGTCGACACCGGGCCACGCAACTGCCCACATCCGCTAGTGGGACAGTGGTCTGGCAGGGGACCGGTCACGGGGATCCCCTCTGCAGAGAGGGCTGTGGGCGCGCACATGGGGTTTCTGAGAAGGGGAATGCCCCTTCTCTCCTCTGCACCTGCTCTGCGCCTCGTTCTGATGATGCCCCTCACACGGGGGGGGGGGTCTCCAGGGCCTTGGTTTTCTTTTCCTCTCTCCCTCCCTCCTTCCTTCTTTCCTTCCTTCCTCCCTCCCTCCCTCCCTTCCTCCCTCTCTCCCTCCCTCCCTCCCTCCTTCCTTCCTTCCTTCCTTCGTCCCTTCCTTCCTCCCTCCCTCCCTTCCTCCCTCTCTCCCTCCCTCCTTCTTTCCTTCCTCCCTCCCTCCCCCCTCCCTCCTTCCTCCCTCCCTTCCTCCTTCCTTCCTCCCTCCCTCCCTTCCTCCCTCCCTTTCTTTCCTTTTTTCCTTCCTTCTTTCCTTCCTCTCTTCCTTCCCTTTCTTTCTTTTTTTAAACATGCCCCTCATTCCTGTCAGTCCCCCCAAGTACAGTGCGTCACCAACAGTACAAGGGGCTCTCAATCAGAAAGAGGAAGTGGGGCAGCCCCCAGCACGGCCCCAGCGTGGCCCCTGCATGTCCCCAGCATGACCCCAGTGTGGCCCCAGAATGTGCCCAGCGTGGCCCCAGCATGTGCCCAGCGTGGCCCTCAGCATGGCCCCCAGCTGGCCCCAGCCTGCCCACACTCTGGGACTGGGGTGTTCCCCCTGCGACTTGCTTTCCCTCACCCTGACATCTGGGAGGTCCTGTAAAAATCGACCCAGAACAAGGGACTCCGGGACGGAACAATGAGCAGAACTTACAGGAACTGAGGAGCACTTACACCCCGCCCCACCCCCCAGAAAACGCACCCCATGCTGGTCTGTAAGTCACTGCGAGAGCACAAAATGACTAGTATCTGCTGAGCACCAGGAGCCTGACACATCAACATCCAGTCTTCCCCAGCAGCCTGCAAGGGGACGCGGTCGCTTCATGCTCCAGGTGAGGGAACTCGTGCCCAAGCGCACAGAGCTCAGAGGGACTGGAGGGGGACTGAGACTGCCCTTCTGTCTGTCTGTCTGTCTGTCTCCAAGACTCACGGCCACTCCACACACCCCACGCTGCCCACCACGAACCCTAACGGCCTCCATCAAGGGAGACCATGCAGACCCTCCCGGTCGGCACTCACGCCCCAGGGAAGACGGTGAGGCAAACTGCAGTGGACGCGAAGCCGCCGTCCCCGGGAGCCGGGCTGCAAGAGGACCGCGTGCGGCAGGCGCCGGCGCACAGAGCAGGCCGCTGCCAGGCGGCAGCAAACACGACGTCCAGCTTTCACTCCGCCGGTTGCGTGCTTGACAAAGACGATTTAGCCTATTATACCCTTTAGCCTATTAACCCTTTAGCCTATTATTTTGTTTCGACACTCCAGCTAAGATCAAACCCCACATCTATAAAGGATAGAAGTTTTGGTAAAGTGGATTTCGTTTGTATTGACTGTAACTGAGACAAGTTAGCAACATTTTATTTCTATGAGAACGATAAAATTACACTCTGTTGGTAGCAAATGCATGCATACATAGGTACACCTGGCAGTATGGTTGGCGATGACGTAAGCGTTGCCGCTCACTTGCAGAAAGGCCACCTCCAGCGTAACTCGACGGGAGGGCACCGTGCACGGTCAGCTGCTGAGTCACGGTGGGGCCGCCTGTCAGCCCCGCCACGGAGCCGAGCCGGGGGCGGCAGCTGCTCCTCCACCCCCGAGCTGTTGCTACAGTAACTAGACATCTTTGCTTTACATTTGTTCTTTTCAGAGGTGGGTGGTTATTTAAATACAGAAACATGTACCAAGAAGAGAAAAGCAGTCGCCTCGCACGGCACTCTCCAAAGAAGACTGTTCTAATTCCAGTGTCTACGGCTTTACATGTGTTGGTGGGGGGAGGTGGTAGGGTCTCTCTTCCATCTTTGTTTTTCTTCAGAAACTTGTCTCGACAGTTTTTGCACACGGAGGATTTTAGGAATCAGTGCTACTTTAAAAATCCCCTGGGGATTTTGATCGGTACAACAATTATACAGTAATTTGGGGGAAAATTATAACTTCACAACTGAGCCTTCCTATCCATGAATATGGTGTTCAAGCCTTCTTTCATTTCATGTTCAATTAACGCTTTCTCTATTTTAATGATTTTGTTTCATACTGCGAGCTAGATATTTTCTTATTCTTCTTTTTACATTTGAAATCCCTCATTTATTTCCAACTATTTTTCTTTTTCTACTCACCTTGATGCATTTTAATTTTGCTTTTCTGTATTTTTTATTTAAATGGTCGATTCATGTACTACAACTGTCTTTTATTTTTACTAATTGAATTTAAGGAATTATTATATAACGTAAGCTAGTTTTAAAATTTTATATCGAATAGTAAAGCAGGAGATCCCATTTCGAAATAATACATTTATTTTAATAATACGGTTGGAAATTTTGCTAGATTTAAAGTTTTTGAAAACAAAGATAACATGTATATATGCAGTGGTCTGCAGCAGAGTAGAATGGAAGGTAGAAGAGTCACAATGAACAGGGTGTATCCCCCAATTGCACAAGGACCTGTCATAAGAAGTGGGGATGTTGCATCACCAGCGTATTAAGTAATTGCAATCTCATCTATTTTGGGTTTAACACAAGATTGTCGTTTCTCCTTCTATGGCATTTCCTTGGAATTATGTTTCATAACCCTTTAGCCTATTATGATTCGATTTAGTCAGGAGAAAGAAACCCATTGACAGAGGAAGCCAGCGGATGGTATTCCCCTGACATTTGAAGACATAGTGCCCAAACTGGAATCATTTTGCTGTAACAGAAAAATCCAAATGTCAACAATTTCAAATTAACAAAAAAAAAATCCTTCTCATCAATGCAAATGAAAACCACAACGAGATGTCACCTCACACCTGTCAAAGTGGCTGCCATCAATAAACCAGCAAGCAACACGGGGAGGTCATCGGTCATCGATACAAAAAAACAAACAGTTTAGGGAGGATGTGGACAAAAGGGAACCCCTGTGCAGTGTTGGTGGGAACGCAAATTGGTACAGCTTCTGTGGAAAACAGTATGGGATTTCCTCAAAAAATTACAAGTGGAACTATCTGACGGTCCAGCAATTCCGCTTCTGAGTATTTATGGGAAGAAATCCCACACTAACCTGAAAAGACACATGCATCCCTGTGTTAACTGCAGCATCAGTTACAATGGTTGGAACGTGGGAGCAGCTTGAGAGCCCCCCGACGGGCGATTGGGCAAAGAGGATGTGGTGCATATGCACAGTGAAACGTGACTCAGCCGTTAACGAGGAGGGAACCTGGCCATCTGCAACAACACGGGTGGGTGCCGAGGGCGTGACACTGAGTGAAGTAAGCCCGTCGGAGAAAGACAAATACCATACGATTTCACTTACATGTGGAATCGAACAGACGAAATAAACGCACAGACAAAACAGAAACAGAGTCAGAGACACAGAGCACAGACTGAGGGTTCCTGGATGGCTGCGGGAGGGGCGGGGGTTGGGAGCCTGGGAAAAGGTGCAGGGATCGGGAAGTACAGGTGGGTTGTTACAGAACAGTCGTGGGGAGGTGGAGTGCAGCGGGGGGAAGACAGTCAGTAACACTGCAGGAGCTGTGGGTGGTGCCGGGCGGGGACCAGATTTATCAGGGGCATCACCGCCTCAACTACACAAACGCCCAACCACAAGGCTGGGCACTGAGACTCATGCAGCACTGAGTGTCAGCTGTGACTGAAACAGTTACTTAAGGACAAAGAAGCCCTCTTCTCATCAACCTTAATTATCCTCATTTTTAATGAGCACTTAACGTACAACGATTACAATTTAAAAGTAAGCTATATTGATTTTATTACTTGTTTATCCATCACACACAAGATGGGTTACATACAGCATGCAGAAAACAGTTTTAGAAGTAACTGAGATGTATTCCTGTCTCAGACTTGCAAAAGGGGATTTTTGGGTTCTGACAAAAATTCTCAAACATGAAACTCAGTATCTGTAAAATCTTCGGAATTCCATGCATTACACATATACGCATTTCCAACTGCATTTAAACATATCCAAAGTGTAACAGAACTCACATGCATCAATTCTCAGCGGGGAAGTTCTGCAGCTGTATTTTAAAACGACTAAAATAAACAAATAAATAAAAACTACTAACTAATTATAAATTATAATTACAAGGCACTTCTGTTTTACACTTCGAAACGACAGAACACTGTGAAGGGAGCAGAGTCTTGGATAACTGTGGAAGACTTGGATAACTTGGATAACTGTAGAGGGTTCGGGACTGACTTCTCCGCCCGGGGACACAGGCCTGCCCGTGCACGGCCCCACCCTTGGGCCCGGCCCAGAGCACAGTATAAGCTGGTGGGTGGGCGTCTCTGGCGGGGGATCCCCCTTCGGCTGGTCCCAGTCCGCTCCCTCCCCTGGCCTTCTCCACTCTGTGCCGGACCTGCCGGACCTGTCACGAGTCTCTCCTCACCCATGGGAGCTTCTCCCTGGTCCTCACACAGCTGCCCTGGGTCACAGCCTGGGCTCCGGGGCCAGTCTGCTGGGGCTGGAACGCCGGCTTCTCCATTTCCCCTCGGCCGGACACCGGGCCTGCCTTCCAGCCTCCCCTGGTGTGCTCGTCCCTGAGACAACTGTGATAGTGCCGCCCGCGCTGGACTTCGCTGCTGGCCCTGACCTTCACTCCGCTTCAGTGGTCTTGCACACACCCACACGCCTGATGGGGCCGCCTGGTGGGCAGGGTGCACACCCCGAGGCTTGACTTTGGCCTTGGCCTTCGGCATCGTTGTGCGTGAGGCAAGCAAAGGACTGCGGCACGCTTGTGAGGCTGGGTGTGCCCTCTGGCACTTGCGCCATCACCCTCGGGAGCACCAACCTTTGAGGCCCCCGGAGAATACCGGACCCTGGGGAGTGCACGAACTTGACCTGGGATGGGCGCCCCTGCCCAGCTGAGATCAGCCAGTGAGGTCAGCCACATGCTGGAGGACCCACAGACGAGTGGGCAAGAAGTAAATGCTTGTTTTTGTAAGTGACTCTATTTTGAGATGACCTATTCTGTGCCATTTTTGTGACCTTCGCTGACTAATACAGCGCCTGATGGATAGAGCGATTGTGAAGATAAGATCGGTTACTGTACGTCAAGGGCTTCAGGGCTCATCGCTACGTAACTGCTCAGAGAGTACCAGGTTCTGGTTTTTGTCAACCTTCTGTCGTGCCTGGCTCCCGCACTGCCTCCTCCGTGGTCAGGACCCCGGGGTGACTCCTCAGACAGAGCCCCTCACTCGAGAGGGCTGACGCCCCTAAGGCAGGACCCTCTGCGATACAACTGTGTGCTAGTTCCCGACAACAAAAACAAGGACACTGCTCATGTCAGAGACCCTCGTAGAGAACTGAGGGATAATTTGCACGTGCGTGTGCTATCTCTTCCCTGCCCAGTGTTCAGCTGACCTGTCCAGGTGACCCCTTCCTGTGGGCGGCGACCCCTTTTACAGTGAACGGTACTGTGACTCTCAGATTTCTGACCCGCAGGCACTGTGGGGCAATCAACGATCGCTGTTCCAAGCTGCTAAGTCTTGAGTCATTTGTTACCTAGCAATAGGTAATCCATACAGTTGACTCCAGCCTCCATCTCCCCATGTACTCTTTCTAATGTCTATCGAGCTGCTCCAGTGCAACAGGGTCAGAGCTGAACTGCTTGTCCAGCCCATCTGGACCCTCCTCCTCCGCCCCAGCTTTTCCCACCTCAGGGAAGGCCGCTCTGCTCTCCTCAGGTCCCCCTTTCTCTAACGCTCCTCTGGAAAGGGGCCGCTGGCCTTGCCCTCAAAAGTTGCTCACAGTCACTCACCTCTTACCAGGTCGACTCTACCTTCTGCTGCCCTTGGCATCTCCGCTGACCCTGGGCATTTCACCAGAGCAGCTGGTGTGACCTTTTAAAATGCAAATGGAATCAGACTACAATCCTGCGAAGTCCCGCTACCATCCTTTCAAGGGTCTCATCTAACTGGGCAAGAAAGAAAAGCCAGCGTTCTCCTAAGGGCCCACAAGGCCCTGTCTGCTCTGGCACGGTGACCGGCTGACCTCGTCCCTCCCACCCCACCCCCATCTCTGCCCCCAGCCTCAGGAGCTGCTTTGCTGTTGCACCCACGTGCCAGGCGCTCTCCGGCAGCCTCCGGCTCTTGACTCCCGTGTTTTCCTGCCGAGAACACTCTGCACCCTGATATCCACTTGGCTCTTCCTTTTCCTCACATGTCTGCTCAAAGCTCCCTTTTGCAACGAGGCCTGCAGTATCTACTCTATTCACTAAGGCGACGGAGCCCTCCCTCGCTGTGAACTACCGATTCCTTTTACCCAGTTGTACTTCTGCCCCCCTGAGCAGGTACCGCTTTCCAGAACACTAGGTCACTCACCACGTTTCTTGTCTGTCTTCCCTCCCCGTTCTGGGACAGAAGCGCCACGAGAGGAGAACCCTGTCCATTGTCTCCCCCGTGCCTGACGCACAGAGGTCCTCAAAACGTCCCTGCCTAAGCCAGTGGTGGCAGAACCAGTGCCATCCCTGGTGGCGGAAACATCGAGGCCAGGAACCCCAGAGAGAGAGAATAATTGTCGCGGATCTTACACTCCAGGCCAAATGGCTAACACCAATTCATACACCTCCACTCATTTGCCTATTTTCCGAGCGTGGACCCTTGTGGGTTCCTTCAGAGCAGCTGACTGGGCGCTCGGTCCGGCTCCGCCACTGCCGGCTGGGGGACTCCGGGAAGCTGCGTGACCTCCGCGTCTACCTGTGAGACAGGGCTGACCTTTCCATGGTGAAGCCCCCCGGCGAGAGTTCTTGGCCCCTTCTCTCTCTCTCCTCCCCCCTCTCTCTCTGTCCACATTCACTCTTTTGGTGAGTTTATCGGGTCTCGTGGCCGTAAGTAGACTCTGTCTGTCAATACGATGGCTTTCAAATACGTCCATGAATCCTTCGGGTTATCTTTCCCCCCAAAGTGAGGACTCACTTTCCTTTTCTCGCAGTGAGGGCTGGACTTCCTGACTCGCTTCTGGGGACAGGCCGTGGCACCAGTGACGGGGTGTCGTTTCCTACGGAATGGAATTATTTTTCCCCCCAGAATGACACGGGTTACTACAAGGGAAAGGCAGAGCAGTGCCCGGTGCAAAGAGCGCGCGTGTGGCTCTGCCCGCACCAGCCTGCAGGGTCGGTGTTCGGGACGGCCCCTGAGAGCCCCCCGTTTAAACGCGCTGCTCTGCTCTGCGCTGCTCTGCTCCGGGAGAGTCTTGATGAGGAAGACCGTTCGGGCGGGGGGCGGGGGGGGGGGGGGAGATGAGCAGGCACCGTTACTTCCGCCGGTCCGCGCTCTCTGAATCCCGTGGTTTGCTAGTGCCGCCCCGTACAGCGAGTCCGGGCGGGCGCGGCAGCAGGTGAGGAAGGGCATGCGGTGAAGTCTACACCGAACCCACATTCTCAGCCTCAAACAATTAACGCCACTTATTCAAACTCACAGAAAACATGAGAAGTGTGCTTATCGAACTTCCACTTAAAAAAGAATGTTGACGCCATATCTGCTTTAGTCTAAACATGAATTTTGGAAAAGAGCTAAGACCTTTTGCGGAGCGGGGTGCATGCTGTTGTAAATATGTGGGTAAACATGTCGCGTAAAGAAAGGCCCTGAGCTTGGAAGCCCCTTAAATACGTGAATGCATTCACGATGACCACACACTAAATCCACACTTGGGGGCAGCCAGGTCCCCGTGCCCAGGGGGCGCTTGCGCTCAGTTTCGTGCTCTGCTCTTGCAACAAAGCGCACCGTGTCTTTGTTTCGCTCTGGATTCTGCGCAGTGAAGTACACGGCCAGTCCCAGGGCAGGGATCAGCGGTGTGAACCGGCACTGCCTCCAGGGTAAGAGGACGTTTCAAAAGCATGCGGCCGCGTTGCGAAATGTGCCGAACCTCTTTGTGTCTCGCGCCGTTTATAGGAAAACGCAACCGAAAGCGTCTCTCTCTGGCTGCGGAGGCAGAGGGCAGGCCCTTGGCCAGCAGAGGTTATCACTGATTTTCATCGCCGCTGCTCATCCCACGGGTTGGCGGCTCACAGTGCCACAGTGCTTTAAAAATGAGATATGCTGAAGCACCTTTAAATAATTTCTTATTATACAGATCTGAGTAGGGAGCCACGTATCGATGCATCCTGAACACACAGAGAAGGTGCCCCTCTAAACTAAATTAGATCCGTTGGATATCTTCCCCAGATACACAGAAGTTTCACTCTTGGAATTAAAAAAACACTTAAAAAGAAGGAAAACAAGCAATCTAATGAGTTAGCCATCACGCCTTCACGTTGTCCGTCCGGGCCGTGGATTTTAAACTCTCCTACTGCATTACAAACCCCTGGGGAGCGAGGACCCTCTGTCTTACACCCCAAGGGCAGCAGGACACCTCGGACCGAGCAGATCCCCAACCCACACCGGCAGCGATTGGCTAATAAACCGCTAGCCGTGAACTTTGGGGCTCGTGGAGGAGATGGAGATTTCTTTCCTTCTCCTCTGTTTTGGACCGAGGGTGGGGCCCCCAAACCCTTCCTGGAAAGCACTTGAGAAAGTGACTACTTTCCACAGCAAACTCTCAAGGAGTGCCAGCCCGCTTCTGTGCTCCGTGGACCAGAAGGAAGGGTTCTGTGGAAAGTAACCTCACTGGGTGAGGGTGGGGTTATGCCCGATCATAAATTCCTCGCTGGGCAGGTCCTGGTGGGCAGGCAGGCCCCAGGCCTGGAACTCCTCTGGCGTAAGGTTTTAAGCCAGCCCTGCCCACGGCTTTTGTGCATCTAGGCTAACACGCTTTGAAATTCCTGAAGGGCGCACTAGCCCTACCCTCCAGAGAGCAGATGATCTTGTTACTACTCTCCCGCCTCCGTACCAACTCCCTCCTTCACTCCAAATACAGAAAAGCAGCTGAAAAACTGTAACTTGTGGTCGGTTTGGCTCAACTGAACGCTGATAAGAATTCTCTACAGGTTTGGACTTTGCTTACATCGATACTTTCTCCCCCCACCCCAGGCCGTCCGATGAGGTGGATAGTACTTGTGTGCCATTTTACAGATGAGGACGTGGGGGCAGTTAGTAGCTGGCAGAGCCAGATGCACTCCGAGCAGTGCAGTTCCAGGGTGTGTGCTCCGACTGGGCGTGGGGCGAGGGCCAGCGCTAGCCCCGGGGAGAGGGTTGGGCCGTGGAGGGTGTGGATGTGTGATATTCTTAGAAAGTGCCTAATTTTTCCTTTGGGGAAACAGCCAGGCCCGGGGGGCTGGCTCTGATCCTGCCCTGCAGCCAGGGGGCAGGCCATGCCATTGGGTCCGGCAAGGGCTTGGGGCTGAGGTCCTGGGGCCAAGGTCATGGGGCCGAGGTCATGGGGCTGAGGTCACCGGGCTGAGGTCACGACGGGCCTCCAGCCGGCCCACAGCACCCCTGAGGGCGTGTGGCAGCTCACAGCTGGCTGTCGTCTCGACAGACGCCAGGCCCTGGGCGCTCAGAGCTGAGTCTGCCCAGCACCCCGCACCCAGCTTCCCCTTTCATCCCCTGCCGTGGATGAGCACAGCCCAGGCTGAGGCGGGCGTTGGCTGTCACAGCGGACCGAAACCGAGCCACGGCTCCTCCGCACGGGCTCTGGGTGGGCGGGGCAGGAAGGGCCGTTTCCCTCCCTCGGGCCGCACGGGGCAGGATTTCCCCTCGGCTGTTTGCGTCTCTGGGGATTTCTCAGGGCTCCGAAAGCAGCCTGGCCCCGGCCAGCAGGGATCTCGGGGGAGGATGCCAGGTGTGTTTTGAATTCTTTGAAATCACTCAGCCTCTAAAAAAAAAAAATCATCCTGGTAGGTAGGTGTGTGAAGTTCTTTAAAATGTTGCGCATTTCCCCCCAAAGCTTAAAATAGAACTTTTCAACAGAAATTAAGTGAAAGAAGCACCGCGTTTCAGCCCCTGCCCAGTCACTGTCCTCCTCCTCGCAAAACGAGGCCGGTTCCCCGTTGCCATGGCAGCCGCTCCACGCTTCTCCTGGAGCCTTTGCCGCAGGCCGGGCCACACTTCACACGGGGTCCCTGCTGCTGACCGTGGGCACCGGAGCGTTCCCCCAGGGGTGTCCCGCAATTTCCCTGCCGAATCCCACAAGCCTAAGGTCCATGTTTGCCCCGCCCCCCGCCACTCTTCCCTGCTAGTGTGAGATTCCCAGAAGGCCGTCACACGCTCCTTGTGCCTGTCCATGCCTTTCTGAGAAAAGACAGGAAATCCTGCCTGATGTGTGTGTGGCCCTGGGGGGTATGACTCATGTCAGGCGCCCCCAGGGTCAGAGAGGACATGCGGGGGGTGGGGCAGTGCTGCCCTTGGAGAAAGCGGTGCGAGGGTAAGGCCTGCTTCCTCTGGGTGGGCCTGGGGACCTCTCGGAGCCTTCCCTTCCTCCCCCTGAACGGGCGTGAGGACTAAGGCGGCTGCCGCGTGGGATGCGCCTGGTGGGTGCTCCATCTCGAAAATTCGGAGGGTGGAGAGGGGGCTCCCGGGGGCTTGGCGATGCACCATATAGTCCAGGGCTCTCTGAACGTGGCTGCGAGCGTACCCAAGGACTCAGAGGCCGGCAGGCGTGGCTCAGTTCCCCCAGACGGACCCTGCCAGCCCCGGAGGTGAGCTTCTCCCTGCATTCTGGCTGGGTCTGCGTGTGCGGGGAGTCACACCCCTGGTCCCCCAGGTCCTGTCCTCGGGGCCCCTGTGTCCCTCACTCAGTCTCAGGATATTCTCTTGCACCCAAAGCCAGCTGGTGGCCTGGCCAGGTGACTCCTGTCACCGTTTCTTGCTTGAGCTGTCGCACTGGAATGAGGCAAGGCCCCTCTCCCTGAGGAGAGAACCCCCAAACCAAAGGGAGAGGAGGAGCATGGGGCAGGGAGTGGGGGGCGGGCTCTGACCCAGCGGTCACCTCCCCCCACTCTGCAGGGGAACTCTTTGCATTCCAGCAGCCCCTGAGCCCCCTCCCCTCCCCTCTGCCCACAGGTGATGGAGGGAGTTTCCTAGGTGGTGGGCGCCCCGTGGTTCCCCGCACCATTTGGGCAGAGCGAATACATCAAAACTTGTAAGAAAGGTGCGGAAGCGGGGCGAGGCATGAACTAGTGAGGGGTGAACTAGCAGAAACAGGGTCTCGTCATCCTTCCTGCTCCCCGCAGAGCTGTGTGGGCAGCTCCCCCAGGGCGGGGGTGGCGCTGGCTCTGAAGGCTCACCGTGCACAGCCTGACCTCCTGGGAGGAAGGAAGGTACTTGGGCCCATCGACGACCTTCGCTGGTCACGGCGGCCTGGACGGCTGTGAGGGTCTGCGGGGCGTGGGCGCCTGTGCTCGGGGACCCTGATGGATCAGAGTGGAGAAGCACCCAGGACACAGGCACCTCATACTCACACACATGCGTGCACACACATGCACACGCGTGTGTTCTGGGGGGTGGGAAAGAAGCGGAGAGGAGACACTGAGAGTATCTGCCCGCCGGCGAGAGAACGGATGTCGCGCCTCTGACGACCCTGCCTCCCTCAGCCCAAGGCGAACGCCGAGGAGTCCAGCCGCACACCTTCCCAGAGAGGGCAACGATGGGTCCCCGGTGCTGGACCTCAGCCAGTGCGTTTCTGACACTCTCACAGCACGTTTGCGGCTGTGAAAACACGACACACGTCTTAGCCGCCCAAGAGGACAGGCTCACGGAGAGTTTCTTTTTTAAATGACGAATCGCCCATTCTCGCCCTAGTTTTCTACGCAAGACCGGTGTCCTGTTGTCCAAGGGACACAGCCCCTAGGGCCTCACTTGCCGCACGAAGGGGGGCCAGGCAGTGCTGTCAGGCGGTGGGGACTTGGAAGGACTTTGCTTTTAACGGAGGGGAGGACAGGGGTGTCTCCGACTCACCCCCGCTTGGCGATGGCCGGCCGGCTCCCAGAGATGAGGAGGTGGCTCTGCTCGGTGTCCGGGCCCTGGGTCGGTGCTGGGAAGGGTCGGCCCGCCCCCCTGCTCCGGCAGGTCCAGCTCCAGGTCTAGTCAGAGGGACGCTGCTGACTTCACACTTTTCCTGGGGGAGAGGAGTAGCGATCAGCCTCAGGGAAGAGTATGTGAGGAGCTTGGTCCCCAAACAGCAAGTCACCACGACTGTGGCTGAACCAGGACACAAATTAGCAGAGAAAACAACCAAGAGGCTAACTGGGCGTCGTTTTCCTAAAGCCTGAACTTCTAGGGATGGATTGACAGCGAAGCGCAGCACTGAGTATGGGCCTCCTGTGGCAGAACCGCTTACGACCCTCTGCGACGTGCTCGTAGGACTTCTGTGGGCATGTCCCACCGAGGCCGAGCTCCAGCCTCCGTCACTGCGCAGCGCGCACAGTGAGGGACGGTGTCTGCAGCCGCCCGGGGGGCGGGGGGGGCAGGGGAGACCGAGGCAGGGGAGGCTGACCCGCCGGGCAGCACTGGAACTCATCTGTGGCACCTGAGCGGGCAGCTCTGACTTATGCGTGGGATTAGGACAATCTTCCGGTAAAAGTTGAAAAGGTCAAGTTCAGCCCGCTGCAAAATCGAAACGCATGACCCTCACGAAACGCTTGTCTTCCACGCGGCGATTTACCAGGAGTGCAGCGCGGGTCTCGGCTGCGAGGTCTTCTCGCGCGATTCCCGCCACACTGGAATCGATCGGGTCCCCCCCCCCCCGCTTGGGCACCTCCTGGTCCTTGCCCGACTCTGGCACACGGGGGTGACTTCAGTAGGAACTGCGCACGCGTGAATGCGCGCGCGCACGCGGAGGGAGGGCGGGAACGCGGTGGGCCCTCTCGCCTCTCCGCCTTAAAGACGGCCACGTGTGTGCTCGCCCGCGTCCCGCGGCTTCAGCCTCTGCTCCCCTGCACCCCCTCTCGCTGGAACGCCCAGGCTTGGCGGCGGGTCTCTCGTACCGGGAACCGTCTGGTTTGCTCGCATGTGCCCTTCGAATGCAGCCGTGCTGGGGCTTACAGGCACGTTCTGTTCTTCAAAGCCAACACGAACCTTTTGAATACTCAGTCTTTTCCAGAAATGAGTGATGCAGCCCGAGGCCCCGGCTGCGCTCCCCCGAGAAAAGTTCCCGCTGGGGGCTGCCGCCGGGCCCTCTGACCTTTCCGCCCACCACACACCTCCCACTGCCCTGGCCCACCACACACCTCCCACTGCCCTGGCCCACCACACACCTCCCACTACCCTGGTCGAGTTCTTGCAAAAGGAAGAGGTGCCCTTACAAGACGCCCCAAGGAAGGGCTAGGGGCTAAGAAGCAATGTGTTTCCAACTCTCCCTGTTTAGGGAGAGGAACAGGAGGGAGAAGTTGGGACTGGAACCACAGGAAGTAGGACTCCCTCCTCTGTTGATAAATGTCTTCTGGGTTTTTCTCTGAGTTTATGTGGAAAATGCCAGATAATGTCCACATATGTGGGGGATTATATAGCTCACTAGGATGGAGTACAACTTTGTTATTTGTTTGTTTTTAATGTTTACTTTTCAATTTCAGCTCACGTGATTCTGTACTAGTGTCAGGGGTACAGCACAGTGGTTAGACAATCACACACTTTACAAGGTGTCCCCCTCGATATTTCCGGTGCCCACCACGCACGGTGCACAGTTCTTACAATGTTACTGACTATTGGAGCACAGCTTCGTCTGCCCGTGTGTGCCCATCGGAGCCGGCCCTGCTGCCGGGCCTGGAGGCTGCGTCCTCAGGTGCCCGCCCGAGGGGTCAGGAGGGACAGGCGAACGGTGGCGTGAGTGCCAGCGAGCAGTGGGCACTGTGGAAAACGCCAGAAGCCCTGCTGGGTCCCAAGGGGCAGCTCTCTGGTCCCATGCATGAAGGTGGGCCCACGGTGAGTGCGTTATTTCAAAAGCCAGGAAGTGAAAATTCTACGAGACGTCAGCTAATGCTAAGCATTTATTTAAACACGGCAGGGAGCAGTGCTCGGGGCCCCCGGCCCAGGCCATCATCGTCATGGGCAGGCTCACAGCGCGTGGAAGCATGCAGACGGCGGAGCCTCTGGTGATCTGGGCAAACTATTTGAATGTTTTTAATTCGATATTTATAAACCACATTGAGAGTACCAGATCTAAATTTGTTTTATAACCTAAATTATTCCCTTGAGCTTTTAAAAATGCGGACACAGAGAGATCATCCACAGCCAGTAAAAGGAAGTCAAGTTTCTTCTTTCTTCAGAACTCTGCTCGGCCTAATGCTTTTTCACATTTTAATCTTGGTCTAGACACTTTCCCCCTTTCGCTTTTCTTTTCATTGCTGACCCCCCAGTGGCCCCTCCCCTCCTTTTGCACGTCTTTGAGCTCCTGGGGGAGCCGCGCATGGGGCTGGGGGTGGGGCTGGGGCTCTGCACGGGGCTGAATCTGCACGAGGCTGAGGCTGCGAGACCCTGAAACAGGAAACCGCCTCCTGTTCGCCTGTTTCACAACAAAGGCGCCTCAGCGCTTTCACCCCAGGGGGAAATTTTTAAACGCACCGAAATAGGAAACAAGTGATGTAGCAAGTACCTGCTGAACGAAAATAGCTCGGCCTTTCTCCTTTGCCTTTCCGAGTGGCGCTGAATTTCCAGCGCTGAGTGGAACTCGAGGGTGGCTTCTCACAGGGAAAGTGCCGGCTGGCTGAGCTCTGTGGGGGCCCGGTCTGCCCACCCGCCCCCCTTCCCCCGCCCCGGAACCTGACCTGGGAAGTGATCTAGTGTCTGCAGGGTCCTGCCGAGTTCAGGGTCACCTGTGGCCCGAGGGAGCTTTGGGAGCATGCCTGAGAGGGGAAGGGAAGAGCGCTGGGTGCCGCGTGGAGTGGGGTGGACACACTCAGGGTGCGGGTCACTGGGTCACCAGGCAGGAGCAGGGCGGCCTTTCCCTCCAGTCCCCCTCCCTCGGGCTGAGCTCCTTCTGCAGGTCTGTAGCCGGAGTGTCTGGGGGTGTCTCCTCCGAGTGCCTGGTGAGCTGGCAGGGGGAGAGAGTGCTGTCAAATGGACTTCGGCAGCAGGAAGCCGGAGCTCGAATCCAGCCTGTGCTGGGGGCCGGGGGTCGCCTGCGTCTGCAGTGGCTCTGAGTGGACTCGTGGGCACACGTCTGTCTCCGAGGGCTCGCTGTGTCAGTGTGGCTTCTCCCGAAGTCTCTGGTCGCCCAGCACCAGGGCTCCACGGCGGCTCGTCTTGCTCCTTCCCTTTCTCTTACTATTTATTTATTTGTTAAGAGAATTTTTATGCGAGCTTATTTGAGCCCAAACTGGTGAGCATCGCTGGGGAGCAAGATCTCAAACACGTCCTCTCCCTATACTGATTTTCAGACTTGATGCCGGCCCAGGGCACGGGTCGCCGTGTCCTTCAGTGGGGCGAACATTCCCTGGATGCCTGCCACGTGCCAGGGGGGACCCCTCTACCGCTGTTCTTTTGGTCCTCACGACGTGCTTATATCGACAGACCCATTGGGCAGATGAGGAGACTGAGGCTCAGTGATGTTCCGTAGCCTGCAGATCACACGGCTGCCGAGAGGCAGAGCCGTGGGTGGGAGTCAGGACTTCTCCCTGTCCACGTGCCCAGATTCCGTCTCCTGAATGTTCCTCACTCACCCCTTCCTTTTCCTCGGAGATGCCCTCGCTAAGCTCCAAGCTCTTGGGATGCACTGCCTGAGTCACTTCAATGGTTTCCAAAGGTTTCCTTGCCTCGGATCTTAATTCCTTCAATTCTGGGCCCTCCACCATCCTCCACATAATTATCTAGGGAATTTTTTAGAAAAGCTTAAACCACTCCCAGGCTTAAAATCTGCCTGAGATTCTGGGCTGTGTGAGGGCCCTGGTCCTGCCTGGCAGGCGGCCGTCTGTCCACTCTGTTGTGATGCAGGTTCATTTCTACACCCCGGCCAGCTGCTGGGTGTGCAAAATGCACAGCGAACGAATGAATGAAGCAGAGACGTGTGGGACCACTGCACTTGAACTTGTATGTGAGTCGCTTCACTTGCTCCCCTGTGAGGTCATCTGGATGCATCTTGTCCTTTACTGGCTGGTCACCCATAACAAGTTTGAACCCGGGGGGCAATGGTGTGGCGTGATGGAGAGAAGCAGCGGCTGGTGGGACCGTGGGGAAGCAAGACCCACCTCAGGCTCTGCTCAAGAGCAGACAAAAGTGGGGTGACGAAAGGAAGCGTGGAGCCAGGGAGGTCCCCCCGGTTATGGAGCGGCCTGGCCAGGCTCACCAAGCACGTCCTCTCCGAACTGGCAGTGCCGCCAAGTGCAGCACCTGCTTTTGTGATAAACACAGTCACCTGCCGGACACCCACTGTGGGCCAGCCAGTGCTCGGGAGAGCCCGGACCAGCACGCAGAAAGTTCTAAACCGTCACCTGGAGTTATGTCGGGGGTCCTTTTCCAACCCTCTGCTTTCTAAATTGTATAATAAACAATAAGAGCAGAAGTTTTTATGAGACCTCCTAACACATGACAGCCTCTCTTTATTCTCTCTCTGCTGGGTGTCTGGCTTTTTTTGTTTATGTTGGAATTTTATTTGGGGGTTAGAGTTGCCAGTTTTTTTCCTGGGGTGTTTCATTAGTTCTTTAATGTTTTCTCTGATAGCAAGGTTGAGAGTTCAGAGCACCTTCACCGCATCGCTGCTCACTCGGTTTTAGTTCTCATTTGTCTTGTGGACAGTCGGGGCGGGAACCCTCGGGCCCGTTTGCAGCGGGGGGCAGCCTGAAGCTCAGGGAAGGTGGGGGACAGGAGGGGTCAGGGCCGGAGGAGGAGGATGTAAATCTGGGTCCCCAGATTCTCAGTCTGACGTGTAAACTTTGGCCCATTTAGTTACATTTGTTTATTTTGTCGATCTCTTCAGAGACCGCCAGCTGGAGGGCCTCCCACTTGCTTTGGGCTGTGGATGGAATACTCCGGGTGGCGGAGGGGTTGACTGTGGCCTCGGGGGAAACCCCAGGCGATGGCAGCCTGGTGCACGCCCACACGGGTGTGAGGGGCAGGATGTGGGTGGGCATACGAGCTGTCCTGGGTGCCCGAAGCTGGCTGCCCGCCTCCCTGGCAGCCGTCCCAGTCCCCCTCTCGTCATGGTACCAGCCCCGGGCTTGGGGGTGTTGCGTAAAGGAGACCCGGGTGGTCCTTAAGAGGCAGAGGCGGGGCAGTCGATCCCAGGAGTACCCGTGGCTGTAGCTGAAGGTCAGTGTCGCCGTGTTGGCTGGACCTGAGGCACTTAGGGTGCTGCTGCACAGGAGTCCCGGGACGGCTGCACGGGGGGAGGGCGCAGAGCTGGTTTTTTAAACCAGATTCTCAAAGGGCTCCGAGCCCCGCCCCCCAGCTGTTTAAGATTCACCAGGCTGTGGGAATGTCATGAATATGTAAATGAATACTAGGGCCTAGGTGGAGGGGCCCTGCATTCTCCCCGATCTGGGCGATCCTATGTTGTGCTCGCAGACGCCAGTGTCCCCTGCTGCCTGTCACAGGCTGCCCCTGGGGACACGGCCCCCGCCGGCCTGGCCACCTCCCGCTTGTCTGTCAGACCCCAACTTGGGTTTCACCTCCATGCTCCTGGGCACACCTGGGCACACCTGGGCACCCACCTCCAAGCCTCCCAGCACCTTGCTCTGGCTCTGACGGCTCTCTCTTGTGGTCCTGCTCACCTGTCACTGCATCGGGAGCACCTCGGGAGCAGGGCCTTGGGGTGTCCGCCTGGGCGTCCGCAGCGCCCAGCTCCGTGCCGGGCACACGGCAGGTGCTCGGTCAGCCTGTGTTTGACTGACAGCGGGAAGCCAGGCCGGAAGGAGCGGACGCGAAGCCCGGGCCGAGCTGCGTCGGGTCGGAAGGCACGGCGGCCGGACTCGCACAGCACGCTTCCAGCGTCCGACGAAAACTTGGGTTCGGCTGGTCCGGCCGTGACGACCAGGGCAGGGAGTCCGGGCACTTACTGAGCACCTCCCGGTGGCCACCAAGCACTGTGCCCATTTCGGGGAAGGCGCGTGAGGTCCCTTTGCTCCGGCGGCAAGCTCGTGGAGTGTTGAAGGTCTGGACCTCGTCTGGGTCCTGTATCCATATCAGCCGGCCTGGGTGTGACGTGTCCTGAGCCTCCGTGTGTCCCGCGCTCGCACAGGTGCGCAGCACATCCTGACACGGAACACCCAGCGACGAAGGTCCGTTGGCTAGGGAGCCGGGGGTCCTTTGGGGGTCTTTGGGAGGGAGGAGAGCGGATTGGGTCGCACAAGTCAGATCCTTCGTGGGTCCCGGAGAGCAGCACCTGAACGAGCTGCGTGAGCATCCGGACACCGAGGCGAAGGGACGAAATCCACCTACGCTGGTGGCAGACACACAGGCAGACACACTTGAACTTCGCTCACCGTCTAGAGTATCATCACCCACGAGAGCAGTTTTGCTCAAAACCGACCATCCTTTGAGTCTTCCACAAACGAGACGCCCACCCAGGACTTTTCTCGTCCTTCCCTACCGCGCACATCGGCTTACGTACCACAGGGCGCTGGGGTCTGCGAGTTCTCCAACACCGTCACGCGAACTGTCAGCCTCTGGGATGATTCCCAAAGCCCGCGTGCTCTACGGGGTCAGACACTGACTCCTGGCTGCCGGATGCACGCCCCATCCTGCCTCGCCCCTCCTCCCGGCGGCGGTGCACCGGCCTCGTCTCCGGAGCGGAGGGGTGAGGAGCGGCCCGCCTTCCCGGACAGCGAACACCCCTTGGGGTCGCGGTCCCTGCCGGGCACGCCGGCCCCCCCGAAGGCCAAGTGTGTTATCTGGGCTTTCAGACAAGTTTCGCTGTTGTCGAAAGAGCTTGGGAAAGTCGTCTTCATCTGCCCGATGAAGAAAACGAGTTCCTGTAACTTTCCCCGGGGGGTCGCCACCCTCCTCCTCCTCGTGTCCCCTCGTCCCTCCCCACTCTGCGCCCCTGCGCACTGGAGACCGCGGGTCACCGAGCACAGTCAAGGCCCCAGCGCAGTGGCGCTCAAGTCCCTCCGTGCAGGATGCTCCGCTCTGCGCCGGGCCTCTTCCCTGCTCTCCCTCCGCGCCCCCCAAACCCAACAGCCCGAAAGCGCGTCAGCAGCCTAGGCCGCCGGCCCGAGCGCACAGGGGCCGCTGAGCGGTGTCTGCAGTGGTCCCCGCGGGCCTTGCTGCTCCCCTGTCTCCGCCCCGTCTTTTCACCAAAGGCATGACGCCAGCCCCGTGAGTCACAGGCGCCCTGCAAGCAACAGCTGTGTGACCTTCATCCTCCAAAGACCGGAGGCGGCGAGGGAAAACCCCTCCGCCGACGCCGCCGAGGCTGCCTTCCAAACACCGGCTGGTACCGGCAGAAGCTGCTGGTCCGCAGGCGCCCGGGCCTCACGCGCCGGAAGGCGGCCTGCGGGCTCCTCCGGGGTGCGGGGGGGCGCCTCACCGGGAACGCTGGGGAGGGGGGGCGCTGGACCCTTCGCAGGCGTCAGAGGTTGAACCGCGTTCGGCTTAGAAAAGA
Source organism: Phyllostomus discolor (assembly GCF_004126475.2). Classification (NCBI taxonomy): domain Eukaryota; kingdom Metazoa; phylum Chordata; class Mammalia; order Chiroptera; family Phyllostomidae; genus Phyllostomus; species Phyllostomus discolor. The sequence goes on from NC_040906.2 coordinate 204,374,541, forward strand.
CGCCCCCTGGGGCACCGCGTGAGAGCAGGGGCTGGCTGTGCGAGGCCTGGCACCCGCCGCGGCCGGGAACCTCCGCAGACACCTTGCCCCCCAGACCGGGCACGGCCCGCTCTGCGTCAACTTGACCTTTGACATCCGGGTCCCCGACCTGGCGGCTGACCCTGAGCTGCAGGGTCCAGCCCTTTCGGGGGCGGCACTCGGACAAGCTGCCAGCAGCGCCTGGCTTGATTCCTCTGCGCATCACCCGTGTGTCCGCCGGCGCTCAGCCAGGCGCTCAGAGCTCAGAGCTTCATCTCGGATTTCACGGAGGAAGGCTGCAGACCCGGGCTGCGTCAGGGGGAGGGCATCTGTCTCTTCCGTTGTTTGAAACACCTCCCTCTCTGTCGACTCCCACTTTAGACGGTCAGGGATCCCCAACACGGGTGGGGGCAAGGGCCTGTTCTCAGATGGGAGGCGCCGCGGGCAGGAACCGACAGAGCCGGCCGTCTTCCTGGAGCCCCGGGGAGCCGGCCCTTCCCGAGTTCGGGACCCTCGTGCTGCCGTCACCTAGCTCCTGGAAAGGCCCAGGCATTTCTAGGTGTGGCATCGGGTGTCACTGCGTATCAGACCTGCTGACTATAAAACGTAAGAACTCACTCCAAGGTCGAACACATCAAGTTCATTGTCAACACTTAGGTTGACCCTGCAGGGTAAGGCCGGGAAGGGGTGGGCTGTGGTTTCTGGACTCAGGTGAACTCACAGGTAAACGTGAGGAGCCAGGGCGTGGATGGTAAAACTGGACTGCAGACGCCCACCCTCGGCACGCGGGGTGGACGGGAAAGGTCCCCAGATGAGGGGGTGCTGGTGGGCAGGGCCGGCTCTCCCTGGAGCCTGGGTCTCTGGTGTGTGAGGGACCCGTGAGACCGGTCGGGAGGAAAGGACGGAAGAAACGGCTCCTAACTGGCCTGGCGTTTAGTGAAGACGGAGCCTCTCCTCTCTAGGTGTCCCGCCTGCGTCCCAGCCAATGGCTTAGTGTCACCCTTAGGGGCCATTCCACTCCAAATATCCACCCCTGATAAAAGACGAACAACACCGGGAATGTGCCCTTATGCATTCCCACCCGCCACCCCCAGGCTGATGACTTAACCTATTCCCTTTGCAAAGTCAGGTTTTCTTTTCTTTCTTTTTTTTAAGGTTTTTATTTATTTATTTTTAGAGAGGGAAGGGAGGGAGATAGAGAAATATCAATGTGCGGTTGCTGGGGGTTATGGCCTGCAACCCAGGCATGTGCCCTGACTAGGAATTGAACCTGCGACACTTTGGTTCACAGCCCGCACTCAATCCACTGAGCTATGCCAGCCAGGGCTGAAGTCAGGTTTTCATATGAGGGGAGAGCCAGGAAAAGCCCTTTGAAAGCCGAGAGGTCTGGCTTCGCGTCTCTGTGTGGTCAGCCTGGTTCTGGGCACCCTCAAGCCACAGGTGTGACAGCCATCATGCCCTGTGGGGTCAGCTTCTGAGTCACCAGCCAGACACACATCAGGTCCTTCTCTTCCCTTGCACGGCTCCCCCGAACGCTGGCCGAACTTCCTGGCTGTGACTGTCGAATCACACTGAACTGGCCTCCGGCTCGCCACCTGTGTTAGCAGGAGAGCAGGGTGGCACTGTACACCGGCCCCGGGCCCCCTGTGGAAGCAGCCACATGCTGGCCTTCCACCTCAGCTTCTGGACCTGGCTGCATGAGGGTCTGCTGTACTGGGATCCCACAGCGGCCCCGGGGTCCCTGGGCTGGCGTGCAGAGTGAAAGGGAGGGAGGGGGCGGGGAGAGGGCGTCTGAGAACCAGGAGCCCTGGGCAGGAGCCGTGCCACCTCCTCTGACGTGCCCAGTGAGCCCTGCCAGAGTGCTGGCCCCTCCTTGCAGAGCCTCGGTTTCCGAAGCCGTAGGGGGGCATGCCCTACGTTCCCCAGCCCCCCTCCACCCCCACTTACCTTGCGTCCATTCAGAATACGATACCAGTTTAAGTCTGTTTTCTAAGCCTTTCCCCTTGGGAGATAACATCTTTTATTTTATCATAAAAGGGAATGAAGAGACCAGAGCCCAGGTGGGAGATTTGGGGAGGAGCGGTCATGCTTACTATTCCTTTCTTTGCTCTCAAAACGTTCCCTCCGTTTTGCTCTTTAAAATGTATCATTGCCTCAGAAACAGAATTTGAGCGAGTCTCCCTATCTAACACCTTCATCACATCCTCCGATAAGCTGTGGGTCTGAGGGACTCGACTGTGGTGTAGCTGTTTCCCCCAGCAGCTGTGACCCAAGATGGAGATAGTGTCCTCCTGGTCTGTGTGCTCGCCCCAGCGCCTGCCCAGCCGGGGGTCTGGGAGTGTAGGGAGCTGTGGTTGAGTGGCAGGCTGCACATCCCCGAGGGCGGGGCCGCACCTGCCTGCCCGCACGGCCTCGTCCGGCTCGGCGCTCGTGGCCTGACTGCAGAGCAGGTGGGAGCAATTGAACTCCTAACGCGCTCACTCGCCGGGTACTGAATAAATAAAGTCAGCCACGGGGGAAATTTTTTAAATTTGAAGTTTAAAGCTGCCAGAGCGAGGTGGGGGGGAGGGGACCGAGAGCCCGAGAATGCACAGTATCTACGTTAGTATTTACATGAGACACAGCTGTGACAGCTCTCCCGTGCCGTTGTCAATGACAGCGTGGGAGACAATGGCCCGAGTCAAAGCCACGGGCAAGAGAACTCGTGTCAGATGACGTTGACCTCTGTCCCTGGTGTGGATGAAGGAGCCGCCCGTTCACTCTCGCACACCTGCGGAACACCTGACTGGCCCATCTCCAGTCGGTCTGCAGTCGGCACCTCCCTAGCTCCATGCAGGGCCCTGTGGTGATGGACTTTGTGTGTGTGTGTGTGTGTGTGCAAACGAGGCACGCCCCTGTCCTCCGTGAGCTACATAAACCGGCCCGTGCCTGACAGGCAGCGCTGGAGAACGTGACTGACTGTGGAAAGGCCAAGGAGACAGGCTTAGAAGAGGGGGGGGTTGTTGGGCTACTGAGGTCAGGGAGAGCTTCCTGGAGGAGGTGGGTTTTGAGCTGGACCCAGAAGTACCAGCAGGTAGCAGACAGGAGCAGACAGGCCACGGCAGGACTTGGAAATGGGCTGGGCGTGCTCAGGGGCAGGGAATAGATGGACACTCTGGCTGGAGATGGAGCCAGAGGAAGAGGATTTTATGGTACTGTGTCTCTTATTCAGGAAGCGACACACGGGCTAGGCTGAGTGGATACATTGTAGCTCATTTGGAAGGAAATCAGAGTAAAAATCAATACATGCGGGGCTGCTACAAACCCGGCCTTCCTCCCCTGGCATCCCTGGGAAGGGCCCTCTGCTTGTACCCCCACCCCCCACACCCCTCCCTTTACTAAGCAGGGGGTGGGCAGAGGAGGAGGTGCAGTCAAACGTCCCCCCGGGGAAACTCTTGCAGAAGCCTTGTGGTGACCTTTACAACCTTGGGTTGTCTGGATATCTATAAACACGCTTCTACCCCTCACCCCCAAACTGAATTCTCTGCTCCTGGGCTCCAGCTGGAAGGTGAGCTATCCCAGCCCTGGAGGTTGGGCGCCCCATACTGGTGAGAGTTGGTAACTGCAGCATCGGAATGGCCATTTTTTTTTTACCCCCAGACTTTTCCAGAGCAGAAGCCAGATGGAAATTGGCCTTGAGGTGAGTCCCGCTAAGATTTACCACGCACTTGTCTAGGTGCCCGGCTCCCTCCTCGCTGTTTATGTGGACAAACTCATTTTGTGCGCACTGGAGCCCTGTGAGGCGCCGCCCATAACACGTTATGCCCATTTTATCCAAGAGAGCCCCAAGCCTACCCAGCCAGGCGTCAACCCAGGTGTGCCTGCGGACACAGAGCAGACTCAACAACAAAATGCAGCGCGTGCAGGAGTGCTGTTGACGTAGATTTGCACCGCGGTGTTCCTAGACATTGAGGGAGCTCATTTTAAAGCTCAGCCAGTTGTTTCGAAGGTTGCAAATTGTTCACCTGGACAAGATTAATACCTTCCACATGCAAGCCCCCGAGTGGGTGCTACAAAATGAAAGACAACATTACAATAACAAAGTTACAATCACTCTCGGAGAGGTCTCAGCGATAAGACATGTGTTCCAGTAATCAGACTACGGACAGAATGTTCTAGAACAGCCATTTTTCAAGCAGTGTGTTGCAAGAATTTTGAAAACATGCAGTGCCTGAATATGTAGTCCAGGGCCCTGACCTCTTTTCCCTTAGATTGTCAAATAAAAAAAAATGACAACAGACAACATGACAACAGCCACGCAGTGAAACTGAATAAAAATTTTACCTATTTTTTGTGTCACATTGGCAAAAATATAATACATTGTTTGTTGTGCTATGGGATTTTAGTAACTCATGTACGTGTGCCAGGAGCTGAAAATCACGGGTCCAGAAGAATGCTTCGAATGCTATGGGAGGGCGGGCGGGAGGAACCGGGACTTTGGGAGGGGGAGTGAGGCCCAGTGGGAGCAGCGATGCAGATCCAATAGGATGTTCTGGAAGGGTGCCTGCCCATCATGAGCCTGGCTGATGATGGAGGAGGTGGCGGAGATGGTGGGGCGATGGGACGGCACGGGTTTTCTGGGGAGCCCCGCTGTTGGAAGAAGGGGGCAGGAGAGGGCAGAGGGTGTTGGGGAGGCCATTGACGAGCGAGGCGGCCTGAAGCTGGAGGAAGAGGAATTAGGTAAGATCGGGAAGGAAAGATGGGCCAGCTCACTGCGGGGTTGAAAATGTCAAATTACATTATGAACACTGACACTTTTGGACGAGGAAAGTGATAACTGTTCGTGGATGCAAACATAACCGTGAGCAGAACCAACGGCACAGAAAACGGAATGCACCTAAATTTCGGATTACTTTCCAAAGACCACAAAGAGCGCTATAAACAGAACATCACACACGCAGCTGCGCTTGACCAGTGCTGAGCAGCACACCTGTGCGCAAAGCGCCCCACCAGCCCACCATGCTAACTGGATTTCACCCTTGAGCACGCGGGGACGCGAAGGCTCGACGGGCAAGCAGGCCCCACCTAGACGGCATGCAGTTGCTTGGGGGGGCGGCGGGCAGAGACCACAGGCGCCAGGAACACATTGATGGGGATGACAATGATGATGGGGATGACAACACCAGCTGATAGTCACTCATCACGTACTGGGGGCCCTGCGGTTGGTGTGTTGTATGGACGAGCTCTTCTTCACCACAACCCTTCCCAGCGGGAGCTTCTATGATCCCGTTTCACCCAGGAGGGACTTGAACCCGGGGAGTCCACACACCTGGCGAGCGGCCGCGCTGGAATTCAGTCCTGGGCCATCCCCCGTGTGCCGGGTCTGTCCACTGTCCCAGTTCATCGGCGTTTAGCCACAGCTCTAGGCTGGTGACGGAAGCAGGGCCGTGAGGTGAGTGACACAGGCGGGCACCTGTTGTAAAGACACGACGTCCGGAAGAGGATGGCTCTTGGAGTGGGAGAAGGAGCGGGGCCGCAGAGTGTCAGGGAGTCGGGGTCGTCTGACTGCGTGCAGAGTGTGCAGCACCTGGCGTGTGCGCTCAGGCCAAGGTCGTGAGCTGCCCAGACCGTGACCTCCAGAGGGCACAGCTACGTCTGTGTCGGTCATTGCTGCATCCTCGGTGCCCTGCTCTGACCGACAGCTCCTGGGTTTGTATTTCAGCCGGTCTAGCTCAATCTGAAATTACACTTTTTCTTTTTTTTAAATTAAGATTTAATTTATTTATTTTTAGAGAGGGAAGGGAGGGAGAAAGAAAGAGAGAGAGAGAAACATAAATGTGGGGTTGCTGGGGGCTGTGGCCTGCAACCCAGGCATGTGCCCTGACTGGGAATCGAACCTGCGACACTTTGGTTTGCAGCCTGAGCTCAATCCACTGAGCTACGCCAGCCAGGGCTGAAATTACACTTTTTCTTAAAAATCTAGTTAGTAGGGACACATTCTCTCTCCTTCTAAGGGGCTTACTATATTAGTTCAGTTTGTGGACATAGAAATCTGAAAGTAAACATGGATTCAGGAAGGGTTAGCTGAACGGATGTCTCAGAAAGCAGAGCGATATTCCACCGCGGTGACCCCTAGGGCGCCCCTTCTATGGGGGTGCAGCTGCCTGGGCTCCGACGCCTCTGTGCTGTTTTCAAACGCTGCGTCTGCTCCCCACCCCCACCCCCACCGGAGCCCAGGCACTTCGGGAAGACCCCGACCAACGAGCTTCAGAGAGAGGCTCTCTGAGAACCGTCTACCCGACTTCGTGAGCCGTCTACTCAGAATTCTGCGGGCAAGTTTCCTTTTCACACGGCTCTTTCATGCACTCAAAGGTTGTTCGATCAATACAAATAAAGCAAGAGAAACTTAACGAAAATAGAAACCCCCCTGCTTTCAGTAGAAGAACGCATTTGTCTCGTTTGCACAGCTACCTGGGCACGGCTGGATGGAACCGGCTTATTTGGAGGACCCTCTTTGCGGACCGCAAGGAGGCGGCCAGCGGCATTGCCTCTTCGGCGTCACCACGATGGATCTCTATCGCCCTCTCGTGGCAGGTCTGTGCACTGCCGTGGCCATTTCTGAGGCTCCCGGAAGGTTGGGCTATCGTCACAGAAGGGACTGCCAAAGCTTGAAGGGCCCTTCGAGGGTTTTCACGCCATTGCTTCTCCAGCTGGAGTGTGGGGACCAATCCTGGAAAGCCTCTGAATTTGGGTCTGAGCCTCAAACTTTGCCTGAGTTTGGGTGATGATCTAAAATATAAGCGTATTCCGGGTTCCGTGGGTGGCCACTTGCTAATATCCGCTGCTCTGAAATTCTGTCTCCTCACTTGTGTGTGTGTGTGTGTGTGTGTGTGTGCGCGCGCTTGTGGTCCCCTGGGGCTGAGTGTCACTAACTCAACCGCCACGGGAGCCCCAGGGAGGCCCGGGCGCCCGGCACCAAGGAAGGTCCTGCGGTCTGAGAACCGCAGGCTGCACACGGGGACCCAGCAAGACGAACAAGCTCCCTGCACCCATGGCCTGCCTGTCGGCGCCGCGCTGGGGGAGGGGCCATGTCCCTCAGGAAGGTGACAGTCTTGCTCATGTTAGTTTTTCCAGCTGAGTTCTATCGACTCATGGTGTGGTTATTGTTTATTTTTTAAATGTTTTTACATGCATTTTGGTGATGCTGAAGAGCCGTAAGCCCACATGGTTTCCACCATATCTTGTAGCTGTGTGTACTTGTGTGTGACCGTAAAAATGACGTATCCCGCTGTGCAGGGCGGCAGCTCCTCCTCTGCACGTGGTCCAAACGTCGCCCGTGCCGAGATGACGCAGCCGAGGCCCAGGTGAGCGACTCACCCTCCCAGCGCCACCTGGGCAGGCGGTGGCCGGGCCAGAAATGTGCAGAAGAGGTGAGGCTTCTAGGCTCGTGGTCCTGCGTTCTGCCCACAGTACCACTGGAATTACCTGGAATTAAAAAGTCTGTTTTGATAGAGACTAACCCAGCTCTTTGCTTCCCTCGGTCAGCGGAGACCTGAGCGGTCAGTTAACAATAACAGGGTCCAGTACGTTCCTCCCTGTCATGTTGATTCAAGTCAGAATGTCCCTCACACGGCTCAGTGCACTTTTCTTAGCACTGGAAAACATACCATGGGGCTCCTGCCCAAGAACACTTTGGAAGCATGTTTGGGAAAGACACACATGGAATTTTTTATTTATTTTTTTAAACATTTTTTAAAAGATTTTACTTTTTTATTTTTAGAGAGGGAAGGGAGGGAGATAGAGAGAGAGAGAGAGAGAAACATCAATGTGCAGTTGCTGGAGGCTGTGGCCTGCAACCCAGGCATGTGCCCTGGCTGGGAATCGAACCTGTGACATTTTGGTTCGCAGCCTGGGCTCAACCCACTGAGCTATGCCAGCCAGGGCAAGAAAGACACACACGGAATTTTAAAATAATGAATCACGTGCAGTGAGGGAACGCTGCAAAGGAGCGGTACCCGCTACCTTCTGTCCCCCCACCGGGTGTCTGTTAACACCGCTTTCCCTCCCTGCGTCCCAGCGGTCCTTTCTGTCAAGGCCCCCAGGAGGTGGAGAATGGGATCTCAGCCCCCTGGCACCGCCGGGGCCTCTTTGGAGAGCTCCGGCCCGAGGCCCCTGTCCTCTGGAAGTGGCCGGGGAGCGCACCTCCGGCCCACGCGGGAATGTGGCGGACTGGCCTCCAGGGAGAGCCCCGCCTCTGCTCACAGCCTGCGCGTGAGTGTTACTGCGCGTGCGGCACCACGGGGAGACTCCAGGGCCCCGCAGGCTGGATCTATCCTCTTCCCTCCACAGCTCCTTTACGGTCAGCTCTGCCGCTTCGCCTGGTGAACAGCAGCAGGCTCCCTGCGGTTGGCCAGTGGCCCTTGTCACCAGCGGGGCTGCGAGTGCCGAAAGCACCACTACCATGAGAGTGTGTGTGGGCGCACGGGTGTGACATGCATGTGTGCCTGCATGTGTGCGTGTGCCCGCGTGTACATGGGCACATAGGGACGGCCTGATGGTTTCCGGCCACAGCCGGGAGTGGAGCAGCTCTGGGTAGAGTTCGGATTCCTCAGGCACTGAGTGACCCCGAGATTCACGACTGGGGTGTCCCCGACTCTCCGAGATGATGCAGCTCCAACCCTGTCCCCAAACACAGGGGCGTGGCGTTTCCGGATTCCAGGCCAATCCACTATGAATCCGGGGCGTGCCCTTTGAAAGTATGTCCACCTGCACCTGTAACACCTTTAACACGAGCAGGTGTGTGAGTGAAGGTCACACATAGTTTGTGAAAACCGGGGCAGTCCCCGTTCATTTCCAGCATGAATGATCCATTCATCTTCAAACAGGGGTGTTTTACTGTTTCTTCTCACTCTGGGGGAGCGGGGGGCTGGGCCGGGTAGGCGTGGCTAATGGAGGGATGATGTCATCCTCGTCCTGGGCTCCTCCACCAGGTGCCTGTCACCTTTGACGGGGTCCCCTTGGCCACGACACAGCACGTGCCAAGCCCGGCTTCACGGGGGTGGGGAACAGACACCACCTGTGGGCACAGCGGAACGAGGAGCCACCAAGTCACGTGCCAGAGGGTATGGGCAGAGGGGCTGGGGACTTTTTAGGAACCCCCACATCCGAAGAGCAAAGATGAAGACGCTGTCCCCTCCCTCTTGTGATTCAGAGTCTGGGTGCCCGGGACCCAGTGTCAGAGCCGAGGAAACCTGAGACTGTCCACTGTGGGCGCCCACGGTGGGCACAGGCTGCCCAGGGAGGGCGACTCGCCAGCCCCAGCCTCGACCTGAGAGGTGGGGCAGATCTGCCGCCCTGAGCCAGCTGCACAGAGGACATGGTGCCAGCAGGGGTGGGGGGGGCTGAGGCGGGGCCTGGCCGGGTCCAGGGGGAGGTGGCAGAGGAGGCCACCAGCGACAGCTGCTCACTTGACATTACCCCAGAGGGGTGCCACAATACTATTTTCAGTCCGTCTCCAATTCTCACTCAGGTGGCTCTGGAAATTTTACTTATACAGTCCTAGCAAGTTTATCAAAAAGTTACAAAACTTATTTTTTTTTTAACCTGGCACTGGTGTAAGTGACACCATAGAATGAAAAATGTGTGGATAGATTTTTATCACCAGCCTGAGGATGATTTATTAAACCCTTTTTCCAACCCGAGGTGCGTGCTGATATCTCTCCGGGCGTTACCTTTCTTACCTCAGTTGCATGGTCAAAGGGAAAACACACCTAAAAACCTGCAGCGGAGGCGGCTGCAACTTCAGCGTTTTGGGTTCACTCTGGCACGGGAATCCTGGCAGCCTCGAGAGCTGAGACGGCTGGAGACGTATTTATTGTGGCCCGCGGCCACGGCAGCAGAGCTGGAATCCTGTTTGGGGCTGCGGAGGAAGAGGGGCCGAGGATTTATGGAGGCCCGAACCGCATGGGCGGCGTCTCCACCAGGGCTATTAAGTGTGATGGCTGCTCCAGGTGACGGGGCACGAGGTGGCAGGTTTAGTTTGCTCTCCGCTCCGAAAGGACAGGAGCCTCCATGGGAAGTGCCTGCCCCCCTCCCCACCCTGGCTCATTCTCTCCTCCGTCTGTGTGCTTCAACTTCTCCCTCTGTTCCTCTCCTCACTTCTTTTCCCCTCGCCCCGAGAGAGGGAGCCGCTGTCCCCACGCCTGGTCAGGCCCTTCTGCAAATTCTGAGTGGAACGGGGGACCTGCGGTTCCGTCGGGGATGGGGCAAATGATGGGCCGCTCTTCCACGGGGGCAGCAGGAGCCCCCCTCCGCAGACGAGGGAGAATACAGGAGAGGGCTCAGCAGCTGGGGTTTTTAATAGAATCTGGTTCACTCTCGCAGCCCCTCCCGCCTGAATTCCTGGCGCCTGCTCTAGGGTTTGGCCCAGAGTGAGTGAAGAGGGGGAAAGAAAGCTGAGGTAAGGCTGTTTCCTCATCCTCAGAGCTTCTGTTTGTTGGGGGGGGGGGGGTGGAGAGAGAGAGAGAGAGAGAGAGAGGAGGGAGCACAGAGGGAGGGAGGGAGGGAGCCAGGGAGGGCCACAGGGCGGGATGCTGGCACGGGGTCCAACCTCTGGGATCCCGAGCTCTGGCGGGCATGGTGGATTACGCGTGGAACAAGGACCGTGGAATTTGGAAGAGGGTGTGCAATGTATCTATCTACGCGACGCGGCACGCAGAGGTGCTCGTGCGGGGACGTTCAGCGCGGCGTGGTCGGGAACAGTGAAACTCCAGACACACTTACCTGTTCCATAGCGAGGCAGCAGTTTAAACCTGCGGGTTTCCTCCCCCCGGAAGGCTATGCAGACACTAAAACATAAGTCATTACATGTGGCTCTCTGCCTATGGACATTACAATGTATCCGTGATGGATGATTAAATGAAAAAGCACGTTATGAAACATCTCTAGCGTGAGCTTACTTTGTAAAAAGAAAAAGTATCGTTATGCATATCTGTGCAAGTAAAAATCCTGGATCGATGACGGGCACTAAAATGCGGGCTGTGGTTTCTCTCCTCCGTGGCAGGTCTGAGCCCACTCCCTGTTCTTGTCAGGCTGTTTCTCTCTGTATTATTTTGCTCAACATTTGCAAATAATGAATGTGACCATTTTAGGAGTCAGAGGATCATTAAGAACATCGTTACTTTGAAAACAGAATCCACCTTGTGCATGGCGGCCTCGGTGAGGTTCAGTTTTCTGAGGAACAAGTGACTCCACGTTAGCAAACAGGGCTCTTTCCTTGGGCTTGTTTCCCCTTCCGCAGCGTGAGGGTGACCTCTCGGAGTGGGTTTCCCTACATCAGGGGTCCTCCCACCTCGCCAGCCCGCGGAGGCTGTGAGAGCACAGCCTGCGGGAGCCCCTCCCCGGGTTTGTGACTCCGCCCAGGGGGCGGGCGGCGCCTGAGAACTCGCATTTCTAACAAGCTCCCTGGCGGGGCTGCCGCCACCAGTCCCGAGCTGCACACTGTACTCTGAGAGCCATCAGTCAAATGAAGGAAAACGGTGCTTCAAGGTCAGAAGTCACCATCTCCTTCCCAATTTCCCAAATTTCCCGGAATAAGTGCTCCTTTAAAAATATCGCATCCAAAAATTCCTGAATTTTTATGAGACCATTTTTTCCCCCTTAAACTATGCAACACATCTGCATGAAGCAATATTCTAAACACAGTAGACTCCAAATGCCTGTAAATTGGATTTCGGATAAAAGTCTCCCCGTGTGTCCGGTCCACGGGACGTTTTACGTGCAGGGCAGCGACAGCCACTGTTCGCCTTGTGCGGCGGTTCCACAGCTCTGCCTGTTTGCTAAAGGCCTCTGCCCAGGAAGTCGCTCGATCGCTGGCGTTACGTGTCCGAGCGACTCGGCGACCCCGGCAGGGGGCGGGGTGTGTGCGCGCCCTCGTGCGGAGTTTCTCTGCACTCCGCTTGTCTTCCTCGGGCAGCCGTGGAGTCGTGCGTTGGTGCTTGGGCGCCCGTTCCCCTCGGACCTGCCTCCCGAGGTTCGCGACTCACCTGTCCCGTCAGTGAGGGGCGCTCTGCTCAGATCCCTCGGGCCCTTTCTTACCATGTCTGTGCACAACCCAGCCCCCCCCCCCCCCCGCCCCCTGACCCTTCTTAAAGGACGGTCCTCGGGGGACGGCAGCTCAGCCCCAGGCCCCACGGGGTCCAGCTCTGCTCCCGTGGGGACGACCCTGAGGTGTGATTTATGCTCCAAGGTCCCTCCGCCAGATGAGTCTGCAGCTGGCCCCGTGGGGCTGTGACTCGAGATGGAGCCCCCGCAGGGCCCCCCTCGTGCCTTCCTCACTTCCGGCCAGGCCCGGGAGCTCCGGGGAGCTCTGCAGGAGGGCGCGCATCCTGCGTCTGGGGGCGGTCATTGGACCTGCCTAAATACGCGCACTCTACCCAAGGTGATTCTCAACAATAACACGTACCGGTGGGCACTCTGCTGACCAGTGAGGACATGGAGGGACATAAGGCACAGTTGATGTTTTAGAAGGAATCACATCTTGTGTGGGATGGGTAAAGCTTGTACTTTCGTGTTTAAAAATGCACCGGGGCAGAGTATCATTCGATTCGTATGAGCTCCCGTGCAGGGTAGGCAGAGGCAGCCTGGCTTCCCCACCCGGGTGTCTGGGTACCTAAGGGAAGCAGAGTTCCCACGGCCTTGGGTCTGGGCCCGATAAACTGTCCCACAGCACGAAGTGGGCGTGCACGCGCAGTAGGAGGCTCTGCTGCTTCTGCCGGCACCCTGCCGGCTTTGCTTGCCTCTCGTACTGGAGCAGGTAGGCACTCCCCGCTGGGCGCCAGGACATGTGCCACGCTGGGGAGCAAGGGTCACACTGCATGCCACGCAGAGGGGACAGGTGACATGCAGAGGCTTGCAGAGACACGCAGGGAGACACGCAGCTTGCATGCATGCACGGCTCGCCCACCCGTGCATAAAGGCACGTCAAGCATCCCCACGGCCCTGCGTGTTTTCTTCCATCTCCCCGAATCCAGAGTGGACCTGCCCGGCCTTGACAGGTGCAATGCACCACGTTTTCGTCTTCAGGTCGCACCTGGGGCTGCCGGGGCAGCCACACGGTCCCAAGTGTGACACCCAGTCCAAGTGGTTCTGTGCGGGATGCAGGAGTCACAGGAACACCCGCCAGGAGGAAGAAGGAGACGTCTCAGTGGGGACACGTGTGACCGTGCGACGGGGGCCAGACGGCACCTTCCTGGGGACTCTGCACCCTCTAGCTCCCTAAGAGTAGACGCCCCCGCAGGGAAAGGGGAGGGAGAGCCCAAGGGGGCTGAGCTTGCCCTTCTCCTCGCCCTGGCAGCACAGGGAGGAAGCCAGCCAAGGTACAAGAAACAAGCGCTGAGAGCCGTGGCCACCACTCACCCAGGGGCAAGGGCCGTGTCGGCGGTGCAGGATGCAGTTTCACGCTATTTCACGTGCGTGGGAAACCTTTAAGGGGTCAGCCACGTTCTGCCACGTGAGTGTCTTCTTGTACAAAGTGTCTGATATCTCAGACCTTCAGGGGAGTAACAGAGTTGGTTAAACCAACACATAAGGAAAGCCCCGTGCAAAATCACGCCCTCATTCTGTGCTCCGCTCTGACTTGCTGTACTCTTAAGGTTTCCCGAGGCCACGTGGTCCCCAGTTCAAGGCTGGTTAGAACTGAGCCCAAGCGTTTTCACAGAGCCCAGGGAGGGCAGCCTCCTCAAAACAAAACATGCGAGACTAAAGCCGTGCCCGTGACTTTCATCGACACGCTCCTGGCCTGAACTCCGTCTCTGTGCCTCCCCGAACTGCAGGGGATCTGAGAGGCACAAGGGATTGCACACATCCGGGTGTCTGTGCCCTGTGGCTGCTGCTGTAACAAACTGCCACGAGTGTATGGCTTGACACAACGCACATTTATTGTCTTGTGAGTCTAGAGGCCTGGGAGAGAGATTAGAGGTATACCACCAGGCAGGGACTTCAAGATAATAGGTGGTCAAGAACGGGTTGAATGGTTCCCTTCCATGAAGGGCATGACCTGTTAGTTCTGCAGCTTAGAGAGCATTTGTTGGGGAGGTTGCTTCGGAAAGACGTAACTCCGGTTACCAGCCCTACCCCCCAGAGGGGGGAGCACAGGGGCGACCCCCCCTTTATGTCAGGTCAATGGCAGCTTTAACAGGGCCCTTCAGAATGAGGGGGCAAGCAGCTGACACACAGCTAAGAGTGTAAAGAGCAGGCTTTTGCACTCAGCCCAAGGCAGCCGGGCAGAGCGTGGGCCTGGACAAGCTGCGGACAGTCGTGAATTCGGAGATGGCAGGCGGGGAGGGTGGGAGGCGGGTCATGAGTGTTTCTCATGGGCCAGAGAGTGGACCAGAGGGCAGAGAGAGCTGGCCATTCAAAATCCCACCATAGAGGGCTGCCCAGAGGGGCCACGGGCGATCAGCCCTCTGGAGCAAACAATGTTGCCAGCATCATGCACCGGGGGGGGGGGAACGCCCCCAAAACTGGAATTTTCTTCTGGAGGGCAGTCCCCTTGGAGTAGGGGCTTTCCCCACCCGGTGAGTGTTCTAGGATCCCATCTGAATCAATGTACCAGCTGGTGTTGTTGTGAGAGGCTGCGTTTGGCTTCAGTGCATTTTTTTTGAAGACTCTTTCAACACGTTTGCCCATTTCATGACGGGTGATTTATGAGTGCACCCGCCCACGTCGCACTGAGTATTCAGCAGTTTTTGACCAAAAATGGCAGGACCCTGTGCCTCACCCTCCTATTCACCAGATCTCTCCCCCAAAGACTTTTTTTGTGTGTGTGTTTGTTTCCCCAGAAGAAAAAAGTCCTCAAAGGGAAATCTTTTGCTGATGTGGAAAAGCTGACACAAAAAAATGGCAGATGCACTAAAAGGCATCAAAATCAATGAGTTCAGAAACTGTTCTGAACAGCGGGAAAAACGTCTCGATAGGTGTATTGCACCCAATGGAGAGAGTACTTGGAAGGTGACTGAGGTTTCAACATGCAAGAATAAATACACAATTTTTTATGAATAAGTCCCGGATTTTTTTCGTGTGCCCCCTCATAAAGTGCTGTTGGCAGGTCCCCCAGGGAGCCTGTGAAGAGCCTGCAAAAGCACCCATGATGGAGATGCCAACCAGCAAGATCCCCGGCCCGGCATGAACTCACCTGCACCCTTCTCACTGCCTCTTGCGTTGGGTCCGGGACGGGTCCGCATCCTTGAGCCAGCTGAGGGCTGCAAGAACCGAGGGAAGAAAATCGGAATAAGCAGCCCGAACATCTGCAGGCGGCTAGGCCCAGCAGGCTGCCGTCGGAGGGCTGCGAGAAATCTGATTTAAATCCAGTTTGAAGATTTTATTA
Organism: Phyllostomus discolor; assembly: GCF_004126475.2. Taxonomy (NCBI): domain Eukaryota; kingdom Metazoa; phylum Chordata; class Mammalia; order Chiroptera; family Phyllostomidae; genus Phyllostomus; species Phyllostomus discolor. The sequence continues at coordinate 204,389,923 of NC_040906.2, forward strand.
TACAGGATTAGACAGGTTTAGTCATTGAATCGACACGGTGTTTATGATGCAAAGCGACCATGGGGTTTGTTTATTACCTCTGCTCTCGGAGGCCACGCGGCTGCCGGAGTTCAGTCCCCGGAGCGGAGGAGGGAATTCGCTCGCTGTGTATATTTTAAAGGAATGGGGTTGGTGGGGGGAAAGACAAAAACGGGGAAGTTTTCATAATATGACACTTATAAGCCTTTAAGTTTTTACACGGCCATTATTACACTTTACAGACTGTTCTGGAACTCCCTTTCTTCCACTTACCACTGGGTGTGGGATCGGCCCTGGTCAGTGCAACGCCGCCGCATTGACTTCAAGAGCTGCCTGCGACCCCACGGTCCAGGTGCGCAGCACCACGGGCCCCTATTGACGGGTATTCCTGGCACTTCCGTTATTTACCATCAAGAGTAACATTGACTTGGGAAGGGGGGAGGGTGGGGCTGGGTGGAGGTGGGGAAAGGAGAAAAAACGGGAACTACTGTAATAGCACGTGGCCAATGAAAATAAATAGATAAATAAAGACAATAATCTTGCAAAAACATTGCTCCCCACCGGTGTGATGGAGATGCGTGGGCTCTGGGTGCATTCCCTGACGATAGCTCCTCTGTTGTCCTTTGGGGGAAATGGAGATGTAGTAAGAAAACGTCTCGAAGCTTTAACTTCTGCTGTTTTTTAAAAAAACAAACGCTGTGGGGCGCTGCTTGCCCAGCGCGGTCTCACGCCCTCTAGTGGCGGGGGTGGGGGGGGGAGGGAGTCATGTGACCCAACGAAGCCAATCAGGTGCTCCCTCCTGGACAGAATGCCTTTTGGACAGAATGACACCAAAATGGAAAAGGGGAAGACGTGCTCTGTCTCGAAAAGGGCGTCTTCAAGAAGCGGCCAAGTGTCTCTGCCCGCGGGCTCGCCTTTGCAGGGCCTCGTGAGTCAGCCTTTTCTCCCTCCAGGGGTCTAGCCCTGCTTTTGTTTGTTTTTTTGGCTTATTCTAGCCCGAGCGTGCCTCTGTTGTCAAGAATATAAAGAGGATGTGAATTTAACATTCTGGCAAATACCCCTAGTTGCCCTTCCATCTGGGCTGACAATTTAGACTTCTGCCAACAGGCGGAAGCTTCTGGGCTTCGTTTTATACCTATTTTTCTCTGAATAGTTCTGTGGTATGGATGAGGCTTCTTTCCATTATTTAATTTCCTCGTCATTCTGCCTACTTCTAAATAAGTGAAATGTCATTGCCCGCAGTGGGTTTGGCCAATAAATCACCCATTTGTTATCACTCGAATGTAACTGGTTTGTATTAATTTGCCAGAGATAGCTGATGGACAGGCTCAGTGTCAAAGTCATTGTATTTGTGAGTGGAGGGTTTCACAAGGCCACGAGCCACGCACTTGGATTCCACGTGTCCCAAAGCGGACTCTTCTCACATGACCACCTGAGCAACTGTGAATAATGAGGTAATCGTGACCCAGCAGCAGCAGAACAGTGAAGCATGCTCCCAAAAGTTCCTTTTAAACGTCATGTTTGCCAGTGACTTTAGCCTTACTCGGAACATACGTTAGAAAAACCAGCCGTAGAAGCAGAACAATGGGATCTGAACTGCAGGCCTATGAGGAAGACTCTGGTTTCCCTACCAGGCACATACCATCAAGAGAAGGAATCATGTCAGGCGTTCTGCCCCATGTGAACAAAAATGGCCAGGTGACCTATGAACAACAGGGACCGTAAGTGAAGATGGACGACAGTGAACCCTCCATCACCAAAAACTGTGTGTCCCAGGGAGAATGCGGAGAGACGAAATCATGCCCACCCCCAAGTCTGGACACATTTCCTGCAGTGCAGATGAAGGAAATGATGCACATTTCTGACTTTCACCTCCTCTGCTCACTCCGCCGACCTTTGTTGAGATTTCAAGTGTGGAAAACGTCCGGAGGAGAGAGGAGGAGAATGCTGGAACCGGGTTTCCCAGAGGTTTTCTGTAAGAGCAGGAACGCTATCTGAAATATTCCACAGCTGGCGTTGTCCTGCAAATCAGTCTGTAACGCAGAATGAAACTCATCGTCCCCACGTGCTTTGTAGGACCTTAGACGGGAAGCTTCCTTACGTAAATAAAGTTGTGTTGTTTTGTTACTAAGATACGGGGGGAAAGATGGCCTTTTGTGTGCCAAGCAGTGCAACTGACAGGCGGAGAAGGTGCCAAGCGCCTGAAATAGACACAGGCTGGCTGCCAGGTGCCCCAGCGGACGGTGGGCCGAGGAGAGGGGGCACCCGTGCTGCCCACGTTTCACCGCTCAGAAGGGTGTTCGCCGTACGCAGGATTCTTACAGATACTATTCATCAGTTCACGCGATCTCCCCTGTGTTTTGAGTTTCTTAAAATTATTATTTTTTTCACATGAGGGATGATGAATTTTGTCTAATACTTTTCTGAGTCATATAAGAAGACCATATGGCTTTTCTCCTCGCATCTGTTGATGTGGCAAATGACACCAGTTCTGATGGTAAACCTCCCCTGAATTCCTGGGAAGGGCGAATTTGGACAAGATACATTTTTCTTTTTTATGCTTGGCTGGATTCCGTTTGTCACGGTTGTTTAGGGATTTTGTATCCGTGTTTACTAGTTAGAGTGCAACTTTCTTTCACCGGGTCGTTTTTTTTGTCTAGTTTTGGCATGGAGGCTGGGTTAGCCTCACGGAATGCTACCAGGGGAGTCATTCTGCATTTTCCATCTTTTAGGAAGTTGGAACAATTTTTTGAAAGTTATGTAGAATTTGCTCATAAAATTGACTGGGCCTGCTATTTTCTTTAGGGGAGGATTTTTAACTACTGATTTAATTCTCGGCATTCTTTTTCTTCTCGAGTCAAGTTGAGTACATTAGAATTTTCCAGGCATTAGTTTCTTTCATGTAAGTTCTCAGATTTATGAACATAATACTTATGAGCAGATCAAGTAATTAATTTGACCAGATAATACAATTATATTTCATAATATATTCTTTTCCTTTTAATATCTGTAGTTTGTGTGGTGGTATCTGTCCTTTATTCCTATTATTTTTAAATTGGTGCCTTTTTCCTTTTCTTTGGATAATCTTGCTAAAGATTTGGTTACTATATTAGTCTTTTTTTAAACCAATTTTCACAAACTTTTTCTCTTGGTTGTAACTTTGTGTTCCTTTTCTTTATAATCTCCGTTGATGTGTGTTCCTGTCTTTATAATCTCTCTCCTTTTCCCTCAGTGGGTTTATTCTTTTGTTCTCCTAACTGCTAATGGACATTCAGGTTATTTTCAGTGTTATCATTTCAAATACAAATGTTTAAGCTATATGTTTTTCTCAGGTGTTTAAATAGGTAACAGTATATATTTTTCACTTTTGCAATATCCTATTTTTATTTTTATTTGTAAGAGATTTATTCTTTTTCAGTCCTGAACATTTAAAAATTTCTATTATGATTTTGTCAATCTTTGGTTTCAAAAGTATATTTTGAAATTATATTTTTGATTTCTGATTTCATTGCACTATGATAAGAGACATAACTGCATGGCACCTTTGTTTTTGGAAATTTGACATGGCTTTCTTATGACTTAATTTGCGGCTAATGTCCATACATGTTCCATGTGTGCTCAAGAATAATGTGTGTTCTGTATATGGCCATTAAATCACACTTGATGATTGGTTTAAGTCTCTACAGTTTCACTACTTTGTCTGGTTTATCTACCTATAGTTGAGGAAAAATATTGAGACACCTCCTTCTATTGGTTTAAAAGCTATACAGTTTATATTTCCAGTTGTTATTCTTAAAAATTTTGCCATACTTAGTTAAAAAATTCTAATGTAATTCCCCAACCTCTTTCCTGAACAATAAAAATTCATTTGAACAATCCTAACAACAGTTAAGATTTCATTCATTTGTGATGAATATTTTAGTTGTCTCCTCCTTTAACGCCAACTGGTATTTCTTTAGATTCACCTACCCATATGTTTCAGACTATGAGGCACACTTTCCCCTCCACAAATTTGGGAGGAATAATGGTTGTTAAGGCTGCTGTTGAGTTCTGTTTACATTTACATTGGTGAAATATTATGTTATTTATGCTGTTAAATATTTTACCACATTTTTTGCTTCAAAAATTTCCCCCCCTATTTTCCTCCTCTAAAACCTAGGTGTATCTTATGGTCTGAAAAATACAGTACATATTTCCAAATTCCTTTGTTCATCATCCCCCTTTGGATCTCAGGCCTTATTCTAAGTCACTGTTTTCTTCCTGAAGTTCCTGGACTGAAGGTCAGTAGCTGGAAAGGAGTCCCAAATTTTATTTATCCGAAAATGCATTTCTTTTACTTAATTCTTGAAAGGTAATATTTCTGAGCACACGATTCTAGATTGGCAGTTGTTTTCTCTCAAAGTCTGAAAATACAGTTCCACCGTCTTCATCCTCCCGTTGTTGAGAAGACTGCCGATTAACTCAGCCCTTTCGTAAGTCTCCTTGCACCTACTTCTGGCTGCTTTCAATCACCCGTTCCCATTCTTGTTCTCAGAGTCACCACAGTACACTTAGGTGTGGACTTCCTTGTATTTATCCACCTTGGTGTTCATCGTGCTTCTTACATCAGCAGGTTTGTGTGTTTCATCCATTCTCATTTCTGTGAGCATTGTTTCTTACCTATTCTGCCTATCGTTTTCTTCCGGGGCTATTTTTTTCATATCTTTTTCTTTCTTTATATTTTCCGTCTCCCTTTTCTCTGTGCTGCAATCCTGGCAATTTCTTCTGCCGCGACTCCTGACTGGTCTTCCTGCTCTCTGATTTTCTCTTCTGCCGCGTCTAATCTACTGTTCAGCTCTCTGCTCTACTTGCATTACCGATGGCGACATTTTCCCTTTTTATATTGTGTTGGCTAGGGTTCACACCACTATTTACTCTTTATTCTATTTCTCTAAACATATCACATATAATCATTTTATATTTTGAATCTAATAATTCTAATATCCAAAGCACTTAGGAGCCCAAATCTTGTCTCTGCAGACCCTTCTTATGGTGTTTGTTTCTTTGGAGGTTTACAAGCCCATAGTTAATTGATACTAAACTATGGAAATTCCAAGGGCCAAACTTGGGGATTTTTCTTTTTTTTAAAGATTTTATTTATTTATTTTTAGAGAGGGAAGGGAGGGAGAAAGAGAGAGAGAGAGAGAAACATCAATGTGTAGTTGCTGGGGGCCATGGCCTGCAACCCAGGCATGTGCCCTGACTGGGAATCGAACCTGCGATGCTTTGGTTCACAGCCCGCGTGCAATCCACTGAGCTACGCCAGTCAGGGTGGGATTTTTCCTCTGGAGAGGTTTGGTGTGTTCTGCCAAGGATAGACGGTGTCTGTGACCTAGCTCACTGAGGACTCCGGGTTTATTGAGGGGGCTGGAGGTGCTCAGAGTCAGCCTCCGCCATGTGGGAAGCCAAAAGGTGAGTGAGGGGCCCCATCAAAAGCCCCTTTGACATCACACACACACACACCACATTCTGTTGGTTCTGCCTCACAGCACCCTGTCTGTGAAGTCACGTCTCTGTCCTGAAGCCCCTGCTCCGGGACCTTCCGCCTCTCGTCCAGCGTATTTCAGTAGCCCAACGGCCCCTCTGCCTCCCTTTCCAGCCTGTCCGGTCAGTCCCGCAGCCAGCTGTCTCATGACTCTTCCTAGAGCACAGTTCTGGTGTTTAGAGTGTAAACCCCTTAGGTTTGTATCACTTGTCACCTTTCTGAAAGTAGCTGCCACTAGATGACCTAACTTGCACCTCTCTCTCGGCACTAGTAACTTGTGAAAAACAGCCAATCAGCGTTCCTTTTCAGCGCCTTCAGAGCAAACACGGACTCCCCGGTGCTGTCTTAGCACCGCCTAGTCCTAGCGCCACCCTGCCTTTAAAACAGCACCCCCTGCTGACTCCTTTCGTGCATCCGACAGTCCAACCAACTGCAACGTCGCAAACCTGTCCTTTTCCTTCCTCTCGTTGGTCCCTCTGAGGCGCATGTCCTGCCAACATGGGCGTTACCGTTCCTTCAGGCTGGGTTCAAATGCAGACTCTTTCAAGATACCCTTCCATTTGCTTCCTCAGCTGAACGTGCTCTCCTGTGCGTGAAGCAGCACACACACACACACACAGCACACACACAGGCATGCAGACACACACACACACACACACACACACACACACACACCCTTCCCTCAGGAGCTAGCTGCATTGTAGTTTGTCTCAGGGTTCTTTTTCCTCTTCCCTGATGCTCTCAAAGTGCTTTGGAAGGTCAGGTTCCATTTCACCTTTGTAGCCAGTCCCCTGGCTTACCCATGCCAACCCCACCTTTAATGATTCTTCTATGCAAAGGAGAAATGTATCTATAGGCTCCTTCATCTGCTAAAGGGAGGAGAGTGGGGGAGGCCTCCCGGGGAAGACTGCCTGCCGTGGGCCCGACGGCAGACCCCTGGGGCCCCGAGGGCACCCTACGTGGACCATGGGACTGGACGCGGGTGCTTTCAGTGGACGATCTGAGGGGACTTCATGCTTGAGAGCTAAAAGGCTAAACAGGCTTTCCATTAATTCGTATTTTCCATGGAAAAGAGGGAAAAAGGGCAGAGGTACAATGTTGAACTTAGGGTTCCCTCGGGAACGGATGAGAGACCGGGCGTCTGGCCTCGCCAGGGCCGGGGCGCCAGAGCACAGGTGGGAGGCCGGCAGGGTGGGGCGGGCGCCCTCCGCCTGCCCATGGGCCCTGCTCCCTGAGAAGATTCTGCTTCCTCGCCGACAGGCCTGGCGGGCTCTCCTCTTGGACCAGCTGGAGCGGTCACCTGATTTGGTGGCTCAGCAGTTTCAAGTTTTCCCTGTGATATTTGAAACTTTGCATATTTTCTTTCTTGCCAACAGTTAGAGCAAGACAGTTTGCTTTTAAAAAAATACATTCCAATGACTTTTTCGTGTTAGGCTCTACAAACCAAGCTAACAGTTGCTTAAAGAGAATGCTGCTTCCAGCCTAATTAGCCTTGTTGCAGGGGTAGCTAACTCTTGCAATGCCCAAACTAACCACGTTTTGTTTTTTAATTGTCACTTGAGGACATGCTTGTTGGTTTTAGAAAGAGGGAGGGGAGGGGGAGAGGAAGAGAAACATGGATGTAAGAGAGAAACATTGGTCAGTTGCTTCCCATAGGCACCCCAGCCAGGGATTGCACCCACAACCTAGGCATGTGCCCTGACTGGGAATTGAACGCACAACCTTCTGGTGTGTAGAACGTTGCTCCAATCAACTGAACCACCTGGCTAGGGCAGTGGTGCTTTTTCTAAAGTCAGGAAAACCTAAATGCAAATAAAAAGACCTTAGCCCCAAATGCCTCCCTGCCAATATGTTTGCTGCTAGTTCTACACTGGAGAATGACTCTCCCAGTAGCCTGTCATGCAAAGAGCCACTCAGTCTGCCATCAGAGTGTCAGGGTCTGCCTCCCAGCTCTGCCAGATCCGCACTCCACAAATGTGGGCCAGGCACTCCACAAATGTGAGCCGGGCACACAACCTCTAGTAGAGTAGTGGAAGCCTTATCAGTCACTCACATCTCAGCGGGAAGGAGGTGATCAGATCTTCCTTCGAAGGAATGTTTGATGGGTGGGGGAGGCAGAACGCCAAAGGGCTCAGTGCCCGGGGGAGTGGTATGAGAGGGGACACCACCCAGGAGGAAAGGGGCTGGAGGTCACCACCGACAGACTCTCTTCTTTATTGCCTGCTGCAGGGCTGGTGCTGGTAAGCAGCACGTTGCCACAACCAGGGTCCTGCTGGGCACCAGGGTCCTGCTGGGCTCTAGGATTTCACTGGGCCTTTCTGTGGCTTGCCTGGGGGCAGCCCACTGAGCGAGCTGCCCATGGCAGCGCTGTCAGTGCGCACGGTCGGAGGCCTGTGTGGCCGGTGCGGCCCACTCTGTGCACAGCAGCTCTGTGCCCGGCGCCTCTGGGGTACCCACCCACTGGCGGCGGGGCTCTGCTCTGCACAGGGGGTGGGCGGCCAGGCAAATGCGGCTGGAAGGCAGCCAGACACGTGTTTTTCTAGCATAATGCCTGGGCCAACTCCTAAATGTGCCAACTGCAACTCGAAGGCTGCATGTGTTGAGATCTTGTCCCACCCTGATTTATTGATGCCTCCTCCCCAAACTGGGCCCTTTAGTGCTGCAGCAGCAGAGTGAATGCACCCCAAAATCTGCCTACAGAAGTACGCACACTGTTCAAAACCTTCCGGGGATAAAGAAAATAAGAGCAGAGAGAGGCAATGTTTAGAACAGCCCCCATAAGTAAGCTTCCTGGCCTATTATGACACTCTAGGTTGTGACTGGGGCAGGGGTTACTTCTCCCTCACCTTGACTGTGAGCTCTTTGAGGCAAGAGCTGCCTGAGTCACCTCTGCATCCCCAGATCCTAACACATCCCCTGACACAGAAACAGGTGTTCTCAAACATGTCATGTAAAGGAATAGACAGATGAATGATTTCTCTCGCTATAGCTCCAGCCCTGTGCCCATGGACACATGGCGAACAACGGAACTGGACTGTCTAGTTGTTTCCATGGCAACGCACCCGTCTCATGGCCTGGGCTGTGGGACAGAAAGCCAGGACGCGGGTCTGTGGGTTCTTCCATCATGGCAATTGAAACACTCTCAGTTCGAGCCCTGAACAATTCACGGGCTGGGTTGTGTATCTGACATCTTAATCCTTTAGGTTTCACTGCTTCCCAGTGTATTTGTGCAAAAAGAGCTCGCCTTGGCACTGCCTGCAGTGAAACAAGTCAGAACTTCTGTTCCGAAGGAGCACGTTTCAGGCGATGATGGATTTATGACCTTTTTTTTTTTTTTTAGGAGCACCACTGCTTTCCCACACCTTCCAAGCCCCGAGCAGATGGATGATGTGACGCTGAGGTCTTGTGTAACTGTTTGCTGAGCAGGATCACTCACTGCTGGGATGATAAGGAGGTGCCCCTGAGAGATCTGGCCTGGCCCCTGAGCCATGTGAGACATACTGCGCGGACCCTGGTGCTTTCATTCAAAATCCGAGGTGCCGCGGTGCCCTGGGAATGAACGTGCACTTGGAGTCAGGTGGTTTGCCGTGGACACACAGGCTCAGCAGTCCCTACTGTGGGGTGGACCAGCCACACCACATCTCAGAGCCTGGCTTTTTTTCTCTGTAAAATCAGGTTAGCGCCTCTAAGCGTGTTGTGGGAACCAGGACGAAATAGGTACTGCTCAAGAACAGCTTGTTAAACATTATTTTATTGTATCACTGGCGAGAGGCAATCTCTTTTTTGTCCCATGTCGAGGTGAAGTCTACATGCCTACTTCTATTTTCTTTTTCTTTTCCTTTTCCTCTCTGTTCATGGAATCCTAGAGACTGTTCCTCCAGACCTGTTGTGTCTGAATCAGTGATTTCCCCAGGTACTCCAAGCTCAGTGGCTACTCCTCCTCTTTCACTCCACTTCTAGCAGTCTGTTAAACGTTGTGTGCACATCGCCATGGTGTGTGAGTCTCGTATCACGCCCCGCTGCTGTCATGGCACATAGATATATTCAAACGCGGTGCTTAGAAAGGAATTAAAGAGCCACGAGAGCCCTCTGAAGCTGGAACAAGACTTGACGTCAGATGATGGCATGAGACGTGCACTTTCAAACCTGGGACAGTTTCTCCTGGATGGTCGTTTGCCCTTGGTTTTCATCTATCCACATGACACAGGAGAGTGGCGTTCACACTGGCCCTGCCACACAGAAGTGGCCTGCCAATGCAGACACATAGAGTGCTGGGCTCTCTGAGTGTGTGCTGTTTGAACATCACGAGAAGCAGACACACTGTGTGTGCACCCAGACTGGCAGGCAAAGCTGGAGATGATCTGTAGGCAGGTCAGTAAAGGACCACAGTGAAATAGCCGATGACACCCACTCGGTGTGGTCTGGATAAACAAAATAGAAGCGACAACCAGGAGCTTAAGAAACGATGTGGAGACTTCCGGCCAAGATGGAGGCATAGGATGATACACCGTGCCTCCTCGCACAACCAAAAGAAGGACAACAGCGAATTTCAAAACAAAAATCAACCAGAACTGCCAGAAGATTGAACTGTATGGAAGTCTGACAACCAAGGAGTTAAAGAAGAAACACTCACCCAGACTGGTAGGAGGAGCAGAGATGGGCAGCCAGGAAGAGAGGACTCGTGCCAGGGTGGCAGCTGGAGGACAGGGTGATCCCACATTCACACACAGATAAACCGGGAGGAACAACTGGGCGACGAGACAGACCATACAACCCAGGGCCTCAGTGCAGGGAAATAAAGCCTCAAACCTCTGACTGAAAACACCTGTGGGGGTTGAGGCGGCAGCAGGAGAAACTCCCAGCCTCACAGGAGAGTTCGTTGGAGAGACCCACAGGGTCCTAGAATGTACACAAACTGCCCACCTGTGAATCAGCACCAGAAGGGTCCAATTTGCTTGTGAGTAGTGGGGAAAGTGACTGACAGCCTCCCAAGAGTGGAGTAAGCTCCATTATTCCCTCCCCGACCCCTCCCCCACATATAGCGTCACAATGCAGAGACGTGGCCTGCCCTGCCCTGGTGAACACCTAAGGATCCGCCCCTCACTATGTAACAAGTGCAGTGAGACAAAAAAAAAAAAAAAGGCCCAAATGAAAGAACAAAGTAAAGCTCCAGAAATAATACAACTAAGTGATGAAGAGATAGCCAACCTATCAGGTGCACAGTTCAAAGCACTGGTGATCAGGGTGCTCACAGAATTGGTTGAATTTGGTCGCAAATTAGATGAAAAAATGAAGACTATGCTAAGTGAAATAAAGAAAACTGTACAGGGAACCAACAGTGATGGGAAGGAAACTGAGACTCAAATCAATGGTTTGGAGCAGAAAGAAGAAAGAAACATTCAACCAGAACAGAATGAAGAAGCAAGAATTCAAAAAAATGAGGAAAGGCTTAGGAACCTCCAGGACATGTTTAAACATTCCAACATCTGAATCATAGGGGTGCCAGAAGGAGAAGAGGAAGAGCAACAAATGAAAAAGTTATTGGAACAAATAATAAACTAGAACTTCCCCAATCTGGCAAAGGAAATAGACTTGCAGGAAGTCCAGGAAGCTCAGAGAGTCCCAAAGAAGTTGGACTCAGGGAGGAACACACCAAGGCACATCATAATTACATTAGCCAAGATTAAAATGAAGGAGAGAATCCTAGAAGCAGCAAGAGATAAGGAGACAGTCACCTACAAAGGAGTTCCCATCAGGCTGTCAGCTGATTTCTCAAAAGAGACCTTGCAGGCAAGAAGGGGCTGGAAAGAAGTATTCCAAGTCATGAAAGGCAAGGACCTACATCCCAGATTGTTCTATCCAGCAAAGCTTTCATTTAGAATGGGAGGGCAGATAAAGTGCTTCCCAGATAAGGTCAAGTTAAAGGAGTTCATCATCACTAAGCCCTTATTATATGAAATGTTAGAGGGACTTATCTAAGGAAAAGAAGATAAAAAACATGTACAATAAAATGACAGAAAACTCACAATTATTAACAACCACACCTAAAAAAACAAAACAAAAACAAAAACAAAAACAAACTAAGCAAACAACTAGAACAGGAACAGAACCACAGAAATGGAGATCACATGGAGGGTTAGCAACAGGGGAGTGGGAGGAGGAGAGAGGGGGAAAAGGTACAGGGAATAAGTAGCATAGATGGTAGGTAGAAGATAGACAGGGGGAGGTGAGAATAGTATGGGAAATGTAGAAATTAAAGAACTTATATGTATGACACATGGACATGAACTGAAGGGGAGAATGTGGGTGGGAAGGTGTGTGCAGGGCGGAGGGGAATAAAGGGGGGGGATGGGACAACTGTAATAGCTTAATCAATAAAATATATTAAAAAATTAAAGAACTGTGGAAATAGTAATGTCTATGAGGACAATGATGACAATAGAGTGGACTAAAAATTGACTAGAAGGAAGGAAACTTCAGAAGCCTTATGTTTGCGAGATGGTCATGTTCGAGACGGATGACTGTGACTTTTAGGTCAGATTCCTTTGAACTTGCTTTTAGGACTTTTTAAATGGAATTTGATTATAGTCAAATGTTTAATTAGACCAGAATCCAGACTTGTAAATGTTACCGATGTCAATCCACATCTAATGTCATGGATGGTTCTGGTCTAGACATCAAAACTCTGGAGTTGGGGTAATTTCGCACCTTACGTCGCCCTGAAATGCCCGTGTGAGAACGTCGCTCCAATCTGTAACCTGCTGGGAGGTGAGGGAGGTGAGCGCACACGCACTTCACGGGGAAGGACCGAAACGCCCCTGCAGGAGCCCTCACTGTGAGCTTCTGCAGACCGTGTCCTGTGTTAACTCGATTAAAACAACATTCAAGAGTGAGCTCCTGATATCAGACTCCTGATGGAGAGGGAATGGCCAGGGTAGGAACGGCGTGACTCTGTCTATTGCCAATTCTCCTTCTCTTCCCCCTCCCTGCACCCAGTTAGTCAGATAACCACCTACTGGCACCTTCAGGCTGGGCCCAGGGCCTCACCAGCCCTCACTCCCGCCGTGGCCATCCCTCGGGCCCAGGCGCCCTCTTCACTCAGCTGGGTGGTAACAGCCTGCTCACCGGTCTCCGCGCGCCCCCAGCTCAGCTGCACACACTGTCCTGTCTCTCCTCCTAGCCGAATCCTCCCGTGCCTCCCCCACCCTCTCCGAGGAAAAGCCTGAATCCTTCCAGTGGCCTGGAAGGCCCTAGCCACCCCTTCCCTCAGCTGCCTTCACTTACCTGCTGCCAAGCTTTAATCACTAATGCTTTTGGTCAGCTCCCCCGTGTCTAGGGCGGTGCCGGGGACACACTAGATCCACACTAAGTACCTGCTGAATGAGCGAGTGAGTAGCAGAGAACCTCGAAGTGCCTCCTGGAAGTCACCTGTGCGTGGTGCGGTGATGGCCTCCTTGGGAGGCAGATCGGCAGTACAGGTAGAGCTTGATCCGCACCTTCAGGACGGGAGAGTGTACTGGTCAGGGCTCACTGGTTACATGGGGCAGAAAGCGCCCCCCACCGGAGCCAAGTGGAACTTCGTCTCCAAGAACCGATCTGCAGGAAGCTCGCGGCTGGCGCTGGACGCCACCTGCTCCACCCTTGCTCCCTGCTCAGCGCCTTCCACGTGCTGGCCTCGTTCTCCCCGGGTGGTGCCCCTCAACGCTTCAGCGGGACACCGGGCCCGTGTTGGCTGCTGTGTCAGTTTCCTGTGGCCACTGTCACGACGGCCAGTTTGCGGGTGTGAAACCACAGGAATTTATTCTCTCACAGGTCTGGAGGCCAAAACCTCAACATTAGTTCCACTGGGCGGGCACCGACGTGCTGGCAGGACTGGGCTCCCTCCGCGGGCTCCCTCCGCCGGCTCCAGGGAAGGGCCTCTCGGGCCTCGTCTCCTCCCGCTTCTCGAGGCTGCGGGCCGCCTTGGCTTGTGGCTGCGTCAGTCACTCCCGTCCCTGTCTTCAGAGTATGCCCCATGTCCTCCTCCGCCTCCTTAGAAGGATGCAGGCGACGGCGCTTAGACCCGCCAGAAGATGCAGGGGAATCTCTCCATCTCAGGATTCTTAACCTAATCACATCTGCAAGGACTCTCCCTGCTCCCCCATAGATGGTGACATTCAGGGTTCCAGGGATCAGGACGTGCATCTTTTGGGGGGGCCATACTTTGGCCTGCCACAGCCACCACCCATCCGCACCCATGACTGGGAGAAAGAAGAGGCTTTCTACCAGTTGCAGTTACAAAAGTCCTGACTCGGACCCACTAGTCCCAGGCCACTGGGGATCCTTGAAGCAATTGCTGGGGTGGGGGTGGGGGCGAAGGGTGTTAGGGAGGCACCCTAGGGTCACTTGGTGGGAGTGGGGGGCAGGACTACTATTCTGGAAAGAAGGGCAGGGTGGGGAGGGTGCCGGGCAGCCAAAAGCCATAGTTCCATAAATGGCATGTGGGCACACACAGAAGGGAGGGATGGAAGAAGGCGTGTGTTTGAACACTGACACGCTCTCGAACTCCAAGGGCTGCTCGGGGAGCGTACCAGACAATGGGAGAAGAACCTCACGGGGACCCAGGAGAGGGTTTCCCGGAAAGGAAGGCTGCAGGGCGCTGCCTTCCGGGGATGCTCTTGGGCCAGAGGCACCAGCACCAGCCGGTGCTCACTGGCCTGGGTATGCTGTCGTTTTGTTCCAGAAAAGAGAGGCTGCGTTTCTCTGTTTCATCAGCCTACAGTGTATTTAACGATCTTTTCCTCTCTGCAAAATGATACACATCTGCTCAAGGTTTTTAGGTCGTCAGCCTCAGGCGGGTAAATTTGCGAGGACACGCTGGGCGGATGAGAGCGCTCGGCGCCCAGCCCCCGGGGGACCCGTCTGGCGCAGGCGTCCGGGTCGCCTCCGGGGGCGCTCCAGGCCAGGTGGACGCGCCGGAGGCTTCCAAGGCCGGGAGCCGACCGCTAACGTGTGGGATTCCGGAACAGGGAAGCTCTGGGCAGTGTTAGCATTGTGGGAATCGGAGGAAGCGAGGCCGATCAAGTCCTTGGCCGGGACTCCTCGCCTGCTTAGTTCGGGACGGCTGCCTTTCAACCCAGTGGGTGCGCTCCGCCGCTGAGACAGCGGGAGCCGCAGCGTCTAAGCACAGGAAACCCCTCTCCTGGGTGCGCGGGGTGAGGGGAAGGCCGGCCGGAGTGAGCCGAAGACAAGACCGCCAAGTGCGGATGGACGTGCGGGGGCCTGGCCCCTGTCCCTGACGTTGAGACCAGAGATATTTATTTAAGGGCACATGGGGCATTCGGGGGCTTGGCAGCGACCGGACGCCTGGGGCCATTTTCCGAGCCAGAAAACCAGAGAGGTTAGACGATGGGAGGAACTTTCCCAGCCGCTTTGCCCCACACACCAATCATTTCAGAAACACCAAGCGGGGTTCCGGGGCGATCGGCACCCCGAGCCCGGGCCACGGTCCCAGCCACCCCCGCCACCCCACCTCCCCACCGCCCCGCTGCCGGCAGGGGGCGCCCGCGCGCGACTAAAAGGCGCGGCCGGTGGCTGCCTGCCTCAGTGCAGAGCTCGGCGGCTGGTACGCGGGCAGGGAGAGATTCGCGCGGGGCCGGGGCGCGGAGGGCAGAGCGCAGGGCGCACACACCTACACGGACGGCGGGGACCCGACGGCGGCGCCTCAGCACTCCCGACTCAGGCCCAGCGCCCAGCCCCCCCGCCCAGCCCGCCGCGCACCTCGGGGTCCCGATGGCGCCCGAGGCCAGGGCGCCCCCGCGCGCGCGGCGCCTGCTGCCCTGGGCGGCGCTGCTGCTCCTGGCAGCGCTGCTGCCCGTCGTCTCCTCTGCGGGGGCTCCAGGTACGCGCAGCCCGGGCTGGGCTGCCCGGCTCCCCGCGCCTCCTCACCACTTCTCTGTCCGCCTCCATGCACACCCACCCCGTCTGTCGCTCCGGGGACCGCCGCCCCGCTCTGTGCTGGCTGCGTGTCGTGTCACTAACCTGTGCGTCCTCATCGCTCGCGAGTCAGGGCGCCGAGGGGCGGCCGAGGGCGCGGAGCCTGGGCGCGCAGAGCCCTGCGCGCTGGAGGAGGGAGCAGGGACACCGTCCGTGCCAGGGGAGCTCAGTGCTCTCGGTTTCAACTTTGACGGCGAACGCCGGGGCATCGGGAGACCTGAGCCGTCTAACTTCCTGGGGAGATTCAGGCAACGGTGGGGTCGGGGAGGAAAGCGACTTCTTGGCGCTGCGGCGGGGTGGGGTGCTGCTTTCCTTCACCCGGAATTTCCCCGCGACATCCTTCTTCCCCACCCCAGTTCACCTGCCCCCGAGGCTGGGAGGCCTGCAGGTCGCAGGCAGGCAGGCAGGACTGTTCCAGCAGCGCGTGGGGGGAGAAGGTTGGCACCGTGGCGTCCCAGGAAAGCCTCACGATGTGGAGGCCGCACCTCCCGGTGGGGACTTGGGAGCTGCGAGATGACATTTGTCCTGAGCGGAGGGAGGAGGGAGAGGGAATTGAGATAGTCGTTTGGGGGGAAGCTCACCCTCCCCTCCAAAGCTGGGGCTGGATGTTTTCTTTGGGGGCTGAAAGGCGAGTGGCACTTTTCAGAACATGCCAGCGTGCTGTTGTCAGATTTCTTGTGCCAGACAAGATTGTGGGTTTCTCTCTCCTTTTTTTTTTTTTTTTTTAATCCCCAAGCCTCTGGTGGCCCTGGTTCTCACTTCCTGTGCAGGCATTTTCACACTCAAAACTGTGTGGCTTTTGTTCATGTCATCAGTTTGCAGGAATCCAAGAAGTTGACATTTTTGTCAGTACAGTTCCCTCCCAGATGAGCTATAAAAATTCAGACGCGATTCCAATGGGGGCCATTTTTTTCTGTGTCTCTGTTGCCCTCTCACTACAAGGGGAAGGGGGAAATCAGGGGTCCCATCGCCTTGTGATTCTTTTTGTGGGCGCCCGGGGCACAGTGCCTGCTTCGGGTCACACTGAGTGCGGGGGTGCCACATGCCACTCCCCCTCCCCATCAAAGACAGTGTTCGTCTCAGGTTTCGTTTTCCTCTCTGTTAGCAATCTCTAGGAAAGGCGTCACCCAACATTTTGTATAGTATTTAACAAGAATAAAACTATTTTAAAGCTTTTTGACCTCCCCACCTACAACCCATGGCATATTTTCCCCCTAAATTAAAATTTTCTGAATGTTAAAAGCATTTTTGGTTTAGAAGACGGACTGGAATAGAACCCATGGGCCAGACTGGCTTCATGACGGTTGCCACTTCACTCCTGTTAGCTTCCCCCGCCACCTGCCTCGGGTTCCCCGCGAGCGTGTGGGAGGTCGGGTTTGCCTGCGGCACCTCGTCCGGCCTGCGGCGCTGCGCTGCGCTCCTGCGCCGCGAAATGCTGGCGCTGCAACTCCGCCGGCGCCTCTCTCTAGTCTGTGGCCCGGGTGGAATGATGGCCGAACTAGAAACGGACAAAGGAGGACCCGCACATTTCGAAATGGGTATTTACTGCACTTAAGTGAAATAGCAGGGGGGAGACACAGACGGGACCTGCAGAAGCTGCGACGCAGATCGTGGGGCACACGGTTTGTTTCGTCTGCTCCTCCAGAAGGCTTCCCGTCTGTGCTCCGGGTCTGACAGCCAGGCCGGGGCAGCCTCTCCGGCTGCAGTTCCGCCTGCGCCCAGCAGGCGGCCGGAGTCAGGCCCACCCCTGCCGCCCACACCCTTGGGGCCAGAATCCCGGTAAGGAAACCAACCACAGAGAGCCACATGAACAGTGGCAGATCAACACAGCTCAGAGGGGTTTTCCTTAAAATACAGGTGATTTGCAGGGCATAGTGGAGATCTAAATAAACCCTTCAACTCGGTCAGTTAAAACATGAAACAAAATAAGCAAGTGACCCCCCCCACCCCCCATGATGGAGACATGTTTCTGAAAACACTGGAGCAAGAGAAAGGGCAGCTTCCTTTCAGTGTAGCAACCCCTCAGAACCCCCTGTGGCCCAGCCCGCCTCCAGCCCTGCCGTGTGTCCCTCCTACTGCTCGTCTCTTTGAGAGCAGGGCATGAACATGCCTCGCCCTGTGCTGTGGGTGTTGGAGCCCACCCAGACGAAAGCACGATTCGATCCCTCAGCTGAGCATACAGCTCATTACTGTGGCAGGAGACGCGGTCACAGAATGGCAGAGACGATTCATGTCCCTGGAAAGATACCACCAGGCAGTTGCAGGGCATTGTCAGGATGGCTCCGTTTCCCATTGCTGCTGTAACACGTTACCACGAGCTGAGTGGCTTGAAGCCAAACAAATGTATTATCTTAGAGTCCAGGAGGTCAGAGATTGAAACGGGGCTCAGTGGGCTGCCATTGGGGCTGGGTTCCTTCTGCAGGCTCCAGGGGAGAATCCAGCCTCACCCCTTCCTGCTTCTAGAGGGGCCCGGGTTCCCTGGCTCATGGCCCCTATCAGGGATCCTCCACCTCTGTGCACCTGTCACCTTCTCCGACTCCGACCTTCCTGTCTGCTCTTGTCACGGACGGGGACCCTTGTGATTACACTGGACCCACGGGGCAATCTCCCCGTCTCCGGACCCTTAATGTAATCACAGCTGCAAAGCCCCTTGTGCCACGGGAGGTCACATACTCACAGGTCACAGAGATTAGGACCTGCACGTCTTGGGGGTTCACTGTTCTGCAGGGTGAGGGTGGGTTTCAGGGGGAAGCCCCATCTCGCTTTGCTGGTCAGGGACCAGACTTCTTTTCACTGTTCCTTGTGGAATTGGGGGTTTCTTGAATTACAATTAAACCTCTTTTCAGGAGCTTTTATGTCAGTTAGAGCATATAGAGATGAGTGTTTCAAAGTGTCAAAATCAAGGAGGTAGAAGAATATATATGTTTCCACCTGTTAATCTATAGATGGTTTTGTTTGGGTAGATCAGAAACCGAAGCCTTGGATTCCTTTGAGGAGAACTGGGTAGCTGGGGGCGGGGGAGGGGAAGGCAAATAGTTTCATTATTTCTCTTATCAGTTTGGTAGCCAGACGCTGGGGCGTTTGGAATGAGGGAGGTATCCGTTATACGTATGAGCAAATACCCTCTTTTCCTTCCTTCGAGAGGTTCTCCTTGTCTTAGAAAGAGCATGAATTAATTCAACTTTGGGGAATTATGTTACTACTATCTAATGAAGAAGAATTCTCCAGCATGGGCCAGATGGTTAAGATTTAGAAACTGTGACTATGGGATGTTTGTGGCGCTGAGTATTAGGTGATGTCATGTGGAGGACAGATTTTTCTCCCAGATTTTCTCCGGGCCTTCTTTTTCCGCTCTGACCCCGGCTGGCGACGGTGCTTGCACCCCGCGGCCCTTAGAGGGCGCTCCTGGCCTTCCGGCGGCGCTGCCAGGGCGCGCGGACCCCTGGAGCTAAGAGAATTAGGACACTCGCTCACTTATCTGCTTTGGTTTTCCCTTACCGTTTGTCTTTTTTTTTTTCTTCCCCAACTTTGCTACTTGTTAGTAATTTTTAACTGCTCGCTGGTGAGAAAGAATCCGAAGCCTAAACCTAAAGCTGGGTCAGCAGCCCTGTAGCAGGTCCTGCCAAAGCCGCAGCAGCTGGGGGACCCTGCAGGGACACGGGACGGTGGGGGCGGGGGGCATCTGCCTCCTGAGCACCGGTTGTCAGTGCTGAGTGAGTCTGAGCAATCGGTCTAAGTCCCCCACCCCCACCCCCTTCAGTGGACTTTGTGTCACGGAGAGGGAGGCTAACTCGAAGGCAGGTTTGTGAGCGCAACGGAATCCCCGGGGAGCTGTTCCTGTCGCTGCCTCATTTCCCTACTGGGGCCCCTGTGTGCGCGGAAAGTGATTAAATTATAACGCCATCATGATCTACAAAGTGCCAGCCACTTAATTCTGTCTTTATTTTTACGAGTTCTCAGGTGTGCCTTTTAATTTCTTGTTAATAACAGCCAGCAGTTGGAAGTGCCACCGCGCTTTCCATTTCCCTGCATGTCACTCACCGAATTTTCACGGCAACCTTGTGAAGCCGGTAGTGTCCTCGGTCGGGAGGGGCTGTGGCCGGGGCGGGGGGGTTGTCAGTCATCCGGCGTGTGGCAGCCTCAGGATTTGGACCCCAGTGTCTTGAACCCAAACCCCATGCTCCTCCTGCAGACGCTCCTGGCTCTGGTTGGCCACCATTTGTTTGGGTGTGGCCTGTCTTTCCCGGCTTTTCCTTCTTTAGGGTGGGGCGCGGGGCACCGCCGCCTCTGATTTGCTCGGGATGCGCTTCTACTGCGCATGCCCCTCCCGTGGCCGCTGGCTGCAGAGCACCGCTGTATCCCACCCAGAAGCGTGTCCATCTCAAGGAGGGCTTCACCTCGGGTGACGTAGCCGTCCACCCTACTCCCTGTTATACGGTACAGTTGGGATTTGGATATAAGTAAGATCCGCGCTGGGGCAAGTGCCCTTTGCTTAGTGGGTGCAGGGACAATGGGCCCTTGGACAGTGCCCGGGGCGCAGCTCCTGACCGCAGCCGGTCAACATCTCGTACAGTGATTCCCGGTGATTGTTTGATCCCGTCATGGAATTCCCAACTCCGGGCGTGCCAGCCTTGCATTTGAACCAGAAGGGTCCCCGAATTCAAGCCGTTTGTGGCAGACCACCTAAATCAGGGGCAGGGGGTGGGGGAGGGGACGCAGACAGAGTGGCACCTGTGAGGACAGTCCCAGGCTGGGGTGGGGGAGGGTCAGGCGGGAAGGTCCGGGACAGCCATGCTTGGACTGGACTTTGACCGTGGAAGACAAGGAAGGACGTTTCAGGGGAAGGCACAGACCATGCCGCGAGCCCAGCAGCCAGGAGCTGCTGGATGTGTTTGAGGACACCCGTGTGTTCCGGGTGGCCCCTGCAGAGTGGCCCCCTCGGGTGGCAGTGACATTTGGGGTTAGGGGGTCAGCAGCAGCCAGCACAGGAAGCTCCTGGAGTTTGACCACAATCCAAAGCAGCCGTGGCCACAGAAGGAGTGTCCACAGTGTGGCGCACCACGGCGTCGGGGGAAGGCGGGGGCCACGGAGCGGAGGGCGACGCTGGCGTCAGGGGGGGGGGCGGCGGGGCAGATGACGCCTCCGGTCCTTGCGCTTGGGACTTCTCTTCTATCTGCTTACTCATCTGGGGTCAGCGGGTTCTTCGTTACAATGTAGACCACGCTGTCTTCACCTTCAGTCCTGTCTGAGATGGCTCCTATGTTCTAGCAAAGTCCCATTTTGGAATGGGTTCCAGGGTGCTGGGTCTCACACGCTCGCACGTGGGCAGACTGGCAGACTTCGGGGCTCAAGAGCACAGAAAGGTTCCAAGACTTCCGGGCCTGTGGACAGAATTCAGTGTGGTTTCTAAGGGGAAAATTACTCCGTGTGAGTAATTTTAGGAGTCACTGAAACTCCAAATGGTAAGTCACTTGGATTAAGGAGGAAATCAGTGGATATAATTTATGTAGATTTTTGGTCTAGATAGTGACGGCCCACCTGGAAGCACAGCTAAAAATTTGACTCAGGTTCAGAAGCCATTTCGTCACGGACAGATGTCATCATGGACAGATGATTGAGCCCGCAGACCAGGCCGGGGTGAGCTGTGCTGCTCTTGGAGGAAGGTGGGCAGTGAGTCCCCTGTGGGCCTGGACTGGTCGGCATCCTAGTCCACAGCGTGACCAGGCCCGTGTCCATGGCTCCTAGTCTGAGATGATGCCAAACTGGCCTGGAGAGGAATCCCACCGACAGTCACCTGTGGCCAGCACCCCAGGGCCTGGCGGGGTGAAGAGGCCAGAGACCCCGAACGGTCAGGGGTAGCCTTCCAGGAGCGCGGCAGAAGCGACCTCCTCTAGGTGAGGCGTGGGCAGCGGGGCAGGCGGGCCCCTGTGAGCTGCATTCTGAAGGACCGGGCCGGGGCTGCCGGTGACAATGGGCAGGTCCTCTGGGGTGACAGAGGGGAAGCCGCCCCGTGGCACGGTTTTGTGTGGGCACCACCGCCGCATCCTCACGTGTTTTATGAAGTGCGTTCAGCCTGTCCCGCCGGCAACATGCAGCTGAGGGTCGTCCACTGACGCCCCCACGCAGAGGGGGGACGCAGGTGCGTGCCTTTCACAGAAGCTGGTGGTTTGCTGTGTTAGCTGCGGTTCGGTGGCCAAGCATGCTTGAAGGGACGGCTCATCAGGTGTCCCCTGGGGCGGGTTTGTTTCTCCCAGGCACAGGGTCGGGGCTTTAAACGTCCTCAAAGGTGTCAAAGACTATTTTAAAAATGGTTTGAAATGTTTTTATTTTGAAATGGCTGAAGACTCACATGCAGTTGTAAGACACAGAGCAGAGATCCCACGTGCCTTCCACGGGCTCCTCCCCGAGCCAACACAGTCCCCAGCGGTGGTGCGGTGCGAAGTACCGCATTTCGCACCACCAGGAAGCGGACGCTGGTGCAGCCCAGCCTGCGTGTGTGTGTGTGTGTGTGTGTGTTTCTGTGCAACTTTGTCCTGGGTGCGGATGGTGTGGCCACACAGTCAAGACACCAGCTTCCAGCAGAGGGTCCCTCGTTAGTTCCTCTTCCAACCACACCCCCTCCCCTTCCTCTCCTCCGAGACCCTGGGCGCTGGTGACCCTGCTCTCCATCTCTGTGGTTTCATCACTTCACGGAGGTCATGTAACTATAACTGCACAATATGTAACCTTTTGAGATCGGTGAGAGCCTATTTTTAAGGAGTGTTTCTTTTTGCCCCCTCTGCCGGAGGTCAGGACAGTTGGTTGGCACGTCATTTTGTACGCACCGGGGTCTCCTGGCTCAGGATTCGGCGCAGCAGGGAAACCCTGGTCCTGCCCAGGTCCGAGCCCCCTCACCTGGGTGATGGCAGGGCCCTCCTCACCGGTCTCCCTGCCTCTGCCCTCTCCCCTCCACTCTGTTCTCACACCAGAAGCCGCGGGGACTCTCCTCATGCACGAAGTCACAGAACCTTCCAGATGCTCCCCATCTCTCTCAGATACAAACGGAATTTCCAGGGCTGCCCGCGGTCGTCTTTGGCACCACTCTCAGCTCCAGCCCCCGGCCTTCTGGCTGGCTCCCTAATGTGCCAGTGTCTTCCAGCCCCAGGGCCTTTGCACTCGCTGCTCCCCTTGCCTGAGCCAGTTTCCTTAAGCCTCTGTATGTGCCGGCCCTCGCTGTCTTTGGGTGCTGTGTGCGACATCATCTCCTCATTTAACGGTGTCCTCTGACACCTACCCCCGGCTCTTCTTATTCGGGCTTCATGGATCACCCCTGAGGGTCCAGTTGCACTTGACCACCGCCACCTTCCCCCACTGGGATGGAACTTCCGGGAGGGCAGGACATTCTGTGGGTTCTGTCCACTGAAGTCTCCTCGGTGCCCACAGAGCTCCCTGCAAACAGCGTCCCCGAGGGATGCCCGGATGCACCTTCTTTGGCACTCATTCCGTGGGATGGGCACGAAACATATTTATGTAGGTGGGCGTGACGCCAGCAGGCTGTGTGGGGGTGACGAGTGTGGGACGGTCCCCCGCATCCCTGTCACCCTGGCCCCGTGGGGTGAGCACGTGAGTTGTGCAGGGCGCTGGCTGCAGCTGGAGGTCCCGTCTGCAGTGGGAGTGAAGGATTGTGTTTACGCGGGTCACGAGTGTCCTGAGGCCGCCATAAGCGAGGACTGCAGGCCGGGTGGTTTGAGACAGCAGGCATGCACTCACTAGCCTGTAATTATGGAGGTCGGAAACATGAAATCTGTGTGGCCGGCTCACGTTCTCCCTGAAGGCTCTGGAGAAGAAGCCTCCCCGGTCTCTTCTCGGCTTCTTGCCGAGGCTGCCAGCAACTCTGCATGTTCCCCAGTCTTGGACGCGTCCCTCTGGTCTGAGCGTTCTCCTCGAGTCTTCCTTAAGGGTCCCGGTCGTACCGGGTTAAGGCCAACCCCAATCAAGCACGATGTTACTTCACTTGGTTACACCTGCAAAAATCCTGTTTCCAAACCCCATTCCCGGGTCCTGGGCAGCCTATCTTTCGGGGGGCGGACACAATGCAACCCACAACCTACGGTATGCTGACCGACACAATTCCTCTTGAGTAGGTGAAAGAATTCACGCAGCTTCCAGCACTGGGCCCCAGCTGAGCTGTGGGAGGACGTGAGTCACTGGGTGTATTGTGTGTGCCGCACTGTCGCCGCGGAGTGCCCAAGTCCTACGCACATGCCGTGGGCTTCACTCACAGCTCAAGCCTGGCTAGAGCCTTCATTCATGAAGGAAGTAATTAAGTAATTAGCCCAGAGCTTCTGTGGGCCAGCAACTGGGCTGCTAGGCTCTGAGGCACAGGGCACGAACATTTAATAATAGAGGAGCCGGGACCAGTGTGGCGAGAAATAGTGGCTTTGACCGTGGTCAGTGTAGCAGCATGGGTCCTCTGGTACTTCTGTTGTAATGAGCTTCTCCCGGCCAGTCACCGTGCTCAGCTCTGAACGCTTTCACACCGACGTGCAGAGAAGGATAACAGCAGCAAGAGAATTTGCACGATGCGTCTGAGGGCTTTGCTTGGAGGGCACACTTGCATGTTGACTCAGTCTACATTTTTTTTCCTTTTCAGTAAAACGTTTTTCTTCTATATAGATTTAATTTTTTATTTTTAAAGGTTTTATTTATTTATATTTTGACAGAGGGGAAGGAAGAAAGAGAGGGAGAGAAACATCCATGTGTGGTTGCCTCTCATGCGCCCCCTACTGGGGACCTGGCCCGCAACCCAGGCATGTGCCCTGACTGGGAATTGAACCTGTGACCCTTTGGTTTGCAGGCCGTTGCTCAATCCACTGAGCCACACCAGCCAGGGCCAATTTTATTTTTTTGGTGCGACTCCTCTGTGATGAGATGAGGCAGCCTTGTTTTCCCACCGAACGTCTGCGCTCCTGAACATTCTTACGTCGTGGGAAGCTGCCACGTTCTCTTCTGCTCTAACAGATGTCCTGGCCCTGCTCGGGTTGAAAGATTATTTTCTGCCCCACCCAACAATTTCCTTCCATCACTTGCTGATTGATGGTAGAATTCAAGCATCTTCTTGTGGTTATTGACTCTCAGAGTCCGAGCAGACCACAGCCAAAGGGAAGAGAAAGGAGGGGCAGGGAAAACAAAGCTCTTCGACTTCCCTGAGACCCGAGCTGACCTCTGTCACGGCTACGTCTGTCGTGAGTCTGCTGGGACTCTCACGCCTGGGCGGGAAGGGTCCAGGCGGCGGGACGCGGCTGCTGTCTGAGCAGATGGCTGTGTGTCTCTCTTACAGCACGTGGGGGCTTTGACTGGGGGTCTCTGGGGCGAGTCCACGAAGTCTGCTGATGCTCTGAGAGTGGGATAAATTTTCACAACCGGAAGCAAGTCGGAGCATTGGGGTGGGGGGGCAGACTGGGCCAGGGGCACGGAGAGGGCTGGAGTGAGCGTTCTTTTCGAGTTCGAGCTGAGGACAGCAGTGCTCCTCCTAGAACCCCGCCAGGGCCATGCTTTCGGGTCAGCCGAGCTGGAGGGGGACTGCCCTTCCCACTCCCCACCCCCCACCGCCATTGGTCCCGATAATGTCTCCTGCTGTAGCGCTCAGCTGGTAGCGCCGATACCCTCCCTCTTCTTGGCCTGTGCCCACAGACTGCTTCCCTCATGGAGGGAAGACTGGCGGCCATTGCCTTCCCGCTGTGTCTGTGATGACCTGGCTTGTGCTAGTAGCTCTGTGACACCCACGTGGGTGACACATTCATAGATGTTTACCTTCCAGGGCAAGTCACCGAACTCTCTAAGACGCCGAGTGCCCACTTCTAGAACACCCAGCAGAGGACTCAGGGTCGGGGATTCCACAGCTAATTGTCGCAGTAAGGGGGAACTCCTTTCAGCCACCTCTGGACCCCCAGCGCCCAGTGCAGAGGCTGACATACAGTAGGGACTCAGTAATATCTGTTGCAAAGTAAACCAAGTGGCTGGCACTCAGTAGGTCACAACACGTGCCCAGTCTTCTCCTTTACTTCTCTATTTTTTTTTTATTACACGTGGCCCTGCTGCAAAACAAACTCTTGGCTACATTAGGTGTGTTGTGCATTCTTCCTCTTCATTAATGGATTATTTTCCTGTGCCCGTTCATAGGCACGCAGTGATTTCCTGAAACATTTAAGAAGGCGGTATTTGTCAGGCATCTGAGCTGTCACGGGGTCCCTGGGGTGGCTGGCTTTCGGTCTTGTCTCCTTCATTTACGCCGTCTCCTACCGACCTCGCCACGACACTTGCTTGGCCCGCCTCCTAAGGGTATTTTTCCGGGAGCTTTCTGAGTAAGACGGGTGGTGTTTTTCGCGACAGTAATGCCCGGGTGTTTAACATAGTTAGACAATGACTTTCACATTCTGGGCAGAGGAATGAATTTTGCAGGGAGTTTTGTGGCAGGCGTGTCAAGCAGTTTATAAGTAGGCTGAGTCGAGGCTGGACCGGCAAACAATGTGCCCTTAAGCAGCTATTTCTCAGTTGCGAATTGAATCTGAAGAATGTGCAAAAGGCCTCCACAAAAACCTGGAAAGTTCGGGGCCCTGGCAGGGTCTCTGACGGGCTCGACAGCAGACAGGAGCCCTGTGTCCCCTTCGTGTCATCGGCATTTTCTCTTTAGGTCCCGTGTTTCCTTATTGTTGTTACACATAGCTGTGTCTGTGGAGTTCCTCCAAGTTCATTTCCCTAAACCATTCCGGGAAGCCCATGGCCTAGAGGGGAAACATTCTTGTTTCCCCCCCCGCCCCCCCACTGGAACGGTAGCTTTTGCTTACATTGGTTCCTGAAGAAAACGGTCAACAGCTTAAAACCTTAAATCCTAGTGATCGAATTCTGCCGGCTGTGCTGGGGACCTTTGCTCTCCTTCCCGGCTTCATCCTTGTCTGGGCAGATGTGCAGCCCCAAGTCCACGGCTTCCGGCAAAGACAGCACTGACATTGTCAAAACTAAGCCCCCCCCAATCAGGGGGGATCGCTTAAGAAGAACACACGGGAAGAAATTAAAGTTAAAACAAAGCAGCTCCCACGTACGGGTCCGGAAATGACGACACCAGGCAGAGATGGGCTGTGCTGCTGAGAACGCGGTATCTGAACGCCAGTGGTGACGTCTGGAAGGGAATTGCTTCTCTCCCCAATAAACCTGGGGGCAGGGACCCAGGCACCCAGGGCCTTTCCATGTTCCGCTCCCCCATCCAAGGCCTGGCCGTCATTCTCAGGCTGGTCACCTCCTGTCCCGAGACGACTGCGGCATCTCTAGGTGTCGTGCTGACACCCCAGAGGGGGAAATGGAGAAGATGCAAAAGGCCAAAAGCACAGGACCGCAGATCCTGACCCCTTTATAAAGTGCCTTCCTGGCAGTGGCAAGAGCACACCCCTCGGAGTGCTTTTTAGGTGTAAAGACTCCAAAGACCTGGGTGTCGGTGTCATGTTCTGTACTGTCATCGCAGAGAACCACACCGAGTGTGCACAAGTGTGACTGGGCCCACGCACACTGGGAAAGGTCAGGAGAGGAGCCGGCCCGTTATTTACACACTCAGCCTGCGTCTGCTCCGCCCAGCCTTCCCTCCGGGTGGGAAAGGCCACCGACCATCTGGGAAGTGCACTAGTATCACTTTCATCTCACAAGGCTGCAGAACAACCTCTACCTACTTTCTCTGTTCTTTTTTTTTTTTGGATGGAAGGGTCATCATTATCTGGCGCATACCATCCCAACATCCATTTGAAACATTGTTTAAAACTCCATCCTTTCCGTGTTTTGCCCACATGTTGCCAACCGTCCGGATGTTTCTGCGTTTTGGAAGATTCCTGGGCTACCTGGCGTCTGTCTCAGGGGCAATAGCTGAGTTCTCCCACCTTTCCTGGGAATCGTCGTCTCAAAGCCGCGTGTCACGCCGATCCCTGTCCCCAAGCGATGCTGCAGCAGGGTTAGTGCGCGCTAACCCCTTTCTGGCTCGTCGTCGTCTCACCGGGAGCTGTGTTTTCTTCATCTCGGGGTCTGCGGAGTATTTGGCGGTGCCCCGTGGAAAGTCAAACTCAAGTTTCAAACAAAGAGGGAGCGGGCAGACTCACATAAACACGAGCGTTTGTTGCACTAGAGAGCAATCCTCGCTCTACTTAAGAAATAATTTTTGCATTTTTGGGGTTTCCAGGGTCTAGCTTATTTCCAAAGCCGTTACCATTCCTTTGGGGGTTTTCTCCTCGCCCCGGGCTGTCCTCTCCCTCTTCCCGTGCCGGCTGCCAGGCTGGGCGGCGCGGGCACTTAGCTCGAGCGGCAGCCGCCCCCGGCTGGAATGTGCCCTAGTGCCTTTGGGCGTGTCTGCACTGGCAGCCTTTTGTGACCAAGTGTATCGGTGGCTTCAAAGCGTTATTTCTGACTTTCGTAGAAGATCTTGATAATAGTCTCTTTGCCCATCGGGGGCTGGCTGCGAGCGGCAAAAACCCAACTTGAACTACCGTATTTTGCCGTGTGTAATGCATGCCTTTCTGTGCAAATTTTTGAGGGAAAAGCAAAGGCACACATTATGCATGGGCAGTACTAATTCCATATCTATATAAAATGGTTTTAATTCTTTTATTTATGCTTATGCATTAAAAGTATACCTCTAGGAAGCAGTAACAATATCTGTATGCAAAATAATACCCTGGAATAGGATAATCGGTTTTGTTTCTACATACAAACAAATAAAAATTTAATTAAAAAATAAAAATGAAAGATTTTTTTCCCTGGAGGTTTGGGCAAAAAAATGCGGGTGCACGTTATACACGGGAGTGCATTATCCACGGCAAAACACGGCAATCCACACCTCGGGACTCCTTGGTGTGCGCAGCGGCGTGTGGGGAAAGTGGGGGGTTGAGCCGGCCCCGGGAAAGCCTGGAACCAGGGCTCCACCAGGCAGACAAAAGGAGTGTGTGTCCGGACACAGCTCGTTTCGGATTCGCTGCCTTGTAGAGACTTCAGCCTCTCGGGGCTGTGGGAACTGAGGCGAGTGGGAGACTGGAGTCCATTCTTTTTCCTTCGGGGCGTCCTCAAGGGTCTAGGCCACCTCCAGCAGAGGGCGGCAGAGACGGCCCTCGCCGACGGCGCCCTGAGCCCGTCCCCGCGCCTCAGTGGGTCTGCTCTGGCTGAGGCGAAACACAGTCGGTTGGAGGGGCAACAAACGTGGACTTTAATTTCTTTACATTGACATTAAGCCATAAGACCACGAAGTCCTTGCTCTGACTCCAGTTTCCCCTGGGAATTTTGTAGGGGAGCGACTTCTATGGACGCCGGGCCACCTTTGTGTGGTTGGGATGATATCAGGCTATCGCTGCGCTGTGGTCTCGCTGCCTTGCTGAGACCCTGGGGGGCTGCTGTGGTCGGCGTGGGCAGGGCGACATTTGGGACTGGAGTTGGACAGACCAGGAAAGGCCTGGAGGTCAACCCAGACTGGAGGCCAACTTGGCTTTGGAGTTGGCTAAAGAATGAGTCTTCCTCGTTTCAGAGCCTTTCAGAGACCGGGAGTGGGGAGGGAAGTCCCTACCTACAACCCCAGGAGGGTCCATGGCGGGTCAGTGATTAGTGCCAGGACGGAGGGGGTCCAGAAGGCAGGGCAGGGGGTCCTGATCCTCACCCTGAAGGGAGGCTGCACGTTGGCGTCAGGTTCATGGTCATGCCTAGAGGCATCAGGGAATACCCGGTTCTTGGAGGTGTTTGGTTTGGAGACTGTTGGTTGACCTCCTTCGTCTAAATCCTCCTACCCTGTTTTTCTTGAATCCACTAGCATTTTAAGTGAGTACCGGGCATACGGTCGCGCCAGGTGCCAAGAGAGATGCCAGAGTGGGAAGACGAGGGAGGGGTGGGGAGGGACTGTGCCCCTGTCTACCACGGTGAACGGCTGTGAAGATATTGCTCAGCCAGGCTGGCCTGGGGCCCCAGCTCTGCTGCACTCAGGCTTCTGAGGGTGATTGTCAGCCCTGGAGAACCCCTTGAGGCCACGCTGCAGAAGCCAAAGACCCTCTGAACACAGACGTCACAGAACCGTCGGCATCTTGGTTTCCAAACCTGAGTAGATGCAGACCCCTACTTTGTCCCTTGAACCAAACTGGCCTGCTTGGATCAGACCTGCGTTTGGAGCTAGGTCCCAGGGAAAACTCGAGGAGCCAACTGTGCCCGAATGTCCCATTCCAGGGCAGACCAGGAGAGGTCTCCTGGGACCAATGGCACGGAGCTGTCTAGCCTGGCAGCTGCCCGGTTCCGGAAAGGTCACCAGAATATCATTTTACCACTCGGGATCTGGCAGCATCCGCTTGAATCTGGATAAAGGTCCCTGGTAGGAAGCACAGACACGACTTTGTTGTGGCGTGAAACGGCTGGAGTCAGGGCGGCCTTGTTGGTTTCCTCCTCCCGTCTGGCACGCCCCGGCCTCTGTCTCCATGCGAGGGCAGCCTTGGCTGGGGACAGGTGGGAAGGACACAGGCAGGGAGTTCATTTACTTCACCCGCCGTCCCGGAGGCTGCAGCTGCCACTCCTTACCTCGTTTGTGTCCCTCAGAGGAGAGGGCGCAGCCTGAGGTGGTCCCACCCCGCCCGGCACGCTGTGAGGAACCTCTCAATGTTTCCTGCCTTGGGCCACTTAACTCCTGTTGTGTGGACCTTGGGTTTGTCCCATTTCCCCTTAGAGAGGCAGTTCATGGGACGTAGAGCTTGGAAGAACGTGCCCACTATCATCTTCATCAGATGAGAGTGCCGACACTCTCACAGAAGGCCACGGGCTTCATTTACCGAGCAGAGGGCCTGGTCTGTAGTAAGTCCGTAAGGACACGTACACCTAAACCAGGACCCACGTTGTCATAGCTCATCTTCAGCTTCCAGAATGTGGAGCCTGGAGCCGAGGGCCCAGAACGCAGCCTGCAGACCCTGGACCCGACTCCACGTTCCTCGTGCCTTCACGTCACACTGAAGGTGTGAAGTCGTGAGACCTATACAATGTGATCAACCCCCAAGAATAAGCTTTCTAGTCCAAGTTCATGCACATGGACCTGTGCCTGCCTGGATCGGTTGTTGCTTGGATGGATGCTGGTTTGATGAATGCACTCAGAACCCAGGCCCTGAGGGTCTGGGGTGGGGTACTGGACAACGGACCAGGGTGCCTTCTCTCTGGCCTTCCTCCCCTCGTCCAGTTCTTCCTCAGCGAGGCATGGGTGGCGTTCACCAAACGGGACATCCACCTTAACTACCAAAGTTGATGGGAATCCAGGGAATCCATGGGAATCCAGCCACACCTGCCCGAGTGGCTGGCCCCCTCTGCGTGTGCTGGGGGTAGGGCAGAAGTAGGGGTGTGTTGGCCGGAGGCCGTTAGAGAACCTGAAATTCAGAACTGGTCTTCCAAGCAGATTGACCCTAAGGTGGCGTTGAAAGTATGGTTTCAGGGTCCCCCAAAGGTCTTTGTGCTCAAAATTGACCTTCCTTCAGTCACTCTGTAAGGCCTGAAGTGCCACTACTGGAAAGTCATTCCTCTGTGTCAGGTTTTGTCACAGAATGCAGGCCTCCCTGAGAGAGCATATTTGTCACTTAGTCCGTTTCTCTCCGAGAGGAGGGCAGCGAGGACACCCGGCACAGGGGAGGGGCCTGTGGGCGGGGACAGGAGTGCCCCTGCCCACAGGAAGATGGCACGGGAAGGTGGGGTGGAGGGTAGAGGAAACATCACAAGGGCGGAGGTTTCACTGTTTGCTTTAGTGTAGTGGTGGCTTCCTGGATTAATTAGTTTTCAGTGAATGCAGTCACCGGTCCTTTATGAGCAGGGACAGGTCTGCAGGTCCGTGAGCTGCGGGAAGACCCGGCTTTAGGGCTGACAAAGCGGCCCTGGCCTTGGGCCCCGACCCGTGCGGCTGTGTAGCTCCGGGCAGCTCCGCTCGCTAACCTCTCCGCTCCGGGCTGGCTTTCCCCACGCGGGTGTGGGCGGAGTCGGCCGCGCCTCCCCGGTGCCTGTGTTATGCGCACCTCTGCAGCGGGAGGTTAAGCGCTCCCAGGAGTGGGTGGCAGATGGTAGACCCTCCGTAAGCCCCCCTTTCCTATCCACTTTCCTCTCCATTTACACAGGGCAGTTTGACGCCATCTGACTTCTTTTTCATAACGTACAAATGCCGGTGCAGGCAGGTGTTGAGTGGAGACGCTGCTTCATGGTACCTGATGGCTGGCAAGAGGAGAACACACACACTCACGCATGAACACGCGTGGAGATCTGGCGGGCGAGCAGAGTGCACTGACAGGGGTCAGGTTTTGGCCACCGGGCCGCGTCCGCTCCTTGCCCTTCTTTCCCCTGTCCATCTTGCCGCAGCTCCTCGAAGGTTTTGCAGGTCTCTCCTTGCGCTGGGCTGACGTGACCGCTGGAGTGTGGGTTCTCGCGTGAGTTACAAACCACTCTGTGTCGTGTCCGAGGGTCGATGTGATAGATATGAAGTATTGTCGGTATGTGCCTGGCATTCTTCTTCTCAGACGTCAGCGATTAGGGTGAGTGGTTTCAGGCCCACGCAGCTGGGGACCGAGTCACAAGTGCCCGGTGGGAAACGTGAGGGAGCCACGGGTTCGAGGCCCCACTTTTCCGAGGGAGCTTTGGGCAGGAACCACCAAGAAGAGCGTCGTTCACGCATCTGTTCGTCAGTCCTCTTCTGGAGAATCCCCCGGCCGTGTGTTTCCCATCGTGGTTTCTGACACTCGGCGTTGGCTCCGCTGTCTTTGGGTCTTTGGGTGGGTGGGAAGCAGGGGACCCCCGGGACGGTTCCCGCCGCCGCCGTGCGGGAAATAGGGGTTGCAGCTGGAACAAGTCAGCTGACCGGTGGCAGAGAGGGAGGCGAGGTGTGTGCAGGGAAGCCTTGGGAGAAGCAAAGGGAACCGAGGAGGGGACTCCCAGGCCTCAGCCCAAGAAGATCCCGGTGCTCCTCGCGGGCGAGAAGGGGTGATGGGGAACTGCCACCGCCAGGCAGCGGCGACTGCCCACTGCGCAGGCCGAGCAGCCCACCGTCCTGCCGTCTCCGCAGTCCCCGGAACCACACACCCCGCTGGCCCCGGGGGCCTCTAGCTTGTGGCCCCGCCCACCGGCGCTTACGGGAACCTCAGCCCCGCCCCGCAGAGGGGACCTTTGTGGTTCCCATCCACGCCCACAGGCTGACGTCACGCTTCTGTCTCCAGATGGACTGTCTGTCCCTAATGCTTTGAAACCATCATGTTCATACTCTTTTTTTCAGTTCCTCGAATTTCTCTAGCAGGATCAAAGAAGTTCTCTCTGCTTTCACCTGTTTTACTCCAGAGGCAGTTGGGCAGTTGGGGAAGGATCCGTGATGTGTTAGTGAGACTCACTCGTTACTTCTCCCGAGCGAAATTTCGTTCGGTACTGAAATTGCGTACTAACCCATCTGTGTGTTGTCACGAAATGCTCTCCCTGCCCTTCCTTCTGCCATGAGCGCCCACATTCATCTTCCTCGCTGTCACTCGGTTTAAAGGATTCTGGGTAGTTTTGTTTCTTTTACTCCTTCCCCACCCCTGAGAATACCTTGTGCCCTTGAACAATCAGTTACAGATCCCAGTATGCCCCAAATTTGACCTTTGTGTGAGTATTTTGCATATCTTTATATTATGTTACATTGCAATATCAGTTACATGCTATGGTTCACGTTGGTTATTTTTGAACATTAAGGATATTTTTTAGAACCTCATAACTGAAGATAAAAATGTAATTGTGCTTCTTAATAACTTGTTTTTCTTCTTCTGTGACAAAAATAGAGAAACGTGTATTTAAATGAGCTACCTGCAGATAAAACCGGAGGTTCACCTGCCTTTTAAGGTGTGGAAGGTTCTGGTTTGTTGTCTTTGTGGAAACAAACGCTTCTGCTCTCTCGTTTTGGGTACGGTGGGTATTCTTCCCGATCATGAGAGTTTTATGTTATTCTTCTCAGAGGTCATCTCAAGGTTGTCTAACTGTCCCAGGCAAAGCACTAAGAACTTATTTAGTATACGGCTGCCTCCGGAGAATATGTCAAATTACCAGTTCGTTGTTCTTGCCCTAGTGAGGCAACGTGATCCAGCCGGAGAAAGCCTGGAGTTTGCTTTGATTTGTTTCGCTCTGAGTGCACACTGACCACCCACAGCTGCCCAGAGCAGATGAAAGCTTGCGGGTTCGGGGTGTTTGTTTTGCCGTCACTCTGCGACGATGTCCACACCCGACTGTGCCTAACGTCTTCGGGATCAGACAGATTAACAGCCACTTGCTTGTTTGCTAACCATGTCAGAGCGCGTCGGAAAAAAATTCGTTCTCCCAGCCTGCCCTTCCCGTAAGTTGATAGTTGCGCTGTTTGCATAGCTGACCACCCACTGAAGCCAAGGCACGTGAGACTGCTGTCCACTAAAATGGGCCTGAAAGTCACGTGGGACCCGCCCAAAGATGCCACCAGTAGGCCCGTGGAGTATTACAACATTGCCTACGGGAAGTCACTGAAAAGTCTTAAGTACATCAAAGTGAACGCGGAGACACGGTCCTACCTTGTTGAGGATGTGGGTAAGTGACGCTCCGGTCCTGTTCGCAGTCGGCACCGGCTGTGCACCCGCGTGCTCGGTGCCGTTCTTAGGCCGTGCCTGTTGGTGAGACAGAGAGTGTCCAGGCTCACGTGGTGGCTTGGGAACGGGGAGCCACGGTCACGGATCTGTGGCTCAGCAGCCTTCATCCTGCCGGTGGGCCTTCCCGTCCCTCCCTTGAACCCCACTGCTCTGGATCTCTCTCCAAAGGGATGTCGGAAACCACTTTTAGTTTCCGGGCGTGCTGTTTTGTCTCGTGGAAACGAGACACCTGGGCGACTTGGTCGTCTGATCTGAGGGCCTCTCCCGGGTGAGTGACTTTGTTATTGGGGATTGCCCAGGAGCACGGGCCTGTAAATGCACCCACGGTGCGTGTGCTCAGCCATGTCTCCTTCAAAGGTGTAACAGTTCTCCCCAGGCAAGCTCACTCTGGGAGTTCGGAGCATTCTACCTTTTGCCCAAATATATTGTTTTATAAGAGCAGGTGTAGATGGTTTTGAACTGACTTAGGCTTTGGATGGTCTCCTGTGGGCACCCCGTCTTCTGCCCTTTGGGTCCCAGGAGCTGGAAACCCCCCTTACTCTTCACTTATCTCACAGTCCCACCTCCCGGTGGATCACGGGGAAGCCACGGCAGTCAGCGGGTGTGGTATCAGGCCTCCCTGGGCCCGGCCAACATGCTGCTGCCTCCCTCCAGCAGGTCCGCACCCACAGGGCTCCTCGGCTTCCCGGCCACGGCCTACTGCACATTCCTTCCCCGTCTCTGAGCCGTCACGTCAGGCATTCAGGATATCAAGGCGGAGGGTGTGCAGACGGGAGACAAGGGGCCAGGTTCCCTCCCTCATGGTTCCGGCTGGGCCCACGTTTCTCTGAACCCCCTTCACATCCCAGTGGTCCCAGGGTCCAGCTGCAGGGTGACAGGGTGCTTCTGCTGGACCAAAGGCCTGAGCGGGGGCCCATGTGCCAGCTCGAAGCTCGGGTTGTAAGGATCGCTGCAGAGAAGAGAAACGGGCAAAAGGAGAGCCCGAGAACTCGCTGAAAAGCAGCGTCTCCCCAGCAACTCTGATGAGGTCACGGGAATCAGAGACACGGGGGTTACACTTCTTTGAAAGGCAAGTAGGCTCAGGAGGAAGGGAGAAGGGACCTGGCCGAGCAGAGTTCTGCATTCTACCCGAACCTGAAGCATTTCCCCAACTGGGCTGGCCGGTCGCGCCAAAGCCTCGGTGCCGCCAGGCCCTGCCGCAGTCCGTCAGCAGACACCCCCTCCCCCGCCCCCGTCTTGAGCACAGCAGGTGTCCCAGATGGGACTGGCGCTGTCCCCGCGTTCCTGGGCCTCTGGATCGAGAACTGAAGTCCGTGACGGGAACGCTCCTCGCTGTGAGGAATGTGCTCCCCACCCCGGCCTTCGACAGAACTGACTCCAACCCCTCCAAGCATCTGCCCCCCGAAACGCCCGCCAGCTCTCCTCTCTTCAAGGGACTGGCCACTTCGCTGAACCTTTCCTACGATGATAATTCATTCTGAGGACAATCAGGCACCTCTAGAGTTTTGCTTTTCCAAGCAGCGAGGTCAGGGCACGCTCAGGTCCTACCCTGGCGTCCTGGTTTCCTTTAGCATCCCTACAGCTTCCGGAGCTCGGCCAGAGAGACCACTGCTATTTGACCTTGACCCTGAGGTTCAAGTCAGAAAGCGAAGCCCAGTTATTTCAAGATAAGTGTTTTCCAAGACTCCAGGAAATACTTTTCTAGATATTTGCTGAAATAGTCAAAGACAACATGCAAACATAATAAGGTGAACATTTTATTGCGAAAAGGAGAATGTTTCATGAAGGTTCACATTTTCTCATTATTTTTGGAGATTTCCATTTGGAGCTTTCCTGGGGAAATATTATTGGTAGTCATAGATATTGTAGCTTAAAACATTTATTTAGCAGACACATTCCTATAGTGCATTCCTATTTCCTACATTGATTTCACATAAAAAAAGCTTAAAAGGTTTCTCTGTTGACTATCCATGAATCCATGTACTTTGTTCTAAATACATTTTGTGTTCTCTGGTCAGATGTATTTCTGTTGCAGGAGAGGAATGTTAGTATTTTGATTAAAAAAAAGAGAGCGCGAGAGAAAGCTATAGCTAGACTTGTCACTTGATTCAAATGTTTATATTTGGTTGTAACTGGTATGAGGGAGGTCGTTAAGCAAATCAAACTGTCGTTCTTGGACATTTGAAATGGTGGCTTGATACGAACCGTGTGTTTCAGAGCCGGGGGTAGTGTACTTTGTGCTGGTTACTGCAGAGAACCACAGTGGAGTGAGCCGCCCCGTTTACAGAGCTGAGAGCCTGCCCGGTAAGTGTCACCTGGAATCGGAGGCTGTGTGTTTGTTCCTTAGACTCTGGGAGAGACACCCTC
Source organism: Phyllostomus discolor (assembly GCF_004126475.2). Taxonomy (NCBI): domain Eukaryota; kingdom Metazoa; phylum Chordata; class Mammalia; order Chiroptera; family Phyllostomidae; genus Phyllostomus; species Phyllostomus discolor. Next base: position 204,426,445 of record NC_040906.2, read on the forward strand.
CTTGCTTTCCGAGGTCATGCAAGTTCACAGTCATTAAAGAGCTCCTGAACACAAATGTTTAGACTTGTAGAGCAAGCTGAGAGACTGAAAACGAGGAGAGATTTATCTCTGTGTTTAAAGCCATTGAATGGAGGGTGTTAGTGTTTTGTCTTTAATTTTTGAGCTCTCACCAGAGTAAGCCGTGTGCAGGAGACTAGAAAGGTGCGTTGTCCATAAAGCTTAGTGCTGAGTCACTAGTGTGGCCTGAGCTGATTGGTCCCTTGGAAGCTTGTTGAAAAGACCACTTAGCGATGTGTTAGGGATGCTCTGAAATGTGGAAACCCCTCTGGTCCTCGTTTCTAACTACCAGGTTGCATTTTCCTAATTCAGGAGGTGAATGGATCAAGATTGATGGTTTTCCCATTAAGGGTCCAGGACCATTTAATGAAACCGTCACAGGTACTATTTGCTCACTTGGTTCATGTCCTCATGGAAGCACCGTCTCGCGAGAGAGTTGTGCTTCTGTTACACCCATGCGCTCACCACCCTCATTCCATCCCCATCGCTACACTAACACACACGCCCCCGGTGTCGGCCAATCTGCTGCGCGCCTGGTGGACGGGGCTGCAGCCGGTGTTGCTCACTTCTCACTGTTCTCTCACCTCCTGGGCTGGGGAAGTGTCTTGTCTCCATCTGGGCATCATGTTGCGTTGTGAACAGGCAAATATGGTGGCTGAGATGGAGTCCTGGCCTGATGATGACATGGGCGGCTCTTTCACCTGTGGGTGGTGTAAACTCGTGGGGCCCACCGACCGGTGGCTTTTATTGGCTCATGTGCTGCGTTGAGTCTTCCTTTTTCCAAATCCCCGGGGTATTCAGTGCTATGTTCGATGGCCTGCCTTCCATCTCCACCCCATGTTTGTGTATATGTGTGTTTTATCAGTGGGACGTTGATGTTGTCTGATCACGTTATTTTACGTGTTGAGAGAAGTGTTGACATTTCTGTGTGTTCCTCGAATGTATTTAATTAATGGTGAAAAAACAATGCCAAATGAATGCAGCTACGTTAGAGTCTGCTGGCTGCTATCCCAAGACAATGGGAGAGGGGCTGTGTTCTGTTTTCGTGAACCGTGTTTTTAAATACATCAATCTTGTGTTCTTGTGGAGAGGAAGGTGAGTATGTGGCAACCAAGGACTCTGATCTGAGAAGCAGATCAGATCTGATGGGTGTAGGCAGAGGTCAAAGTCCTGTTATAGGAAAAGGGATGGGCGGACGAAACCATCAGGAAAGGAAGCCGGCTTTGGAGGAAAGGTGATGTGTGCTTGTTCAGATACGCTGGACTTCAGGTGGCCGTGGGGGGTGGTGATGGACATGCCTGTGGGTGACCGGAGAAGAGAGAACAGAAGTTGGACGAGAGAAGGCGGAGGCAGATGTGGGTTCAGGAGTCACGCTGTGGAGTGAGAGCTGACGTGGAGAGAGTGCAGGAGAGGGCAGGAACTACGGGAGATGCGCAGAAGGGGAGGGGCAAACCCTGGCAGCCACCGACAGTAAAATAAGCAAGAAGGGAGCGCACCTAGGCAGTGTGCAGAAGAGCACAAGGGGTTTGCTTCAGGGGTGGCCTGTTCCTGAAGACACACACGTGTAAATGTTCACAAAGACGCATTAACCTTTTACTGACACATGTCCTGGGCCTTGCGTTTGAATCTTGTGATTTGTATTTTAAATGACTATTTCATCGTTATAATCATCCTGATATTTTGTTTGAATGACAAATAGTTTTGGAACAAGTAATTTTCCTGCTTTTTCTTAAGTAATTAATTTTGTATGTCTTCTTTAATAGAAATAAGTGGGTGTACATGTGTGTGACCCCTCTGAGTGAGCACGTGTTACAGAAACCCTGGGAACTGGGGACCAGAAACCGTCATGTTCCAACTCAGTGTGGTTGTATGTACCATGAAAGCATTTAATCTCTCTCTGCAGGGGCCTTTGTATGTCCTGGTCACCAAAGATACATGACACTACATTTGTCATACATTATGATAAAAAAAAGATACTGGAAGAAATTGCTAGCTGAAACCATTTGCAGCACATGATATAAAGCAGATTTTAAAAATGCATAGACTTGGTTACAGGGCTCCAGAAAAAAATTACATTTAATTGTTAATTAAAAAATAAGAATAATGTATGAGAAATGATCAATTTGTGACCAACATGCATCTATATTTTTTATGTCTCTTGGACAACATGTGTTGCTATTGTTGTGAGAAATGCTTACTCTATGATTACGCTGCCAAACAAGAAAAGGATCCTTCATTCCATGTAACTTCATTTACAGGGGTGAGGGATGCGGGGAGGTTTGTCCTGAAATGGGGACTTTGCCTACAGTACCTGCTGCGAGCCCTGAGGGTTTGCTTTAGTGCTTTGACTGTTAACACCTCACTTTCTTCCAGGGTCTTATTTGAAACTAGAGGGAAATCCTTTCTGAAACAGTGGTTTCAGGTCACGTTCCGGAAGACCTCCTTTTGCTGGCTGAGACTCTCTTGACCTTCTCGTCTTCACTTAAATGCAGCACTGGAGTTGTTTAATTCACTCCCTCAGCACCCACAGTTTTCCAAGCACAGGCCTTGGTGCTAGAGAGACACCAGTGACAAGATGCTCGAGGGCTTGCCTTAAGGAAGACTGTATTCTGTGTGCAAGAAAGGCAGTGAGCAAGGGAACAAGAGGTCGTGTGTGTCACCTCTATTAGTTTGCAAGGGCCAAGTACTGCAGACTAGGTGACTTCAATCATAGAAACTCATGTTTGCCCAGTTCGGAAGCTGAAAGTCCAAGATTGAGGTGTCAGTGGGTTTGATTTCTCCGGGGCTCTCGCTCTCTCTCTCTCTGCCGGCCCTGCAGACGCCTCCCTCCTTCTGTGTCCTCACGTGGCCTGTCCTCCTGGGCACACATCCCTTCGTGTCTCTTTGTGTCCAAACTTCCTCTTCTCGTGAGAACATCTGTCAGGTTGGATCAGGGCCCACCCTAAGGGCCTCATTTAACTTAATCACCTCTTCAAATGCTCGGTCTCCAAATAGTCACGTGCTGAACTAACAGGGCTAGGACTTCAACGTATCAATTTTGGGGGTGGGCAAAATTCGGCTTTTACATAATCATAAATTCTTTGAAAAGCAGGCAGCTCTGTAATATACAGCTGGGAAGGGGGAGCCCAGAGGCCTGGTAAGAGAGCAGCACCGGGCCATGTGAGGACCCAGCAGTGACGCAAGGCCGTGTGAGGAGACGAAAAGCATGCTGGGAGTCCTGGAGGCCGGAGGCCTTGAGTGAGTCTCAGGCTGGCCACTTGTCCAAGTGTGAAAACTCTCAGGACTCAGATGGGGCTCAGTGAACATGAAAACTGCACAGCAGACTCTGGCTTCCTCATTGGGGGGCTCATCTCAGTGTCTTTTAGTTGGAAAGCCTTCTTTGCATGTACATGTACAGTCTCTCCTGTCCATGTGTAAATCTGCACCCCTCTGTTCTGTCCCCGCAGCAGAGACGTCCCAGGCCCTTTCATAGAGCAGAATCCCATTACGTGCCTTTCCTGCAGACTTCTTGTCTGAAGCTGTCCCAGCCTTTTTTGTGTCCCGGGTCTGGGCTTAGCTGTCATGCACAAGGACAGGCCTTGGGGGTCAGGACAACGACAGACCAGACTGAGGCCCAACCCTGCAGTTCACCTGCTTTCGCCCAGCTCTTCATCTGGGGCGTTTGGGCCCTGGGCGGGGTCCTGTGCCGTGTCCATCATGCTGCCTCTTGGCATCCCCAGCTCACGCTGGGGCCAGACCGTGGGGTGCTGTGTGCCAACTGATGAATTAGAGACCGTCCTTTTTTCACATAGTAGGTTCATTAACATGATCGGCCAATGGGAAATTCGTGCCTGGGGCATTATTTTCTCATGCAGTTTTAAGTTTTATGCAGTGTGCACATTTTTCAGGGCAAAACTCAGTTTCTGGTTCATGGCCCTGGTGGCTGAGCCCCTCGAGGGCGGGTCACTTAGATTTCCTCGTCTCCGTCTCCCCAGAGCCTGGGACGAGCACGTGGCCTGTGTTCGATACGTGTTCAGTGAAAGTGCATTCGGAGGCGGAAGTGAGTGCTGACCAGAGCTGGGCACTGAGTGATGTGGGGTTGTCCATCGGAAGGCCAGCGTTACCTGTCTAGTCCAGCAGCTGACTTCGGGAGGGGATCCCCGGCAGGCCAGCTTATGGGTCGCAGCAAGAGGGGTGCAGCTGTTAACAGAGATCCTAATTCTCGCCTCCAGTTACCTGGAGGGGCCTGGCTGAGGAAGGCCTTTGCAGGTTGGAATTCCTCCAGGCTGGCTGGGCTCGGAGGATAGGGTGCATCCAGTCAGATCTGTCTGCTGTGAGGGGGGCACCCTCCCTCCCTGGCAGCAGGCACCTTCTTCCCAGGGCTCCCATCTCTGTGTCTGAGAGCCCGTTGCAAAGCTGCCGCTCGCATGAGCACACAGCTGGACTGCACCAGCTTCGAGCGCACTGCACTCTTTAAGCCCGAAGAGTGGAGGCTGGCGTGCGGAGCTCCGTTGAGCCGCACGTGGTCTGGGCGGGAGCAGAGAGCTCAGGAGCTGCAGCCCAGCGGAGATGGGCGGAAGGGATGCCAGAGCCATCAGCCGCCTCTCAGGGTGACAGCCGTGAGCAGTCCCCCTGGGCGCCAGCGCCCGAGCCAACAGTTTGTTGTTGAGGTTCCTCTGCACTGATGACCATAAACATCAGCTCAGTGGTTTTCCCTTCAGTGGATTCTAGGGAGGGGGTGGGAGTGGGGCCATGGGAGGCTTCTGCCCTGCAAACATCCATGCAAGTGGCTGCAGGACCCCTTCGTCCTCGCTGTGGCCGGGGCTTCACTGCCCACCTGCGCTGGGTCCTCCAGGGTCACTGACATAGCAGCGCTGACCGCTGTCTGCTGGGACGCGGCCGTGCGCAGCCACACACAGCCCGAGCCCTGTGGGTGGAATCAAGGGCACGAGGTAGTTGTCACTGGTCTTCGTGTCACTGCTGGGGTCAGAGGCGGCTGCTGTGGACACTTTGGAGGACCTCCAGGGGCTGCTGACGGGAAGCTGTTCCCAGCCTTTCTCAAGCGGGGTCTGCAGGGGCACTGGCCACACCCGATGGGGGGCTGTTTTCTGGATGACCGGTCATTTAAAATGTTTTTTTTTTTACTTTAAAACAAACACCAGAATATTATGGAGCAGTCCACAAAATCCAAGTGCAACTGTGGTTGTGACCGAACCGCTGAGCTTCAGGCCCCCGGGGGTCAGGGGCCTTCTCTCGGCCTCTGAGACCACCTTTGTGGGAGAGTTTGGGGAGCCCTGTTCAGTGAGAAAGTGACTCAGCACTTTTGTGGAACAAACAGAGAAACAGAACCATGTGGTTGAAATCAAGTGGTCACAGGACAGCTTGAGTATTTGCTTTGTTCCGGAGACAGGCCTGTTGGCTTTCGATAACCGGGTTCGGGTACAACAGCTGGCTGCCCTGTGCCCGCCCACGGGGCCGGCCGCTGACCTCACCGTCCCTGTCTGGGCTCCACGCCCCTGGAGTAGCAGTCCCTGGGGCTTCCTGTCTCGTGACAGCATGGACTCGTGTCCCTAGACAGTACTGGCCAGGTCCAGCGAGCAGCAGTTTGGACGGAAGGCCCTTAGGCTTACTTGTTTTACAAGGAAGTTTTAAATGCTTTGCAAAGGCTTCCACGACCTGTAACATTTTTAGCAAATGGCTTTGATTAGCATGGGGGAGGTCAAGGTTCTTTTTTCCTTTCCTTTTTTTCCCCTTTTCCTTTTAAGACCGCCTCTCTTCTCCCAGTCCCTGAAAAGGCAGCAAGGACTTGCCGACTCCCGGCGATGGCTTAGGGTGCTGTCCTGGTGTCTCTGAAGGACGGTGAGATGTCACACTAATTTCTCCTCAGTGTCCCAGCAGCGTGAGTCATTGTCATTAGCATCACCTTTGTGTCTCTCCGCAACACCAGGTGTGTTAGGGGACACCTCCCCCATAAGCCAACGGAGTCACATGCAGGTCTCAGACAGACAGAGGGGGAGCTTATGCGACAGAAGTGAGCAGAGCGAGCCGTGGGCGTGAAGTCCTGGTTGTTGGCAGCGTCCTCAGGTGGAGAAGTGTGTGGGGGTCTCCAGCCAGGTGGCTGCAGTGTCATATGCATCCGGTGGAGTGGAGTCAGGCAGGGCCTGGAGTGGGACCCACGGTGCTGCCCAGCTCGGGCGTCGGGAGCTCAGAGTTCTTACAGCCCACAGGGGTGGGGCCCCTCACGTCAGTGTCCGGAAGGAGTCCTTATCCGAGTGTCCAGACTTGTAGTTTTGGGCCTTCTGGTCCCTCCTAAAGGCGTTCCCTTTACACCCCATGACCTCAGCCTTGACGGAGCACTTGACATGACTATCATGGCCGCCAGCGACTCCACCTGGGCTGGTCCAAGGGGCCCCCACAGCCCCTCTGCCCTTGCTCTCCGAAGTTGGCCAGCCAGGCTATCAGTGGGGCCCCCGGCCCTTCCCCAGGTGACCCTTCCTCAGAGACCCACGCACGACACGTGTTGGGGAAGAGTGCGTTGGGTAGGTCTTCAGGGACCCTGAAGAGCACCAGGCCCTTGGGTCACATTTTCTCTCAGTGAGTGACCCGTGGCACAGAAGCCTTGGACAGTGATTCCAGGGGCGACAGACCAGATCCTTCACCAGAGGTGAGGGTGAGGTTCCACGGGCCCGTCGTCCACAGCAGGCACGTGCTCCCGCCATAGCGTGGTGGCAGGTGACGCCAGCTCTGCAGCCAGCCTGAGCCTCCGAGCGCGAGCGGCGTGGAGGGAGCCAGGGCCGCCGAGCCGGCCCCAGGGCCAGCGTAGCGCCCACCTGCCTACTTGCAGACTCTGTAGCAGCCTCTCCGGGCTCCCCTTTCTTTGTCTGCAAACGGGTGTTACTGTGTCGCCACGAGGATGCTTGTCAAATGCCTTACAGCTGGCAGGGCTCCAACAAATCACGAAGGTTGGTGCCATTCTGACAGACACTGCTCCAAAATAAAGAAATGGCTCTCTTCCTCCTTACTGTGGGAGGTCGCACAAGAACTCAGTGAACCATTGAGAGCATCGGGCCGTTTACCGGAGAGGGAAATGCGGTGTTCAAGAAACGTGTTGGAGTGCGTACTGCAGATGTCGGTGTGTGGGAGGGAGGGGCTGTGACCGGTTCACAAGGTCTCAGGAGGACTAGGTGTCAGAACTCACCCGGGAAGGAGCCCTTGGCAGACGGAGGCTGGGGAGGCGCTGGCTAACCCGCCGTGGCCGCTGGTCACTCCACCGCTGGTCTGAGTGGCCTGTGTCGGGAGCAGGGAAGGCAGACTCAGAGCGGGGCCAGCAAAGCACACGCCCTGTCTGTGTTCTGGCTGTGACAGCTCACCTTCACTCCTCTCCAACTCACATTCCCCCCTTCCTTATCATGGTTCCTCAGCCAACGTGCCCCTGAGCTCTGGAATCTCACCTGGCCCAGTACAGGTGGGAGTCCTCCAGGTGACTCTGACGACCACTGCTGAGGCCGCCCTGAGACTTGATGTTTGCAGATGGTGGGGGTGCTGCCCGGGGCTGTGGACGGGCAAGCGGAAGGCAGTGAGCACGTGCACCTGCCTTTTCAGGGGACAAAGATCAAAGCCACCTTTGCGGAGCTTGGGGGCAGGCCAAGGCCCTGGGGGGTCAGGGGCATCAGAGGGACAAGCCAGTCACTCCTCAGAGCTGTAGACTGAGTGAGACCTCACGCTCTGCTGGAGAATGAGCTTGTCCTGCTAGCTGAGACCACACCAAGGAGAAGATGGCCATGCCGTCTTTTACGCCAATGAAGAGGAGGGACTCGCTCGGAGTGAGGGGCGGCTGCAGGTGCTGATGGAGACCACGGACAGTGCTTTCGGAGTGGGGTGCACGCAGGTCTGCTGGGTACAGATAGCCACCTCTCTGAGACGGGCTTTCACGTAAAAACCTGTGGCAGCAGGTCTGTTTATTTCTCTCATGCCTGCTTCTTTGAAATGTATGTTTTTAGTGCCCCCTGTGTGCAGGGCATTGTGGTCAAATCTGTCCTGGGAACTTGGGTTCCATTCTGGAGGGGGCTGCCCACCCATCCGGTGAGTCTGGTGAGGGGTTGTGTTTCTACCACAACCACAAACACAATTAGCAACTCTCGGGTGCGTCATGTCCGCCAGGTACGGTCCTGGCGCTTTCCGTGGCTTATGTTACAAAACCCAATGTGCCCCCCCCCACATACCACTGTGCAGAGGAGGGAAAAGGGGGGTCGGTGCGAGCCCCTGAGCCCCTGAGCCCCTGTGCCAGGGACTCCAGAGCCCGCAGAAGCCCACGGCAGAGGCCGCCACGTTGAACTAGCACCGAGTTGTACGTGGACGAAGCAGCATGTTGCATCTGGGACTTTTTTCTTTGTGAAAAGAACAGGTTCTGATTCCGTACGATTTTAGGATATTCGCCACTTTGGGGAGCTGATGCTACAGCTCAGGAGGCATGCCGGTCTGGCTCTCTGAAGTCGGACCTAGGCGGGAACTGTCTCCCCCAGCCGACCTGCCAGGTGGACGGTGTGTGGGTAGTGTTACCACTGGCTCTAAGAGCTACCGGAGGACATGCCGAGAGCAAGCGGGGTGCCGACGCACCCGCCCAGTTGTGATGCACTCGGCCCTGGGGGATGTGAACGTGACCTCCTGCTCTCAAGGTAAAAGAGTTATGGGGATTTACTAGAAAAATTGCAGAATGATTCTGCGAGGCCATCCCGTGTGGCTTAGAGAAACACTTAAACATTTCATTGCAAGTGAATTTGAACCATCTGGGTAGGTTTCCTAGTGTGAGCATCAGCTTCAAAGAGGATTACCAGAGTATCTAGAAAACATCTATAAAAGACGTGTCACCCAGAATGGCAAAGAAAAGACATTTTTTTAAATACTTGAGAGATAGAGGACGACATTTAGAGGGATGGCGTTGTCGCCTCACTCTGGCTCTCAGGGTCAGTGACCGCCGTGCAGTCTGGGACCAGAGCTCCGGGGCAGTTGTCGGTGACAGGTCTGCTCCGGCTCCCTGGCTCCCTGCTGAGCACACTGTCTGCTCAGCACACACACGTGCACACTCAACGCCCCTCGTGCAAGGCACCGCACCTGCACTCGGAACGGGGCCTACCCTCGGAATGGGGCCCACCCAGCTCAGAGTCCTTGTTCTGCCTTCGTCAGCAGAAGAGTTGGGGGGCTGCGGGGTGGCACCCGTGGTGACGAGCAGGCATAAATTAATGGGACTAGTTAGACGAGAGTGGGACTGGGCACCAGAGGGGTTGGATTCAGGTCCCTGCTGGGCACTTAGAGGCCACGTGGCCTTGGGTCGGTCCCCTCACTGCTTTGAGCCTTGGTTTCTCCCGGGGATTATGACAGCTACCGCACGTACCTGGGGGCTGTTTAAGGGCAGTTAAAATAAACCACTGGAGTGCTGGGGACAAGGTGTAAGGCTCTGTGTCAAGCAGGCACGGTGGCCGGTTGACAGGGCTAGCCCTGGCCCTGCTCCCACAGAGGGCTCAGCAGGACTGGCTCCCTTGGAACCCTCATGTGGAGGGGTTCGACAGCAGGCGGGGGCCGGTGGGGAAGCCCCCCACAGGGCTCCGTCCCTGCGTCTGGGCGGCGTGGCTGATGGGTGGTAGGCCCGGCCTGCGTCAGCACGGAGCTGCAGGCTAGACACCTCAGACAAGCGCTTGTGCCGTCTGGGGCCGAGCTCCTGTCCTTGGAACCTCAGTCCTCCCTCCCCCTCAGAGACCCCTCACGTTAGGCGGTCTGTTCCTTATGACTGCTCAATTTCACTGTTGAGTGTCAGGGGACACTGGAGCAGGGCCCTGCAGCGCTCCTCAGGGCCACGGCCGGAGGCTCCCAGGACCGGGGCCGAGCCTCGGGCAGAGAATGCCGCTCCTGTCAATCATTGATTTTGTAGCTGATTCCTGTGAGACCCATGTGCCTGTGATTGGTACATTTGCCCGTTTTGCTAGAGGTCACCCCAGAGCCACCACACTGATGGGCTCTTTCAGCAGCAGAGGAGGTGTTGTTGGGGTGCAGACGGCTTTAGACCGAGCAGTGTCGGGGGTGGCCCCGTGGACATCTGTCCCACTTACCGCTGCTGCCCCTCAGGGAAGAGACCTGGGCCACGGTGCTGCCCGGCTGGCGACTCTGCCTGTCCTACGTGGGAACAAGCCACGTGCGGGCCTGTGGCCGAGTGTGCAGACGTCACGTCTCAGCCCCACATCACGGAGACTCTCTGGTGGTCTGAGCTTTCCACAAAGTAAAATAAACATCACACATTATTCTCAGAGATCATTTTCACATTATAGAATATTTAAAAATATAGCCCAACCCCTGCCCCCAAATGCGCGCCCCATGAAAGCAGACCTCCCCCTCAGGTCCACCCTCAGAGCCACGGCTAGCAGCCTGTGATGTCACTCGTGAGGAGGTTTCTGTTAAAACTGAGTTGTTTTTTAATGTGCGAGAGTTTGTATGGGAGACACATAGACGGGAAATGGCCTAGGAGACGCAAAGAGAACGAAGCACAATCTTTTGCTTCCTTTAAAATTTTTTCTTGAGCCCTGGCTGGCGTAGCTGAGTGGATTGAGCGTGGGCTGCGAACCAAAGTGTCGCAGGTTCGATTCCCAGTCAGGGCACATGCCTGGGTTGCATGCCACGGCCCTCAGCAACTGCACATTGATGTTTCTCTCTCTCTCTTTCTTCCTCCCTTCCCTTTCTAAAAATAAATAAATAAAATCTTAAAAATAAATAAAATTTTTTCTCAACTGCTATTCCCATGCTCACAGCTCCCATAAAGCCAGTTTCATCATGTTGCATAAATTTAAAATGACACGAGCAGTATTCCTGATGAATTAAACTCGTTTATGTATTCTGTTCCCATGAACAAGAATCTGCTAGCTTTAAAAAACAAACCCAAGCTTCCTGGTGGGTAAATGAGACTGCTGCTTCTTGTCTGGATTTTGCTTTTCATAAATAGTTGATATATTTTCCCCAGGAATTTTTTTTAAAAATATTTTATTTATTTTTTAGAGAGAGGGGAAGGGAGGGAGAAAGAGAGGGAGAGAAACATCAATCGGTTGCCTCTCGCATGCCCCCGACTGGGAACTGAACCCACAACCCAGGCATGTGCCCTGACTGGGAATCAAACCAGTGACCTTGTGGTTTGTGGGATGATGTCCAGCCCACTGAACCACACTAGTCAGGATTTTTTAAAAAAACTATTCTTACCCTAGTGTCACACAAGGTCTGTTTAGCAGTGGCACACACTGTGCCACAGTCACTCACGGATGACTGAAACACTTAAGATGTGGCTGCGTGGACATCGCATGGTTAAGAGTATGGAGCAAGTGACCCCCACGGGACCTCATAGAACAATCAACTTATAGGATTAATACTGGAACCCACAGGACATATCAAGTCATAGGACCTCATGGGCACCCTCTGTTGAATCAATGCGGTGCCATCAGTGAGTCAGACTATTAGCACCGAACACTTCGGGACACTTGTTTTCTCTTGCACTATGTGACTTAGCATATCTGTCATTTCCATAATCACAGGGTGGTCCTCGATTTTTATAGAGGCCAGACCTTGACATCGAGAACTCACCTAGTAACCTGGAGCAAAACGGAGATCAGTTCAGGATGACCCCAATACACTCACAACCCCAGGCGCGAGGAGAAGTTGTGCGTAGTTAGTCCATTGGCTGCTCTATTGAAGTCCAGGCAAGAAACCTCACTGAGTACTGCCTTGCACGGGGGGAAGTACTTGCCGGACCACTGCACGGTCGTCTCTGGCAGCCTTGGGGAGAGGGCTGCCCGATAACGTGTTAGTAGCTGCGGTACGTGGGAAAATGGGCGTTCCTTTTGGTGAGGGTCAGCACTTGCACCAGGTACCTGGCTTTCAGAACAACCACCTCCCATGGCTATTTATTTATTTACTGCACCATTGAAATTCGTACTAGCTCATGACATTGGATTGTGTTTTTATGCCTTAGCCTAGCTGGGGATTTTTCGGTCTAACAAAATGGGTCAGCATCAGCCATGGGGTTAATGAGCAGAGCGGAGGAAGAATGCCAGAAAGTCGCTGGCTTATGGAACTAGAGACGCTCACTAGCCAATGGGGTCCCCAAATAACGGTGAGGATGTGCTCCCCTGTCAGAAATGGACGATGTAGTCGGCACAAGGTCTACTTGTCCCCCAACTGATCAGCCCTTCACGGATGTAAAAGCAAAATTTGAAACACTGAGTCCTGGCCTCCGGAAGGCCCTGCTTTGAGAAAGCTAACAATGAGAGCCTTTCTCGAGATTGATCTTCATAGCAACAGGGTTTCTCGAAACGGACTGATGTAGCCAGGAGGAAACACGAGTCAGGAGAGCAGCGACGGCGGGGCGGGGCCGGCGTCTTTCTGGAGGGGCAGACTCAGACGCGGCAGCCAGACTAAGAAGTCAGTGACTCCTTAGCCCCAGTCATTCCCCACGAAGGCCAGGAGAGCCCGTCTTTGCAGCTTTACCGTGAAAAATCAGCCCGGAGGGCAGTTACGAATAATAACACGTCACATGTGTCTGCTGTATTTTGACGCTGACCTTTAGCTCTCACCAGAGAATATATGGTTTTGGACTTAAGGGGACAGAAGGAAGTAGGTGACAACAAGCATTTGTAAAACACTCAAGATTTCTGGCTGGCCGTGTCACTCATGGTACGTGCTCATTGTAAGTCTTGAGACGTCTTGGTCTGAAACCACCCAGGAGGGACATGGGCACTGGGGTGACGTGCTTGGGGAGAGAATGTTCTCACTGGGATCAGTTACCAAAGTGGGTGTTTTGAGCCCAGCTGCGGCTCAGCCTTTGGGCAGAGACTTCCCGTACTCGCCGGCGGACTCCAAGGATGTCCTGTTTAACAGTTTCTGTGTCGTGTCCCCTTTAAGAAAAGGAAGTGCCAAACAAGCCCTTGCGTGTCCGAGTCCGACCCTCAGACGACCGGCTGTCCGTGGCCTGGAAGGCGCCACGCCTGTCTGGAGCCAAGAGTCCACGCAGATCACGGGGCTTTCTTCTGGGCTACGGGGAAAGTGGCCGGAAGATGAACTATGTCCCACTGACGCGAGACGAGCGCACGCACGAAATTAAAAAGCTGGGTGAGTCACGCTAACTGCCGTCCAGGATCTGCTGGCCCTCCCCGTCATGTCGGTACGTGGCGGCTCCTGCGTGTTTGGTCGCCACGTTGATTTTGCAGGTATTGTAATGATTCGGAATGGCGTTCTCTGTTCTGCCCTCCCTCTGTGCCTCCGTCCTTTGACCTTCCCGTAGCAGCAGGACCAAGCCGCCTCCCCTGCCCCAGTCAGCTGCTCCCTGGCCCGACAGCATGGGTCCTTTGAGTTGGGCCTTGTGTCTGGACAGGACAGGAGCTAATGCATTTTGCATTGTGGCTCTGCTGTCCCCGTTTTGTTCTCTAAGCTTTGTCTGGGATCCAAGGACCCCGGACCATGGGTCCCGGCCGAGGAAGCCTGCAGATCAGGCCCGCTGTCCGGAGGAAGAGGGAATGCCCCAGAAAGATGAGCTGGGAAGGAGGGCGTGGGAGGGGCCCCGGGACAGGGAGACGTGCTCTCTGGGAAGCTGCCGCAGAGCCTCACCACCTGCCCCTCGCTCCGCAGCCTCGGAGTCGGTGTACGTGGTCTCGCTGCAGTCCCTGAACTCCCGGGGGCGGAGCCAGCCGGTCTACAGGGCGGCGCTCACCAAGCGCAAGATTTCAGGTACGTGCCTGCGCGCGCATCAGGCAACCACGGGCCAGGGAGACCTCAGAGTTGCTTCCAAAGGATCTGGTGGGGTGACGAAGCCCGTGGGCTTTCTCCAGCGAAAAGGAAAGAGCCGGGTGGCCTTGGCCACCTTCTGGACACGAGCGTGTTTCTTTCATACTCCGAGGCTCGAGTGTGCTCGTGATGAAACACGCGTCTCTGTGTGGTTTGAATGTCTTCACGATGCCGTAGATGTGCCGTGGTAAGAGCAGCTGAACACTGATCCCGTTTAAGCGCACAGTGTGCTCCCCGCAGAAACTTCCGCCCGTGACAGGCCGAACAGAGTGAGAGAGGACGGCGTGGCCTGCAAGACCACAGTCAAACTTTGTTTCTGCTGCAACCGAGTAAAATGGCCCTGGGAAGAGTGAGAAAAGATGTAGCAGCAACTTGCTGGCAGCCTGATCACTGGTCACGTGCGTGCTAAGGGACACTTTTTCCACATCCACTCACAGACACTTTTTAAAGTACTCATGTGTCAACAAATTACATATACCCTTTCTGGATCATGTGCCTTGAAGAGGCAACCTCCAGCATAATTATTTTCATGAACTTACAACTTGCTTGTCAATTATAATTTTATATTACATATTGTTATAGTACTATATAACACATTATAATTATATATTTATGGTTATAATTTTTACATCGACAGGAGGCTTGCATACACGATGTTTCACTTTTATTCATTGTTCATTGCTGCTCTAGAAGAAGCTCCTATATCGCTTTTCTAACGGGCTAAGTATTTCCACCTCTCCCGTTTGTACTTGAAGCCACAAACACGGTCCTTGAAAGTTGAAAAGAAAACAAACAACCTGGCTGGCGTAGCTCAGTGGATTGAGCTCGGGCTGCAAACCAAAGTGTCGCAGGTTCGATTCCCAGTCAGGGCACATGCCTGGGTTGCAGGCCATGACCCCCAGCAACCGCACATTGATGTTTCTCTCTCTCTTTCTCCCTCCCTTCCCTCTCTAAAAATAAATAAATAAAATCTTACAAAAAAAAAGAAAACAAACAAAACAGACAGACAAAAAGGGCCAAGAGACTCAGAAGTGAAACTGAGGACATCTTGTAAGTTGATGATAGAGACTGAACAAAACACGCAAGCTTCGTGTGCGTGGTGTGCTCCGCTGAAAATCGGCAAATGGGATTCCCTTTCGTGCAGAAGATAACTGTTGCTTTGTCTGGGAATCCCCTGCTCTCCAGCGTGAGGATGTTGGGCCCGCCATGACTCGCGCTGTTTGCATTTTCATTTCATGTCATGATTGCCAAGGACCATCGTGGCTTAGGCTTCTCTTCCCCCAGAGTTTTGCTTCCTGCAAAAATAAATTGTTATTTCCCCAGAAACTTACAGCAAATATCGAGAAAGCACTGAGATACTCAGAGCAGCTCTGACCAAGGCAAAGCCTCCCTTTCAGACTGTGCTTTCTGACCGGGCTTGGTGAGGGCGCGAGTGGAGAGTTGGGTTTTTCTACGGACCAGTCAAACAATGGGCTTACCTTTCCCTTTATTTCATTTCATCTACATTGAGTGTGAGTAGTGTAAAGGTATCTGGGTGCCTAATAAACTGTGGGGGCCTGAGCAATTAGGCCAGAGCCTGTCCTTTGGGACAGCCCCTCCACACGCCCCCCTGTCATTGCAGAGGAGGATGAGCTGGACGTGCCGGAGGACATCACTGTCCGGGTTATGTCATCGCAGTCCGTGCTGGTAGCCTGGGTGGACCCTATGGTGGAAAAACAGAAGAAAGCTGTCGCCTCAAGGTACTTTTCTTACTTCTTCGCCTTCCTTTTACATATGAGAGGTGTGGTTTTTCTGGCTCCGAAGAGACCTGTATTTATTGGAATGATTTTAGTCTCTGACTTGTGTGAATGCTGGTCTCTTCGGTAGCTGAACGATAGACTATTGGCGGCAACCTAGCCACTCCCGAGCGCAGTCACACAAGCCAGATACTCCCAGGGCCTGGCTCGGGATGCCACGGCGGGACCTCGCACCTCACTTGCTCAGTCTTGCCTCCTGTCCTCGATCCCATTTCTTTTCTCACCCCTCCTTGCGATTGCTTGGCCTCACTAACACTCTATGTGCATGTGGAGGACAGTGGCCAGCTGAGAAGGGGCCTTATCTTGCCTTGTGTGGGCCCAGAAGCTGCCCGTGGGAAGGCCCTCGTGCAGAGTGGTGGCCTTCCTCTGATGCCTGGCACACAGTAGGTCCCCTCCAGACACTGCTCAGGCACCGGACTGCTTCCTGTATAGCTCTTCGTGCATGACAAATGAATCGTACTTTTTCTAAGGCCATGGCCTTGTGCTAGTCTGGTTTTTATATTAGTTTGCAATAGCAAGAGAAGAAAAAGACCAATCATAAAGTTAAAATAATTTTTGTGTTAAAAAGGCCACTGACGAACATCATTTTGACTGGCAGATTAGAAGAGTCATGAACATTTTGTGATAAGTGACTTAGTACTTTATATAGGCAAGAGACGGCCACAGATTTGGTGGCCTACTCATGACGTATTCATTTTCGAAACTATCTGCCACCAGGAAAAGTGAATGTGCTTTAGAAAATGAGTGAACTGCAGCACTGAGAAATATCTGTTATATATACACGTAGCATTGATCCTGTTATTTGACGTAGGCACAGTTTCTGCCACTGTCCGCCGGCACGGAAAGGCATCTGCCTCCTTTGCAAGGCCTCAGGAGGTTCACGGTGATTCCCTCCCCAGATGCCTCATTGTGAGCGCTCCTGATTGCCCGTGGACTTTGATTCCAGCATCTAAATGCAAACAAAGGCAGGCTTGAGTTTTCTCAGAGCGCTTGTAGTTGGTTGGTGTGCCGTGCCTGCAACTGAAGCCTTGTCCTGACTCAGTAAATGTCATCTCGCACAGCACGTTGTTAATGCATCAAATGCTCTCTCCTGCAAAGTGTCCATGGAGGCAATTACTTGGCAAAGGAACCCGGCAGATGCCATCCGCTGAGCTTGGGGTGTCGAGGCCGTCTTCCGCCCGGGACTGTGGAAGGCCGCCATGTTCGGTCCCGCTGTGTTTTCTCCTTGATACTCTCACACCCGGGTTCTTTTCATCAGCTCCCCTGTCCTGCCATTGGTTACACATTGTTGCTCCTTCTCACGGTAATAAGTCTACTCAAAGCCACGTGCTGCCTTCCCCTTGAGCCTCTAGGACACACGCCTGACCTGGCATCAAACGGGTCGTTTTGTCTTTTTTTTCAGGAAAGCCAAGGTACCTTGGGCCAGTTCTGACCCTTAACATGGTCCTTTCTACCCCCCACCCTCCACATACGCACAAACACACACATGCACGTACACACCCCTGCAAAGGCGCCTGCCTCATCAAAGAGCCCTCCTCGAGCCCCTCCTGAATCCCTGCTTGCATTCCCTCCTGAATCCAGCTTTGGACCAGTGAGACTTTCAGCCTTGGAAAGTCATCTTTCCTGGCCTCCCTCTGACACCTTTGCCTGTCACTTAAGTAGATTCTTTGAGCCAATAACATAGTCGAAAGTGTAGGTTTTTCTCCTCTCTGGTTCCCCGGTTTACCTCCCAAAGGCATCACTTCTGAGGAAGGAAGAATGTCAGTGATCAGCTGCAGCAAACTGGCACCCGGGTGCCTTGTCACCTTGTGTCCCCTTACAGACAGTACACCGTGCGCTACCGAGAGAAGGGGGAACTGGCACGGTGGGACTACAAGCAGGTGTCCAACAGGCGCGTGCTGGTCGAGAGCCTGATCCCAGACACCATGTACGAGTTCGCAGTCCGCATTTCCCAGGGGGACAGGGACGGCAAGTGGAGCACGTCCGTCTTCCAGAGAACCCCCGAGTCCGGTCTGTACTGCGAGCGGCCCTTGGCTGGTCGGTTTGGGGATACCCCCCAAATGAGGTGAAAAGTTTAAGAAGCCAGTCGTGATAAAGGCTTTTTTAAAGTAGCATTAACCCTAAGTCTTGGTGGTGTGTCTATGCACGAACACAACAAGTTAAGGAACTACTTCCTTCCATCTGTGTTACCTACCAACGGCCCATTCCTTTAGTGTGTTACGCTGACACGCGCAGCACATTAAATCCCGATGCGAGCATCCATGAATCATCGCCGTGTGCATGCGTGGGGCTGCCACAGCTCTGGGGGTTAGGGGAGACTTCTTTCCTTAGGCTGAGGTTGTATTTGATTCGGGGGGAGAATTCTGCTCTGTATCCAAAGTTAAAGTTGTTTTCTTTTGGACCATGTCTTTATTTTTAAAAGCCTGGATTTTAATCTTGTCTATTTCAATATTCAGCCGTGAGACAACTCCTGATTTCTCAAAGCATTTCTCGGGGTACATCCAAGCTCACTCTATGACTCGGTGGAACCAATAGAAATCATGTCACACGGGAGCGAATGTAGAATTTTTCCTCGTGACAATACACGTTAACCCAGTAACTCTCCCATAAAGCCATGCACATAGGACTGTCCATCGTTTACTTTTAGAGTGTGCCCAAGGGCATTTTTAAAGCTTGTACCTTGACCTTCCTTTTGTAGCTCCTACGACAGCTCCCGAGAACTTAAACGTCCAGCCAGTCAATGGCAAAACCACGGCTGTCACTGTAGCCTGGGACGCACTGCCGGAGACTGAGGGCAAAGTGAAAGGTAAGAAGCTCGTTACTTAAAGTATGAGGTGCACGTGGGAGCGAAACCCCCGGTGGGCCCGTGTGTCTGGACTCTGATTAACACAGGCTCCGATCCAGGCTCTGGTGGCGGCACAGGAAACAGGGAAGCAGCACACGGCTGTGAGGCGCTAGCCCAGCAGGCAAGGCGGTTGTGTGCAGGGTTGGTTTTTCCATGGTCGGTAACATCCAGGTAGTCACGGAGATGCCCTTGCCTTCCGTACATACGCAAGGATTTGGGCGCTGCCATCAGGAGGGGTGTTGTTTATTTTTAATTGTGCGGGTGCAATACCCTAACCCTTTACCTGTACATTCAAGACACCTTGTTTTTCATGGTGTGCGTCTTTTCATTGTGCCGGTAACGCCACAGCCTGTAGCAGTGAGTGGTACCCCACGGGAACATAAGCGTCTTGAATGGGACCAAAAACATTTTTAATGGGACTGCAAACTCAAGTGAGATAATCAAGTGGAAAATGGATTTTTTCCTACTTGTCAGCCTTTTTAGTTACTTTTGGGGAGTTGAGGGAAATTTGACCTTAAGATAACAATACTGTAGATTTAAAAATAGAATGAAGTAGTCACGAATAGTTACATTTTAAAAACTCTGTTGAGAATACTAAATAAAAGCACAACTCTTTTCTTTTGACTGTAAAAACTCTGAAGAGCTCTCAAGTCTGTTGGCGATACTTTAAAGGGGCATATGGAGTTGTGTTTTTTTGACATCACTTTGTACAAATGGACCCTAAGGGCACTTTTTATTTTTACAGAGTTTTGGAAGACAACTTTTGTCTTCAGAAACTATGAAACTTGGCCCCGGCTGGTGTGGCTCAGTGGATTGGGTGCTAGCCTGTGATCCAAAGGGTCACCAGATCAATTCCCAGTCAGGGCACATGCCTGGGTTGCGGGCCAGGTCCCCAGTGAGGGGTGTGTGAGAGGCAACCACACAGTGGTGTTTCTCTCCCTCTCTTTCTCCCTCCTTTTCTCTAAAAATAAATAAATCAAATCTTTAAAAAAAGAAATTATGAAACTTAGTGTCCAGAAGCCATGAAAAATTTCTGTAAGCTTGAAGACATCCAGAAAATTACCACTGATCTCTTCTGAGAATTTCTTAATAAAAAAAAAGGGTGTTGTCTTTTGTATTCAACTGTGAGTTATCTTTGTTGTTGGCCTGTAAGGGACAGTAGAAGGAAGGTAGGCACGAGATAGACTTTTCTAAACTTAACGCTTTCTCACTTCCCAGTTTTCTAAGAAGAATATATTGTGCTATTCTTGCTAATTTTCCCTCCAGTGGAATAAATTAGGAACAAATGAAGAGAAGAAACACTTAGCTGGGCCCTTTTAGTAACTCTTTTTATAAAAAGCTAAACATTGGCTCCTTCTGAAGTAAGTATTGTGGTGCTTCAAAGGCATCTGAAAAATGAATAAAGATAGCTTTTGGCCGGCTCCTCTTTTTAGTTAAAAAAATCAATTATTGCTCCTTTAGTGACATTATTACCACTTTACTTATTTTCTTTCCTTCTTCCACTTCTTAATTTGTATTTACCTCCCTTTGGTGAAAGAAGCTCCCTGGTAGTCAATTCAATAGTACCAGAAATAATAAGGGTTGCAAATGAAAACCATAATGAGATACCACTTCACACTGGTCAGAATGGCCATCATAAACATATCAACAAACAAGTGCTGGCGAGGTTGTGGAGAAAGGGGAACCCTAGTGCACTGTTGATGGGAAGGCAGACTGGTGCAGCCCCTGTGGAAAACAGTATGGAATTTCCTCAAAAAAATAAAATTGGAACTGCCTTTTGACTCAGCAATTCCACTGCTGGGATTATACCCCAAGAATCCTGAAACACCAATTCAAAAGAACCTATGCACCCCAATGTTCATAGCAGCACAATTTATAAAATAGCCAAGTGCTGGAAGCAACCTAGGTGCTCATCAGTAAATGGGTGGATAAAAAAATGATGGTACATTTACACATTGGAATTCTATGCAGCAGAAAGAAAGAAGGAGCTCCTACCCTTCGTGACAGCATGGATGGATCTGGAAAGCATTATGCTAAGTGAAATAAACCAGGGGGTGAAAGACAAATACCATATGATCTCACCTATAAGTGGAATCTAATCAACAAAACAAACAAGCAAGCAAAATAGAACCAGAGTCATTGAAATAAAGAACAAACTGACAGTAACCGGAGGGGAGAGGGGAAAGGAATAATGGGGAAAATAGGGGAAGGTCCACCAAGGAACATGTGTAAAGGACACACGGACAAAGCCAAAGGGGGTAGGCACGAGGGTGGGAGGCAGGGTTGGGGGGTGAGGGGGCATGGTCGGGGGAAAATGGAAACAACTGTACTTGAACAACAATAAAAATATAATAATAATACTATCAATATAACTACAATGAAGAAAAAAACCCAAACACAGTATAAATATCTTTGGTAAACTGCATGAAGACTGTCCTCTCAGGTTTCATATGTTAACTATGAAAAAATTACTTATTTATTAGAGAGAGAGAAAAACATCTATTTGTTTCTCTATCCATTTATGCCTTCAGTGGTTGATTCTTGTATGTGCCCTGACTGGGGACTGAACCCACAGCCCTGGCATACTGGGACAACACTAACAAGCTGAGCTGCTGAGCGAGGGCCCCATATGTTGAATTTTCTGAGAATAGACAATTGCTAGCTAATCAATTAGGTGGCTCTGTCCATAGCCCAGGTGCACGCGTGTGTGTAGGCTCCGGCCGCCGCCTCAGCGTGCATCGCTAGGCTGCGGAGCCTGGGAGCGCACGTTCTGACGGGTCCTGCTCACACAGTCTGTCTGCGGGGCACAGGACGGCTCTCAGTTCCCTCCTCCCGACCGTGCTGCCTGCCAAATCGTTTCAGAATACATTCTTTCATACGCCCCGGCTCTCAAACCATTTGGAGCAAAGTCCCTCACCTATCCTGGAGACACCACTTCTGCCCTGGTGGACGGTCTGCAGCCGGGGGAACGCTATCTTTTCAAAATCCGGGCGGCGAACAGGAGAGGAATGGGGCCTCACTCCAAAGCCTTCATTGTCGCTATGCCAACAAGTAAGCATTGTGTGTGTGTGTGTGTGTGTGTGTGTGTCTTCCTTCCCTCTCTTTGTGCTAATTGTGGTGTGTGCCCTTGAATCATGGTTCCTGGGCTTAGAATGGCTCCACTGGTGATTTTGGAGGCTAAGTTTGTACACTGATTTCTAAAATATTTTTATAGTCCCTTTAGAAGTTAGTCTCACCAAAGACTAAAATGTTACTGATGGCTAATAACATGAATTACTATTGTGTTATTACAAAAATACGACAAACACTGTCATTTGGGGTTTATGAGGACAGGGAGAGGACATTTTTCAAGTGCCATGTGACATTTCTAGTTGTTAGCTCTCTGTAGTTTCTGAATCGCGTGTGAAATGCTTAGTTTGTATCCCGTGGTGGCTGGAGTGCTGCGTTACTCAGAACAGCTTCCGTTGCCCTATTCGTCTGGTCAGTATCAGAACCAAGCAGGTCAATGAAATCCCAAAACGGAGAGATTCCCTCCCCGCGTCCCCACATTCCCAGCAGACACAGGTGGCGCTCTCCCTCGTCACACTGCCAGCATCCCCACGTGGCACCACACCGCCCAGCGCGGTCCCTGGAGGGAGACGAAGTTTGCTCCCTCTGGGTCCCCCTTTGCTACACAAATGCCCCTCCTCACAGCGCCCCTCTCCCCATTCAGTTGTGCTGTCACGAAAGGGTGCACTGTAGTGTGCGCTGGATGTTTTGCCTACCTCAAGAGTCTTTGTCCTTTTGGCCCTGTTTTGGGATTACACATGTATCCATGATTACCGAGATTTTCATGGAGAAGGAGAAAGCGAGTAAGGACATGTTAAGGGGAGTAGGGGACTCGTTGCCACGCTTCAAAAACGACGGGTTTGCCACCCACCCACGTCACTTGCCAGTCACACACAGCAAGCACATCCCCACATCATTGGAGTAGAGACCGTTCAACATTTTAAGTGATTGCTTGCCTACATTGTCAAGAGCGGCTAGGACACATCTGTACCTTATGAAAGTTAGTTTCATTAAAAAAATCCTAGGTAAGATCTTGCTTTTGCAAAATCAATGGATTACTTCAAAGCACTCCTTTGAGAATTCCTTCCAAAAATAAGCTGTAACATGACCTCATTCAATTTATAGAAATGCAGTTCACACGTATTTTCTCAAACTATGTCTATTACTTCAAGCAAAAGAAAACTCTAAAAGAGATCGCTATAATTGAGAAAACGTGTCCAATGTTCTACAGAGTGAGGAGTTGTCAGTAGAATGACCAATGTTGAGCACCTCCCCCACCGCCTTTTAGACTCACTTTTTGCCGCACAGATTTCGGGCTTCTTCTCTGATGGTGAATTCTTTAACGTCTCTTCCAGCCAGGACCGGCGAGTCTGAAGTTCAGCAGAAAACGGACGCTGAGGACGACTGGAAATCCGAACGCCCCAAGCCTTCCTCCTCTTCTCCCAAAGCCCCAGCTTCCTCCAAACACAGCCACCTGCCGGCCTCTCCCCAAGGGAGAAATGTCAAGAACCCCATTCCCGACTTGAAGAACAAGATACTGGCCAACGGTGGGGTGCCCAGGAAACCTCAGTCGACAGAACTCACAGAGGAGGAGGAGCTGGATGCCCCAGGGGACCTGCCAACATTGCCCGCGGAGACCCGGGACCAGACTCGGCAGCAGCGGCCACCAAGCCGACCTGTCCACCCGGCCCTTGCTTCTGGAAGGACTCCAGGGAGAGTTCGGGGACCGGTGCTGCCCCGAAAGGAAGGTGTGGATAAGGCTGGCTCCTCGCCGCCCTCCCACCCTCGTTTGGGGGCCTCTTCTGCGGCCCACACATCCGCTGAGGGCAGCCCCGGCCGCCCTGCCCACCGGCCTTCCAGCTCTGCAGACAACGACTCCCTGGACGGAGAGGAGGAAGGCCCGGCCGCAGGCTCCCCCCACTTCAAAGACGCCTCCTCGGAGCCTCTGCAGCCCAAGAGTGCGGCCCCCGCACGGCCGGCCCTGTGGCCCAGCCGCCAGGCGGCCTCCGGCGGCGCCCTGCGCGACAGAGGCCCCACACACCACGGTGCCAGGCCGGCCTTGCCAGCGCGGAGAGCCCCCCATTCTGAGGCTGGGGAGGAAAATTCCAGGGCTTCGGCGCCCCCCTCCAGACTTTCTCCACCCCTCGGAGGATCGTCTCGGCTACTGCCCACCAACACACACGGGAAGGACGGACACAATGTCCCACCTGCAAAGTCCGACAATGCACCCGCACACCCTACCAAGTCTTCCCCGGCTTCTTCACGCCTCAGCTCACGGACACAGGTCCCTGAGAGGGTGGATGCCTCTGACGGCGACGGTGACAATGACGCAGAGGAAGAGGGGAGGCGGGCTGAGGTTACCACCCAGACGGTCCGGGCCCGGCCACCCGCAGGCGCCCCTGTCTCTGGTCATTCCGGCTTGCACAGGAACAAGCCCTTTGCCGTCCACAGCAGATACCCAAACAGGTTTGGCTACGGCCGAGGACCCCGACTACAGCCCTCCAGCTCCCCACCGTCCACCGTGTCCCCCCGAGTTCACACGAGGGGGAATTCTCACCCAGCTTCCAACGTTAGGCACGGCTCGGGTATCCATGATGAGGAGAGCGAAACAGAAGAGGAAAAGCCACTTCCTGCCACGGTGGTGAATGACCACCTGCCTTCTTCCTCCCAGCGGCCTACCTCCCAGGGCAGGGACCACCCAAGCAGAGGTCCCCAGAGAGGGCTGAGCCTTCAGCGGAAGGGAGCCCTGGCAGAGAACCCCAAATCCGCTGGGAGCTGGGACAAATCTCAGCCTTCTAAGGCTCAGGATGTGGGACAGAGCACAGATTCGAGTGAGGAGAGGGAGGCTCCCAGAACACAGCCGTCCCCTGCTCGGCCGCCCTCGGCGCGGCCACAGCACCGCCCGGGCTCTAGCGCGCCCCGAAGGAAGCACACGTTCCCCCAGGCTGGGCGTCCCCACCCTGTGTCCCAGGAAAGCACTTCCTCAGACCCTTATGCGTACCCGTCCAGAAGCAGTCAGCCGTCCCTCCCGGCGAGCCCCCAGGGGGTGCCTCCTTCATCCCCCCTGAATCAGAACGAGGATTCCGAGAGCAGATACGGTGGGAACCATGAGGACAGCACAGAAGCAGAGACCCCAGGAGTGCGGGCGGCCGCCCATTCGGCCGGGGCCAAGGACGCCACCCCCACCATTCCCAAGCACCGCCAGGTGGAGGCTCCGGCGGGAAGCACGAGGGACAGCCACCTCCGCAGACCCCCAGGCTCCTTCCTGAGGCTCGGAAGGCCCTATGCCAACGCCCGCCCCCGGGCCCCTGGCCGGGCAGGGCCCCAGGCGGTGGGCAAGAAGGATGGGGTGGCCCAGGCCACGCCATCCAAGAAGGAGCCCCTGATGGCTAAGTCTCCGCAGTCTGTCTCGGCCGAGGACGAGGAGGATGAGGACATGGGGTTTTTCAATGGAGGAAAGGATGAGGACCCGCTGCTTTCCTCTGTCTCAAAGTGGCCCTCCTCCTCGGGCCCTGGGGACAGCAAATATGCAGATGGGAACAGCGCTGAGACAGAGTCTGCCCTTGTGCCCACGTCCCCCAGGGGGAGCTCCCCCGAGGATGAGAACCCCACTCTGGTGCAGCACCCCCCTCCTCCAGGCAGCTCCCCAAGAGCCTCGCACCTCCCCCCCAGACTCCCTGCCCGCAGCTCCGGCATCCCCAGAGCCCCCACAGGCACCCCTGCCAGGCCGAGGTACACCACCCGCGCCCCTCCGGCCTACACCTCCACCACCCCCATGCTGTCCCTGCGACAACGCATGATGAACTCCAGGTTCCGGAACCCCTTCTCGCGCCAGCCCGGGAGGCCCACTTTCAGACAAGGTACTTGACTTTTTCTCGCATTGTCCTTACTGTTTTCAGCGGTGCTCACAGCAACTCCTGAGACGCTCCTATTTTACCAAGCCTCTGCTATGCCCACGGACAGCATTAGCGGCCTTGCAGGTGGGACGTGATGGCACCCTCTTAGCTCTCTGGTAGGGTGTGCAGGGCGTCTCCCGGTTTTCCGACGGGGAAGCTGGGGCTGGGGGCTCTGAGCGGCTCGCCCCGGGTGGGACAGCTAGGCAGTCCCGGCTGAGCTGCAACCCTGGTTCGGAAACCGAGTTCCGCAGCCGGGGTCACCCCACTATCCTGCAGAGCCCCTCATGTTCCTTGGCATATGCCCTTTGCCTGTGAAAATGGGTCACAGCCACGATGCCAAACTCAGTCTCCCGTATTTGGGTCCTTTTCGGTTGTTCCCGTGACAGGTACGTCTCAGGGATTGAAATAGGAGGTTGGGTACTTCCTGTGTGCCTGGACCATGTTCTTGCCGACTCTGCACACGCATCTCTCCACGGACCGCCCCACAGAGCACACTCCGGTGTCTCGGGGGTGCGTGGCTGAGACGCCGCACTCGGTGGATGCTGTTCAACACCTGCAGAAAACACACGTTACAGATGAGTGCCACACAGAGCTGTAACGGGCAGGCGTGTGACTTACACTGAGGACGGAAGGAAGTAGACAGCTCTGAGCTGTGACCCAGGGTTCACAGGGACCTCAGAGCAGGACCCGAGGTCTTTCCCCTAAGTCTGCATTCCTTGTACTCTCCTCGCAGGGAATCAGGGCTTACTGGAACATTTCTGAACGAACGTATTGGTATTTGTTCATCTGTGCAACGTCTTGTTAGTTTAGTCCAATGTGCACAGAACACAGGCCTCACGTGGGGGTCCGTGTTCCTTTAACAGCGACAATTTTAAGCAAGCCCAAGGCCCTAACAATAAGGGTAAACCTCACATGCCCTTGTACAGAGCACCCAGTAAATGTTTAATTCTCTTTAACTACTTGAGCAAGAGAAATAAGTCTCTGCCCTCACATCATTGTCACAAAGCCCAAGCACTTTATCCCAAGGAGGGGCTGGGCCACAGACTCCTCCCAGCAGAGCCTGCCACAGACAGCTGCTGAGAGACCGTAGGAGAGGAAGGGCAGGAGGTAGGAACGGGCAGAAACAGCAACCGAAAGGGCCGCCAACTGGGCCTCGAACTCCCTCTCTGAGCGCAGCTTCCCGAGCAGTGCCACAGGGCACGGCGAGCTCTGAGTCAGCACGGTGCATCTGCACTTGGCAGTGAGGGTGGTGGCCTGAGTCTGTGGGAAATGGTCATCACGTTTAGTGAGTCTGCCAAGAGGACCGGGACAGCAGCTAGAACGTCGTGGAGACAGGTTTCCCCACCCTTCCAGCCCCCTCTCCCCACACCTTGCAGCTGGTTAAAATAACGCCACAGCTACCAAGGCCTCCCCTCTTCACCCAGATAACGGATTCATGCTGAACACTCCCATTCCTCCGATACGGCCAGAAAACGGTGACCTGACTCTCGACTGACATTCATAGTTGTCACATGGACGTCACAGTGTCATTGTGTCATATAGATGAGCTATTGCTCTAAAATTCTGTTCGGTGTTCCTGTTGGAAACGACGGGCACCTGCTCATCGGTGGGTGTGAAGCCGGCTCCCCAGGAGCGTTGAGTTGACCGGGTTCTCCCTCTCTTTCGCACCGTGCAGGTTCTAACGGCAGGCCGAGCGTGGAAGGGCAGGTGCTGCCTGACGGTCACGGGAAGCCGAGCGGGCAAAGAGTGATCAATGGCCCTCAAGGAACCAAGTGGGTAGGGTGAACTTCTTTACGCCTCTCGGTCGTCCTCGCGCCGCGGGGAGGAGGAAAGGGCTGGGCGCTGTGTAGCAATAATGAAGCGGTCTTTTCCCCCTTTTCTCCAGTTTTAACCCCTCATCTGTTCAATGTGCTATACTCTGTACATTTCTTCCGGCGATCAGAAAAATCTTCGATGCTCCTAGGTAGCTAGTTTTTCTTCTCACAGCTGATGAGGCACAGGCCATTGTCTCTCCTTCGCTTTGCCCGGCTGGGGAGCTCAGACAAGGGTGTGGCCTAACCACAGCAGGGGCCTGAAACTTGGTACAGGGCCTCACCAATGAACTTCTGTGGTTCCAGTTTACTTCTTGGTTATCGTTTGATTAACTGGTACACAAACTTTCTGTAAATTGTCTCAAACCCTGTGTAAAAGGAAGCAGGGTAGAAATAAATGCACAAACAAGAAAACCCTGGATCCAGTAGGCAGTTTTTATCAGATCACCTTTGGAATCTTCCCGTAATGGTTGTTTGTCCAAAATAAAAAATGAGTATTAGTATTGTAAGCACATTTAAGCTAAAAAACCAGCTTCTTGGATTTAAGATAAATGGTTAGGGATTTTTGATGGGTTGAGGGTAAAAGTATTGTTTTCAAAGAATTGAAAAAGTATTCATGGTGGCATTAATTCCCAGTCAACACTTCCCATACGATTTCAGAAAACGTCTTGAGGGATTTCATGAGATGTTCAGTCACAGGTTAGCTAAAGATGCCTCTTATCATTTCTTAAAGGAACAGAAATTTATTATACGAAGAATATATATTAAAGCGAAAGTCAGGCGAACAATTTTGAACTGAACCATATGGGCAGATTTCAAAAGTAGGGTTTATATCAATGAGTCTTATTTAAATTCTGGGACAGGACCCAACCCAGCGGCCTGCTGCAGGGCTCCTTCCCGGGCCTGGGCCCACAGAGCCGTGGCTCTCAAGTTCATTGTGGGCTTCCGAATCACCTGGCGAAGGGCCAGGTAATTTGCATAATTCCCAGGTGACTCTGGGCCTGCAGGGCTGGGACCGTACTTTGAGAGCCGCCAGTGCGGACCATGAGTTTGTTCTTGAACAGAGATAACAATGCCTTATTATTTCAAGTTTTGTGATTCCTTTGAACATAAACTTTTTGAATACATACTATACTGGGCAATGTGATTACAAATCAAGTTGTTTTTGTTATTGCAACTTTGATTTTGAACATTAACAGTCAAATGGCAACATTGCATGTTTTTAATACACGAACAATACATGTTCATCGCAAGAGGTGAAAACAATTCAGAAATACGTGAAAAAGATACTAAGCATTCCAAGCCGCTTTTCAAAGATAACCCCTGTTAACACTTTGGGATATAACTTTCTAGATTTTTTTTTCTCTGCAGTTTTAAGCTTATAGACAAAAAAGAATATATTTTTATTTTGGAAAAGTAATCAGCCCTTTGATCTGAGTTCACATCTGTATGTGCCAAATACACGTAGAATTTCTAAATCCTCTTCATGGGCTGCATAGTATTCCACCACGTGGACGCGCCAAGTGTATTTAACCTCTGCCCTCCGCCAAGGGGCACTTAGGTTCTTCCTGCTTTCGAGCATCACACACAACGCACTAAATGGCAAAATCATTTTGGACATCTTTTGTATATTTGAGAGACTTGCAACCATTCACATCCTGCGTGGGTAAGAAACTGTAATGTGAACTACAACTGTTGTGCACCTTTTTCTTTTTACACTTTATGAAGGAGGCCAACGAAAACGGTATCTTCTACTGCTCACTGTAGGGTTTCCTTCGGTGCAAGTCTCATGCATGTATCCGTGGCGTGAGGTTAGTGCGAACGTCTTGAAATGTCCGATAAAGCCTTTAACCTGTGTTGTGGGTGTAGGTCGTGGATCTGGACCGTGGGTTAGTGCTGAATGCGGAAGGGAGGCACCTGCAGGACTCTCACGGCAACCCTCTGCGGGTTAAACTGGGAGGGGACGGCCGGACCATCGTGGGTAAGTGAGACCGGCGTGGAAGGGACGGAAGTGCCCGGCCTAGCTGTAGCAGCTTCCTCCCCTCCCCCCCCATGTTGAACGGGTTCCCCTGGACTGGTGACTTTGGCCACGTGCTTTCCCCTGACACAGACATGAGTTATTCTCCCAGCAGACTCTGCCCTCCTAGAACAGGTGGCCCTCACCCCTGTCCTGGAAGTGGGCAGCCTCGTGAGGGGGTCAGCACGCTTCCACCCGCAGGCCGGACCCTGGCTGCTGCCTGCTTTCTATGACCTGTGGGCTCAAAAGCCTTTTCTCATTTTTAAGTGATTGCCAAAAAAAAAAATCAAAGAATAATAATACAGTCGTACCTCGGTACTCATCGTCTTCAGAAGGTCTCAAACCCTGTCCTTGCCGAATTTTGATGAGAAAAAAAAAATGCGTCAGCACTCGGTGCTCGCTCGGTGCTCGCATGAGTCATGCCATTGCCCCACAAGAGGAAATGGTTCATCGGCCATGGCATGCTCAGGGCTCGTCGGTCCCAGCACTGGCTGTGAGTTCCGGAATGAAGTAATGATGAATACCGAGGTGCCACTGCGGTTGTGACATGTGAACATTATATGGAATCCACACTTCAGTGTTCACGCACAAATACGTGTTGGAACATAGAAACACCCGCTTGTTCGTGTGCTGTTTGCGGCTTCGTGCCCCACAGTGGCAGAAGGCGGGGCAGTTATAACCGACACTGGCCCATAAGAATGAACAATGTTTAGCCTCTGGCTTTTTACAGAAAACATTTGCCACCCCTGGTCCAAAGTAACACTTTTCCCCCTTAGATGTAGCAATGAGAAAGAGGAAAGGATTACAGGGTATGCTGATGACATGTTCATTAATTTACGTAAGAGAGTACAGAGTGATGGGCAATAGAGTCAGTCTAACACTTTCCGTGTCAACAGCAGATACCGCTGCCTCGGCTGATATCCTTTTAATTATTCCCTTGCCTTTTTACTCCTTAAAAGATAAGAGCATGTGAGCTTGGAGAAGACACTTTCCTCTTGCTTGTTGCTCCCCTGATTGTGTCCCCTCGCTGCACAGACTGTGTTTGGTCTTGTTTCAGATCTGGGAGGGACCCCCGTGGTGAGCCCCGACGGGCTCCCCCTCTTTGGGCAGGGGCGCTACGGCAAACCCCTGGCCAGTGCCCAGGACAAGCCCATTTTGAGTCTTGGAGGGAAGCCCCTGGTGGGCTTGGAGGTCATCAAAACAACCACTCGTGCCCCCACCACCACCGTGAGACCCACCACCACCCCTCGGCCCACCACGACAACCCCGAGGCCCAGAACCACCACCCGCCAGACCACCACCACCATGCGCCCGGTAACTACCGTCCGAACCACTACGCAGACCACCACCACCGCCACCACCACTACCCTCGAGCCCACCACCCCCACCCCCACCTGTCCCCCGGGGACCGTGGAGCGGCATGATGAAGATGGCAACCTGCTAATGGGCTCCAGGGGGGCCCCGGCATGCTACCCTGAAGAAGGTAACGTCTTCATTCTCATGGCAGCCCGCATAACGGGTGCGCTGCCTGTCAGGGGAGGGTCCCAGAGGCTGCCGGGAAGTAGGGTGCGTGACGGAACGGAAACCTGGGGCATGTCTAGTCCCAGCAGGTGTGCTCGACAGGACCGTGTCGCAGCCAGCGTTGTCAGATTTAGCAAATCGGAATAATGCGCAGGACACGCTTACACGATAAAGCATTGGCTCCTTACTTAAAATTCTGGGCATCCTATGTTCTAGCTGGCAACCCTTTCCGCAATGCAGGTAAAAAAATTAGCTAAAACATGGGACATTATTAGTTTGGACTAGCATTTCCCAAGTGTGTCCCACTGGGTCTTAGTAGGTTAGTACTTACTAGACAGACAGACAGACAGACGGACAGAGGTAGAGATGTATACTGCATACAGAAACGGTTCTGTGATTGGCTGTGTGCTTTAAACAAAGTTAAGTGGACTTCTGACTGTTGGATCACTCGGACCATGGAATAACCCTGTTGTGCATTTCCAAGAGCAGCTGTGTTTCTACAGCACATTTGGCAGCGGAACACTTTTTGGATCAGCAGCAGGGGCTTTCCGTGGGGCAGTGGACACTGCACCATTTCCCTGCTTTGGGGCACCCAGGCTGCCCCCTGCCCCTCCTGAGAACAGCCAGCTTCCCCTAAAGAGCAGAACTGGGACACTTTCGGTCTGGTCCTGGTGCAGCTGGAATGGCACCATCTTTGCTGCTGAGTCCCTGTTCACGCAACTTTGGAAGAGGTTGCCCTGCACTTGCCTCGGGCTTGGCGGAGGCAAATTCACCTTCTTCCCCTCGGGGTGAAGTGAGTTGGCGTCGGCGGTAAGGCTTGTGTGTTTTAGGCTAATGAGGAGTGAGGACCCTTCATTTCAGCAACCGCTCACACGCCCAGAATCCTTACCCAGCGTCGCTGACCGTCATCAGCCCAATCGATGTGAACTTGAATGCACATCCGAGACGGGAACGCTGTTGGAAGTCAGTCGTTGCACGAGAAAGTTCCAAGCAAAGAGGAATGTTTGACACATCTGAAAAACGAACACCAGAGAACAGGAAGCATACTGAGGAAGAGAGGCATGGGAAGAATTCTCCCACTGGGCAGGAATTACATTTCACCTTTGGATTTCTGGTAGGACATATTATGTACTTTGCTTGACCTCTTCTGCACACGTAAACCTGTTTATCTTTAAAAATGGAACTGGGATTAGAATAGCCATGTTCTTAACAATTGTCTGTAAACAGAAGAGTGACTATTTTGGATTTCACTTTAATTGCTCTTATTACGAACATTTTGCATTTTCTTTTGTCTGCGTTTATATAGGCTTTGTAGGTGTTCTTTCATGTACTTTGTATTTTTGGCCTTTTGTTTGGCACAAAAGTGAATATTTTTCTTGGCATTTTGTTTCTTCTTCTCCTTGCAAATCACGACATGTATACAAGGTGGGCAAAAGTAGGTTTACAGTTGTGAGTTCACGAAACAGAGTTTATTCCTGTGTCATTATTGATTCCTGTCTTATTTACTTGCACTACAGCTGCAGACCCACTGTTACCCTCCTGTGTGTATATTTTTTTCTTCACCCACCTCCCACCTTCTGATTCCCTAACGTCCAAGTATTAATAATAACTTGCCTCTAGGCCGCATTTTCAAAATAAGTACAAATCAGCACAAGGTCCTGGGAAGAAATTAAATTTAAAGGAAAAAGTGTGTCCTTTTAAACAATTTTATAATGTACTATGATTCATTATTTTTAAAATACAGTCGGCCCTTGAATAACAAGGGTTTGAACACACAGGTCCACTTACACGCAGATTTTTTTTTCAATAAAAATTGTAAATGTATTTTTCTTATGGTTTTCTTAATAACATCTTTCCTGCAGCTTACTTTACCATAAGAATCAGTATATAACATACATAACATACAAAATATGTGTTAATTGACTATTTATGTTATCAATGGTTTCTGGTCAACAGTAGGCTATTAGTAGTTAAGTTCTGGGGAGTCAAAAGTTATACTCAGATTTTTGGCTGCATGGGCGGTTGATGACCCTAACCCCTGCATTGTTCAAAGTCAACTGCAATGTGAAAATCTGAGTCAAATTTACTCCCGAAAACCCTGTGCATCGTCTGTAAAATACAATACCTTGCCATTTCCTGGTTGAACACCCTGTGGTGGCCTTGATGTGCTAACATGTTCTGTAAACGCCATAGTGACACTCAGGCAGGGAGAGGCGACCAGGAGGAGGCTCTGATGGCAGTAGAGGACAGTCCTAGGTCTCCCCCAACCATAGTCTACAGAGCCACCTGCACCATAGCTCCCGGCCTCTCCCTATACTCGCCAGCCTGTTTTCTCTCCGCCCCTCCCTTCTGGTGCATGAAGCATAGTCCACGGTGCACACTCCCAAGGTCTGGGGTCCACGTGTGCACTGCCAGTGTTTAGCAAGTGACACTGGCCATGGCACTTTGCAGCCTGGTAGCCTGAAATGGTTATTGTTGTAGTTATCCTGATTTAGAACCAGCCTTAGTGATCCGTGACTGAATGTCTGTTCTTCTAAGCCCCTCCCCTCCCCCAAACCCTCATCCTGTGGACATTTGTCATTAGATGCCATTGGCAAAGTCCTAAAATTTTGTTTCCAGCCCCCCAGTGTTAAAATCATCTTTTTGGATCTCACAGTCTAGGCTCCCCTGTATAAAGCATGAACCCCTTTTCCTGGAAAATGCTGCTTTAGAATAACGTTCCAGGAATAAGCTTGACTTCTTCAGTCATTCCAGTAATTCAAGTGCGTTCACGTCCTTCTGCGTTAGTTACGGATGCCATGCTGTGTGCCTCTTCCTGGGGCCTAGATGCATGTGACGTGCTTGTTCCCAGTGCGTCCTTGCTTCCACTCCTCCCCCTCCTCCCTCTCGCTGCACACATGTGCGTTCATGCGCCCCTGGACACGCTCTGCTGGCTCTGACATCCCGTTAGACGGTGAAGTCCTTGCAGGAGACAGAGTGTCTCCTTCTTCACGGCACCTAATCCTCCGTCTTCAGGTTTCCTAGAGAATACTTTCAGCTCTGGGCGTGCTCCGTTTTCTCACCGAGAGGTAAAAGCCAGTGGTCCTTGCCTTTCAGGTTCCATTTCTGCCTCGGGTCTGAGGAGATCGTGCGTGTTTGGAAACGTGATGCACCAGCGGACCATCTTCAGCAGTCTGGGACGTGATGGGGCCTGCGTTGGGAACTCAGCAGTCACTATGGAACGGCCCCTCCCACCGAGGCTCGCTCTCACGACGGAAAATGCGAAGGGAATGATTAAAAGTTCACCCGGCCTGCACCAGCCGTACATGTTGCAGATATCCTCAGGTTTCAGATGGCTGTCTCTCACCTCCTCTCTAAACTTCTGAGAATATTTCATATAGTTTTAAAAAATATGTCTGGACCTAAGGCCCTAATATTTGGGGGGGCTGATATTTTGCACCTAAGAGAATAAACCATACCACCGTGGTCGGTGGCTGGCAGTTACTTTTGTATGAAGGAGTGGAAACTTTGACATTGATGTGCGGTTGACTTCTAAAACAGCCAGTGTTACGTAGTTCCACGTGGTGTAAAAGGCACTCGGGTGGGGCAAATTCTGATGGTCAGCTTTTTAAAAAAACGAATGTAAGGATGCATCATTACATCTTGGAAGTGACTTCTACTTGGAATCCAGGTGGTGCTATCATAGAAGAATATGCCTGGTTTTATTTGGTCTTTGAAAGAAGAAGGAGCGCTGGATGACTCAGGGCGATGTTTGCTTATGCCAGAAGGCTTCACTGCCTCTCACCTCAAGAAGCGATCCCCGTCTGCAGGTAAAAGGTGTCGTTTCTGTGACCTGCTGCCGCCCGGGAGTATTTCAGCACTTCCAGGAATTACACTTGGCCCCAGAGCCCACGAAGGAAACCCGGACTTTTCCCCTTTCTTGTTCACTCTGAGATGCAAAAAATTGTACAATGTATTCATTTTTGACCTGGCCAAAAACAACAGTGAAAAGAAATGGATCTGAACAGATAATGAGGCAAAACAAGGCTGTGTCCTTAAGAGTTAAGCTGACGAGGGAACGAAAATGGTGTTCCAGGGAACAATGGCAGGATGACCCCAAACGTCAGGGGCGGTGAACTTGACACTGCCTGATCTGAACCAGCCCAGCAGCGATTCTTCTTGGATCCAGGCGTGTTGACATTGGAATGACAGCAGGAAAAACGGTGTTTCATAGTTTTTCATGAAATGACTGTTGTGACCCTAGAGGGTGGATCATTGACCGGCTCTCTCTTGTGGCCATTCACTGACCCCCCTGGGATCTCGTCCAGTGTTGCCATCACGATGGTGACGTGGGTGCTGGGCACCTCCCAGGCCTCCCGTGGCTTCGGGCTCCGCACTCTGTTCCTCGGCAGGGCTGGGTGGCAGTGTGAGGTCGCCAACGTCCCCCACTGGTGGGGTTGGCTTTGGCGCCATTACATTCGTGATGTCACCCAACCCGGGCTCCAAACAGGCCAGTGGAATGCTTCGACTGGAATATTTCTGGGGAGTGATCAATGATTTTCTAACAATAAAAAATTCCAATTGGTACCTATAATTTTTTAGCAAAGGGGACTTATACACTTTCTACTTCAATTTCCCCTTTATTATGCTGTGGAATGAGGATTCTAATAGAGCACCTTAAGGTTTACAAGCAGTTTCATTGTTTAGTTTAGCTTTTTAAGAAGTGGAGGCAGTTTTATGAAGGGTAAAGTACACAGTCTATGGAGCCAGAGGGCTTGAAGTCCAAGTTCAGTTTTAGCTCTGTCCTTCACCAGCTGTGACTCCGGGCATGTCGTAAATCCTTGATGTCCGTGGCTGCAAAGTGGGTAGAAGTCCAGGCCTGGACCTTAAGAGTCTTATGTGAGGATTAACTCCAATAACATAGCGTTGAAAGTGCCCGGTGCCCAGAGGCATCTGATAAATTGTAGTTATTTCTTCCCGCCAGCCCCTCCCCCAGTGCCTTTTAAGGGGGCACTGAATCCAGAGTTCCGTGTAATCACGGTGGGCTGCAGGTCCAAAGAGGGGAAGAGATGCCTCTGAATTGTTTTGCACTAGAAAATTTTTTGCCTCACGATTTTATCAGCTACAGAGAAACATTCTGCTTTTCACTGTGCACCTGCTGTCCCCTAAGTAGAGAAATACATAGATTTTCTTGCATTTTCTCAAAAAAGACTTATGTGCAAAATACCCAGATAATGGTGGCAAAAATGCGTTTTGCTTTGTGGGTGTTTTTGTTTGTTTGTTTGTTTTTGCTTAAATCACTCACCTTGTTTAACCACATTGTTATTCATGGTCATAATCAGTTCCATCGTTAATACAGTCACTTTAATAATGGTTCTTATAATCAGGGCTTCCTGGAAGAGTCAGAAAAAGGTCACATGAAGTTGTATAAATTGCACTGAAGGGACAATTCTGCCGGCATAATAGACCCGGTGGTCTTGTAAGGAAAGCCCGACCTGTTGGTAAAGAGAAATCTGCAGTCACTGGAATGTCATTTCCAAACTCCATCTGCAGAAAAAGACGCCCGATTAGCGCGGATTTATCTCCTGAGTGGGGACGCAGAGTGAAGGTGGGAGGGACACGCAAGGCCCAGGAGACCCACGTCGGTATGTTTTGCAAAGTTAGACCGTCAGGGAGGCAGAAAACTACTTTGCTTCTAGAACACGCGATAGGCCGTGGGCTGGAGAGAAGGAAGGTGCCACGCATGAGCCCTCGGGTGGCGGATTCCTGTCCCCGCCCTGAGAACCAGCCGCCCGCTCTCTCCCCAGGCTCCTTGCAGATTCCCGAGCACGCCTGTCCGTGGGCCTGTGACAGAATGGGTCTGGGGACCTCCCCGCAGCAGGCAGGGTGCGGGGTGCTGAGCGGCCAGGAGGGAGGCCAGAAAGAGCTCACTGTGCTGGAGGCCAGGACTGAGCAGGGCTTTCCCTCTGCCTGCGGGAGGGCATCTGAGGGCCCCACTCTGGGCTCGAAGGAGAGGGGGTCCGGCCCCTCTCGGCGCTGATGCTGTTCCTGCCGGACAAGCACAGGGGGCCTGGCTTGAAGGACTTACTCCCCTGAAACGGCCACGGGGGAGGAGCCTCCCGCCCTGGACAGGATTCTGAGCAGCCCGGGGAGAGAGCCCGGGGCATTGATGCCTCTGTCCCCTCCTTCCTCCCTAGATGACTTCTCAGGACTGGAGACCGACACGGCAGCACCCACGGAGGAGCCCTACATGGTCTACGATGAAGGTACTCACTGATGTGAAGCACACTCTTTGGATAATCTCTTTCCTGCTGGGAGGATCTTATTTTTAATCACTAAGTGGATGATCTGAATTGCAGTTTCCTTCCGAACTCTGGGCTGGGTGGCCATGCTTAGGGAAGGGTGGGTGTACCCCAAGCTTGTAAGTTACTCCCAGTTCATCTGTGATCAAAGAAACAGTGGGCTTGGTTGAAAAGTCAGCCTCCAAACAGGTGCTCTGTGCTTCCCGTCTCTCCCTTCCGGCCCCTCCTTCCTCCGGAAATCCTGGAGCCGTCAGGTCTGCCGCCACCCCCCCCCCGGCCCCGCCCCCACCGCCCACAGAGCTTTGTAACACCAACGTCTCAGCTTCGTCTCCGGGCTCTTCTCATTCTTCCCTGTTCTTATTCTCTAATTACATGAAAAAATGCAATGCCTTGGCCAGGGGGCTTGATGGGTTGGAGCATCGTCCTGTACACCAAAAAGGTTGTGGGCGCAGTCCCGAGTCAGGGCACAGACCTCAGATGGGTTCAATCCCTGGTCAGGGCGTGTACAGGAGGCAGCCACTGCTGTTCTCACATCGATGTTTCTCTCTCTTTCTCTCTCTCTCCCCCTCCCTGGCTCCCTCTCCCTCCCTCTCCCTCTCTCCCCCACCCCCTTCCTCTCTCTCCAAAATCAGTAAAAACATATCCTCAGGTGAGGATTAAAAAAAAATGCAATGCTACAGATGTGTAGAACTTTTTTAAAAAATATTTTATTTATTTATTTTCAGAGAGGGAAGGGGGGGAGAAAGAGAGAGAGAGAAACATCAATGTGCGGTTGCTGGGGGCCGTGGTCTGCAACCCAGGCATGTGCCCTGACTGGGAGTTGAACCTGCGACACTTTGGTTCGCAGCCCGTGCTCAATCCACTGAGTTACGCCAGCCAGGGCAGAACTTTTTTAATCATAGACTGTTTTCAAGTGCAGGTAGGGCTTATAAGGTCAAGAACACTGACACCTGTTCGGGCAGTTGCCCAGTGAGTGGTGACCGGCAGTGGCGGCATGTGTGTGACCCTCTGACTCTCCTGTGTGTTTTATAAGTTGCCTCCACAGTTGGAGAACTTCATGTAGGTGTCTTGCCCCCACCCTGGTGCCAGGCTTTGGCACTCAGAAGGTCCTCATTTTTGCGTGTCCTCTTCCTGGTAATTATCCGCCGCTCCAATCGTCTTAAATCACCAATGTATTATGATGACATCAAGGGTGTAATCCGCTTTGATTGTGGTGTACAATCAAAGCAGATCACACCATTTGATGTGGTGTAACTCCAGTTTGATGGAGTGGTTTAATCTTTCAAACAAAAACGGACTGAGAAAAACATTGCGTGTCAGAAAGCACTAGAAGATTTCTTGGGACCTTTAAAAATACTGTGCGTCTTTCTCACTGTCTTTGAGCTGTTGAAAAGGGAGCAGAGTTTTATTTTCTTTTTTAAATGTTAAAGAATTCGGCAATGGAGCTCTGGCTGGTGTAGCTCAGTGGATTGAGCACAGGCTGCGAACCAAAGCATCGCAGGTTCGATTCCTAGTCAGGGCACATGTCTGGGTTGCGGGCCATGGCCCCCAGCAACCCTACATTGATGTTTCTCTCTCTCTCTCTCTTTTTCCCTCCCTTCCCTCTATAAAAATAAATAAATAAAATCTTTAAAAAAAAGAACTCAGCAATGGGGGAATATTGGGACAACTCTAGTAGAACAACAATAAAAACATAAATGTTAAAGAATTCTCTTAGCAGAATTCATCTCAACTTCTCCTGAGAAAATAAAAGCCCCACATGATAAATGAAAGAAAAAATCAAGTTCCATTTCTGATGTGAATCTTTCCTGGCTCTAAGAGGGAAAAGTATTCAGGTCGAGAATGACCTTGGACCAGGGACGGGAATGTGCTAAACTGGATGGAGTCAAAGGCTTGCTCCAGCGGGGATCCTGAAACCTCATTTCCCTGGTCACATGTGTGTCTTTTTTCCTTTCCTTTCTTTTCTCTGCAGCTGCTCTTCTGAGGAGACTGAAAGGAGGAGAAATGTGGTTTTGCTGGAAAAAAATTACATTTGGGCACTTGCGTTTGGGGTGTGTGTGTGTGTGCATGCTTTAATCTAGAGTTGGGTCTCAGGAAAGGATCTTTTGACTGCAAACAGTGCTCCTTTTCTGGAAGTGCCCAGGCACCAAACCTTACCATTGTTTCAGATTACGCCCTCGAGACCTCCAGGTCCCCAGCCACCACCATGCCCGCCACCCCTGCGGCTGTGGCACCGAACCTGGGAGTCATCCTGCCCGAAGGCACCATCGGTTCTTTTCCTGAAGAGGAATTCGACCTGGCTGGAAAGAAGCGATTTGTTGGTAAATAGCGCTTTTCTCATCAGAGCAACATGGGTATTTGACGTTCATTCTTTGAAGAAGAGCATAGCCAACCCCTTGGCCCGGCCAGGGAGGCCCACCGGGAGCAGAGCTTTCTCAGAGTGAAGTTTCCACTCGGGGCGATTCGGGGAGTCGTTCCCACTTAGCAGCATGGAACGCGCTTCCTGCATCACTAGGGGCCGGGGGCCTGCAGGGGTGGCTGGGGACTGGACAGAGTGGAGAGTAGAGAGGGCTGCCTGCTGTCACCTCAGAGGAAGGGACACTTAGGAACCGTGGGCTCCAGCCCACGGCTGTGGACAAGACGCCTTCCGGGCTTTGCCTGCACGTTGTCAAGTTCCTCCTCAACGGTGAGCGGGCGACAGAGCCGCAGGGGCTGTTCTCCCGGTTATTTCCCATCGTTGTCATTGGCCTCAAGGACCTGGGGTCTAGAAATTCACTTTCCTCTTTTTTGTCCGTCATGAACGCAATTTGGAGACGAATTAACGTTTCACTACATTGTGTTTCCTGCCCTTTGGGAGTCTTCTTTTCCATGCCCTTAACGAACTTCACTAATGAGACGGGTTAATATATTACTAAATGGGGAAAAAATAATATCTGATGAAGTAGGACTGGCAACAGCTTAAACTAATGTCACGCATTTTGTCTCCAAAACAAATGCTCTGCCACGAGCAGAGGGCAGCTCCGCCAGCCAGCACGCCGTGCCGAGCGCCCAGCCTACGCGCACTGGAAGGATAAGGGTAATAATCAGGGTGAGGTCGCATGCCTGCGGCCAGTGCTAAGGCTGGCCCGTGGCAGTCGACAGCCTGGCTGCCTTCACCCAACCTGACTTTCTCTCTGTAGTTCCACGACAGGGTCTGAAATCCTTTTAGCACTATTATCAGCTATTCCGAAGAACTCTTCAGAAGGCTGAGAGGCTTACGAGTGCCTGGCTATTTTTAATATGTCTACAACTCTATAAAGCACCGTAGACGAGGTCCTGATGAGGTCCATGGACAAACCCCCAGGGCCTAATTTTATACAAGTTATTGGAAAGTGCGGGAGCTAAAAATTGCTTGTCATTGTCATGGTCCCTGAGAATGGAAACCTGAGCCGAAGCCTCAGTGGAACGTTTAGAAAGTATTAGAAAGTCATTACACGAGAGCACATGGAGCCCTGCGTGGACAAACCCCAACTCCTATTCCCTGGCCTCTGTAACTTCCCACACAGCGCGTGTCCCAGAAAGACCCATGGGCCACAGGGAGCGTCTCCCGGTTGGCCCTTGTTCCACGGGCCCCCGCTCAGTGGCCACGGACTCCGCTGGGACCCAGGACATCTGCCTGGGCCTGCCTCCCTCCCTCCCGGGGCCCTCACACCCGCTGGGATGACGTGTGTGGAAAAAGCTCGAACCTGTTCATAGGGATGAGTAGCTATTATTGCACCGGGCAGAAATGTTGTAGAAGGCTGGTCAGGCCTGGCCTTGGAAGACATTCCAGATGGTGGTTCTGAGGGTCTCTGCAGCCCCAGGGAGGGCCTCCCAGGACTGAGGCTAGAGGTTCTTTATCTTGATCCACGTGTGTTTCTTTCCGGTCCCAACACAGTCTAGGCCGTGAGCTGTGTTGAGAGAGCCCCAGCTGGGCCCGATCCACACTTTCCCAAACGTCTGGGCTTTGGAATGGTGAGACAGCACAGCCCCAACTCACGTTACATTGACTGCAGCCTGGGGATCTATCACAGTCGCTTTGAGGCCAAAGCCATCCATGTTCACGGGGCAATAGGGTCTTTTGAAACCACAGGTGATGGGTGTAACTGCGTGGCTCCATTAAGGAGAGCTAGGGATGTGCTTCTGAACTTGGAGCCAGGCCTGGCGGCCTTGGCCACCCGTCTGGCGGGGAGAGACCGAATGGTTGGTCGGCTCCCTGGAGCAGACGTCGTGGGTCTGCCTCCAGAGAGCGCCGTCAGCAGCCGGAGGGGCGTCTCTGTCCTCCCGCAGCCCCGTACGTGACGTACCTCAGCAAGGACCCAGCAGCCCCCTGCTCCCTGACCGACGCGCTGGATCACTTCCAAGTGGAGAGCCTGGATGAAATCATCCCAAGCGACATGAGGAAGAGTGACCGGCCCCCGCAGCACGCCCCCCGCAATATCACCATTGTCGCTATGGAGGGCTGCCACTCCTTTGTCATCGTGGACTGGGACAAAGCCACCCCGGGAGACGTGGTGACAGGTACGTCTAGCCAGGCAGATGCGCAGCGTCCCCATTGGCATGTAGGTGGGAGACACAGGTAGGAGCGGATGGACAGGTGAGGGGTGAGTGGGTACGTGGGTGGCCGGAGGGAGGGAGGCACGCCACCGAGGCGTGAACTCCACTAGGCCTTCGGAGGCAGCCTGCGCAGGTGTCAGGGCTGAGGGCCACCCCCTGAGGTTTGTGCAAGCAGGTAAGGCAGAAAGAAGAGCTGCCTCATGGCTGTCATTACACATCCAGGTCAAGGGCAAGCACAGGTATTCAGCCACGAGAAATCCAAGGACGGCCCTCACCCAATGGGTGAGGAGACCCCCACAAGTCAGGGCCCTTTCAGCCACCCAGACACGGTTTCACGGTCTCTGTGTTTCGTGTGAAGGCCGGTTGTAGATGTCTCTACCAGGAGATTCTTAAACACTTGTGTGACGGTCACTGCTCTTCTCCGCTTTCCCTCTGCACAGTCTCGCTGAGGGGTGACTCCTTCTGAGGAGCAGTGCAGGCCAGGGGGTGGGGGAGACGAGGAGAAGCAACAGAGCAGGGAACCAGCAAGTCCCAGGAAGTACTTGCAGTGGTGTTACCTGCATCTGGATGCAGCAGAGGGTCCCAACGTTGTCGCCCGCCCTCA
Organism: Phyllostomus discolor; assembly: GCF_004126475.2. Taxonomy (NCBI): domain Eukaryota; kingdom Metazoa; phylum Chordata; class Mammalia; order Chiroptera; family Phyllostomidae; genus Phyllostomus; species Phyllostomus discolor. The sequence continues at coordinate 204,468,687 of NC_040906.2, forward strand.
CCCGACACGCGGCTGGCTCCTCCTGGGGCTGCCCTGTGCCCCCCTCCACGGGGTTGCACCTCTGGCGTGACGTGGTTCCTGGCCGCTCACGGGTCCTTCCCTCTCTCCACGGGCAGGTTACTTGGTGTACAGCGCGTCCTACGAGGACTTCATCCGGAACAAGTGGTCCACTCAGGCTTCCTCCGTGACTCATCTGCCCATCGAGAACCTGAAGCCAAACACAAGGTACGATGTGTCTGTCCCTGAAAAACCGAAATCTGAGACCCGTGTCCCTGGGGACGGACATCCTGGGGCTGAGGAGGAAAGGCTCAGTCGCAATGGTTTTATGACTTCCTCGGCATTCTCCCTCTAGTCCTCGGAGACCGTCAATGAGCACTCGCCACGTGACATGTGTTTTTCTTGGAAGAACGGACTATTTGGACTGTGACGGTTAGCCTAGCGGGCGGATGTTTCGTTCCCTAGTTTCCAGAGACTAAACACTGCCTACCACCGGGGTGAGGAAGGCTGCGCTGGGTGTTGAAAAGGAATCGGTCCCTTTCTAGTCGCCCGCGTGGTGGTGGTGGTAGACAGCACAGCCTTCACAGCTCGAGTTACGGGAGCAGCGATCGCTGAACATTCTAATTAGCTGGCACTCGAACTCCGTGATGTAGAAGGTTGGCTCATTCGAGAAAGATGCATTTTACACGTTAACATAGGCTACACCCACACCTTCCTAAGCTGGGCAAGTGGCCGGCTGGCCAGAGGGTCCTCTGGGAGCCACAGGTCACAGCCCTCGGTGGGAAAAACGCTTAAGTTGTTCCCAAGGGTGCAGAGCTGGGGAGTGGGCATTTCCACTTTCATGCTGTCTGCTTTCGGCCGTAATGGCCATCAGGAAAGCTTCCCCGGTGGGCGAGCGTGGGCAGAGTGCCAAGTGTGCCACGGTCGAGTGCTGATGTGCTCAGAAACCAGTTCTTTGGGGAAAAAGCAGAATTCCCTGGGTTCAGGCGTTTGCCAAGCTCCTTGGTGTGAATACTCCTGCCACAGCCAGTTCCGAGCTGCCGGTGAGCGTTCAGAATTCCTAAACATTGGACGATCCGCTCGCTCAAGCCCGTACACGTGGCTCCAGCACACACTGTCACACGAAGCCACCACATTTACGCGGCAAAGAGCGCTGAGTGGCGGGACTGGGACCGAGGTCTCCCGCTTTCTGTACCAGCCAGAGGGCCACGGAGAAGGTTACAGAAAATGCTGTTCTCAGACAGAAACATACTAAAGAGGGAGTGGGAACTGGACCACGGCCACAGGCACCGAGAGACCTCCGGGGTAGCCGGGATCTTTCCTCGGGGCCTTTTTAAGGTGCCACGTGGGTTCTCGGGAACTGAGCTCTTATAAACTATTATGAACGTCAGGATTTGGCAGATAAAAAAATGCACGTAGCAACACAAGACACGGAGAAAACACTTTACTTTTCCCTAACAGTGATGAAAGATGAACTAATTAGAGGAAACAAACAAAAAAGGGAAACAGGGCGACACCCAACTTGGTGTGTGCCACGTGACAAGGCTTTTTCAGCAGAGCCGCCATGTCCCAACAGGGCAGGGGGCCTGTGTGGTGTCCGCCCAGTGCCCCTGCCGCAGAGCCAGAGCCAGTCTTGGGGGGAGGGGGGGTGCCCCACCCCCTCTGCCAGTGTTCTCTCCATAGCTTCTGCCTCCAGACTGACGTTGAGTTTTGGATAACACGAAGAGATGGTTATGCAGCATGAGGGTTTGTTCATACTGCCCACAGCTATGGACGGGCCGGGACTCATTGAGTCAGGACTTACTGCCTGCTCCGCGCCAGGCACCACGATGTGCGCGCTCTGAGGGTGGAAGGGGGAAGGGGGATGGGGGTGGGGGGAGGGGCGGCAACCCACACCATGGTCCTGTCCACCGTCTGGCAGGACTGTAAACGCAAAACAACAGAAACACAGACTTTCACCGGTCAGTACGGTGCCATGAGTGTACGACAGGGGACTGTTTTATGAGTGTGGGGACCGAGGGGCGGTCAGATCAGCCACTATTACCTGGAGGAGGACTGCACAGTGCCTGGGGCTTCTGTCCCACCCTCCACCCACGGTCGGCCCCCTGGTGGACAGACTGGGAACAGCAGCTGCTGTGGCCCCCTCCCCCAGGATGCCTCCCCTGATGGGGTGTGCTGGCTGGGGTGCGAGCACAGGCCTGCCCCCCAACCCCGCACAGATTTCTTCCAACCCCCCCTCGGAGCAGCTCCGAGGAAGGGGTCACCACGACGTGAGGGTGCTCGTTCCCCCTGCCTGGCCCTAGTGCAGAATGTCTCCGGTGGGCTCCCTTCCACGGACCTCTTCCACGGAGTCTGTTTTCCCGCTATCGTCCCAGACCCCAGGGCTTCTCGGGAACCGACTTCCGAGTCCCTTGCCCAGGGAGCATGAGAAGTCCACGGCCCCACGTGGAGCCGTGGTGCAAAGCCAGCCGCGGGTCTTCACAGTCCAAGCTTGTTCTTGACTTCTCACGGGCATTACTCGCCCCCCTCAGCCACCCCCCCCCCCACCCCCCGCGCGCTGTCCGGAGCCTGCGCGCCCTAATCCGAAGAGCGCAGGGATCTGTCTCCGCGCAGCGCGCTCGAAGGACGGGGCCAAAAGCTTATATAAGGAGGCAAGGCGTGGGCCGCTCCCGTTACTTGGATGAGGCGGGGACTACTCAGAGAATGAAATGTATATATTTTCGTTCATTAAAAAGAGCTTCATGTGGTTTTTGAAAATGGGAACTTTACTCTTTTTTCATAATTCCATGCTGCTTTTCCACTCAGCATATTTAAATTCACTTTGACACATTAGGTGAAGTTCAAGTGGAAATATGTCTTTGGAAGTGGGCCACGCGGGCTTTGCGGAGGACAGAATAATTGCGCGGCCGGGGAAGGTGGGCTCCGGGAGCTCTTAGGTTTCGGCGGTGAGACGCGTTGTTACGGCAAAGAAGCTGGAACAGCTCCGCTTCCTCGACGGGCCACCCTCCTGCCCGCTCCTTAACTGGGAGCTCCGGGGAGAGGGCCAAGGAGCTCCCCGGGGGCAGCACGAGCATGTAGCCCTGGAATACAAGTGTCATTCTTCAGGCTTTGATTTCTTTTTCTTTTTTTAAAGAAAAAGAAAGTATCTGTAAAGTTTAACCAGGATCGTTAACACACGCCAAACCCACCGCTTGAGCTGCCTGCAGAGCTTTGCCTCAAATAACTCCACCGCGGCGGCCGCCGCATGGAAGTCTGTGTAATTGGGAAAACATGAGCGGCCGAGTGACTGGAGATTTGGAAACTCATATGTTCTTAATTGTGCCCATCTTGTTTTCTTAAACGAAGTTTTAAAAAGGATTCTCTCCTGAATGAGACATGAATCACTTTCTTGAAAGGCTTACAAGAAGTCTAATTTTACCAAACGGCTTCATTATCCTAACCATTTCGGCCAGCTCTCCGTGCAGCCAGACGCAGCTCCTCGTCCCATCCCTGTGGAGCTGAGGCCACAGGCCCCCACAGGCCACAGGCCCCCACAGGCCCCCAGACGCTCCGAGCCTCGTGCCCGGACAGCACAGCCACACACGTGGCCCTCTGCTCTCTCATGGCCCATCGTTCGCCTTTTAAAGAATGAGTGCATTTAAAAAAAGATGTTATTTATTTTTAGAGAGAGGGGAAGGGAGGGAGAAAGAGAAGGAGAGAAGCGTCAATATGCAAGAGAAACAGCAATTGGTTGCCTCTCACACGCACTCCAAGCAGGGACCCGGCCCGCACCCCAGGGTCCCTGGGCTGGGATGCCAGTGGTTTGCAGGATGATGCCCACCCACTGAGCCACGCCAGTCAGGGCTGTGCATTGTAGTGAGTGAATATAATCTGTGTGCCTGACAAACCATTCTGCAAACTTGAAGTGCAACCCCTGCTGGCCAGAGCCACGGGGAAAGGCCAATCGTGGGCTCTGCAGCATGGCGAAGAGCCGCACGCTCAGGATTCACCTCCCGTTTCTGCGCCTGGAAGTAGCCGGGGGCTGGAAGCGCAGGAGGGGGGACACCCAGAGCATCGCAGAGAAGCAGTGGCCACAGCTGTGGCGCTGGTCTCCAGTGCTGCCCAACCACCGCTTTTCGCCCCGCAGCTCCTCCTCCGGGGAAAAGCGAGAGGTTTCAGGACTCCCGGCCCAGTCAGCTCCTCAGCCTCTCTCTAGAGCAGCTCACTGATCCAGACCACGTGCCTTGAGCACATTCTCCTTTCCAAGACAAAGACCGGTCCTCCAGCACAGCTCCTCAGGCCCTGTCCGCGTCCCTCCCTGCACTTGCTTCTCTTTTCTAGAGGCGTAGACACTCGAAATGCATTTAAAGCCCCAGAGCCAACCACAGCCCAAGTGACACACCCACAATGCCCATGTTGCTTCACTGAGGACACCCGCCCTCTGGGTCAGTTCACCCTCTCTCTGCCCACGAGCACTCCCGGGCCACACCGCCTGCTTCTTCCCACGCAGGCCAGGGAGAGCATTGGGTTAACGTGTGAATTCTGCTGTGTGTGTTTTACTGCCGCAGCTCCTCCCTCTCGAGCTGGGACACGGGCAGGACAAGGGCAGGACACGGGCAGGACACGGGAGGAGACTTCCACCCAGGGACGTGTCTCAGGGGGCAGAACAACCTGTGACACCCTAAGGAACACACTCCAAGTGACTTATTTGCCCAATACGCTCCTTCTGCTCCCATTAGCCACGTGTCTGTGCTGCTAATGCTATTATTTTGAAAAGTTGTTAGAAAATGAGAAAGTTCAGAAAAAAACATGAAGAAATAGTAGTGATGTATGCATTAGTAAAAAAAAAAAAAAAAAAAGAAAGAAGAATCCAGCTGCCACAGAGTAGGTGCTCAGGGGTTTGGGAACCTGTCTTACTACGCAGAGCTTGAACAAGCTTCTCTCTCAGAACGTGTTTTCCTCCAATTCCAGGTACTACTTTAAAGTCCAAGCCAAAAACCCACATGGGTACGGACCCGTCAGCCCTTCCGTCTCGTTCGTTACGGAGTCAGGTACGGTTGCCTTCCCCGCTCACTTCCTCTCCTCTTCTCAGAAACAAATTGTTTGGAATGATGACGACAATAGAATAAGAACCGAAGAAGTAAATCCCTAACTTTTCAATTTCACGAATCCATATTGGGTATTGCTTTATAAAATAAACATGATCTTCTTTCTGCTGGGTTAAAACTCGGAAAACGACATCAGAATCGGTCTCCGTCAATGGCGAGGTCACATTCCAGTGGGAGGGGAAACAATCCAATCTTCAGCCGCGTGGGAAGGATAACCTGGAATCTATCTGCGGAAGAGTTAGCTGCAGAGATCATTTCTGTCATTGCAAATAGCTGAAGGGCAGAAAAGGCCTGAGAAGCAGTTGCTTCTAGCAATCAGTGAAGTCCCTAAGATGCTGCTTTTGCTGGGAGATGCAGGCATCTTTCCTGACTGTGGAGAGTTTAATGCAAATACTATGCCGTCTCCTACAAGCCACAGCACCTGCCATCTGTGTGCTGGTGTGCAGCGCTCCGCAGCCCTGTACGAACACGCGCCTGTGAGCGCGGTCCGAAGCAGTGCACGCGGAGCTGGCCACGAGGGAGTGCCCGGGTGAGTGGCCCCCCCACAGGGGAGGCCAGCGGGGGTAGGGAGCTGAGGCTCGGAGCCAGGCCACCTTCAGGAGCCCAGCTGAGCCAGCTCCACACTGGAGTACAAACTCGAGCTTCTGTTTGGTTATATTATTTCCTACATGTAGCTTGATCGCAAAGCATGGGCCATTAGAAGATATTTTTCAGTGTGGTGACTTGAAATCTACTGAATCAAATGTCGGGAACAAAAGTAAATCTTCTGTGAGAATATGCTTTGTATTGGAAATGTAGGCAAAGCCCCTCAAAAGTGTTTTCACCCATTTCATCTAAGAGGTGTGTTTGCGAGTAGTAATGAAGGAGTAAGAGAAAACCATTACCCGTGGTCAATGAGCTAAATCAAGGAATGTGCCTGTGTTTTGGCTGCATTTCCTAAAATAAAATGGACTTTTGGCAACTCTCAGATTAATGTGATAAAGATCTATAGGAAGAAAACCAAATAACTAAGATTTAAGCATCTACCAAGAAACAGAAATCCAAAATGTATCTGAGAGTAGGAAGATTCAAATACAGTTCATTCTCTTTGATTAGCAGCATTCCACGGTGGTGCCTCAATTAGTTTATCCGCTCACCTGTTGATTGACATTGGATTGTTTTTGAGAATGAAAAAGAAAACTGGTATGAACATTCATGTGTAAGTGTCTGTATGGACATGTTTTATTTTCTTTTGGATAAACATTCAAGAGTACAGTGGGTGGACTGTATAGTTGATGTATGTTTACCTTTTTCAGAAACCACTAAATGGTTTTCTCAAGAGAGACACATTTTAAAACATAATGAGTGTTCAATTATTTTGTAGTATCCAGTGTCAAAATACTATATTCAGACACCTATGGCATCTATATAAATAAGGAAGTATTTCTCAAGAGGAAAGACTTAGAAAATAAAAACTAAGGGAAAATGTTATCCTCTCTCAAATAAATCTTACGTTTTTCTTTACCTATTCCAGTTTGCTTAGGCCTTTCAATTAGAATAAACATTTCAACAACTGCATGATTGTGGAATATGGTAATGAAGTCAATTATTTCTCTTTATTCTACAGACAATCCTCTGCTTGTTGTGAGGCCGCCGGGTAAGTTTTCTTCTTGATAAACTTGATATTTTAGGAATCAAGTCGAATCACTAAAATTCAACTTGGATTCATTACAATTACTCACAAGTAGACACGTTGGATCGTTTTTGCATTTTAATAATTTTATGACAACTTGTATAGTTTCTTTGCACCCTTCATCCCAGCCCAGGGAAGAGAATGATCTGGGAATGTTTTAACATGGCCACAGCGGCCAATATCCATAACAACCATTATGGGTGGCCAGTAATGAGAACACATACGTTTATTTGCACTCAACCCCCTTTGAATATTCTAAATTGCTGAAAGGGTAGCAAAATACATGAATTGCACTACAAAATTTTACTTTAGAAAAACCCGAGAAAGCTCTGTTGCTGGAGTTGAGGAAAGGTCTTGTCTGTGAAGAGAACAGCAGGAGCCGATACTGAGGGACTCTGTGCGTGTGTGGGCGGGGCAGGGGGGAGGTTAGGACAGCACACCCTGCAGGGTCTGATTTGCCATTACAGCTTATTTCCCTTGAGCTTGGAGCCTTTTTCTTACTCTGCGATCCCCTTAACTATGCTCCAGTAAAAGGAGCTCCCCAATTGCGTTTCAGTACTAAGAAAGAAGAGGAAAGAGAAAGAGGGCGCCCATTGGGAGGTGGGAAAACTATGCTCAGAGATGCCCCCAAGAAAAGAGGAAGGCCCAGCGAATAGGTCAAGTTTTCGGGGACTCCGTGCGAGAATGAACACTGGGTATGTTTTTCGTTGTCAAGGTGGTGAGCCCATCTGGATCCCATTTGCTTTTAAACACGACCCCGACTACACGGACTGCCACGGCCGGCAGTACGTGAAGCGGACTTGGTATAAAAAGTTTGTGGGGGTCGTTCTTTGTAACTCTCTGCGGTACAAGATCTACCTCAGTGACAACTTGAAAGGTAGGTCTTTGAGGGTGGTTGGCTGTGGGAGGGGATGAAATGATTTGATTCTCTGAGGGACTAACGTGACATAGCAGGGGTATAAGAGTATATTTACGTCTGGCTCAAATACACACCAGTCTTGCAGGCTCTCTTTTAGGGTGACTGGGTTTTACATTGGGAGCCAGAAATATGTGTGTGTGTGTGTGTGTGTGTGTGTATAACTTATTTATTTATTCAAGATTTTATTTATTTTTAGAGAGGGAAGGGAGGGAGAAAGAGAGAGAGAGAAACATCAACATGCAGTTGCTGGGGGTCATGGCCTGCAACCCAGGCATGTGCCTTGACTGGGAATCGAACCTGCGATGCTTTGGTTTGCAGCCCATGCTCAATCCACTGAGCTATGCCAGCCGGGGATACACATTTTTTTTTTAAACTACTAGATTTTAGCAATGAAATCCAAAATTGTGTTACAAACTTAATGGACAATTTTTGCTGATAACTCAGTAATAACAGGTCTGAGTATAACTTGGAAGCATTGAGGAAAAGAATGTTCCCTTCATTCCCTGCCGTTGGCACCACTTTGCAGGGAAAAAAAATGTAGATGATGAAACATACATCAGCAATACTCTTTGTCCTGTGCCCCAAATAAAAATTACATGGTTTTCTCATGGGTGGGGATTTAAACAAAGAATAATACACACGCTTTGAATTACTAACATTTCAGAATGCCATTTTGACCCACCTGGCTTTGACTCGCCCACCCACACAAATCTGGTTTTATTTCAAAATTTGCACAACTTTTGATTTTTTTAGTACATACATATTTTTAGCTGGCCCCCAGCTGGCCTATATATACTTTGTTATGGGTTTTCTTGGTGGTGGTGGTGTTTTGCTTTTTTCATGCTAGCGGTATCGTTTTAAGATGATGCCAGAACAAATCTCCCTCCATACCCCGCACTCCGGCAATTTCTCGGTGTCTCTGCCTCTCCCAACACCCACCGCCTGTGTGTTTCTCTCTGCTCTTCCTGTTCCCTCCCACCGCTGCCCTTGCTCTGCTGGGACTGGGAGTTCCTGGGAGAGGTTGCCCAGCCATCTCCCGCCTCCTGGGGCCCAGAATGACCACTTTGCCCTACTGTGCAGCTGTGGTTCAGCACCACGGACAGTGTCTCTTGCCACGGGGCGCTACTAGTTACACGTGAAAATAGGTTCCTCCATTTTTACAGATCTTCACACCTTTCATAATTACTTCACAATGCATTCTCTGATGAGCTTAGGTTCGTCTATTCTTTTTTTTAAAAAAACACAGGTGGCAAACACAAGGCCCAAGGGCCAAATCCCACCCTCCACCCTGTTTTATCCAGCCCAGCACCTTGTTTCTACCTGGTGGCAGCACCGAGTTCTTGCTTAACTGTTAAGGGGCAGGTACACTTGCACGGTCCTAAAGTTACATTCAGCCCTTTGAAGGCCACCTCGAGGCTGATGTGGCCTCCGGTGAAAATGAGTTTGACACCCCTGTTTTAAACCAAGGAATAGGAAGTTCTACCACTCACGGGCAGACACTGCCGGTAATGTTAATACAATAGTTTCCATTTATGAACACCTGTGCAGTATTTAGCACGCGTGACGTCTTTGACGCCCCATGAACATGTATAGTTTGGTGCCGTCATCACCATTTTTCAAACGTGGAAAGTGGGACACAGAGTTTAAGGAGTGCGCCCAATTCAAATAGTCCCCAAGGCCTGTGCGAACTCCTAAACTAGCGGTGGCCTTTCTTGAGCAGTCACTGACTTGTCCTCTTCCTCCACGAAGACACATTCTACAGCATTGGGGACAGCTGGGGGAGAGGTGAGGACCACTGCCAGTTTGTGGATTCACACCTGGACGGAAGAACAGGGCCTCAGTCCTACATAGAAGCCCTCCCTCCCATTCAAGGTAACGCGAACAAAGACCTGGCACCTTTCTCCGGGGGGTGGGGAGGGCTGGTGCCAGGAGAAAACTCACTGTGGCCAACCTCTGCTTTACCTGAAGGCAGGTGTGGGCGGGGCACTTCAGGTCATGAAAATAAAAATATCAAAAAATCTTCCTCCCATGGGCTGGTATTGGGGTGAGCCCAGGAAAGTAGGGGTACAATGGAGTGAAGACCTTACCCCTACTTCCCCTCACTAGAAGGGGAAGAGGAATCCATTTTAGTGTGTTTCTCCAACTGCAGTCAAGGGTCGGCTCCGAAGACAGGTGCTGGCTAGTTGGTACACCCGCTGGTGGGATGGCAGGTCATCTCTCCTCCGGCAGGAGTAGACAGGGCCAAAGGGTGGGCTGTGATTGAGTCACTAAAAATAGTTTTTTGAGGAGGCTGGGCCATCACCTATGCGTCAAGGGATCGGTGGTCAGAAATGCCACAGCACTCTTTCCTTCGAGAAGGGGTACCGGCAAGATCTAAGAGTCCACCAGAGACTCCCCGAAGTACCCCTTGTAGCCTTGAGGCTGGGGGCAGCCATGAGGCCCCGAGGACTACGAGGTCTATCGTGCCCTGTGGCGAGTGCTCATACAGATGGCGAGACTGCCTTCTTTTGTGGAGAGAGAGAAAGAGAGAGCGTGTCGATGAACACTTTCCTACCTGTGTCCCACATGTGTGGGGCCTGGATTATCCCCACAAATCATGCTTGGGACAAGCCTCAGAGGCTACTGTGACCCTGCCCCAAAATGGTGGTGTTTGTTTGGAAGTCACATTTTTAAACACCAAATCATCAGAGGCCTCCTGTCTGAATCAGGTTGTAAGGATGAGGATTTTTCCTGTTGGTTTGGGCACTTTTGATGGCATGATCCCAGTACCAGTTCCAAGTATCAGTCCTCCCACCACACGCCACCAAGCAGTTCTTCGATGCCAGCGGGGTGTCCTACATACAATTCAACTCACGCTGACACTGTCACCTGGAGCAGCGTCAGACCCCATGGTTAAGGGCTCAGTCCCCGAGAGTGCCTCTCCTCACCCTCGCCAGACACTCACGGGTCCGGCTTCTCCCTTGTGCTTCTCACCAACGGCTATCGGTCCGAGGTTCCCACAACCTCCTCTTTGGGTTTCATTAACTTGCTAGATTGGCTCACAGAACGCAGGGAATTTGCACTTATGAGAAAACCAGTCTATGCTAAAAGACTGTCACTCGGGAACAGGCAGAGGGAAGAGACGCCCAGGGTGAGGTCTGCGGGAAAGGGCATGGAGCTCACAGGCCTCTCCAGGTGCCGCTCTCCCCAGATCTCCACGTGGTCACCAGCCTGGAGCTCCCTGAGCCCTGCCCTTTGGGGTTTATGGAGGTTTGGTTACATAGGCATGACGGATGAAATCACTGGTCACTGACGACTGAACTCATCCCTGCTTCCCCTCCCCTCCCCAGAGTTCGGGGACGGGGGGTAAGGCTGAAAGCTCCAGCCCTCTCTTATCACATGGTTAGTTCTTCTGGTGACCAGCCCCCATGCCGAGGTGCTTTCTGAGAGTCACTGAACATCAACTCAGGTGAGGTTGAAAGGGGTTTGTTACGAATATCAGCACACCTTTATGGATTGATCTTATCACTTAGGAAATCCCAAGGATTTGAGGAGCTCTCTGCCAGGAACAGGGATGAAGACTAAATACCTGTTTATTATTATAAATCACAATATCACAGATGCATTTTTTCTCTCTCTCTTTCCTTTTATCCTTCCAGGCTACCATCGCCAGTACCGCCAGGAGCCCGTCAGCTTCGGCAAAATTGGCTTTGGGACCCCCTATTACTACGTGGGCTGGTACGAGTGTGGGGTCTCCATCCCGGGGAAGTGGTAACCACAGGCCGAGCACCCTGGAAGCTCGCCCTGCCCCACCCCCTCGATGAACCTGAACTAGGGGCCGTGAACGAGAGAAGGAAGACGGTGACCCAGGCCCCTCTGCCCCGGTGTCAACAGGCCATGAGATGGACACTGGATATTTGGGGCATCTTCGGTCTGGACCTCAGCCCCACTTCCCGGCCTGGACCACACACAGGGTTCGACGTTGCTGTTCACTTTGTGTCTCCACACGTTGTGCTTGTGATAGCACCTCTCAGAGACGGCTGAACCCCGGGGCCACAGGGGAGGCCCGCCGAGTCAGGGCATTCCACACTCCTTAGGCACAACGTTCAGACCCCTCGCAGCTCCTGGGGACAGCTGAAGCTGGCCTCATGGAGTGCTACACGCTTTCTCTTTTCTCACTGGACTCCGCCCAGCCTAGCTCACTGTAAGCTTCGGGTGTCTTTCTACGCAGCAGAACTGAATGACTAAGATCACCACCAAGAGAAATATATCCTACTTAAGGTTTATCCCAGGGACTTACCCACTGCTAGACCAAATGTATCAACTCTTCTTTGTAAATTCTCATTTTGATATATATATATATGTATATATGCATATACATATCCACACTTCTCTGCAAGAACGTTGATTAAAGTCACTAAATTTGTACCTGTTCACCATTTACGTGTGTGTGGGACTTTTTGGAGCAGAGGGGCTGTGTATTAACATCTTTCCGAAGGGTCCACAGCATGCATTTTCTCAGGTGCTCAGACAGCCACGGGAAGTCCCGCCTTCTTCCTGTGCGTGCCGCCAACTGTGGGGTGCAGGGGGCTCTGCTGCATGGATGACAAACCAGGGGCAGATCCAGTGCCTTCCCTCTTTGCACACCTGTGCGGAAAAGGTGCTACTTGCCTCTATGGGGACGTGACCCATGTGACTTCAAACTAATTATAGATTGTAAGTCCCACATGATTTGAAAATCCAGTCTTGAAAAACAAGCAAACTCCTTTTTCCTTTCCCACCTATCTCAGTATCTACTCCTTAAAATAGATGCAGGATGGTGTCCGTTCCACGTGCATGGCTCCACTGTGCCATCAGCTCTGTGGAGGAAGGTCAGTCTTCTCTCACACAGAGCTCCACACAAGAGAAGCAGGGGTGGGAGTGGGTTGGAGGCAGAGGCTTTCCTGGGCTCCCCTGGCTTCGCCACTCACGGAAAGGAAGTCACAGCAGAGCGCAGTCCCGGCTCCTGGGGTCAGCTGTTGTTGGGCCGATGCTATGTTGTGTCGTGGAGGTGAGACCCGACGCATCCTGTAGGCCTGGGGGTGAAACTTACAGGGAAGTGAGTGACCACGTTGCAGGTCTTTGTGATGCAGCTGTGAGAGCTCGCAGGTCCCTCAGCCTCTGCCACAGCCTTTGTGCAGGGACAACAGTAAAGACCAGGTGAGCTTCTGACAACCTGGGAGAACACGAGGGTCCCTGAGGGGCACAGGTCCATTCACATGCCACTCAAACGTTCATTTGCAAAATAGGACAGGAATCTTTAAGCAGTTTTTGGAGCTTTTGTACATGAATTATTTTTTTTTAAAAAAAGAAGGATATCTAATTTAGAAACAAAAAAACAACCAGAACTGACAGAAAATTGAACTGTATGGAAGTCTGACAACCAAGGAGTTAAAGTAGACACATTCATCCAGACCAGTAGGAGGGGTGGAGTCAGGCAGCTGGGTAGAGAGGGGTCGTGGGGGAAAAAAAAGCAGCAGCTGGTGGGCCCTGGGCACACAAGGTAGCAGCAGGCAGACCCAGCAAGGCGGCAGCTGGTGGAGGGGCACGGCACACAAGGCGGCTGGCCACCGGGTGCTCCCACATTCAGGGCAGATAAACCAGGCAAAACTGGGAAGCAAGATGGACCATGCAGCCCAGGGTCCCAGCACAGGGAAATAAAGCCTCAAAACACCAATTGAAAACACCTATGGGGGTTCAGGTGCAGGGAGAGACTCCCAGCCTCACAGGAGAGTTTGTCAGAGAGATCCACAGGGTCCTAAACATACAAAGCCCACCCACATGGGAATCAGCACCAGAAGGGCCCAGTTTGCCTGAGGGAAGCGGGGGAAATGACTGAAATCCAGCAGAGAGCAGAGCAAGCACCACTGTTCCCTCTCGGACCCCTGCCCCACATACAGCATCACAACCCAGAGACTGGGTTGCCCCGCCCTGGTGAACACCTAAGGCTCCACCCCTCATACATAACAGGCTGCAGAGACAAAAAAAAAAAATGGCCCAAATGAAAGGACAGATCAAAGCTCCAGAAAAAAATAAAACTAAGTGATGAAGAGATAGCCAACCTATCAGATGCACAGTTCAAAGCACTGGTGATCAAGGTGCTCACAGAATTGGTTGAATTTGGTTGCAAATTAGATGAAAAAATGAAGGCTACGCTAAGTGAAATGAAGGAAAATGTACAGGGAATCAATAGTGATGGGAAGGAAACTGGGACTCAAATCAATGGAGTGGAACAGAAGGAAGAAAGAAACAACCAAACAGAAAAGAATGAAGATATAAGAATTCAAAAAAAAAATGAGGAGGCTTAGGAACTTCCAGGACATCTTTAAACATTCTAACATCTTAATTATAGGGGTACCAGAAGAGCAATAGGGGAGAAGAAGAAGAGCAATAAGTGGAAAAGTTATTTGAACAAATAATAAAGGAGAACTTCCCCAATCTGGCAAAGGAAATAGACTTCCAGGAAATCCAGGAAGCTCAGAGAGTCCCAAAGAAGTTGGACCCAAGGAGGAACACACCAAGGCACATCATAATTACATTAGCCAAGATTAAAATGAAGGAGAGAATCCTAGAAGCAGCAAGAGATAAGGAGACAGTCAAGTACAAAGGAATTCCCATCAGGCTGTCAGCTGATTTCTCAAAAGAGTCCTTGCAGGCAAGAAGGGGCTGGAAAGAAGTCTTCCAACTCACGAAAGGCAAGGACCTACATCCCAGATTGCTCAATCCAGCAAAGCTTTCATTTAGAATGGGAGGGCAGATAAAGTGCTTCTCAGATAAGATCAAATTAAAGGAGTTCATCATCACTAAGCTCTTATTATATGAAATGTTAAAGGGACTTATCTAAGAAAAAGAAGATAAAAAACATGTACAATAAAATGACAGAAAACTCACAGTTATTAACAACCACACCTAAAACAAAACAAAAACAAACTAAGCAAACAACTAGAACAGGAACAGAAATGAAGATCACATGGAGGGATAGCAACAGGGGAGCGGGAGGAGGAGAGAGGGGGAAAAGGTACAGGGAATAAGAAGCATAGACGGTAGGTAGAAAATAGACAGGGGGAGGGCAAGAATAGTATGGGAAATGTAGAAGCTAAAGAACTTATAAGTATGACACATGGACATGAACTAAAGGGGAGAATGTGGGTGGGAGAGAGTACACAGGGGGAAAATGGGACAACTGTAATAGCATAATCAATAAAATACACTTTAAAAAAGAAGGATGTCTAAAGAACACTTTGTTTTTCACTCTATTAGCACTCATATGCTTTACAATGCCAAGCCAAAGATAAGATCTTCAAATATAAATGAACTTTCCTAATAAGCACATAACTAACTTCCTTTAGTTCTCCCACCTGCTCCTCCAAACTTCCCTCTGGTTTCAAGTATCCACGTGCTGGCCATCAGAGAGAAGAGAGGGAGAGGCCAGCAGGGTGCAATTTCCCAAACGAGTCTCGGTGTTCTAGCGTGTGCACGAGGAGAGTCTTTTGGTCTGAGTCGCAAGCCCCCTTGGCCCTGGGCCTCCTTTGGAAGAGATGGGGTCGGGCCAGGGCAGAGGAACAGGTGTGCTCTCTCCTTCGCGACTCACACCTTTCCTGGCTAGACGGCGCATCCCGTGCTCATTCCGGAGACAAAAGGACACGCTCCCTCTGAGGGATCTCAGACTCGCTTCACAGAGATACAGAGAACTCACTGGCGTTCACTCATGCAGGGATGTTCGAGCCCCACCCGCGATCTTAGACCGTATTTCATTATAGAAGCCTGAACTTTTATTAAAAAGAAGAGTTTGCAGGTTTTGATGGAAGTCATTACAAACCCAGATGACAGGGCAGCCCAAACAGAAACACGGACCCCGAGCATCGGTGGTATCGTCACTGACATCCTGTCCCAGTGCGGCTACGTCCCACAGGAGTCCTCGCTGGTCACGGCCAGGCGCCAGTGCCGCGTGAGGTCAGGAGGCCAGGGTGTAGGAACGCCGTGGGCCTGAGCGCCGTTTCGTGTCCACTTAGGAGGACAGTCACGGGACTGCCTTCCTAAAAAAGTGTCCCTCTGCTTCGAAGTTTCTGAAGAAGAAGAGAGTTGGCCAAGTCTAGAGGTCAGATGTAGATGTAAGTGGGGTCAGACATAGCTGTAAGTGGGAACTAAAGGGGAAGAAAATGACTCAATGGGATGGAGAGTTTTCGTTCAGCCCCATGAGCCTCCTCGGAAAACGGTGAGGTGTCCGTCCCTGAAAAGCCTGTGACGGACCCAGAAAGTCTGAACTCGCCATCAGGAGGCCCCCAGCCTGGTTTCACGTGGCCTGTGGGCTCAGAGGGATGTCCATGAATGTAAAGGGTTGGAAACCAAACAGACAGACCAGCAGAACCCCAGCAACACTCTACAGAAGCGTGTGTGGCTCATAGGGCCGGAACTGTCTACTGTCTTACCTCTTAAGGAAAAGTTTGCACAGCCGTGGGTTCGAGTTCTCCTGACGCTGGAAGGAGGGAGAAGCAAAGTCTCAACTATCACCTCCTCCTCGGTGATGTTTGTCTGCTTTTCTCTTACTTGAGTTAATTTGTTTCCTGACCAGTGACACTGGACTCCGTGTGGAGAGGTTGGGTCCTGAAGTCCCAGTTCGCATGGGGCAGGCCCTTCGCTTGCACGGTGGTCTCAGGGTCTCTGTGCTGCTCAGGCGGCTGCCTGCACATTTAATGTCGCCATTTGGTGAAAACATGATTTCCAGGCCTCACCAGAGTTTTGCCTCCTTTTTTCCCTTTTGACCTGTTCAGGCCACACGTCTCGGTGGTCCGAGAGAGTGGGGGATCTGAGTGTGCTGGCGCATGGGGTTAGAACAGGCTTGCGTCTCTCGGCATGGGGACACGGGTCTCACTCACGACACACGCACGTGAAACAATTCCACCCACAAAGTCAGCCCATGTTCCTGTAGCATCTTACATGTTGTAGATGCCTTAAACCCATCTCTCTGAGATGCAGCTCCTTCTCCGTTGGAGGTGAGAAGGGAGTTTAAAAAGTAGGATACCTTCCCAACCCTGCCTCTGCCCCGTGCTCACATCAGGCTCAGCCCCTGGAAGTTGTATGGAAACCCGGAGTGCGCTTGTCATGACGGGGGTGTGGTTTTAAATCTTAGTTGTAGGATTATTAATGTACACAATGTAAAAACCATAGCGAGAGCTAAGCACTGAAGGATTGATGGCAAAAGTGACATAAAATTAATATAGAAATGGAAGGTGATAAATTCAACACGCACACACACACACACACACACGCACACGCAATTCTTGGTCCAACTTGGGAAAGCCATGCTCTCTCAAGCAGAAGTTGCTTGTTGGCCAAGACTAGAAATGCCGCAGGGGTCAGGAAGGGTTTAGTAAGGTTGGCCTCGCCATCCCAGGACAGGAAGTGACATGTGGGAGGGGCGGCTGGGACCTGGGGCGACCAGTGTCCGGCTCCCCGCACAGCTCAGAGACTCCTGTCCTGCAACGGCCCTGTCTCCCGCTTGAGGGGTTCTTCCCCAGTATCCAGACATACTCTAGTCTTCCCCGTCTTAGAACAAATTATCTTTCATTTAAATTTAAAAATGTGTTTGCATCACCCAGGTCCCCTTTCAACTATTCCCATCACACTTTCCTTCAAACTGAGCTCCCAAATGGGTCACCTCCGCTCCATTCTCCCGCCCTCCCCCTCGGCCCCCAGCGTCTCCCATGCCCCCCAGCGTCTCCCACGCCCCCACACCTGCACCCTGTTACACTCGGCTCCCCAGGCCCCATCTCTCCTGGCAGCTGAACCCAGCAGACACAGGTCAGCCTTTTTCTGTTTGACCTTGGGCAGCACTTGACAGTGTGTCCAACTCAGGCTCCTTGGACCCTTGTCCCGCCTGAGTGTCCCCTCGCAGCCCCCGGGTGGGAGCCAAGCCTTCTCAAGCCTCCCTGAAGGGGCTTTGGTGTTTCAGGGACAGGCCTGAAGGCAACACCCTCCCGGCTTTCCTTTCAAGAGCCCGGACACAGCGGCGCAGCCGCTCCCTGCGGGCAGGCAGTGGGGGTGCCTGGGTCACCCTGAAGCCACAGCATCGAGAACAGTGCCTGGCACGTATTTTGGATTCAGTTGACATTTTCTGAGTGAAGGAGGGGAGGGGTGACTCGTCACTCGTCACTCGTGCTGTGCCCAAGGCCCAAGCCTCTGGGCCCCCTGAAGGCGAACACCCTATTGCTCCAGGCCACGTCAGGGCGGGGTGGGGCTCAGGTTCGGGTGAGTGGGGAGCCTCCAAGTGCCCAGGTCCAGCCTTGTTGGCTCACCCCAGTTTTCCTCACACATCCCTGGGGGCCTGCGGGGCCCCGCTCCTGTGGGACCCCAACTAGCACCCGCCCGTCTCGGGCACCATATCTTCTCTGCACTGCCCCTCCCATGTCTTCCCAAACTCCGCAAGGCCCCCCACAGCACTCGCCACCCCGCCCCCACCTCATCTGGAACAGCCTCCACCAACCCCGGGCCCTGAGGGCCAGAGGAAGGAGCGGGTGGCAGGATCGGGAGAGCCTCAGCCGCATCCAGTGCAGAGAAGCGACGACCTCACCCAGGAAACCACGGCAGCAGGGGCCCGGCTTCCCCCTCCTCCCCTCGCCCCTCCCTCCTTTCCCTTCCCCTGCCTTCCCTCCTCTTCCCTGCAGGTGGGCCCCACCGCCCACACCTCCGTGGGAGCCAGGTGAGGGGCGGGAAGCAGGCCGGCCCCGGGGCAGAGAGCCGGGCGAAGGAAGGAAAAGAGTGGATCTGGAGGGCCACCCGCCACCTCGGGGGAGCGACAGCGCCTTTTCACGACTCCCCGCTGCCCTCAGCACAGCAGGTGGACAGCAAGGGCAAGCCGGAGCTAAGGGCCGTTTTCAGAGAGCCCATTGCAGAGGAAGGGCCTTCAAAGGCCCTTTTCTTCCCGGAGCAGGTGGAGGCTTTAAAGGGCATTTAGGTGAGTCATCTGATAATTAAGGAAACAACCCCAAAATCCAACATAACCCGCCAGGCCTGCATCTTGTTTCGGACCCCGAGCACCCCACCCACAGGGAGGACGGGCGTGCACGGGTGTGGTCGCTCCTCAGGGAGGGGGTTTCCTGCGGAATCTGATTAGGCAAGAGCCCCACCGCCGGCCTTGACCTCTCCGGTGAATGGCGCAAAGTTCAAGCCTCCTCGCCGCCTCCCCTCCCAGGGCCCCGCGCTGCTACGTGCTCAGCACAGGGGAGAAAGGACGGCCTGAACTAAACCCGAGTTCTCCGCCCGGTGGAACCCAGTTTCCGTGCGGGTGGCAGTCCTGGGTTCCTTCGGCACCAGGTTCCCTTGTAGTTCGACTGACCAGGGATTGTTAAGCCGCTGGTCCGCACCAGCACTGCGCTCCCTGCTGCTGAGGCCAAGGGGAGAGCCCGAGAGCGTGTGTTTGCTAGCCTCCGAGTTCGCTCAGGTGCCTCTCCTTCCTGACCACAGGGTCGTGGCCCCTGCCATGCCCTGCTGCCGCCTCGAGTGACCTCCCCTCGACCCCGTCCCTGCCTCGGTGGGAGCCAGGCATGCTCTTCTCCCTGCCATCCCCATGGGCCCTGGGCAGGCAGGGCTTACTGGCCAGCGCCTGCCCCATGAGACCCTAGTAACTGCCCCCCCCCACCTCCTGGGGAGCCTTGGAGATGGACGGATGTGCCTCGGGATGACGGGGTGGGGGAGTGCAGCGGGGCCTGAAGGCTCTGGAGGGAACAGGCCCTGCTCTAGAGAACACTGGGGCCCCCCCCCCCCCCCCCCGGGGATGGGGGTGTGCTGGAGGCCAGAGCTCTCCAGCACCGCACACCTAGCCTGGCTCAGCACCCCGAGGGTTCCCGCTTCACACTTAGGGGGGCGCTGGGGGAGCGGATGCAGCCCAGCTGGCAATGACATTCAGAAGCAGCGCCGGGCCCTCTTCGTGGCTCAGTATTTATCCATCCTTTCTTTAGTTCAACGGACTCTCAGGGGCCACGTGTGGCAGGGAGCGAGCTCAGGTGATCCACACTCGGGCAGGGCTCGCCCATCCGAGTTCATGGTCCAACCTGAAACCGTGCGGGAGAGGCTGGGCTCACGGGGAAGTCGGGGAAGTCACACGCAGCCGAGGGGCATTGCGTGCTCAGTGGTTGCCGGGTGTGCAGCCGCCTCTCCTGCTCTAGCCCCGCGAGGCCCGGCGGCTCTGAGACCGTCTGAACCCCATTCACTGCATTTCTGCGCTGCCTCGTTGCATCGGAAATATGTGTTTGGTGACCGCAGCTCCCTTCTGGGTTTGAGGCCGTTTGTCCTTGGAGAATGTTCTCGTTAATGAGAAACAGATGCTGGTCTGAGAGGCACAAAGCTTGTTGACTCGTCGGCTTTCTCTGCAGTCGGGGTGACCGAAGTAGTCTGTGATCGTTGAGTGGGAGATGGCCTTATCGCAGTTCCTGTACACGGTAACCATCGTTAAAGCGCCGTGTATACGGCCATCCCAGACAGCTGTAGCGAGCCCTTTCCTAGTGCCAGGGCCCTTCCAAGTTCGGATTCAGACTTTCTGGGTTTTTTTAATATATATTTTTAAGATTTTATTTATTTATTTATTTATTTATTTATTTATTTATTTATTTATTTATTCTTTAGAGAGGGAAGGGAGGGAGAAAGAGAGAGAGAGAGAAACATCAATGTGCGGTTGCTGGGGGCCGTGGCCTGCAACCCAGGCATGTGCCCTGACTGGGAATCGAACCTACGATGCTTTGGTTCGCAGCCCGCGCTCAATCCACTGAGCTATGCCAGCCAGGGCTTAATTTATTTTTTTAAAAACCATTTTATGGAGGCGTGGCTGGCATATGAAAAGCCCTATGTCATTAACGTGCACACCTCGATGAGTGTGAAGGTAAGTGCACACCTGTGACACCCTCGCCGCCATCTGAACCATGAACAGACCCATCACCTGGGAAGGTTCCCTCCCACCCTCTCTACTATTATTTTGTGTGTGTGACGAGAACTCTTAACGTAAGATCTCTGCTTTCGGCAAAATGTAAGCATATACTACCGTGCTGCATCGTATACCTAACGAAAGGCGCCGCGCCGTGCAGTAGGTGCCTAGGACCCGCTCACCTCGCACCAGCATTGGAACCGAGACTCTGGACCTCCGGCTAATCCCACCCTGTTTCCCCGCCCCTCCCCCGCCAACCACCACCCCGCTCTCCGCTTCCGGGCTTATTTGAGGCTCCACAGAGAAGTCAAATCATGCAACGTTTGCCCTTCGGTGCCGGTTCATTTTCCTTAGCATAACGCCCTCTGGGCCCGGCCATGCTGTCACAATCGACAGGATTGTCTTCCTTTTTAAAGGCTGAATGATATGCCACCGTGTGTGTATCCACATGTTTTTGTTCACTTTTAGAAAAGTCTAGTGCACACTCCTCAATTTTAACAAACTCAGAGCCCTGTAAGCATTGCTGCAATGAAAACAAACAACAGTCCCCTCGGCCCCTACAGTCCCCGTCCCCACTCCAGCCCCGTCACCAGCTGAGCTGCCTTCTGTCCCTGCAACCTTGCCTTGTCCAGAACGTCATGTGAACGTCTATTTCTTCCATTCCCATCTCTGTGCACCTCATGTCTTTTTCTAGCCTGTCGCGCTGGCTAGGACGTCCTGGGCAATGGTGAGTGGAAGTGGTGACAGAAGACACCTTTGCCGTGTCCCTCATTCTAGGAGGAACGCGCTCACTCTTTCACCACTAAGTGTGACGTCAGCCAACAGCCTGGTCATGTTGACATGTAAAATTCACCGTCATACACAGGACTCCGAGAGGTCAGGGATGTGCGGTGTGCCCCCCAGCGCCCGGGCAGCGTCTGGCAGACGGGTGAGTGAGCACCGGACGCAGCGTGAGGCCGTCCGCATGCACCTAACCCAAGGCCTGAGAGGCCGAGTCCCTTCCCAGAGCTGCGCAGTAGGAAGGGGTGCAACTGAGATGCTTGCTCAGAAGACCATTGTGAGGACAGAGTAAGAAAATGTGTTTCACGTGCTTGGACAGTGCCTTGCATGCAGTCAGTCGTCAGCAGTCAATACATTGCAACTATTATCTGATGAACAACAGTCTCCCCCCAGCGCCCTGGTCTCAGAGAGCCGGCCACATGTTCATAAATGCTTGTGGTTTCCTGGGTCACTCGCCACGTTACGGTGAGCGAACCCCTTAGATCGTTATAGTGATGATTCTAATCGCTCAGAACCATGGTTCGTATGTTTGGGGTTTGATTAAAATTCAAGTGCATTTACGCAGCCTCTGTCTGCAACTTGAATTCCACCCACCTATTAATAGAAACTTGATTCCTTTGTTGACGATCCATCTACATCTCATTGACTGAAGTTCTATTCATTTGGAACCAGAAAGACTGTCTTTGCCTGTGGAAAAAAAAAAGCAAAAGCCACATTTTTGCAACTGAGGAATAACAAAAATCTAAATTCAGTCTGAAATCCTAAACTCACTAATTTTTAGTGGCTTCAGCTCTGGGCCAATATGGGCAGCTCTCGGTTTATAAAAGATTCATTCTTCCTTTGCTTCTGCTATAATAATCGGTACAAAACAAACATTCCCCTCAAAAGCCACCAAAGCACTCTAAGACCACTCTGAATGTTTTATTGGAGATTGCTGATGAACCTCCTTAAAGAAAACCACCTGAATTTTGCCACCCTCATAAATGATTTCTTAAATGTGGAAATTAAATATATGCATGCAAGATAGGAATTATAAGGTGATCTATGCCCGTGTCCACAGGAAGATCAACTTCATTTTAGAGTGTTTTTTGGAGGAAAGCTCTGAGTGAGCTGCTTCTATAATGTTTTTGACATTGTAAACACAGCATGTAGCCAGGCCTGAGCACTGGGAGAACGTTCTAAGCACCTGTATTTAATGATGGCCGCATGAGGGTGTCTGTAAAAACTGTCTCGGGGCCCATGGACTTCACTGCTCTGATGGTGCACGTCACAGTGCACACGTATGCACGCAGAGCAGGCGTGTGCAAAGACCTGTTTAAAAAGAGGATTTTCAGGAACTCAGTCTCTGCTTTATATTAGCTTCCTCATATTTCAAATAACCCCAATCTGTTGCCAAATTTGAAACACAAATGAACAGTGACTTTCACTTATACTGGACGACACAACGCCCTTTGCTCACTAAAGGTGCCGAGTCACTCAAATGCCCCGAACCTCGTGTGCTCGGATCTCCTGTGCTGCCCAGAGAGCTAAGCCAGACACCGGGCTCCATCGGCCAGAGAGCCAGGTGGGACCCGGGGCCCTTCCAAATGGAGATGGGGTGAGGAAAATCTCCAACCTCACCAACTCCGAAGTTTCTTTTCTCTTTTGGAGGGAGGAGAATCTTTGTAGAGGCAGGAGAGGCTGCAGATGAAATGAGGCGAGGAAGGAGAGAGAGGCAGAGGGGGTGGGCTGCTGAGTTGAGTTGGGTCTGAGTTGGGGTGTGGCTATAGGCATCCCCCTGGGCCTGTCAATAGAGTGGAGGTGAGGCTGGTGTGGCCACTGCAGGTGGTGTCCACGGGGCCCGAGGCTCTTCCCCATCACAGACGTCATTGTCTTCACAGTAAATGGACAGACATTGTCACTGGGGCTCTTCCCAAATGCTCTAGTTCTCCTCCGTCCAAGCACCTGTCCTTCCAGCAACCGTGACAGGCATCACCCCCGGGCAGAAGCACTTCGCCGTCCATGTGAGGTCTCCAGCCCCTCTCCCTGCTTTGGGCACCGTGAGGGCAACCGTAGTACCACAAATCCACAGCCACCCCGGTCGCTGGGGGCCACGGTGATCAGATCTTCCCACTGACGCACATTGCATATGTGGCCGGAGCAAGGGACCGCCCTCCGCTGTTCCTCCTGGGATTGGGAGGTTATCGGTTACCACACTTCACCCAGCCCATCCTGACTACCACCTGCTGTTCTGGCTTCTCCAGCATCCAGTTCCTATTATTCGGAGAAACGCCCTGTTGTTCCCCTCAAAGAGGACCACCAGCGTCCCACCACCTGTCCATGTGACCTGGGTTGAGCTGCCCGTCCTCTGGCTCCCGGAATGGGTAAGGGAGAAGAGCCAGGCCGTGAGATCGTACTATCTATCCTTCAGGATCCAGACTGCCCACGGTCCAGGAAGGCTAATGAGCATCTCTCCACGGGTGTCAAGGTTGCAAGGATTCGAGTCTAATTCTGCTTGTGGCCGCATCGCCACCACCTGGCACTGAGAGCCTGACATACGTCAAAGCCGGCACAGAAGGAGCAAAGAGAGAAAGAGGAGTGGATTCCTGGAGATGCGATGCAGTCTGAGCGCCCGGATCCAGCTGTGGCTAAAAAAATCCCCCCTGGAACGTCCCAGTTAAACCGGCAGTAGCCTGGCTTCTGTGCCCGCCTCCATCTCAGCCGGGGCTTGAGACGGGAAACTGAAACAGTCCGGACGAATACTCTTAGGGAAGCCTCGAACCAGGGGAGAAGTCCCAGGCTCCCCTGTCCCTTGGGCTCCCCCAAGACAGTTCTTAAGTACAAATCAGGAGAGATGAGTGTGGACGGCAGCAGAATGGGCTGAGCGACGTGGGATCGCAATGGATCCAGAGTCTTACGGGCTGAATTCGTGAGCCACGACGCCGGGAGGGCTGAGAGGCAAGGAGGACTTTCGTGAATGACTCTATAGTCCAAGACCTTGTATTCAGATCATTTGTGTCATTCAAGAGATGCGGGACAGGAAGGAAGTCCTTTTTAAGTGCGGTGGGTTTTTTTAAGATTTTTTTTTAAAGATTTTATTTATTTATTTATTTCTAGAGAGGGAAGGGGGAGAGAGAGAGAGAGAAACATCAATGTGCGGTTGCTGGGGGTCATGGCCTGCAACCCAAGCATGTGCCCTGACTGGGAATCGAACCTGGGACACTTTGGTTCCCAGCTTGTGCTCAATCCACTGAGCTACACCAGCCAGGAGTATGGTAGGTTTTCAACTCAGCCCCTTGAACCTTATGTTGCTGTTTCCAGCCACTTCGGGCTCTCTGTTTCTAAGTCTCGTGCATCTCTTTGTGTAGCACAGTAGGGCTGCTTACAGTGGAATACTTTCTTTCTCCTCAATTGTAATCCCTCTATTTATAACATTTATTTTGACTTAAGAAATCTTCGAAAATCTCTACAAACTTTGTTTGCCCAGTATTAATATTCTTAGAAAAATGATAAAATCCAATTAGAACAGGACTAATAGGAGACTACAGAAATATCAAAGTTCCCAGTGTAATTTTATTGTAAACAGCAGGCTGAGAAAAAGGTCCTGTTTTATCCGGTGATTCCCTTTAGAAAATGTGTGTGCTGAACCTCACCATGAAATCAATGCCGAGCAAAGTTCCCTTGTTTTTGTTGTCCGAACGGGTTTGGATAAATTTCTGGAAGCCAAATTTAGTTCACAGTACGGACAGATGACAACTAACTCACGCGCTAATTATCTCAGAAATCGAACGTCAACCTTGCCAAAGCGCCACCTGCTCCCCAAGCCGGCACCACCATGGCTGACAGCATGGCGGTCATCATTACGTTGCCATCTTATTCTGACATCCTGGGCTTAGGATGCTAGTGCTTAGGAGGTCACACGCCAGTCAAGGAATGACAATCTAACCGGTGTAATTGCTATCTGAGATGCAGTAAGATCAAGAGGTGCTGTTGCTCAGAACTGAACAAGAGAAAAAGAGCAGAAAAGGGAGTTAAGCATTAATACTCTTTATTTTCTTGGTGGAAGCCTTTCTGAAGATTTAGGCCTGGTTCTGATGCTGTCCTGGTGGCAGAGACCTGGAAGGAATCCAGGGTGGTGGAGGGTGTCTAGAGTGGGTTTCTCAGAAATGGGGAGCCCTCCGCAAGGCGCAGGTGCAGGGGGCACACAGAGACTGGCCTTGAGGAGCCGGTGGGTGACGAGAGCAGGTGTCCTCCACCTCCGGAGGGACGAGCGTCCACAGATGGCTTTATGATGTGACTGGACAGATTCAGATTAGCGCAAAGGAAGAATTCAGTGGTGAAAGCTTTTTCTGAGAAATGCTTCGTTCTCATCCAAGAGAATATTTTAAATTCAACTGACGGTCACCTTCCTTTTACGGCTTCAGAGAAAAGGCCTGGATGAGACGACCTTGGGAGACGTGCCCTTGGGGGAACCCAGCAGGCCACTGGGTCCCAGTGTGTCTTCATGCCCAGAATGGCGCCTCCCACGCCCTGAAAAGTGCCCGCTGTGAGACCGCGGGGACCCCAGGGTGGGGAATGACAGAGGTCGCAGTGGAGCCACAGAATTGTGGAGCTGGGCGGGACCTTGGTTCCTCAGAGTCCTCGGTGTTTCTTCATCGCTTTTCAGCATAATCTGTGACTAGGCGTTGGGTTCGCAGCTGCTACTCACACTCGGTTGGGAGCCAGCATCTGTGTACCCGGTGCACACCAGCTGCTCTCAGCGGACACCGACGTTTGTTGACTGAACAAAGGAAAAGTCCAACCTCTTCCGTACCAATGAGGAGAGCGAGCCCGAGGAGCTCGCACAGCTGGTGGGGAATAAAGGTCTTTTCACCCGATCTCCGATATTTAATACATTCACCACGTAACAGGTTAGCGCCCAGCTCAGCTAACCATGAATCCTAGTCAACAAGGAACTGTTTTTCAGGCAAGATCTAATTTATTTTATAAGTGTAATCTTAAGCTACAGAGACTTATTTTTTAATTCCTTACCAATTCAGTTCAAAGCACATGCGGCGGAATAATATTTCAGAAATATTAACCTAGGTCCTCTACCGCCCCCACCCCCCACGAGATTTCGTTCTTCCTTTTTTCTGCTCCACCATCGGGGTTGGTTCCTCTGGGCCCCCTCTCTCGGGAGGGGTGAAGGGCAGACATTCGTGCAATCAGGTATGGATTCATTTCATAAATACTCCTTGGGCTCCGCGCCTCACACAGATCTCAGCTCTCAAGGTCAGGCTGTGAGCAGCGCAGCCCGCAGCCTCTTCTGGCTTTCTCTCCAGCATCTCTATGGGGAGTTGGAGAACCCAAGCATCCACAGGATGGGGGATGGCTCAAGCGCCAAGAAAAGTAGGGCTGGACTTCTTCTTCCTCCTTCCCCCACACAGTGACCCCGAGTCCCGCCTCCTGGCAAGGCAAAAAAGCCTGGAGTAGACCAGAAAAATTGGGAGCTATGGAGTGGCCCCTCTAGAGCCCTGCCCATGTGGCTAGACCTTGGGGAGGGACCAGCAAATCCAGGCAGGTGGGATGAGTCTCATCCAAGTCCCCAAGCCAGGAGCAAAACTGTCCCTGTACCCAGTGGAGGGACAGGAGGAAGAGCTGAGCCCCTGGGTCTGCAGGGGGCCAGTCGACAGGACCAGGGTGGATGGATATCCGCTGCCCGGTGGGAGGAGAGCGAGCTCAGCACACACCTGCTTGGACAGACAACATAGAGGCCAGCGTGTCCCTGTCCCCTCCCACACGCACAATGTCATGGTTTACTGTGCGCCCCATAGAATTTAGCTACCACCCCAAAAAAATGAACTGGCACTCCGTTTTTGCCACCCAGCGGAGTCAGGGCAGCGAGGCTGAAAATCCAGTTTACATGTTTGTCACAGGGTGGACTGGATGTGTGCTTAACAGGCACAAACACCATTTCCTCCTAGAGACCATCTGTACCAGAAGCCCATGTGGAAAGGCAGCGGAGTGAATCCAGCAGGCCTGAAAGTCAAAGTAAGACAACGCATCTTGGCACTCTGCGACAGACTGGAAGTGGGCGTGGCCCCAAAACCAACGCGTTGGAGAGCCCTCGTCCCGAGGTGATGGTGTCAGGAGACAGGGCCTTTGGAAGGTGATGCAGCCATGAGGGTGGAGGCCTCCTAGTAACGAGAAGAGATGCCAGAGGGCTTGCTCTCTCCCTCCCCTGCCCTGTGAGGCCACGGCCAGGACCAGGGTCTCTCACCAGGACCCGACCGCGCCAGCCCCCTGAGCTTAGACGTCAGCCTCCAGAGCTGGGGGAGACGAGGTCTGTTGTTGGAGCAGCCCCCACTCCCCCAACACCTCGCCGTTCCACGGTGCTCCTCCGTCTGAGCGGTCTGCGCGGACCCAGACACGCGCTATGTGCTGCTTTGTGCGGGGAATGGGAAGCTCTTGCGGAGAGCTGAGGGCACAGGGCTCTGGGAAGAGACAGCGAACTCAAAAATAGCATCTCGGGAAGACAAACCCCATCCTCGTGATGCGCACGGATCTCTGTGGCGTTAGCCCCGTTCTGTGACCTAATTCATTCCTGTTTCTAATTATTGTTTCAGGGTCGTGTGAGATTCGGCTTCCTGTTATCTGCATTCCCGGGCTCTCATGACTACCGATAACTCGGCAGCCAGGCGCGGCACGGTTACAAAGCACATCTAGTTTTGTTTAAGTTTCATTTTGCTCCGAGACCCTTTGCTTCGATACCCTACAGACAAAAATTTTATGGAAACCCTGTGCCAGTGTAAACGAACGTGCTGGGGGATCGTCTCAAACACAATCCAGAATGTTTTTAAGTATTACCGCAAATACTTTTGGCCTCTGAGTCGATGTGCGTTCCCTATGAGGCCTTCCTTTGATGTTCCTTTGGCGCTAAACCATTTAATTCCACTGGAGTTCATTTGGTTTGATTCAGTTCAACTCAGCTCAGCTCTCTCACGCTTATTACTATTTATTAATACCTGCATTGACATACAGCCACGTGCTAGGCATTTCGGTCCCAGCCCCTAAATTTGAAAACTCATCATTTAATTGGGAAACGGGGATAATTCTGAGATAATGTGTCGGCAAAGCATGGTCCTTGGGGAAAGCCAGGGCCCACGGAGGTGAGCAGTCCTACCGCAGTCCCACCCACATCCACGGCAGGCACCGCCCATCACCGCTGGGCCCTCTCCGTGGCCAGTGACCACCCCGGAGCCTTCTCCGTCAGTCGCCACCAATCCATCAGCATCAGCACGTGAACCAAGCGGCTCCTCCATCCCCGGAATAAATTACATAAATGCTCCCATGGATTCCAAACTGGAGAATTTTATTTGGGCCCGTGCCTATAGGCTTTGTGCTTAAGAAAATAAAGTAGATTGGTAATTACAAGGATCTGTTGGTGGAGAACAAATTAAAACAAAATAAATCTTCACGGAATTTTTTCCAGTCGACTCACCGCGTGAATTTATACGCGACTGCAAAGAAGCATTGGAGGGATTAATCGGTGAGTTTTGAAATCTGAAATTGACATTGAAACTTCCAAGCCCGCAAAGCGTGTTGAGACAGAGGAGCCAGGCCCCATGATACTTTTCCAGTAATTCCTTTTGCGATCTTGGGCAACTCCCCACCCGTCTGGACAGCTGAGCTTCACCAGGGGTTAGGGAGTGTCAGGTTTTTAAAGCATTTTTTAAAAATGATCTGAATTCAGCACCCCAATATAAATAGCAGATAAAAACGTGATGTGTCTGGCTGAGAAGGAGGCTGGGCCCTGGCCCCCCTCCCCGCCCCGCCACTGCATCTTAAGATATCTCTGGAATTTCTGCAAGGAACGTTAGCAATTGGAGAATAAATTTTGAAAACTAAACAAGAGACCCCTTACATACTCTCCCAACTCCGCACATGGTAATGGAGGTAAACCAGCTAGATGTGACCCAGCACAGCTGGGCCGGGCACTGACGGAGCTCAGGGTATGGGGGTGGGAGCGGCTGGAGCAGAGGGACCTCAGAGAGTGGGCCCTGGCTTCTCTCGGAGGGCTGCCCCCCACCCCCCCCAACCCCCCGCCCTCACTCACGAGGTCCTGCTGTGGGGACTTCTGTGTAACCCATCTGATTGTTTCCATGTTATTCCGCTCCTGCTGCACATGACAGGGTGAGGTCACCTCTGTGTGCATAAAGTCAGAGGAATGAATAAACTTCTAATGGACCGGGGGCCAGCTTCTTAACTTCAGTCTGTTTTTAGTATTTTGACATTTTCTTCTGGACACCAGTTCAACAGCACATTAAGAGGCCTTCCAAGGGCCGTATTTATTACCCCGCAGACAGACTCCCTGGATCCTGCCCTTCGGCGGGCCATCCGGGTCAGAGTCGGGGCCTCTGAAACTCACTGTGCGGCTCCCTTCTTTGAGTCTGATACGTACATATGAATAAGACAGTTTTATGACTGTTGGCACTGTCATGGTAGCACAATAGGTGTCTGGTGACCTGGCTCTCGCATTCCAGGGTCTGGAGTGGTACAGGCCTTGACCCGGGTGGGGGTTAGGCGGGAGAGCCTTCCCAGCTTCCCAGCCCCTTCCCGTGCACGGACTCAGTCCTGCCGGAGCGGAAGTTAAACTCACACCAGGAAAGAAGGCGAACTAAACCTGCTTCTTGATTGCTCACCCACGAATGGTGGAAGAGACCTCTGGAGCCTCCCTCCGGGGACACACTTGCAGAGCTAATTTTGCAGGCTCCAGCTTTCTGCAGAACCTGGATCTCTCAGGGGGTCTAGGACTTCACGCAGACACTAGTAAGCAGCACAAAGGACATAAGGACAAACAAGCTTAGCCAACACCCAACAGGACTGCGACCAGAGCGGACTGGAGGTGGTGAGCATTAGAAAATGGTTTAAATGGGAATTATCTTTGAATGGAGCAGAGTCTGAGAGAATCCTAGCATGTTGGGGCCCAGATCGGGAAGGGGGTTTGGAGCGGGGACACAGATCAGACCTTCCCTGGCCTGCATTCCCTTTGTCTGGTGTCCACACGGACACGCTTGCGGTCCTCCGGCCCCGGGAATGGTCTTGCCGATGGTCTTGTCTTATGAGGGGCCTCCCCCCGAGGAGATGCGCAGCCTAAGGCAGTTCCCAGCTTGCTTTTAGGAAACGCACCCCTGAGCCCCCTCGGACCTCCTGAATGAGAATTTCTGAAGGCCGCTCCTGGAGGGAAGAAGTGCTTTAAGCCGCCCCTGTGGTTCCGACACTTTGCTCAGGGAACGCTCACTTGTCCTTCAGAATGTAGCTTAAGCGTCGCCTCCTCCGGGAAGCCCTCCCTGACTCTGCTACAGAATTGACTGCAGCGCCGGTTGAGATTTATTTGCACGGTTATCTGTTGTTATCTGTCTTCCCCACTCGACCACGACTCTACGACGACAGCAGCGGCCGCGTCACTCTCGCTGAGCCCTCAGTGCCAGGTCTCCGCACACACGGCACCGGGCGCCCCGTGGGCACTGTGCACGATACCTGCTGAACGAGCGAACAAGTGGGGGGGGTGGATGGGCGGGTGGATGGCGTGGGATCGTGAGCAGCCAGGTGCGGGAAATGTCTTTGGGGGTGAGAGTCCTGTTGACAGGTCAGCTCTTGTGACATCTGCTCACACGTGCCCCCCAGTGTGGAAGGTGTGTTATCACGCTAGGAGGCAGAGAAAGGGGTCAACGTGTACCCTGTGCAGGGATCACGTTGTCACTTTGCCAACCCGATGTAGGAGGACGATGTCACGGATGGTGTCACCCAGGCCGTGGCCCAGGCCCACAGGAACCTGAGTTACTGAGGGTTCTGTGGCAACAACTTCATCATGTGGCAACAGTCCATCAGGCCACCCCTTTTGGTCATGTATGACTTACTGAAGTCTGTCACGAGTGAGCTTTACAAAGCACCAAAGCCGCTGGATGCTGAAAGTATCGGTCAGGATGTTGTTGTACCTGGTCCAGAGTTCCGAGCTCAATTGCTGAACAGGACTGGTTACTTTGCAGCTGGCTGTCTTCAGCTGGATTCTCGCAGATTTTGCACAGTTTTAAAGGAACCTACTTGTAGGGCCCAGACAATGGCAACGGAGCCACCTTTTGGGGGGACACGGGCTAACTTGTCAGGCGCAGCTAGGCTGAGAAGGAACAGGTGGTGGGGCAGGCTGACAGTGGGCGTGGGGCCCGTCCTTCCGGACGTCAGGAGGGGCAAGCGACCTGCAGGCCGGAGAACCGGGCCAGGGTGGCCGTCGGAAGCCAGGAGCGAGGTCCAGCCCCTGAGGTCAAGCACTACGCGTCCAGAAGCCAGGACTTCCCATCAGCAGGAAGCCAGCGTTTCAAGGATCATGACCCCTGTCAGAGGCCAGCCCGAGTTCAGAGTCAACCAGCGCTGCACCCCGGGTGCTAGGTGCCCGCACCACACAGCCCTCACCACGTAGTTGTGAAATAGGCGTGACTCCTCACAGGAGCCGAGATGGCTGCAGTTCCGGGGAACAGCAGGATGGTTGCAGTTATTGAATATTAATTTTAACATGTTCTGGTTCAGTCGATTCTCAAAATTCAGTAAGGACGTACCAAATGCCCAGGATAGAACAGGGATTCTGCCAGGTGCCAGAAATTTAAAGATAAACGCGACACTCTCATCCCCCTCTGACCTCAGAGTCTGGAACAATGGTTCTCAAGAGGGGTGACTTTGCCTCCCAAGGGACATCCGTCTGACAACACATGGTTGTCACTACTGGGGGAGGGGTGCCAGTGGCATCTCATGGGTGGAGGCCAGGACGATTATCCCACAATGTACGGGACAGCTCCCACACCAAAGAGTTACCAGGCCCACGACGAGGTCAGTAGTACTGAGGCTGAGAGACCCCGGCTGAGAAAGTGAAATCTGGGTGTCAAACTGCACATACAATGACGTTTAGGTACATTGTGGTGTCAAGATTGTACAGGAGGCAGTGGGGACTCAGTGGACAGGATGACTGAATCTACTGCCAGGTGGCCGGGAGGGGGCAGGGCATGGAAGGGGCTTACGGAAGACTCTGGAAAAGGGGGGTCCTGGGAGGCAAGCAGGTGTCGCCCTGGCAGAGGGAGAGGCCAGGTGGCAGCTGTGCAAGCCCAGGCCAGGCGCCTCGCGGGGGCTGGGAGGCCACTGGGCCCTAGTGTCAGACCCCACCACGTTACAAAAAGCACTTCCCGAGGCGTCCAGACAGAAGGACAATTATGCACCAGTTTGCCACCACAGAGGTCACGCTGCATGTGACCAGTCGAACCTCTAAACCAAAATAACTCCCCGCCAACTTTTTGCTTTGGCACCGACGGGAGAAAACATTACCCTTTAAGGGAAACCCCAGCATTGATTCTGAAACGTGCTGTTGCCACTCACGAGCTCTGATTCACTTGGAGGGGTAATGGTTATGACAAGGAAACTGCCTTTCCCACTCGAGAGCTCTGAGTTCTTGTCTGAGAAACACAGAGAAGTTAAGTGATTGCCCAGTAAGCCACAGGGAGCACAATGAGGTCAGCAGCCTCTAAAACGCTTCTGGAATTTGCTAGAACCTGACGCACTTTTATGGGGGGGGGGGCCTGTAGTTCTGCTAGTAACCCTCACTTTCGTCCTCCCCTGCAGGACCACCGGCAGCCTGAGCAGGCAGCCCTCGCTGCTGGAGATCCACTTAGGAACAGAGGCTGGGAAGACGTTTCATGGACACGCTGCCTTGTATAGTCAGCACGTAAACCTACTCCAGTGCAGTAAAATACCAGCAATGCGATGTCAGGACAAAAGAAAGAGGCCACGATCTGGGAACGCAGGAGAAAGTACACTGAGTGAGTGAGGCCCTGAACAGGAGGTGGGTTCCATAAAACTCTGGCTGATGTGGCCAGTGCACTTTTCGGAAACCCTGGCATGTATTCGACCCTCTTCCCATGGCTTAGGACGGGGTGACGGGAGCATCGCGTGCTGGGTGATTGATCAAGCCGCTACCCATAACAGCATGCAATCCAGAGCTCCAGCGGGCTAGGTTCTTTTCGGAAGAGAGCCCGGCTTGCAGGAGTGCTGATGTGCGTCTTTGCAAAGTTCTGTATAATGTAAAATCGCGGTGAGAGAGGGAAATTTGTGTTGGAAGTCCTCCACTCGTCAGCTGACTTGCCACCGCCCTGCTCGCTGGCCGGCCTGGCCGGCTGCTGGTGGAAAGCGGCGTGGGGCAGGGAAGCCCAGAGCACGTGCTCCAATGCAGGGAGCTGCCCCTGAGCCCACTGCTGGGCAGTGGAGCACACAGGGGACACCCACCGGGCCAAGGAAGGGGAAGACACTGGGTGCTACGTGGGGACGGGAAGGTGAGACCCTAGACCACTGGCTGGACTTTCCAGGGGCAGAGGCTGCAGTGGTTTTGTGAGCGGGAGCCACCTCCTGTCTGGACAGATAGAGGAGAAGGAGACAAATGCACCCGATCCTCGCCTGCCCGTGTGAAAGGTCAGCCCCGCGGTGGCGGCGAGCCTCGGAGTGGCGCTCCAAAGCAGCGCTCCTATGGTCCTCTCCACACAGGGGACGCATCTCCCGTGTTTTCTTGTCCACACGCATGGGGTGACTGAGCCATGTCCCCTCCTGGTGCCTGTGGCAACCACCAGGTTAGGGGACATTTATGTAACAGAGGTGGGAAGTGCATCCTACGATTTGGAAAAACTGAGTTACTTTTTAAAATGTTTATTGATTGATTTGGGAGAGAAACACTGATTTGTCATCCCACTTATTCATGCACTCACTGGTCGACTCTCGTACGTGCCCTGACCAGGATTGAACCCACAACCTTGGCGTATCAGGATGACATTCTGACCAAATGAGCTACCTGGCCAGGGCGAGGGCTGTTACTGTTTAAATCATTGCCTCTGTGCCCCCTCGTTTCACCGGATTCTTCCTTTACCCGTGCGCCTTGCTTTTCCTCTCCTGCCCAGAGCCTGGGGAGGGCGGGAGGAAGAGACTGGGTTGCTGAGGGGTCTGCTCGCCCTTGGGCAGGCTCCACCCGGCACAGCGCACCCTGGTGGGGTTCCCTGTGGACTGAAGGTGCCTATCACCTGAGCTCTCGAGCGGGAAAGGCCACTGTCACTGGTTCGTTAGGGACAGCATGGTTGTGTGCAGCTCCCGGGACTACGTGGCACCGCCGTGCTGATGCGGCCTCGCTAGCACATCTCTATCAGGCTCTGCAGCTCCCGGGCTCAGCCTGGTCATCTCCACCAGGGGCGTGGGGCCTGGTGAAGGCCAGTGGGGACACAGCAGGCCACCCCACTTCTGTGTGGCCCTGAGGTGGGTGAGCACAGGCATCGCCTTCCATCGGCTCTGGCCCTGCTTTGGCCCGGGTCCTCACCTCCCGCTCCCACAGAACCTCGGAGGCCTCAGGCGGCCTCCTCTTCCCACGGGCAGGGATGCTGCAGGTGGCCCTCATGAGTGGGCATGGTCTCCCCATCCTTGCTGCTCCCCCTCCTCTCTGGCCAGCTTTCCTTGATCCCACTGTCATCCCCTTCCCCTAGAGTTATCTGCCTGTTCTTGCCTTTCCATCATCCACTGCCTCCCTGCTCCTCCCAAACCATGACTAAGTAGAGAGGAAACACATTGACAGGTCCCCCCTCCACTGCACAGTGGGCCTCCCTCACTACGCTTCCAAGGAGATCATGTCTGCATGCGGCCACTTAATACCCGCCGAGAGCCCCTACTTCCTTCCAAGGCAGCTGCGGGAGCCAGGCTCCCCTCCCCTGGAGGCCGGCCAGGCAGCTGCACCTGGCGAGACGGTCCGACACCGTCCCCGGTGCCCCCTGGGATCTCAGAGGGAGTGGCCTGGCAGTGTGGGTGGCTTTCCTGACAAATGTGGATGGGGGCACTGGCTCCCGTCGTGGGCTCTGCAGGAAAGTTCCTCATCCGTCCGCAGCGCCCGGGGCAGCTGGTTGCCGACACTGGACGTTTCCATTCAGCTTATCAAGACCCGTAAAACCGACCCCCACCAAGTTGCGCCTCGACTTTTTCATAAACGTAGACGTCCGGGCATTTGAATAATGATGCTCCATGTGAAATATGTTTTCGTATTAAAATGAGATATTGAAATTTAAGGAGTAAAACAAATGTCTTGACTTTTAGAAAACACTTTAATAATTGGCAGAGCCTATTTCGTAAGAGCTGCGCACATGCAAAGATATTGCTGGCAGCGCGGGCACAAGCACCTCGCGCTGTCTAGACAAATATAAACTTGGAGCGGCCGAGCTTCGGAAAAAGCGGAGCCCTTCCGTCAGCGGTGGAAAAACGGCACCGGGCCTCAGCCTCGGTCCAGCAACCCCCAGCCTGGCGCTCTGGCTGAGAGGGGGATCCGGAACCAGGACTCCAATTATAAGGGAAAGTTTATTTAGAAAATCGTAGAGGTAGAAGAGGTGAGCCATGGAAGGAATGGACTCAGGAAACAAGTTTCAGCAAAAGAAAGGTTTTTGGAGCTCTGCCGGGGAGGCGGCGGGGGCGGTTTGTGGAGAGAGTTACGGATCTTGCACCTTGAGAGACACCAGAGGGGAGAGGTTCTTGGGGGGGGGGGGGATGGATGGGGGGGGGTAGCACCCTGGGGAAAGGAGGGTGGGGAAAGGCAAGGCATGGGAGTGCTCCGTAGAGGAAGCCAGCTGGGTGTGCCATCCTGAGGGTTTTCACGTGAGGTCTCAGGGGTGGATCCCCATAGAATATTCGTCGTGGTCTCCACTGACCGGTGGGTGCCAGGCTCTGGGGTCATTGGTCAGTGCAGCTGGTCCTGATGCAGCCACGGCATCGCTCTCTCTGACTTCGCTGCTTTTCTGGGCCTGGAGCTGAAACACAGCTGAGGCCTAGACGCCGCCTCTTCGGGGGTTAAACGCTTAAGGGGGAGGTCGTGCAAGGGCCTGTGGTTTTGCCCATCGCCAGGCACCTGGCGACCCTCTGCTCCCCACCCCTCGTTCCGGCTCTGCCCTTGCCTCACTGCCTACTGTGCTTCTAGAAATGTGATCTCCTTCATAGTTTGTCCAGAAACCCAGGTGGTACTTATTAACAGCTCAAAGGGATTATAATTCCCCAGCTATTTTTGATCCAAGGGGACTTCAGGAGGGTGTCAACCAAGATAATCTGCTCATCAAGGATGAAAGCGTGCACCTCTGAGAGGGTTCCTCTTGCGATCTAACCTAAGCAGTAGGCCAACGGTTACAGAAACACCAGCTAAGTGCATCTCAACGGCTTACGCGCTCCCAGAATTCACCCTGTGGTATCATGAATATTGTGCCAAATAGACCCATGGTCCCCAAACTCTGAGCAGTGGCTCCTTGACAGGCAGGCAGAGGGCAAAGGGGTCCGCAAAGCCACATGGACAATAAATACGGCATGCAATATTTTCCAAATGTATGTAGATGCTGTTAAGAGGAGTAAAATATAAATCAAAGTGTTGCTTTTTGCCAGCGCCCCCTGTCGGACCCCAAGGGTACAAGAATATAATCGGGGAGAGGGTGGGTGGGGAGTCACACCCGGGAAAGTGTGGTGTGCTGCACAGTTGGGAATCACAAAAGTAAAGCTTTTACTTTAGATCAAGTGCCCTGTTCTTTGGGGTGTTTGTTACTAATTTTAGAACTTTGGGGGGTCTTTCCTTTGGCATTATTTATTTACTATAAAGGGCTTAACCCCAGTCACGTCCTACTTCTTATCATCAGAGTGTTTTTGAAACCACCCAAAATGTCGACATTTCTCAATACCACCCCAAGGAGGACTTTTTCGGTGAGGTCTCCACTGGGTCTGATTTCGATGAAATCACTCGATGTTCTTCCATGCTTTCTCCTGGCAGCCACGTCAAGCCGTCTCTGGAGCGCTCACATAAACCAGCATTGTGGGCTGGTGTCAGGGAGGAAGATCGGTTAGGAGTCGCCTCAGCGTGCAGTTCCACCTACTGATACCAGCTCAGCTTTGTTCAATGGATGAGCCACGCTGTTACACTCTCGGGCAGGATTCTGGCCCCAAGCTCAGTGAGTCGATGGAGAGCCGCCTCCACAGAGAGCTGCTGCCCAGCCTCGCCTGCAGTGTCAAGAGGGTGGTGGCCTGTGGATCAAACCGCATCTGCAGACACAGACCTTCAGGAGCTGGAGCAGGCGGAGGAGACGAGGGGTGGGTGGAGCCAGGACAGGGTGTGCCAGGGAGCCTTCCGGAGGTGCGGGCACCGGCACGGAGCAGCTCAGGGTCCCCAGCAGCAGGGACAGAGGGAATGAGGCGCACACACCACTTTTGCCAGCACGCCTTCCGGGGGGCAGGAAGATAAAGCACTTTTCCAGGAGTCTGACACAGTGGAAGATATACCCCCCACAGATTCTCGTTTTTAATTCCCTGTGATTATGTGATCATTTTAATGTTCCAGCCACTTGCACTTTTTTTTAATTAAAGGTAAAGCATCCTTCCAAAACTCTGTTCCATGGGTGTCTAGGACCGGCCTCCACAGATGTGGAGCCCTGGGTGTGCTCCATGGGCAGGGAAGGAGGGCTGTCTGGGGTACGACACGGACACGCAGCAGGATAACAGGAAGTCAGTTCCTGCTGGGACAGCGGCCCTGCCCTCTCTGATGAGGCCCCCCCCCCCTCCCGAGGCCCCGCCCACCGTTTGATCTTCCCTGGGTCCCGATCAATCGGAGAGGAATGGTCTGAACTGGATGTGCGAACATCGTGCGCCCCGGAAGGCCGAGCTGGCACATGTCTGCCTCCCGGTGCCTCATGAGATCACCCACATGTTCTGAGCGGTTAAACCCCCCTTGGAGACCCTGTGTTTACACGTCTGACTTCTAACAACAGAGGAAACGGGAGGGAGCTCGTGCGGAGGTCTGGTCCTCGCTGCCATCAACACGCCCTGCAGTCTCCGACAGCTGCCAGTCTTTTCATGTTCCCGGTCCCTTCTGCCGACACAGACTGTCCTCATCTCCCATGTCCTGGGCCCCTCCTCCCTCGATCTTCCTGATTCTCTCCCTGGAGTATCCGTCTGGCCTCTCCAGGAAGGTCATCGAGTGTCTGTAACCAGGCCCCTCCCTAGCCAGACAGACCCACTGCCTTCCCCAGGAGCACACGCTGGTGGCTGGGGTCCCTTCAAAACTGTGCCACCTTTTCATTCCTCCCCTTCCCCAGGGAGAGGAGGGCACCTGCGGCGGATCTAGTTCTCATTGTTCCTGCAGGAAGATTTAACTTTCTACTTTTTCTGCCTGGAGATAATCCTTCTGCATAGAGAAAACTGACCACAGGGTCACATCCCTCAGTTCGGAACTGTATGATGCGATTTGTTCCGTTGTGGGGGTGGCGGCCGCCCCACAAGCAGTGCTTTGGACTCATGATTATAAAGTGAAAATCTACACCCAGAAGGGGCCCCAAAGTTTGCCCAAAACTCTTGAGGTTTTATGTATTAGTTAGTTTGTTGGGGGTTGCAAAAAAATAATTTATCTTCCCATAATTTTATATCTTTAAATTCCACAGGAAAAGGAAATCACAGAGCATGCAGAGTCTAAGAAAAGATGAAAATAGCTAATAACTAAGTAGCTTAATTCAATTTATACTTTGGACTCATTTTGGAAATAATAGCTTGCGGCAACAGGGACGGACCTAGAGATTATTATGCTAAGCAAAATAAGCCAATCAGAGAAAGACAAATAGAATCTCATTCATATGTGGAATCTACTGAACAAAATAAACTGAAAAACAAAGTAGAATCAGAGGCGCGGACATGTGGAACAGACTGACAGCTGTCAGAGGAGAGGGGAGGGTAGGGACTGGGTGGAAGAAGGCCAAGGGATTGGCCAAAGAACAGAGATGCAGGACCCCCAGACGCAGGCAGCAGTGTGGGGTCGGTCAGAGGGAAGGGGGCGGGGCTGGGTGGAGGTGGGACGAGTTCTCAGAGGGGCCTTGCTTCAGTGCAAAAGCGGAGGCTGTCAGGACCAGAAAAATAGCAAGTAGCAATGCTGGACTATGTGCCATTTACAAGAAACTTACTTTAAATGATAAAGACGCAACTGCATTGTAAGTAAAAGTCTAGAAGATAGACTAAGCTTACACAAATCAGAAAAAAACTGAGGTGGTTGCATCGATATTAAACAGAGTCCCTTTTAGAAGAAAAATATATCAGAGGCAAGAGGATAATTCATGATGGTACAGAGTCAAATAATCGGGACGATATAAAAAGCCTACGTGTTTTTGTACTTAATAAGAGAGCTTCAAAACACACGCAGCAGAAACCAACAGAATGACGAGAAGAAAGAGACGATCCAAGATTACACTCGGCGGTTTCAAAACCCCTCTCCACCGTGGAGAACAAGCAGAGGGCAAACCAGGAAGGCCGTAGAAACTGGGACGACCCTGCTAGCCACATGGATGGTTGTGGGGTGTGACACCCCAAAACCAGACTGCATGTTCTTTTCAAGGGCACTTGTCAGGGTAGACTATTTCTTCACTTATAAAACAAATCACAATGACTTTCAAAGGACTGAAGTCATACAAAGTATTTCTATGACTACATGGAATTGAATTAGACATTAATAAAGAAACCCATCTGGAAAATTATCTATTTGGAAAACAAATAACTTCTAAAGAACCAGTTGCTAAAGAAGTAATAAAAAAGAAATATTAGAAAGTATTTTTAACTGGATAAGAACAAAAACATCACATCAAAAATTATGCTCTGGCTGGCGTGGCTCAATGGACTGAGTGCTAGCCTGCCAATCAAAAGGGTCACTGGTTCGATTCCCAGTCAGGGTACATACCTGGGTTGCGGGCCAGGTCCACAGTAGGGGGACTGTGAGAGACAACTAATTGATGTTTCCCTCCCTCTCGTTCTCCCTCCCCTGACCCTCTCTAAAATAAATAAATAAATAAAATCTATATATAAAAAAAAAACCCTGGGGGGCCTGCAGGAAAAAGCAGCCCTTGGAAGAGTACCCATAGCATTGAACGTCTATGTTAGAAAGGAAGAATGCCTTCAGATCAACAATCTCAGCTTCTACCTCGAGAAACTGGAGAAAAAAGAGAAAATTAAACTCAAAGTAAGCAGAAGTCAGAGAGGGTTAAGACCGGGGATGAAATCAATGAAATAAAAACCAGAAAAGCTATATGAAAAATCAGTGAAATGAAAAGCCTCTTCTTGACAAGATCAATAAAATTGATGAACTTCGAGCCAGCCTGCCGAGAGAGAGACAGAGAGAGAAATCACTACTATCAGGAATTAGAAAGTGATATTACTATGGCATCTACATATATTAAAAAGATTAGGGAAT
This sequence comes from Phyllostomus discolor, assembly GCF_004126475.2. Lineage (NCBI taxonomy): Eukaryota > Metazoa > Chordata > Mammalia > Chiroptera > Phyllostomidae > Phyllostomus > Phyllostomus discolor. The sequence continues at coordinate 204,509,346 of NC_040906.2, forward strand.
ATTATCAATATTTATAGGTAAGTCTAATCTATAGATATGATCTATAGATTAACTCTGACGATTTAAATGAGATAGACAAATCCCCTGAAAGATAAATTGCCAAAGCTCGCTCCAAAAGAAACAGCCTGAGAACCTGACGTCAGGTGTGCCCCGCCCTCTGCAGCTCCGTGGCCCGGGGCCAGGTCTCGAGGACCTGCACGCCACCAGCCTCCTGCGGGGTGGCCCTCCACCGCGCAGATGGCATCTGTCTCATTGTCAGAGACAAAGCGCCCCTGCCCAAATCAACGGCCCGACCTCGTCTGCTGTCTAAACTTTTAATTAAGGGTTTTGAACAGTTTGTGCTCATGTTTGCAAAGCTCCCCAGTTTGAACACAGGCGGAGGAAATGGGCAAATGTTCGGGGAGTAAGGGCAAACATCACGGTGTTCCTGTTCCCTCGGAGCCCACTCTGTGCCCCCCCCCCCCCCGGCCCCGCCACACCACACTGGGGACGTCTCTCCCCACGACAGCAGCGCAGTGTCCGCAAGGACAAGCACGAGGACGCAGCGGCCACCAGGAGGACAGGGCGTGGGTCTGCGGGACTTCCCTTACTAGACATCACCTCTAACAATGGTAAAGCATTTCCGAGTGCAAACCAGACGAAGAAAGGATTTTAGGCAGAATAAACAGAGCATTAAATTGTTCTGCTGGTTTCCAGGGAGCCTCGGGGCTCCGGGGCTCCCCTGCTGGGGCCCCAGCTCCCTGCCAGCCTCTCCTGAAACTCGCTCTGGGTCCAGGCGAGAAGGGCAGCCCTCACCGGCCACTGCCCCCTTAAGACCGCGTGCCGGGAGCAGGGAAACAGCGTTCCTGCCAACTGCGGGCCGCAGACCCTCTCTGCTCCGACAGCAGGAAACCGGACTCTGCGGCGGGAACCTGGGAGCCGCCGGCTGCTTCAGCTTCACCTTCTGCCGCTCCCGCCGGCCTTGGGTCAGTGCACCCGTCCCCCTGTGGGGCCCGCTCTGTGCCAAGACACACGTGTTCCGATCCCAGCTTCCAACACAAACTTCCTTGGCTCTGCCTCCTCCTCCCAGACGAGCACTCTGGTCTCTCTGCAGCCGCAGGCCTGCGGTCTCCGCCCTCTGGTCCCGCGCACCCACTCAGGGCACACAGGGGGCTGCTGCCATCGGACTCGGTGATTGAATCAGGGTCTCAGCATCCCCATGGGGCTGGTGACTGCCCTTTTCCCCCTGAAACAACACAGTCCACTCTTCAGCCACCACTGCTGGGCGGGGGCTTTGAGCTTCCCGTCACCAGCTGGGCCCCGATGTGCTGGGTCGCTCCTGTGACCTGGCAGCAGGGAGCTTGCTGAAAGGCACAGGACAGTCCACAGACACCGACCTTTTGTACTGAGATCATCACGTCTAACATCTTGCTTCCTCCTGGGCAGCAAAACAAACTCGCACCGGCGCTTTTATTAGCAGTACATTAGAGAGAAACTAGGTCGGCATGACATTGATATTTTCAAGCTCACCCTGCTTCCCCTCCCATCGGAAAGATGACACGGACAGAAAAGGCTGGGAAAGCCACAGCCCTGTGAGCCGGACGGACTCCGTGGGACGTGCAGTCCTCATTCGAGAGACGGTACCGACATCGTGCGCGGGGCAGTCTGTACCTGCTCTGGCCGCTTCTCACTGCACCCTTGTGGTCAGTCCATGAAGTCAGGAGACCGTGTGCAGTTGGTTGTCTTGGCCCAGGGAAGATGACTCGCCCAGAGGCACTCGGTGATGTGTCAGGGCCAAAGGGAGAATGCGGTTCTCCTCGGTCCTGGTGCCGCACTGGGTCCACCTAAAAGTTCATTAAACGCGCTTCTCTCCTTCCATTGTGTTTTCGGTCGTTGGGCACCACAGGCAGCTTTGACAGGACGCGGTGAGAAAGCGTGCACCTCACCCACCCGGAGACGAAATTGGCTTGACCGGAGGCCGCGTGGGAGTGAGGACTTCGGGCGTCGGAGGGTTGGGGGTCGGCCTGCGTGCCTTTGCTCTGTGTCAATACACACACTCCACACTGAAATTTCAAAATGCACGTGAGTTTCAGAGCAAAGTAAAGTTTTAGCAACGAAAGCAAATCCTTCTAGCATCTCCCAGAGAATCCGCACATCAGCCTCAAGGCACGTTCTCACCCAAAACCTCAGCAAACAGAACTTTCTCTTCACAGATGCTATAAAAGGGACCCAGGTTGGCATACGCAAGCTTTGGTTTTATCTCTGCTTCCAAACTTAACGGGCCATCCTTGCATTTGTAAACTGTGCTCCCCAGGACAGGGAATGAGGGGCGTGAGGTGCAGGGCTGAGGAAGCCCGCAGTGCCCCTGGACTTGGCCGGGCGGGTCCCCGTGCCCCGGTTCTCGCACAGTCCTGGGCCCAGCCGGCTTCGCTCTGGTGGCAGGGGACTCCTGCAGCCGTGTCCTGGGCCAGGGGCTGAAGGCCACGAGGGAGGCCATAGGTCAGAGCTGGGGGAGGGCCCAAAAAACGCTCCACTGTAAAATGCGCTTGGAACAAGACAAATCCCTCAATTGTCACTGTAGTGTAAGTAACTCCAGCCACGTGGAAACCGCGAGGGGCCTGAAGCCAGGGCCATTTGTCGAGCGTATTGGGTTTCAAACAGGAACCCTAATAGTCACAGTTAAAACCTTCGTGGAGCCGCGCGGCTCCGCTGGGAGCTGGGCCGATGCACTGCCTTTAACACGTCTGCGGCCTAGCTTGGGGTCATCGTCATTTCGGGAGTTGTTAGCTACATTAATCCTTGCTCACGTGGCACAAAGACACTGCGGGCTGTGAGGTTTGGGGGCTGCTTCCTGGTTGCTTGTGGGGAGGGATGGCTTCCACCCACCAGTAGACGGGTAAAGAGTAAGCTTTGGGGTCTGGCACCAACTGGGAATCCAACCCAGTGGCTGCTGCTCGCCAGCTAGCCCACCCCCTCGGCTTTATGTATCAGCTCGGAGCCTCCCAGTTTGCTGCCCTGCAGAAGGGAGGAGGCAGCACCCCTCGTGGGGGTGTGGGGGGACTGCATTCTTCCCCACCAGGCTGGGGCTTCGTCAACACGAACTCTCAGGGGTTACTGAAGAACATGGGAACCGAAGCCACTTCTGTCTTCCTACTCTCCGTGGAATTTTCCCACGATAAGAAGTTCATTAACATAAATCTTCATTTTATATCAAAACAGAACCAAGACACCACATGAGATAAGAAGGACATTTGAGCGCGTGGGTTTCTACAGACCTCAAGGGAGTCGGAGTAGCAGTGATCAGCCGCCAAGCTTTTTCTCGCTCACTGAAGGGAAACTCTCAGACGAAAGCTCGTCGCTCCGTGGGTGTCCGTCCGCGTTCATGCAGAACAAAGTCAAGGTGCATGTGGTACCGAGAGACAGTCCCCGCACAGGCGTTTGCTCGGGAACGAGGTCTCACCGCATCGGCAGGACCCGTCGCAGGTGCCCAGGAAGCCAGCGAGGGGGCACATTGGACACCATCCACTTGGGCATGCCCTTACGCAGGCATTTTCGGGATTGTGAACTGTCTACAGGTTCTCCTTTATAGGATGACGAACAATGATTTCTTAGTCGTGTGGAAAATACATCTTTTAGGTTAACTGATAGAGAAACCGGTGTTCGCCCTTGAGAGAGATCTTAGAAAGGGGACATGAAGTTTCAGCTCTTCCTTTTGGTTGGCTCGATGACAGGCACCTTCCCAGGCAAGGGTGGGCTCCGACCGACCCGGAAGCTGTTGGGTTGTAAGTATCCAAAAGAGCCGGTCGGGCCAGCCAGGTGACCTTGGGTGAGCTGGCCCACGGAGGGCACTGTGTCCAGCATAGGTTGCGACAGGGGACCAGCAGGGACAGAATCAGAGAGGACAGTAAATCTTGCAAAAGTAAGTGGACCAGGGAGAAGAGCTTCCATAAGAGAGATCCTAGTGAAGGCTGGCTTTATTCTGGAGCCTTCTATCCGAGGTTCAGGTCAGGGTGCGTCCATCATCGCTGTAGCGGTGACTCCTTTAAAGGGCTGACATCAGACAAGGCGGTTCTGGGCCTCTCCAGAGGGTGAGCGCCCTTTATCCGAACTTCCGTTTCTCTGCACATAGACGGAACCACACCCACACCCGACACCACCGAGCACCTGCCCGGATGCCTGGGCCGCTTCCTCCCTGCAGAGCTGGGGCTCCGGCTCGCAGACAGCCGGGAGCATCCCAACCGTCCTTGCCTCCGTGTGCAGGAGTCCTCGTCCCTGACTCGGGCCGCCCGCAGACCACGCCAGGAGTCCCAGGCCCGTGCCATCAGGCAGGCCAGGCCTGGTTTGGTCGATGCTTCCAGCGGTGGAATCCGGCAGTTAAACCACACCTCCTGTGCAGGCCCTGGTCCTTCCTGTCAACTGGTGCCGTCAGATCCTAGACTCCAGGATAACGCTGACCGCAGACCCTTCATTTTGGTTCACCTAACTTGGGAATGGACATGCCGATGGAGTATAAAAACCAGGGACAACTTCTTTAAGGTTTTAGGGGAGAAAGTGAAATACCAGATGCATCCGCAAAACGAAGTGAATCAACAGAGGAACGGACCAACCCTCTGCAGGACCACTGGAATCCCAAGGAACTCGCCCACTGCTGTGGGAAGACAGGATCGAACCGGCCCCATCAGACTCTCTGTCAGCGTTTCTTGGTGGTCCTTTGGGAGCCGCATCACAGAGCAGTGGGCAGGCTCGGGGATCTGAAAAGCAAAGACTGACAAGCTGTAGGTCCTGTGTCCCCAGGGACACTGAATCCCGGGGAGTGCTTAAGGACAGTGGCTGTTCAGCGAAGCCTGTGGACTGAGGTCTCCTGTTTCAGCCAGAGTCGGCCGGGTACTCCAAGGGCCCGAGTCAGCCACAGACACTCTGGCTCGGTAAAGAGAGCTAGTCCTCTCTCCAGGTCAGTGTCACTGGGAGGACCCACACCCTCTGTCAGAGTGGAGGAGGCTTCCCAGGGCGGCCTTGGTTCCAAGAGGAAGAGGATGGGCAAATCAAAACAAGTCCCCTTTTCTCTGACTTCGAGTGCAGTTCCCAATTTTCCATAGCTCGCCCACCACACTATAAATTCATTTCACAGCTTACTGCTTTCTCTATTATTAAAGGCACTTTTCATTGTCCTAAAAGGTTTGGGGGTGTAGGTGGTTAATTTTATTCACGACTTCTACTTTTTCCCTAAGGAAATATGGCAGCAAATCATAACTATCTTGAATGACATCTCCAAACATGGTAACTGTTAAGAATGTTACATGTGTGCGGGCTCTTGGTGCCCTGAAAGAGAACTTCAGGGGTCTGTGTCCCCAGATTCAGGAAGATGGGACACACCTAGGCCGGGCCAAGTGGGTGGCGGTCCTCCTCTCGAAGGACACGGCCCCCTACCAAATGCGTTTTTGCAGAGACCCCATCTCAGGGTAAATACGGTGCCCCCGAGGCAGAACCCCATGAGTTTTACAGAGATAAACTATTGTGGCAAGCCTCAAATTGCTGCAAGTACTTGTATATTTATCTACGCACATCTAGGTCACTTTACCCAAAACAATGAGCTTGAAAGACGATCCAATTTATTTTCTTACGTCCTCAGGAAAAATGGATACATTGTTGTCATTTGTGTAGTCCTATAAACATGTGTATTTTGTATGTTTATATATGCAGAGTCTGCTTCTCAAGTTCAGGCATAGAATTATTTGCCTTCGTTCTTCGGCTTGCCCCATTTATTATCATCAGCACTGGTGTCATGACTCTATCAACAGGCTTTGAACTTGCCCTCCACGGAGATGTGTGGATTACAGCAGAGCCCACAGTGAGGCCTGTTTGTGCTCCTGCTGCTGTGAGGAGCAAACCCTCGGGGGGACCCGCTGACAGCCCTACGCACGCCAGCCTCCCATACGGCCCTCTGGGTCCGTGGTGCCTCGGGACTGGGCTATTGCCCCCTCTTTCAGCCACGTCAATAAGCATCTCACCCCCAAACTCCTTAAACGCCTCTAGCCCTGATAACTGTTACACCTGCAGGTCAGCACCACGCCCCTCTCCCCACCGCCCAGGTGTAGCGAGACGTAACTGACAGACGACGTGGTGTACGTTTCAGCGTGCACTGTGACGATCTGATGCTCTTCTGTGTTACAAAACGATGACCACAGTAAGGTTTGCTAACATATCTGTCGCCTCGCAGAGGTACCATTTTTTTTATGGTGGTGAGAGTGATGAGAACATTTAAGGTTTAGTCTCTTAGCAGCTCTCCAGGACACAGTGTGATGCCATGACCGCTGTCGCCGCGTTGCATGCCGCATCCTGGACTCGTGTATCTGACGTAACTGGAGTCCCCGCCCTCTGGCCAGCATCCTGCTTCCCCACCACGCAGCACCTGGCACCTGTGTTCTGCTGTTTCTGTGAGTTTGGTTTTTTCATGTTTCACATGTGAGGTCATACAATGTGTTTCTTTCTGTGTCTGACTCACTTTACTAGCAAAATGCCTTCAAGGTCCATCACAAATGGCAGGATTCTCTTCTTTCTTGTGGCTGAAGAGTATTCCAGCGTGTGTGTGTGTGCGTGTGTGTGTGTGTGTCACATTTTCTCTATCCGTTCTCTGTCAGCGAGCATTCCGGCTGTTTCCAGATCCTGGCTCCTGTGAACAATGGTGCACTGAAGGTGTGGGTGCAGACTGCTCTCCAAGATAATGCCTTTTCCCTTCGTACACAAAACCCAGAGTAGGACGGCTGGAGATCACAGGGTAGTTCTACTAATTAGTTTATTAATTTTTGGAACAACTTCCACAGTGTGCGCAGTAACGGTCGCACCAACCTGCATGCCCACCGGCAGTGCACCAGCGTTCGCTGTCGCTGGTGTTTTGGTGATGGCCGTCCTAACCAGAGGACTGACAAGTGACTTCTCACTATGGTTTTCATTGGCATCTCCCGGGTGACTGGTGGCGCTGAACACCCCTGTTCATGCGCTCGTTGACCACTGGGGTGTCTGCTTCGGAAACGCGTCAACACAGGTTCTTTGCCATTTTTAAGTTAGGTAACTTGGGGTTTTAGCTATTGAGTTCTGTGAATTTCTTTTATGTTCTAGGTGTTTATCCTTTATCGGATGTATGGTTTGTAAATATTTCCTCCCATTCTGGACATTGACTTTTCATTTTGTTGATTTTTTTGTTGATTTTCCTGCTGTGCGGAGCTTTTAGCTCGACATGTCCCACTTGTTGGCGTTGCTTTTGCTGCCGGTGCTTCGGGGTCACATCCACCGAGTACGGTTTTAGCCGTGGGTTTGTTGTTATACATGAGGTTTATTCTGTGTGATTTGTTCCTTCTACACCCACTTTTCTGAGAGTTCTTATCATGAACGATGTTGGATTGTGTCAGATGCCTTTCTGCATCTGTTGAGACGATGACATGATTATCTCTCATTCTGCGGGTGTCACATGTCGCGCTAATGGTTTGCGTGTGTGGGACCGTCCTGGCTTCCTGTCTGATCATGCCACGCGGTCCTTTGGCGGCGCCGCGGGATCCATTTGTAGTCTCTTGTCGAGGATTTGTGCCTCTACCCCTGTTCGTCAGGGACACTGGCCTGCAGTGTTCTGTTCTTGGAGAGTCCTCCTCTGGCTCTGATATCACAGAAATGTGGGCCTTGTAAAATGAGTCTGGAAGTGTTCACTCCTCTTCAACTTTTTGGAAGAATTTGAAAAGAACTGGTAGTAATGTTTCTCTAAAGGCTTGGTAGAACTTAAGTGTCAAGCCGTCTGGTCCTGAGCTGCTCTTTGTTGGGAGGTTTTTGATTCCCGATTCAGGCTCGTACGTGTTATCGGTCTGCACGGACTGTCTGTTTTCCCGTGATTCAGCTGTGCTGGGTTGGACGCCTCTAGGGGTTTACTCCCTCCTTCAGGCGTGTTTAATTGTCGGTGTGTAATTGCTCACGACAGTCTCTTACGATCCTTTGTATTTCTGGGACACCAGTTACGATGTCTCCTCGCTGACCTGTCACCGTAGCTGAGTCCTCTCTCTCTCTGTTCTTGGGAAACCTAGCTGATGGTTTGTCCATTTTATTTCTCTTTCCACAACCCGAACTCGTCGTTTCATTGATCTCACGGACCGATTCTGACCCAGGCGGAGGGCTGAAAGGAACAGAGCTTCGGTCCAGGAGCGGCCCGGAACATTCACAGACTCAGTCCACCGCCACTCGTTGAACGTCTACCGCACGTCAGACTCTCTGCGGTAAACTGAGTCCAGAGGCAGGCGCTCGCTCACCGCAGGGAGCGCGCATCTGGCACGTGAGACAGACCACAGAGCGAGTTGTGCACTAGAGCGGCGAGTGCTCGAAGTCAGGACTGGGAGCAGGTGCGCTCTTCCGCTTCGGCTGCTGGGAGCTCAGACTGCGGACGGGCGGCCCTGGCGCCCTGGGCCTCTGGCTGGTGCACAGCCCTGTCCTGTAGGGACTGGGAATGATCCCCGAGCTGGGCATACTCCCTCTGACCCTCTGACCTCTGTGCACCTTGCTCTGTGCCCCAGGCGGCTGGGGTCTGCGGGTGGCCCCAACAGCATCCCCGGCCCCCGGCATGTGGACAAGCCGGGACCCAGAAGACCGAAGGAGCTGAGCTGCAGGGTGTCGGCAGTTTCCCCAAAGGCAGCAGCCCCCATCCAGAGTCTCCCTCCAGATCCTCAGGGATCTGCTGACCACGCCCACCCTCCCGTCAGCCTGAAGGCGATAACCCCCGCCCCCCCCCCCCCCCCCGCCCCGGTCCCTGTTGGCCCTGCTGTTCCGTGCTGGTTTGTTATAAGCTTATCCATATTTTTACAAATAATCATAATATTAAACTTTCCTTAATTACCCTCGTTTAATGTGCCATCTTTTCCAGCTGGGATGCTTGGAGCCAGTTTTGCCCTTGAACTTGTTACTGAAAGACATGGTTGCACGGATCACTTCTAAGGAATGGGGTAGCCTGAAATTCAAGTAGCGAAGTTTGCAAACAGTTTACTTTTTTCTGTGCGTTAGAACCGATTGAAACCCAGGGCCACAACAGCACCATTCCCCCTTGCGTGCGTCCACACGCTCTCGTATGAGAGCAGAGGGCTGGGTTCAGAGCCGTCCGGCTGGACTTGCTCGTGGGCACCCGCCCCCCCACATTCCTCCCAGGAACGGATCTCCTGGCCTTGGGTCCTCTCTGGAGGACGCCCCCATGTGCCCACCCCTGGGTGACGGAATGACGGAATGTCTGAACACCATGCTGGGGCGCCGCCTCTGTCCCACCCGAAGTCCCCAAGCGTGCTTTCCCCACCCCAGCCCTTGTCACATCAGCCACTGTTACTTCACAGACACATCTGGCTTCTGTGGTTGCCCTTTTGGGAGGGGGCGAGGGGCTCTGAGGAGGCTCACGGAGCACACCCTCGGGAATTCCTGGGCCAGCACTCCTGGGTCCCGCTGGGTCTCCGTCCCCAGTCTGCCGGACACTGCAGGCTCATGTTGAAAGAATCTGTGAAGAGAAACCATCGGGTGCTAGAAAGTTGTGTTTGCAAACATCACAGAATGCTGCAGTTGGTTGACACGTGAGCAGCGATCAATTATCAACCAAGATACGAAGCAAGCCTTGCGAGCGGCGGAGGAGGCCGGACAGCTCAGCAGTGCAGGCAGATAAACGCTCCCTGAAAACCCGTCTACCCGCGTCCAGAACCTTCTCCGTGAATTCCACCCTGTCGCCACAGGTCTCGGGTCAGAGACGGTTGCAGTCTCGAGGCAGAGAAGTTCTCTGCTCCACGGAAGTCATGGAAATGGAAAAAACGCGCCTTGTCTTCTTTTGCTAAGAGACCGACTTACAACAGGGTTTGGGGCAGGAGTGGGTGAGGGCGGCCGGTTTGGTTGGAGGGTTCAGGAGCCGATGTGTTATTCCTCACGGGCCATTTCCTCCTCGCAGAAAACCGGTTTCTAAAAAAGACCGCTGCCCGGGTTTATCTAACTAAACAAATGCAGCTTCACAGTGATTTTTGAAAGCTTCTAATTGTACAATCAGACCCCCAGTCGCTCGTTAACAGCAGTTTGTGAAGCTGTATGGGAACTGAATAACCCCTTCAGGTCAGCAAGGCATTGTATGTGGCCAGACTTTTAAAGCCCCTTTTAGCATAATATGGCCACGCTTGGCCCAATTTATACTGGGCCACCCAGAATAAAGGGGTTCGAAGGGAATAAAGGATCGTAAAAGACACACGCAGGGAATAGGAAGAACACACGGGTCCTTACACAGCCAACACGGAAGAGGCTATTTTACATATTCCGGCGGATTATATCGTAAAAGAGTGTTTTTCAAACAGTAAAAGAATGAACATAAACCAGTAAAGCTCCTTCTATAATAAAGCCTCGCACAGCCCACACGTGTGGAGCTGAGGGCGCACTCCCGCCAGGGTTGGGGTGGGGCCCTGGGCCCGCTCGCCCACCCACAGCTCCTCTGAGCCCCCTCCTTGGCACCCCAGTGCTCCAAAGGAAACAGTTTGGAAGCCTCTAGAAGCTCCTGCTCATAGCCATTTGAGACAGTCCAAGAGTGAATGGGTTTAAAGTGTGGGAGCAGGAAGGTGGGGTACCATGAAGGACTCTGAGAGCTCTGGGGTGAAGCTCCCAAACAGAATTCACGGTCGCTAGAAGGAGGTGCAGGAAGCCCCGGCTTCACAGCCCCCACGACGGGCCCCAGCCTCTCTCTGCAACGCTGCCTCCCACCCTTGACCCCTCCGAGGTGTCCCAGGTGCCCCCCCAGGCCGGGCTGGCCTGCACCCACCTGCCCCCACCTGCCCCACAGATGTGGGGCAAGCCGGGGTTGTCCCGGGCTTGTCCCATGCTGAAGGGGTAAAGCTGGACCTGGAGGATTTACTTCGAATGATGTAAATATCTCATTCATAATTTTTATATTGGTTACATCCTAGTTTTGGCATAGTGGGTTGAACAACATACATTATTAAAATTTACTTGTTTATGTCTCCTGTTTTACACCATGGCCGCTAGAAACGGTGCATTACCTGTGCTCCGCACACCTGTGGCGCGCATCGTGCGTCTGTTAGCGCCGTCAGGCCGAAGGACTCCAGAGAGGCTGGCCGGCGCCCCGGGGGGCCGCTCTGTGACTTCTGTGGGGGGTGGGGCCGCAGGAAACCGAAGGAGGTGCCCACAGCTAGTGGGGACACGGGCTCCCCCCTCGGTTATTAGAGAGACAGTGGAGACTCGGGTCGTAAACGTGTAGGGAGTAAGTGTGCACACACTTTCCAAGTTTTTAATGTTGGCAACTATCTCATCACTTCAAAAACAGAATGCAGCACAACGGTGTTGCGGCCAAACAGAAGGCGTGGGAGCCAGAGCTGGCCCTGGGACGGCCCTGTGCGGCCCTGGGGCTCCCCCATCAGCCTCTGGCTGAGTTTCCAGCACTTTCTGCCCCCCAGCTGCGCCGGCCCCCCAGACAGGCTGTCTCTCGGCCCCCACCCCAGCACCTCACCTGAGGCACCTGTCAATGCTAACTAGATGACCAAGACGTGCCTGAAAGAACAATGGATTCTGGAATCTTCTTGTTCAGAGGGTCTTAAACGAGACATGTTTTCTTCTCTCTCTGGGGTGTGGGCTGTGGTCCCACCCAAGGGAGAACGAGGAACCAGCTGCTTGAGCTCATTCTCATTGGAGCAAACGTTTTGGCAAAACATCCCTTGCTTGCGGCAAAAGGGGTTACGGAGGTCAGAAGAAGACCTCCATGCGGCGCTGAAGGTTAGAGAAAACAAAACTGTTCGAATGGAAACGCTGGGACGTAATTTCAAAAGAGGCCTGGGGACCCCTGGAGCCACCGAACAGGAGGGCCTTTGGGCCACCTCCCGATGAACCCTGTCCACGCTCCTCATAGCACAGGCAGCAGATGGCACCCAGGGGCGTGACTTGGCGCTGGGGTCTGTAAGGGGCCAGGCTGCGGCCAGGCAGTGGCCAGGCGGTGGGAGGGCGAGCCCTGCACCCAGGCTCGTCAGGACACTGTGCAGGGCTGAGCCATCACCGAGCCCAGGGCCCCAGGTACTGGACAGGAGGGAGAATGCAGGGAGCTGGGGAACCGTAACTTGCCAGCATCCCGCTTTGTTCTGGTTTTGTTTCTAACATAGCCAACACTTAGAAATACTGGAGGTTCACATTCTCCCGTGTTCTTTTTAGTCCGGTGATTTAAAATGTGTCAACTTCCTGGGTGTTAAGCCTCCTCTGGGAGCACCGGAGCGCCGGCACTGTCCCAGCAGCCCCGGATTCCCTCCCCCACCACCCCCAGGAGCTGACTGGGAAGGAAAGCCCCCTCCCACATGGGCAGACAGGGTGCCGCCCACTCTCCCGGTGCACCTGCGCTGGACCAACCCTAACGATGCTTACATTTCATAACCTCACACTTTTCAAATAACAACAATAAACTTACATCAAAAATCCTACATACTGGGCATCACCATGGGGGAAGCCAGCTAAGTGCCCCCAGTGACAATCAGGAGGGACATGAGAAAATGTGCAAAAAAAGAGGAGGCCTTAAAAACGGCTCTCTCTAGGCCTAAACATGAAATCCGGGAGCTTGAAACCAGGCCTCTGGAGAAACGAGTTCGTTTGAGGGGCGGTTGGATTGGGCGGCGACCAGCACGGCGGCCCAGGGCTGCCCGTTTCCCGAGCTCCTCCCAGGGCCGTGGGCAGGGACCCTGGCGACTTGTCACAGGACACGTGTTCAGGACAGTACATGAAGTGAGATGTTTCGGCTGCTCACGGTCAAGGGTATCGTCTCTCTGCACTTCAGCTTCCCCTCTGCCCCACCTCCCCACACCCCGAGAGGTGCCATTGCAGAGTCAGGGCATTAGGGGAGTCTCTCTAAAGAGAGGTTCGGCTGGGCTCAGGGGGCTGTGTGTCTGGACCTCACAGCCACTGCCAGCTGCCCCCTGACACAGGGACGTGTCTTCTCCCGCCCACCTGCCGGCTCCTTCAGGTCAGGCACAGAGACACGAGGTCCCGAGGGAGTCACTGCCACAGGAATGTGTCCCCTGGGGCCTGACCCCGGACACACCCAGGATGCACGTGGAGGAGAAACAAGGTTTGAAATGTATAGAGTCAGAGAAGTTAGTCCACAGGCAGTTCTTCCAACGTCAGGAGAGAACACCGTAAGTGGAGGACTCAGATCTCCTAGAGGCCTATTCAAACCTGAACTTACTCCCTAGGCAACGCGTGGGAGTGGAAATGGCAGCACGTGGGATCAGACAGGCGCTGCACAGCTTTGCTCTTCTTTGAGAGGAATTGTGCAAAGGAGACTTGACAAGAACTCCTGTGTTCGGGGGGGGCACAAGCGTGCTCAGTGCCCCGCCCCCCCAGGCACATCCATAACAGCCCCTCGGAGAAGGAAGAAGGACGGAGACATTCTCATGGTTGATGACCCTCCTAACCTTGACGCAGTGTGGAAAGTGAGTTGAAAAGCCCAAGGAACCTTTCTAAACCGTCAATAGTGGAGCAGCCGTGCTCCAGGGAGGGCGGACCAGCTTCTGTTCTTCTCCGTAGAAAATGCTGTAAGATTGTTGGTACGGGCAGAGGCGACCAGAGCGCGCAGTCAGAAACGCAGGGAAGGGGTATTATAGTCAGGAAGCCGGTTAATGAAAACCGTGCGTGGTATTTCTCTAGATCCTGTGGTGTCTTACACTGGACTGCTTTTCAAAATGTGGAATATACTGTGGCTTCTCATTCCAAATGAATATGATCAATTTTGTAGCTAATTTTCTGTTAACGTTTTTATATTCTCTTTTCAAAGTGGACCCTCCCAGCTGGTTAAGCTTCAGGCCCCACAAAGCCAGACCCGCCCTTGTCCTCGGGGGAAAGAGAAGACATTCAAGAAAAATGTGAAGCACACATTTTCCTATTGGCAAAGGAGAAAAAGTAAGGTAAAAAAAAAAATCCTAACAGCAAAATAACCGAAGCAGGAAAATCTGAAAACGCTAAGTTCAGCAAAGAAGAAGGAATGCTTCGCTGACGCATTTGCACCCTCAGCGATTTCTCTTACGGCATCAATAGCATCGCCAGGGTCACAGCAATAAACAGGCTTCCAGGAAAGGTCAAGTAGCGTCCCAATTCCTGACCTGCCTTCTCCCCTGCAGGACCTCAGTCTGGCCCCCAGAGCGCCAGGCAGGAGAACAAAAAATCCAGCCTCCACCTTTTAGTCCTTGAAGATGGCTCATCCCCCACAGGCAGAGGCCGCCCCCACGCACCGCTGGGGGGCGGCAGACCCAGGGTGCAGAGGCGCTGTGGTCTGGGTCCCCTTCCCCCTCCCGGGGGTGACATTAGCCTGAGCCGTGGCGCTCCCCGTGTGCTGACTGCCCACAGGAAGCACACGTCATCACTTCCAGCCCTGCCCCTCGGTGGCCCACCTGACCCACCTGGAAGGCATGAGCCGGCTTATTTAGTAATGCAAGCAGAGACTAAATATGTTTCCCGGACTGGGCAAAGTTTCCCCCACACCCTGCACATCCCCTCGCTCTTGGTCCTTACTTGAACTTGGTCTTGTCTTGGTAACTCTATATCTGACACCGGCTTCTAGCCTCCCCCTGTCTTGGCAGCTCTCTGAGCTCCATGCCTGGCTCGGGAGCCCTGGACCTGCTGTGCTGGGTCAGCCTTCCCGCTTCCTCTCCACCAGAGACAGAATCCAGTGGGCCCTGCGGAGGTCTCTGCAACTGAGCAGAGTCCCCCAGCTCTCCCGCTCCTCGCCCTCCTCTGTGCGCCCTTGACCTCACTGGTGCTGCTGTCCCCCACGTACGGCTGCTACAGGCCTTCTCGTCCTTTCTGCCCAGTCCCCTCCTATTCTTCCTACTCTGCCCGTTCGATTCTGAACGCTGACCTTCAGCTCTAGGTCTGCAGCCCAATCCATCACTCCTCCCTGCGAGGCCAGCTCCCAGGTCCAGGCCAGATCCCTGGAGACCCAGTACCAAGGAGAGAAAGAAATTTGGACATGCTCGGTTTTGCTTTTGCCCTTGGTCTGAACTTCCATGTTGCCCAGGTGGGCACACCCACCCTCCAGCCTCCACGCTGCAGAGGTGCCCCTGCGCGCCTGCCCCCATGGCGGCAGGAGGACAGAGTTTGGCCAATCAGTGTATCAGGATAGAAGAGTGGGAGTTGTCTGGCCCAGTGTGCAGCCCGTAGCATGCCCAGCACCCTGTGGTACCCACCCTGTGGCTACCCCTGGGTCACCCAGCTGGCTTCCTTCCTGGTCTGGAAAGCAACCTGTTTCCTGAGACCGAGAATGCCACACGCAAAGACTTGCAAGTGAATGTTTATTCTGCAGGTCTCACGACCGACTTGACCTTTGTCTCGGACACCTGTGTGAAGGTCAGGCGTGAGAAAGTAAGTGGCCGCACATGTGAATCCTTTCACTTTTATCTTTCCTCATGTCTAGGTGGTGATTGAATTTTTTGTTTTTGTTTTGGTCTTCAAAATAAGGAGATGCAAATGGCTATTGTATTAAAGAAAACCTCCCAAACAGTTTATCTTTAAAGTAAACTTAATTTAAATACTTTGATATAAAGCAAGTGAATCAGACAAAAAATATTTTTGACAACACAGTGTGGGTAATGTCCCAAACACAGCCTTCTGTTCATTGCAAACCTTTTTCCCAGCATTTCACCTAACTCTGAAGGCATGTCAGCACTACCCACAGCATCGCAAAGGCCTGCCGTGGGGCACCACACCTGAGGGAGAAATTGGAAAGGCTGAGGAGGAATTAAGAATACTCTAAATCCAACTGTAAACTTCGAAATATGCAAGTTCTCCACTTCCACTGGACTTTGACGGGAGAAAACATATTGAGGGGTGAGGTCTCGACCCCCACCGGGCAGAGCACCGCTGGGACGGATGGGGTGGGAGGAGGTCGCCGCTTCCTGGACATCGAAGCCCCCGGGCCTTCTCCCAGCTCCACGGCGGACGGCCTTGCTGGGGGTGCTGCCGTTCAGAACGGACACCGCAGGTCACGTCTGGTGAAAGGACCACAGTGTGGCCGCAGTGGCACTGCCAGCCTGGGCTGGCCTGTATTCCACCCTGGGTTCTATCCTGAATCCCACCGGAAACAGTGTCCCCAGTGTGCAGGCTGGGTGGGTGGGCAGGGGGGCCTGGCTGGCCTCCAAGGCTTCGGATGTTGAAGTTGTATGACATTCCCTTAAATATCGCTGCCATTGTGCACTCCTTTGGGGTTGATTAAACATCAGTTGCTCCAAGTCTTCCTTGAGCACATGCGTACCATGTCTAATCCCCCTCTCCGGACCTAGGAGCGCCCGGAGGGTCTGATTCCCCTTGGGATATGAAGTCCCCAGACCCAGGCCCGAGCATGGGGTGGTGGGAGGGGGGGTTGGGCAGCTACACTTGACCATCAGATGCCATGAAAGGAGCCGAGGGGAGTCAACGCCTTTTGAAGGAACTAAAATGAAAGACAGGCCCGGGGTCCACCGGCGTCACTGGCCCAACAGGGAAGGCAGGACAGCGGTGTCCAGGGGGCAATGGGAGAATGACGAGGGAAGAGAGAGGCAGTTTTGAGCAAAGGGTGAGACACACAATTTTGAGAAATAAATAACTCACAAGCAACTTCTCAGATATCCAGGCTCTCCTAACCTCATCAATCTGTGACTGCAGGATTAATTGCTCTTCTTTTTAATATCATGTTTTTATAGCAACCGTTGCCTAGGGCCCTGGTTGTCAGTGATAATACCTCCCAACTTCATATATCCGCAGATGTTTTTTAGCGTGTTGAGGCACTACTTATAGCAGTAATCTGTCGTTGCGCAACAGATCATTGCAAATCAAAGGTTTCAAACAGCACTTCTTTCACAGCTGCTGTGAGCCAGGAATCCGGGCGTGGCTCAGCGGAGTCCTCTGCTCCAGGGTCTCACAGGCGGCAGTGACACTGTCAGCAGGACTGAGGTCTCCTTTGAAGGCTCCCCTGGGGAAGGAGCCACACCCAAGTTCAAGTGGTTACTGGCAGGATTCTGTTCCCTGCTGGCTGCTGGCTAGAGGCCCCGCTCAGTGCCTTGCCACGTGGGCCTCTCCAGCACGGCTTCTTGAGGGCCAGGAAAGAAGGCGATAGATGATCCCAGACAAGAAAAACACTAAAGGAGTTCATTACCAGCAAACCAGTATCACAAGAAATGTCAAAGGGACTTCTTTAGGAAGAAGAAAAAAAAAGACCAAAAATAGGAATAATAAAATAGCAGTAACAACACACCTGTGAATAATTACTTTAAAGGTAAATGGATTAAATGCTCCAATCCTAAGGCTTTTGGGTGGCTGAACCAATAAGACAGGACCCTTCCGTGTGCTGTGTACAAGAAGCCCACCTCAGACTGAAAGACACACGTGGACTGAAAGAGATGGAAAAAGATCTTTTCTGCAAAAGGAAATGGAAAAAATAAAAGCTGGGGTAGCGATACTTACATCAGACAAAAATACTTTAAAACAAACGCTATAACAAGAGACAAAGAAGGGCCTCGCAAATCCACTTCTGGGCATTTATTCTAAGAAACCAAAAACACTAAATCAGAAAGACATATGCATGCATGTGTTTGCTGCAGCATTATTTACAACAGCCAAGATATGGAAGCAACCTAAGCAGCCCACCAACAGCTGAGTGGACAAAGAAGGTATGGTGTGTATCTCCAATGGATATTACTCAGCCATCTGCAACAGTACGGGTGGACCTAGAGAGCATCGTGCTAAGTGAAACAAGTCAGACAGAGAAAGACAAATACCATATCACTTCATTTATATGTGGAATCTAAGAAACAAAAATAAATGAATAAAACAGAAACAAGCTCACAGACGCAGAGAACAGAGGGATGGCTGCCAGATGGGCGGGGCGGGGGGCGGGGCGAGAAAGGATGGATTAAGAAGCACTGACTGCCGGTTATGAAAACAGCCGAGGGGAGGTGCGGTGCAGCGCAGGGCGTGCAGTCAGCGATACTGTAGTAACTACCGTGTGTCCCCTGGGTGCTACATTTCTCAGGGTGATCACTTCGTAAGACGTATAAATGTCTAGTCACTGGTGTACACCCGAAACTAATATAGTTTATGCCAACTCTAATTGAAAAATAAATTTTTTTTAAAGAAAGCAATCGAGTCTGACAGTAGGACCAAGCCATGACCCTATGTAACCTACCAGAGAGGCGATGTCCCATCACCCTTGCCCCACCCTCTGGGTTAGAAGCAGGTGACGGTTTGTGCCCACACTCAAAGGGATGGGTTTCGAGGAGTGTGACTGCCAGCGCGGGGTCCCCGGCCGTGGTGGAACTGCCCTCTACACCTCACTGCCCAGGATCAGTTGCTAAGGCTCCCCGGCGGCCCCTGCTGCTGCTGTCACTGCTGCCGTGGCTGCCAGGAGCGCTAGGGAGGTCGCCGTGCTGATGTCATAGCTCTGCTCCAAATGACACTTTGCCAAGAGCCTGTGGGACCAGGGAAGCACAGTCCAGAGAACCCCATAGCTGCTCCTGAGGGGTCTGCTCCTAGGTCCCCACACGGACCGCAGGGGCAGCCTTCCAGAGAGCTCCCAGCCACGTGGACCACCCCCACCCCCATGCCCAGAGAAGCTGCAGCTCTCCATTGCCCACCGTTGCCTTCCTTTCCCAGCTGTCCTACCCCAGCACCCGCCTTTCCTCCCACAACTGAAATGAGCCCCTCCCACCCAGAGCATCGGGTTTGACTCCTTGTCCTGACCCCAGTCCATCAAACACTCCAAAGCCACCCATCGTAGGCCTGCCGGTCCCACCTACTCCGTCTTATTCCAGCCAGGGGACAGCAGCGCCCAGCCCAAGTGTGAGCCACGCCATTCCTGTCCCTTTCTGTCCTCTGCCCTCCAAGGTCGGGAGAAGAGCAGGCCAGCCAGATGTCCTTGCTGCCTTTGTCTTTAGCTTCCAGACTCCCAAGCACACCCCTGATCATGCAAGGCCCAGGACAGCCCAGCCCCAAGGAGGACAGGGCCAGGGGCATACCCGGCCGACATCACTGGCCCCAGCAGCCCAGCCCAGAGCGGTTCCATGTGGGCCGCTTTCACTGCGTTCAGGGCTTCCCCTGGGCCGTGGGGTACTTCTTCCAGGACCAAAGGCCGAGTTAGGAGACAGTCTAACCTCTACCTCGGAAGGCAGTGCACCTTTTTGGCACCCAAAGTCTTTCCACCTTCAAAATAACGCAAAGTCCAGACGCCCCCAGGTCCTCTCACAGGTCCCCAGGGTGTCAGGTGAGGGGACACTCAGGAGGCCTGGCCGTGTTCATCTCTGGGGGACACAGGTGCAGCGAGCTCATTTTCTACACAAAAAAGCAGCCCTCCGGCACCCCCAGCGGAGTGAGCCCACACTTCAAGGGGCACTGTCCCTGGCCGTTCTGGGACAGCCGTCACCATGCACCTGTCCCACGGGGAGCTGACGCGTCAACCGGCCATCGTCCCATGACGTGAGGGCAGGGTCCGTGGAGGGAACGGGGCACGCCCAGGGACCGGAGCAGCCCTCTCCCCCGAAACGTCAGACAACCCCAGGTCCACGCCGGAGCCACCAGGGAGAGAGAGAGGAGGCTTCCTGGCCCCGTCTTTCAGCCTCCGACGCTTCAGGAGGTATTTCACCGACGGCCCGGGGCTGGGGGTGGCGTTCTGTGCGCGCCACTGTGGGTGAGGCAGTGGGAGAGGGGCCGGTTGGGGCACTCACGCCTGTGGTCGGCGGTGGGGGGAGGGCCCCGTGCGGTGTGGGCAGGGCGAGCGGGCAGGGAGTCTCAGGAGTGAAGGGCGGAGGGGTAACGTTTCCCGCTCCAGCTCGGTCTGTGAAGCGTGAGCCCATGCCAGGCGAGAGCCCTGCCAAGCCCAGATTTATTCACTTCAAAGGCCTTCATTTTTTTCAATCAGAACAGACAGGAGTTTCCAGACTCGAGGCTCCCTCGGACGGCTCCAAACTGTCCAACTGCTGACGCCGCAGTCTTTCCCAGGGTTTGTTTGGACAAAGCAGCAAATGCGTGAAAAGCAAAAACTGTATTTTGCCCAAAGGAGCTCCCTGAATTTGGAGAGTGTATCATTAAGCAAAGCTGCGTTGGGACGAGAGTCATTTCGCATTCCTGAAGGGTGACACTCTGCGACTCTTTGGCCTCAGGGCCGGCGGGGCTCTGGAGAAATGGCAGAGAAGCAGGATTCAGCCTCACAGGGAATCTGGAGTTGACGAGGGGAAGAGGAAAGGCAAGCACTTCCTAGGTGCTTGGCCTCGTCTGTCAGCCCACAGGACGGTGGCCAGAATCTGGATACCCCCGGCTCCAGGCAGGCAGCCCCCCACGGGGCCCCGGGCCTGGAGCAGCCCCCCCACGGGTCAGGCACTGGTGCAGGAAACAAACGCACGCATTCAATGCCCTCCACCCACGGCACAGGGACTTCTTAAGTGTGAAATTCATTCCCTCTACGGGCATTAAATGAGCACCAATGGTATACACTCAGAGAGCCCCTGGGAAATGCGGGGGAGAGATGTGTAAACAGGATCTGTGAGTCCCCAGCTCTCCGGCTCCTGCAGGGGAGGGGAGGGGAGGGCAGGGACGGCGCTCCAGGCGGGACAGGCCGAGGCAGCCGACCGCCAAACAGAGGGACCAGGTGGGAGCCTCCAGGCACCCTTCCCTCAATCCAGCGACGAGCGACCTTCTGCCCATCCTGATGTCGGAGAGCCTTCAAAATGCAGTGTAACCCACAGGAATTGTATTGACACCCAGCTTTCCATGACCACATTCACTCTGTAAAGAAAGATAAGTTTTAACTCGGTCGTCTCAGCTGCCTCTCGCACACACCCTGACCGGGGATGGAACCCCCAACCCAGGCGTGAGCCCTGTGCCCTGACCAGGAACTGAACTGGTGACCTTTGCTTTGTGGGACAGCACCCGACCCACTGAGCCACGCCGGTCAGGGCAGCTCGTATTGTCCTACTCATTTGTCACTTTGTGTGGTTCACGGTCCATCTCCTCCAACTGGAACATGAACTCCAGGGCTCCAGCTGTCACCATGCAAGTCGGAGGGGTCGTATTTACGAAAACACCGCACTCAGGAGCTCGGAGGGGCTGCTCTCGGTGGCTCTTCCCGGCCGGCAAGTTCTCCTGAGCTGTCACTGTGCTGAAGCGCTGCTGCATCCCACGGGAGGAGACTGGGGTCACCGCAGGTCCCACGGGAGACGGGCGTCGCTGTATCTGTGCGGGAGGTGCCTCTGCCATTGGATGTCGGTGGTGAATCCACGCCCCCCGCAGGCAATCCGGTGCACGTGGACTGGACGGTAGGTGGTACTGGGCAGAGGTGGCTGAGCCGATGTGCTTCCCACCCCTACCTGCTCACAGGGCGAGTACTGAGAGGTGGAGTCTCCGCTCCCTCCCCCGGGGGCCAGTAGAACAGGGCGGGGGGACTCCGCATGCCTAACATTTAGGTCACAGCAGGCGCACGGCTCTGCTTGGCCCTCTCTCTGTCCCCAAATGACCATCCTGAGGAGCCAGTCACCACATTGTGAGTAGCCTGAGACACTCAGAGATGTCACATGTGGCTGTCTGGACCACAGCCCCAACTGGGACCCCAGCTAACAGCCACCAGCAGCTACCAGATAGGACAGTGATAAGCCTTCACGTGACCCCAGCCCCAGCCTGTGAGCCAGGGTCACGCTGCAGAGACAGGCCACCCCTGCTGTGCCCAAGCTGATCCTGATGCCCAGAAACTGTGGGGAATAACAAGGGGTGACCATCATTTTGGCCACTGAGTTCTGGGGTCACTTGTTACGCAGCTACAGATACTAACACACAGATTCCTGAAGGCCACTGTCTCGCCGCTCGCAGCACTGAGGACTCTTGGTATAGGGAATACCAGGGCCGGGGTGGGCCCCTGGTTGGAAGAGGGTCCAGGGGATCCATGCCGGAGCTGTGCATCCTGAGCACACGATTTTCACGTGGGCGGACTGGAGGCAGGACACGGTGGAGATCCTACTACCTGGTGTCACTGTGCAGACACCTCTGCCATTTAACACCGCTGTTCCTCCGAGTGTGTTTCCTAGGCCTCCCGTAACGTTGTGAAGGTGATGTAAAGCACTTCTTTCTACCTGTAACTGTAGTGAAATGAGGTACTGCCTTGACAACTAGATACATCCCCAGGCCCACCACGTCACCAGGGTCCCCGGTGAACACAGGCAGACCTGCCCCGTGCCCTCCCCCACCGCCCGCACCCTGGACCTCCGGCTGTGTAAATGCTAGGAGTGGGGCCGTTTCCCAGTCGGCCGCCCCAGCCCTCTGAGCAGCCAAGACAAGCAGCCCGTGTTGGAGCCCAGCGCCGTCATGGCCTCCAGCGCTGCACGCTCATGTCATGCGTCTGGACGGAAACCAGAGGAGCACGAATGACTTCAGAGCAGCCCGGGGGCCCAGGGAGAAGCGGCTTCCAGCAAGCGTGTCCCTTAGCCGCCTGCGAGTCTCCGAGCTGGGGAAGCCACTGTGGGGGCGCGGGGCCTGGGGAGGCCCAATCCGTATGTTCACTCTTTCTGCCAGCCCGTGGCCTCCCACACGCGGCACAACACACGGCCAGCCGGGGCTGGGGGAGCTTGCTCCCCTGCAGACTGTTCTTGGGGAAGAAGCAAGACTGCTTCGGAGGAGTCGAATGTGTAAGAAAACGGATTCGGCCTTGACCAGAGTGGCTCAGTGGGTTGGCTGTCATCCCACAAAGCGAAAGGTCGCTGGTTCCATTCCCAGTCCAGGCATATGCCCGGGTTGTGGGTTCTGCCCCAGGTCCAGGTGAGTGCAAGAGGAAACCGATGGATGTTTCTCTCTCACATTGATGTTTACTCTCCCTCTCTTTCTCCCTCCCTTCCCCTCTCTCTAAAAATGCATAATCTAATCTTTAAAAAAAAAGGGATTAGAAATAAAATAGTGTTGGAGAAGGGACAGAAATAGGGGAGTAGCGTCCTGTTAAGCACGCGCATTCTTCCGTGAGGCCGCCTGGCCTGGCCCTTGCTTCCCTGCAGCTCCCCGTCCATCGCCCGGGAGGGCTGTTGTCTCTGGTTCACCCTTGAATGAACTGAGGTTTAAAAAAAAAAAAAAAGCCTGGGTTTGCAAACGTCTCTGATGTGAGGGTGGGGGAGAAATGAGGAACGCAGGGCTACACCCTTCCTAGGGGATGTTTGAAAATGTGCCCTTGTTCCTGGAAATCCACAAACTGCTCTCAAAGTTTAGGAATGAAGAGGAAAAGTTTGGAGCCCTAACGAGGGGAACGGGGTGAGTTTAGGGCTGGGGGAGACCGCCCCGTTGTTTGTCCGGATGACGCACTACATCGTGACCGTGCGCGCTGGACTTCTCTCTCTGCAAGGGAGCAGTGGGCTCTGCATTTTCTCTAAAGACACCACTCCATCTCTATTTGGATTGGGGTCGTAGCCTGTATTATAAAAACCCAGGAGATTTAGCTAAACACGGATATTACAGACAGCAAAGCAGGAAATAGCTCACTCTGATAGCCCGGCATTGCCTTTCACCTGAGTTTAATCCGATCACTAACTTTGGAAGCAAAAGCCTTTCTCCTCCGCTCAGAAAATGAAATTCTGCAAAACCGCTGCCAACGGGGGAAGAACGGGACCTGTCCAGTGGACCAGGAAACGGCTGGCCACGTTCTTTTCCAAACTTTCCTAAGAACAGTGTTACAGCAGCTATGCATTTCTGATTAACCAAGATACAGAGTTGAATCCAGCAAACATTTTGAGACCTCTTGTGTTCCAGAAATATTTTATGTCATTTATATCTATATATACAGGTATGTATATGTCATGTACATATGCACACATAGATACGACACAGACAAGAAGACATGACTGAGTTAGCTTGGTGACAGGTGGGTGGAGTGACTCTCACAGGTGGGGGAAGCCCTCATTCTGCCGTTGAACTCTACAGGTTGGGTGATGACATCGGAGGTGGACGGGCAGCACGCCTTGGGGAGCACTAGCCACGGCTAGGATTTGGCCTCACCCTGGCACAGTGAAGCTGCGACCTTTTTTACTCTGCCACCGCCATGTATTGAGAGGACAAATTCGAAATAAGTACCAATTACCGGAGCATCCAAACACAAAATAAAAACCAGAGGCAGCCAGACCACACCGTCCATGGCGTCCGTGGGCAGTAACACCCTGCACACTGCGGGTCGGTGGCGGCCGGATGCCCGAGCTCCCTGCACCCGGGGCCCATCACACCAGCAGCTCCCCACCGCTCCAAGGTTCCTCTGGCTCATGGCCCAGAGTTAGGGAACTTGCTTTCTCCTGCCCACTTCCTCCTTGCCCCGTGCGCCCTGCTTTCCCTCCGGGTGTCGAAGTTCACAGAGATTTAGACTGACCACGCCTGACAGTGGCAAGAGCAGAGCTCGGGTCCCACGTTCTTCAGCCGCACCCTCGGCTGTGAGAGCAACACTAACGGGCAGGGTCAGAGAAGCGCACGGGTGGAGCCACTGATTTGAGAAACATGGTGTGAGGGTCAAGAAGTGGGGATTTTAGCTGGAGAGACGTAATCTCTTGAGACCTCATTTTCCCCACTAAAAAAAAAAAAATGCTCTCTGACTTCTGAGGAACTTAGATTTCACACGTATCCAAAGACTTAAACAATGGAAAGTTTTTAAGACTAAAAGTAGCAACTCCTAAAAAGCTTTACGCTCATACTTTCATCGGAGAAATTACAGCGTCCAATGTTGAATCCATGCCAGTTAAAGATGTGGTCTCATAGCTGTGGTGGCGGGACTGCTCCACAGGCCAGTGTCGATGGCACACGGGGACCAACTGTCCCAGTTTGCCCCGGCAGAGAGATGCCTCCCCTGCACACAGCACTTTTGATGCCACAAACGGGACATGCTAGGGACAACCTGGACATGCTGACGGTCTGGAGCCACACTTTTCCTTCAGTGACACAACCCTCAGACCGCTTCAGTTTCCCTAACGGCCAGGTGAGGCTCACCTGCGACACCTTGGCCGATCAGGGACAGAATGGACAGGTTTGGGGGCAGAGCTCGGAGAACAGAGGGCTGGGGGTGACCTGACCACTGGTCGTGGCAGCTGGGGGTTGGAGTTTCTGGGGCCCGTGTGGGCAGCATCAGGGCGGGCCGACTCTTCGACAGCCTGGCTCAGCGAAGGTCTAGTCTGCATCCCATTTTACGACTTTAGCGGTCCATGGTTAGAGGGAAAACATAAATCCTACATTCCTCATATGTACAGTATACCTTTAAGGGTTCTACCAAATAGAAGTTTTTGTTGTTAGAGGGAGGGAGGGAGGGAGAGGGCGAGAGACTGCAGCAGGCACATCTCAGTAACTTCCAGAATGTCTGTCCTGCTCCCTCCCTCAGGCCCGTCCGCATCCTCTCTCTGCGTCCATATGTCACCTTGTCATGGACAAATCAGTGGCTGAGATGGGAATGGCTTTTTCTACCTCTCACGTCCCTGTCGGTGTGACACACTTGGTCAGTTCGACTGTGTCCCGCCCCAGGAGGGGCGCTGCGTGAAGAAAAGTTACAGCCACAACACACCTGCCTGCCACGTGACCTCGAGACCAGCGTTTGACCAAAGTACTGGGTGCCACAGACCAGCCGAGGTGGCACATAATGGAGGTGGTCCACACCTCTGACTGGTGGACTGTGACTCAAGAGTACCTACCCTCCAGAAGGCAGGTGGGCTTCATGTAACCAGTCGAAGGTCCTAGGGCCAACACGGAGGCTTCCTGAAAATGAAGGAATTCTCCCTCCAGACCGCAACATACACGCTCTGCCTGGATTTCCAGCCTGCTGGTCTACCCTGCCTATTCCGGACTTGCCAGCCGCGTCATCATGGGAGGCCGTCCCTGAAAGTGTCTCTCTTGGGTGCAGGTGGTTCTCCCACTGGTTCTGTCTCTCCAGAGAACCCTTTTCTTGTGGCCCCTTAAATAATCTCGAAGGACGAAGGAAAAGGATAACTGGAAAGATAGAAGAAGCCCGAGGTAGGGGAGGGGTGGCTGAACCAGCTAAGAGACCTCTTCTGCCCAGGACACACCGGCCGGCGGACGCCCAAGTGCACAGAGTGAGAGAGGCAGAGAGACCCTTCCTCCAAGGCCACGAGTCTGTGCTCTTCCTCAAAAGGGCCACTGACTTCCCCTTTAATGAAGCGCTCTACTCCAAGATAGGACCGCCACGTCTACTTCTTGCAACAACAAGTATTAGGAAATGATAAAGCTGCTGACTTTCCATAGCACTAAACGGGGTGCTCAACAACAGCATGATCCTTTCCAAGACTCTTGACGGTGACACGTCCTCTCCAACCGAACCCGGGCTGCTCATCTGCTCCACACTTTCCAGGCCACCTCTCAGTTTGAATACAATCTCCTCAGTCCAGCCCAGGACCAAACTTTCTCCCCCTCCCTCCGAGTCCCTGTGTGATGAATGAAAGGCCGTCGTATCTTCATCACTCCAGATAGTGGCTCATTACTCATTTCTGCAGCATTAGCCAAAAACAACCGCTCTCCGTGTCGGCCGTGTGGATACGCACCATCAGCCAATCCGCTTAGATGTGAAACGTTTTCATTCTTGTCGTGTTTTCGTGGGGGCAACAGCTGCTGGCCGTTCTCTGGTTCTTGCAGAGCTTTGCAGCCGTGGAAAAACCTCCGTGGAAGGCCCTGCAGTTTAGGTGAATGCAGATGTCTGGGCCTGGGGTTGGTACAGGAACCCAACGGCAGCAGGGGTAACTGTTCTTCGTGACTGTGCTACACGCACAGGAAGACGACCCTGGCTCCCCAGCTGGAAAGTCCCACAGTGAGTCAGTCCTAGACTTTCCACCTCTGACCTCCTCAGAGGCTGGGGTGGGAGCCTCGTGGTTTGGGGGCCTGGGTTTGGGGGAGGCTCGGCGTCTGGTGGCGGTCAAGGCCCCGAGGCCCCGTGACTGACACTGGGAGTCGGGGCGTGGGGCTGAGGTCACTGTCGGCCTCTTGGCTCCCGCAAGTCAGTTCGGGCTGGCAGCAGAGCCCAGGAGGGGCTGCTTGTGCCTTCTCGTTCGTGTCTCTGGACCCGACAAAAACTTCTTCTGATCGACACACTTCAGAGAGCTCCTTCACTTTGGGAAGGTGAGACACTGCCGAGCCATCTATGGCTTGTCCTCTTAAAAAGCCACCTCAGACGTGCCAGCGTGTCTGCACGAAACCACTCTGGTTTGGGGGCTCCAGGGCGCGGGCCGTGGAGGCAGGCGAACGCTGGAGGGGGCGGTCCGCCCTGGCTTCCCTCCAGTCTCCAGGTCAGAGCCTTTCTTCCACGGGGTGACGGCTCTCACCACAGCTTCAGGCTCAAGTGCCTGTCCCCCTAAGAAGGGACGCAAGCATTTGGAGCCCGTCACGACCGGAGTGGTAATTTACCAGGTGTTGTTGCCGCCACACTGCCCTGCCCCTGATCCCCAGGCGCATGGGGAGGAGTGAGAAAAAGTAGTTTTGAAATTGCCCTCCTCTAGTTTCTACAATACTCTACGAAGAGCATCATGTTGTACCTCTCACACTACCTGACAGCTTAAGGTTTTCTCACCTTGCAGGTGGGGCTCAGGGTGTGGGTGCTGATGGATCAGAGGCCCTCAGCAGAGAGAGCAAAGGGACAGTCGGTGACTCTTGGTGGCAGCAGGCGACTGCAGAGCAGTTGCAGAGAGCAAGGTCAGAGGGCATCATGGAGTGAAATGCGTCCTCTTGCCCAGGGAAGGGCGGCGCGGGGCTGGAAGCACACCTGGTGGCCTGAGGACCCGACCCGAGGAAGTGACAGGTGCCTAAGGGAGAGATGGCACAGGGCGTCTGGAACGGACCCGGCTTTAGCGGCCCTTCTACCCAAGAGTAACCGCCCGCGGTGCTGCTCTTTCACAGAAACACTCGGTTTGGAAATAAAACCCTGCCGGCTTCTATGTGGTGCCTCGGTATCTTATTTTCCCAGGAGTGACCGAGGCGGAGGGACCTGGCTCTCCCAGGCCTGGACAGCTACGTGCAGCTGCACCCGGCCCCTCGAACCCTTCCCGCTCCCCGTGGGTCCCCCCTGGGTGCTCAGGGCTGGAAACCTCGGGGCGGACGCTCTGAGGACCAGCCACTGGCCGCGCTCACACACCACTGAGGCCCGCAGGCCGGGGAGCGGGGCGGGCCCGCTCTGCCTCTCCCCAAGGTGCCGCTGAAAACGCAGCCCCGAGGGCTGTGTAGCAGGGAGTCGTCCAGGCGGCTGCCGGGGAGCCATTCCAGCAGTTTCTGTCCCCAACCCAGCATTCCTCCGGGGAGCGGCACACTCAGGGACACCAGGCTGCCTCCCCCACAGCCACGAGGCTGGAGCCGGGGCCACCATGGGGCTGAGCCCAAGGGAGACGGGGAGGGACAGCATCTCTCTCGGGACTCCTCCTGCTCCAGCGCTCCAGGCCATGGACTCTTCTTCCTGGCTCCCAGCCCCTGCGGCTGCAGCCCTCACGGAGGCCGCCACACGGCTGAAGCTCAGGTGGCGGGGGACGGTTCCGATTCCCGACCTAGGACCAGGATGCCCACTGCTGCCCTGTCACCCCTGCACATGGCTGAACACGCAGTGCCATCAGAGGGACCCCGGAGCTACCGCCACCACCCGTGCTCCCACTAAAAACCACTGTGCCCCCCTTCAAAGGAAGGGTAGTCTTTACTGTGGAGGAAGGTTCTCTCCGAGCCCCCTTGAGATGCAGATGCGTTTTCAGGACAGGGCACGCTACGCTTCTCGTGTCAGGGATGAGCTGGTCAGGTACCTAACCAAACGCCTGGAACGGGCCACAGGGCAGACAACGCTTGGGAAAGGGGAGTAAAGAGGGACAGTCCATTTGGTGGGGGGAGTGTTTCCAGGGTAGTGAGGCTACTATCGCCTGGAGGAAGGCAGCACAAGGGAGAAGCAGGGAATGTCTGGGCAAAGGAGGGACCCCAGGGCAATGACCCCCCCCCCCCCACTCTCCCCTGCATCCAGCTCAGACCCACTGGGAAAACCGACAAAAGGTAAAACCGCGTCACTTCCTCTGGGTCACTTTTTGTGACCTTAGAATCAACCTCCCTGAAGTCCCCTCCCCCATTTTCACAGCGCTACAAAGCTGGACAGCAGATATAACTACTTTTGTTGTTTTTACATAAACTAAATTCATGAATTAAACAGTTAATTGAAAATAAAAGTCAGTGTCCCTGGATTTTATGTTCGTGCACGCAAAATAGTTCTGAATGTTACAGTCAGCCTTTCCCAGCATCCCACCTTCCAGAGAGCATCCTCTGGCCAGTCACCATGGAAACAGCTAAGCAGGACGGTCTTCTCAGTGACAGCTCCTGCCTCGGGGGGCTTCCCAGTGGAGAGCATGCCTCCTTCACAGCCTAACACAGCTTTGCCCACCCAGCACAAACTCCAGCGTGGATTAACTGTGCTTCCTTTTATCCAAACAGCATGTGGTAATGTCTGATTAATGCCACAACACAAGCATTTTGCAATGAAATGACACTGACAGATCCTACCGAACCAGTCACTGGAGGAAGGTGAGGCAGCCCAGGTGCTGCAGAGAGCAGGAATCTTCTGAAGGCATGGGGGGGAGGGGGGGAGAGAGAGAGAGAAAGAAAGAGAGGGAGAGAGAGGGAGAAGGGGGGGGGAGAGAGGGAGAGAGGGGGAGAGAGAGGGAGGGGGAGAGAGAGAGAGACTTGTGCACACCTAACCTATGAGCCACCGGCATCTTCCGCTGCAGAAACCATCACGCTTCGGCTTTATTTGGGAACAACGTGCAGACTTACAACGAAGTCACGGGACGTGCAAGCTGCACACCACCACCTCCCAGTGACTGGGCATTGTCATCTTCAAGGCCTGAGCTCAGGACCTTACAAACAGCATAACCTCCTCGAGGCATCCCACGGGTTCTGAGAAGCCCATGCAATTAGGATCAACATTCCGCAGCTGCGGAAACTACTTTTGGGGAGGCCGAGTTAATCTGCCTGAAGTCGGAGTCCGGACGGTAAGCCAGGTGGGTCCGACCCCAAAGCTCAAGCTTACCCACCAGCTCACACCTTGAAGGGTCTTTGTCGGCCACACACACACCCCTCCCCCCGAACCCCGGCCTCAGGCTTACCCTAGCAAGTCTCCAGCACCCAGAAGGGGCTCTGCCTTGGCCCAGGGACAAAATACCCCTCAGGGGCAGGTGGTCTAGAACATCCTGCCTGAGCTGAAAGTCTTGGCTGATTTTAACAGACGACAATAGTGTACTGGACACTGGACACTGAAAAATCACCTGCTGCATGAACTGAATGACCCACAGAGAGCTGGCATTCCCTTCCACGTATCTTAGGGATGCAGCCTTGCTTACATACGCTTGGTGGCATGAACACGTATCCTTTATGGGACCTTTCTTATGAGCTCTTTACACTTGGACTCATTTAAGATGTCACTGCATTAATTAGGTTCCAGCTTGAACTGTTGCTGGCTCATGAGGCTGTCCCAGGAGAGCCCAGGTTTAACCACTGAAGCAGAGGCATTAAAGGCCACCGATGCTGCATCGTACAAAATGTCCATCTTATTAATAAAATATTTGAGGACTTCCAGCCAAGATGGAGGCGTAGGCAGACACACTGTGCCTCCTCGCACAACTAAAAGAAGGACAACGACAAATTTAAAAACAAAAACCAACGAGAACTGACAGAAAATAGAACTGTATGGAAGTCCGACCCCAAAGAGTTAAAGAAGAAACATTTGTACAGACCGGTAGGAGGGTCGGAGACGGGCAGCCGGGGCAGAGAGGGCTCATGGCACTGCAGTGGCTGGAGGACCAGGCGAGGTGGCGGCTGGCAGAGCAGGCAGTCCGACATTCGCATGAGGATAAACTGAGAGGAAAAACTGGGGAGCGAGACAGACCACGCATGCAACCCAGGGTTCCAGCACGGGGAAATAAAACCCCAAAGCCTCTGACTGAAAACACCTGTGGGGGTTGCAGCAGCAGCGGGAGAGACTCCCAGCCTCACAGAAGAGTTCATTGGAGAGACCCACAGGGTCCTAGAACGTACACAAACCCACCCACGCAGGAATCAGCACCAGAAGGGTCCAATTTGCTTGTGGGAAGTGGGGGAAGTGACTCAAAGCCAGCAGAGAGCTAAACAAGTAGCACTGTTCCCTCTCAGACCCTCCCCAACACACAGCGCCACAATGCAGCAACATGGATTGCCCCACCCTAGTGAACACCCAAGGCTCTGCCACTTACTATGTAACAGATGCGCTAAGACAAAAAAATGAAAGAACAGATCAAAGCTCCGGAAAAAATACAACTAAGCAATGAAGAAACAGCCAACCTATCACATTCAGTGTTCAAAACACTAGTAGTCAGGATGCTCACAGAAATGGCTGAATATGGTCACAAAATAGAGGAAAAAATGAAGGCTATGAAAAGTGAAATAAAGGAAAATATATAGGGAACCAACAGTGATGGGAAGGAAACCGAGACTCAAATCAACGGTTTGGAGCAGGAAAAAAGAAACATTCAGCCAGAACAGTATGAAGAAATAAGAATTCAAAAATATGAGGAGAGGCTTAGGAACCTCTGGGACAACTTCAAATGTTTCAACATCCAAATCATAGGGGTGCTGGAAGGAAAAGAAGAGCAAGAAATTGAAAATTTATTTGAAAACATAATGAAGGAGAACTTCCCCAATCTGGCAAAGGAAATAGACTTCCAGGGAGTCCAGGAAGCTCAGAGAGTCCCAAAGAAGTTGGGCCCAAGGAGGAACACACCAAGGCACATCATAATCACATTATCCAAGATTAAAGATAAGGAGAGAATCTTAAAAGCAGCAAGAGAAAAGGAGACAGTTACCTACAAAGGAGTTCCCATTAGACTATCAGCTGATTTCTCTAAAGGAAACTATAGGCAAGAAGGGGCTGGAAAGAAGTATTCCAAGTCATAAAAGACAAGGACCCACATCCAAGATGACTCTATCCAGCAAAGCAATCATTTAGAATGGAAGGGCAGATAAAGTGCTTCCAAGATAAGTTCAAGTTAAAGGAGTTCATCATCACCAAGCCCTTATTATATGAAATGTTAAAGGGACTTACCTAAGAAAAAGGTAAAAGACATGAACAGCAAATGACAACAAACTCACAACTATTAATAACCGAACCTAAAAACATAACAAAACAAAGCAAAAACAAAAACAAACTAAGCAGACAACTAGAACAGGAACAGAACCACAGAAATGGAGATCACAGTAAGGGTTATCAGTGGGGAAGGGGAGGGAGGAGAATGGAAGAAAAGGCACAGGGAATAAGATCAATAAATGGTAGGTACAAACTAGACAGGGGGAGGTAAAGAATAGTGGAGGAAATGGAGAAGCCACAGAACTTATATGTACGACCCGTGAGCTTGAATTAAAGGAGTGAGGATGGGCGACAGTGTGCAGGGTGGAGGGGACTACAAGGAGGGAAATGGAACAACCATAATAGCATAATAAAAAAATATTTTAAAATAAATAAACTATTTTAGACATGTGACAAGCAGAAAAATTTAACCCATAATCAAGGACAAAAATAGTAAATAGATACAGATCCTGAAATGACTCAGAGGTTAGAATTAGTATATAAGAACTTTGAAACAGATATTTTAAATATGTTCAAAGACATAAAGGAAAATATCATCTCAATGAGTGAGCGGATAGGGAATCTCAGCAGAGAAATTGAAGCCATAAAAAGAAATAAATGGCAATTCCAGAAACAAAACACACAAAATCTAAAATGAAAAATTTAATTGGGGGATCAGATTAGATATGGCAGAAGAAATGGTTAGCGAACTCAAAAACAGATACATCCAAATCATCCGGTCTGAAGAACAGAGACAAAGAAGATCAAACAAAAACAAGCAGAGCCTCAGTGACCTGTGGACTGACACACAGGTGAGAAAGTCTCCAAAGAAGAGAAGAAGAATAGGAGCAGAAAAAGATATTTAATGAAAGTATAATAAAAAATTTCCTCTGATTTGGTGAAACACATCAAACTACAGAGCCAATGGTCCAGAAAACAAAACCAAGGCAAATCAGTCAAAATTTTTAAACTAAAAAATAATAGGGGGGGGGGGGAATCTTAAAATGCAGGGGGAGGTAAAAGAGAAGGAAGAAATGATCCATCACATTCAGAACAACAAGTCAGGTGATGGCTGACTTCTCATCGGAAACAATGGAGGCCAGAAGACAATGTGATGGAATTTCTAAAGCTCTGAGGTTCGAAAAAAGATGACGTTTTCAGAGAAACGAAAGCTGAGAGAATTCATTGAGGACAGACCTTCATTACAAGAAATACCAACAGAAATTATCCAGTGTAAAGGAAAGTGATACCAGGTGAAAACTCGGAGCTGTGAGAATGACTGAAGAACACAAGGAAGGTAAACATATGGATAAATGCAAAAGACGGGTTTATTTCCTCTCTTGAGTTCTGTAACAGACAAATGACTGTTCAAGTAAAAACACTAGCATTATAGGGTGAGATTTATAACATATGAAATAAAATATAAGACTTAAACCCAACCATGTCAATAATTATATTGCATAAAGGTGTCCTCCTAACGCAATATAAAATATGACTGTGAATAAACACTCCAATTAAAAGGAAGAGATTGTCCAATTAAAAGGCAGCGATTATAAAGCAAGCCCCAATTATCTCCTGTCTGTAAGAGACATGTTTTAATATAAAGGCACAAACAGGTCAAAAGTAAAAGAACAGAAAGACAGACCAAGCAAATGACAAGCACCCAAAAACTAGCATGGCTGTATTAATATTAAACAAAGCGGACTTTGAACCAAGGAGTATTGCCAAAGATAAAGAGGGACATTTCATTAAAAGGTAAAAGGGTCTCAGACGCTGGCTGGCGTAGCTCAATGGATTGAGTGCGGGCTGAGAACCAAAGTGTCACAGGTTCGATTCCCAGTCAGGGCACATGCCTGGGTTGTAGGCCATGGCCCCCAGCAACTGTACATTGATGTCTCTCTCTCTCCCCCTCCCTCCTCCCTCCCCTCTCTAAAAATAAATAAATAAAATCTTTTGAAAAAAAGTAAAAGGATCTGTTCAAAATGAAGACATACAAATATACACGTATGCTCTTTGTACAGATACATTGGTGTTTTTCTCTTAACTCTCAGCGGTCTCTCCATCCTGCCCTGCTTCAGGCCACCCCCCTGTGCTCAGGAGTCGGGAGAAACACCATCTGCGTTGCTCAAACCCTCTTGCCCCTCCCGGGTCCTCTGTGTGACCACGGGCTCGAAGAAACAGATGTTCTCAAGTGAGGTCTGGCCGGCAGAAGCGAGGCCAAAGCTTGGTATTTGCTTCTCCTGCCGGTAAACAGAGAGAAGTGCTTGGTGTCTTACTCTTTGCTTTTTGTTTTGTTTTGTTTTATTTTGTTTTGTTGTTTTGTTTCTGTTTCACACCAATGACAGCAGAGGCCTCAGTGTCTAGGAGCGAGCCGGGTGTCCGCTGGCAGGGAGCAGGGTCTCCCTGCTGCTACCGAGGATCAGAGGAGGCGCGCTGGAGCGGGAACCCCCTCCGCGGTCCTGGCTGGGGTGCCCTCCTCAGGGCGGGGCCCCATGCTGGGGGTGTGGCCCTGGAGTCAGCTGCTTCCCTGGCGGTTCGAGGCTGCAGTGTGCTCTGAGGACACATTCTGGAAAGGGCACCGTGGAACCTGCTCCTCACCACGCCCAGGGATTCCCCTGGCCAGTCAAGGGCCTGCCGTCCGCTCTGCCCCGTGTAAACTAGCCGGAGAGGGATCAGCTTTCACCTTGACCCTGACAGATCTAGGTACGCTACTCTAGGAGCCGAGGTGGTCCAAGGCAGGTACCCCAGAGTACCCTTTGGTGGTAACGAGGGTGTGCTTGGACATCGCTCCTGCTTCCTTCTTCTTCAGGTGGGTTTCTGTGGTGCTTTGAGGCCTCGCTGTCTCATCTGGAAGTTTCCCCGACTTTCTCAGGCTTCCTCACACCTCCTCCACCTGTGTTCCCACCACGTGTTGCCTTATTTTTAGTAGACTTTTACATGTATCACATTATTGACTTACAGTTTATCGTGTAAAAACCGTCTTCCTCCTTCACAGGTCTGTACAACCCTTGAGACAACAGGAGATCACGTGTGTGCCAGCACTGCCTGTCCCCAAGAATAGGGCCGGCATACCACACATGTTCGGTGCAGCATGGGCCAGGTGGCCTGGGGGGCCCCCCATGGAGTGGCTTCCTGGCCCCAAAAGGACAAATGTCACCTGACCAATACTGACCCCTGCGGGTGCCAGTCCCTGTGCTGAGCATTTTCTGCTGAAGAAAAATGATGACTCGTCACCCCCACCCCCGACAAGGCGGCACTATCATCACCCTCAGGTATAGATGACGGAACAGAAGCCCAGTGCTCCTCACGTCAGCTTCTGCTGGGGACACAGAGGGATCTGCCCAGCCACCCCGCCTGTGGCCCCAGCCACGTCACCTGATGTGCAAAGGCCACTGGTGGAACCAAGATGGACCCCGACTCTGAGGAGAACAGCAGAGAGGAAGACCCAGCCCAGCCCTGGTGAGGGCCCCCCACCGCCACGCCCAGGCCGCCCTGCTCCGTGCCCACCTCTGGCCTGGACTGGGCCCCGGGCCCCTTGCCGGCCCCCTTGCGCTGTCCGTATCACAGACCCCAGACTGTCCTCTCAGTGCCCTGACCTTGACTTTCCCGACTCTGGACAGAGAGGGTGCTTGTAATTAAATTCTGTTCCCAACTCCCTGGTCCCACGGACGCAGTCATGGCTTCGGCATTGGCCGGTGGCGGAGCCCTCAGCTGCAAGCTGGCCTGCCCACGTGCACACCAGCAGCCTGGGAAGGGGTCGGGCCCCCATTGCCAGGTCTGGGGGTGCCCACACCAGTGTTCCCTCTGCCCACCAGCAGTCAGAAGGATGCCCATCCCCGCTCCTCAAGCGGCTGATGAATCATGGCCCCAGCTCTCTGGCAGCAGGTGGCAGACTGACCTCATCACCCGCGGTGGGGGGCGGGGGGGGGGGGGCCTGACAGTGGAATCTTCCACGTGCTTCTGTGAGCATTTCTGTGTATGCTTCTAGCGGGTTTTATTAAGCATGAATCCGGACGGCTCCAAAGAGCCTGCTGTTATGATCACAACTCATTTAAGGGAAGAAAGAGGAAGGCAGAGAGAGAGTCAGCAGGTCCACAAAGCTGAGCGCGGGCAGAGGTGAAGGGCAGGCAGGCCCCTCACCACATGTCTGGCCGGGGCCTGACTCAGCTTCCCTGGTTCAAGTTTTTTCATGGCTCTTTGGACAAGGGGTGCCTCTCATCAAATCACGTTCCTAATTTGTTGGTCCCACGAACGCAGTTGAGCCTTGAGAAGCCCACTCTCCTCTAAGAGGGCTTCAAGGACGACTCCAAGTCCTGAGCCCTGTGACGGGTGGTCCATCTCCTGATGGGGGCGGGACGCCACGGGCGTGGCCTGTCTCTTAGCCAGAGGTCTGCTGGGAGATCAATCATTCATCAGGCGATCAGCTAGGGGCTCTTGGTCGGCGCTGTGCAGGGAGCTGGGCGGAGAGAAGGGTGAATGACTAAAAGGCAGGAGATGATATTTTTCAGCCAGAAGGGTTCAAAATGTCACGATGGCCTGGCTCATGATCAGGCTGGCTGGTGCCTGTCCAGAGGCTGGAAAGCCCCGCAGGAAATAAGAAGTAAGTGGAAAAATAAAGCCCAAAACTTGTAGGATGACCAACAAGTCACCGGATCCCTAGGTTTGTGCCAAAACTGGTGGATGTAACACTTGGTTAATACAAAATAGTTTCATCGGTTATGAAACATAATGATGAAAGGAGCATCGGAGAACCACCACTCAGCTGAAGAACCAAACCAACACCTTCACGACGGCCCAGCTTGTCTGCTCCTGATCGGCGGGCCTGTGATAAGCAAAATCTCGAAATGTGTGTTTCTCGCTTTGACTTTTAAAAGTGGTTTATGAGCCTGGCTGGCTAGCTCTGTGGATTGAGCGTGGGCTGCGAACCAAAGTATCACAGGTTCGATTCCCAGTCAGGGCACATGCCAGGGTTGCAGGCCATGACCCCAGCAACCACACATTGATGTTTCTCTCTCTCTCTCTCTTTCTCCCTCCCTTCCCTCTCTAAAAATAAATAAATAAATCTTTTAAAAAATAAACTTGTTTTTTAAAAAAAGTGGTTTCTGTATGTATCTTTAAGCACTACATTGTTTCATGTCCCGTTGTTGAGCTTTATGAAAACGGCGGTACCGTAACGATTACCCAGCCTTCTTCGACTTGCTTTTTTGCACTCCAAGTTTTTTCCAAGATTCATCCAGTTGCTACAGTTTGTTCCTTCATAACACTTTATAATATCAATGCAATTGATTTGTATATTGATCTTAAGATGAAACCCAGTCATCTTGCCAAAACACTTCACTTGCGGAGTTTTTAACGCAGACTGATCCTTACCACCTGTCAGTCATGATAGTTCTTTCTTTCCTTTCCTGTCCCACTACATGTACTTTTATTTTCTGACTGTGCGCGCTAGGACTCCTGCTACCATAGAAATGGTTATGGTGGTATGTTCCCTGTTCCTGAATGTACAATCCATCCCTCTGGCATCTCACCCCTGAGAATGGCGTGGCTCTCACTGCGATAAACACCAGTTGTCAATCACTAAGGAAGTCTCCTCCCACCCCTACGTCACTGCACAAAGTGGGCAAAAGGGAGTTTACGCTCGTGCCTATGCAAACACAGGTGACCCTTGTACTACTATGAATTGGTTGTTGCATTATGTGTTTGCATTACTGCTGTGAGCCCTCTTGGCCCGCCCCGTACACATGGCAGACAGATGCCAAGGGGCAGAGTGACCTCTGCTTGTTTTCAACAGCTATCTCATTCCCACGGCAACCCCACGGGACAGGAAGTATTAATAAGGTGTAAGGTTAGTATCGTAACTCCCTATAAATAATAATCAGAACCTAAAACACGTTGATCGTTCTCCTATCAAATTACAGACTGTTTTTCCTGTATTTCAGTTGTTTTTCCTTCTGTGGTTACTTTCTTCCTGAATTGCCTCTTTCAGTCATTCTGGTAGGGAGAGCCCGTCACACACCCTGGTTTTTGTGGAACTGTCCCTTTTGCTCTTTAAAAAATGTGTTACTATGAAAATGTTCAAACATGGCGAAGTTGACAGAATTCTATGGTGAACACATGTTGACTCACCTTCTAGATCCTACCATTAAAATATTGCACTTGTTTTGTCAAGATCTCTCGAACTCTTGAGCCCTTATCCATCTATCAAGCCATCTTAGTTTTTGATACATTTCAAAGTCAATTGCACACACCTGGACCCTGCCCCCACGTCCTACAGCCCACCTGTCCTTTATGCCAGAGCTTCCAGAGTTAACAAAGAACCTTTGCAAGCAAGCCCCTCCTAGTAGTCAGGCCCCCTCATCTACATCAGCCTCACCGGACCCCCACAAGGGACACATTCCAAGAGAGGAGGCCAGCTCGGCAAGTGGCCCCCCGTCAAGAGCTGGCATCTGCAGAGAACACACGCAAGTCCCCACCCTGTCACTGCCTCACTGCTTGAGTCCCCACTGAGAGGACTGAGTGCTTTCATTAAAAGCATGCTCTGTAGCACCAAATGTCCTTGGGGAGACATCATTGAGTCCGGCTTCCTGTGATGCACACCTTTGGTTTGGATGAGCTCTGCCTTCACGCCGGGGAGTTGAGCTGGACGCTGAGCGAGTGAGCAGCCAGGAAAGAGAGGGGCACAGAGTGTGTGCCCTGTCTAGGGGAGCAAAGCCTGATGGGTGGCCCAGGAAGCCCCCAAGCACAAGGGGCAATCCCTACCCCTTCCTGAGCACTTACGTGGGCAGGTGCCGTTCTTAGCACTCTGCATGTCATCATCCAACCCTCACAACCCTTGATCGGAGGTTCCAACACTGCCCTTATGTTACAAGCAGAGAAAATGCATCCTAAATGGATAACTCGGATCTCTCGGCATACAGGTGGCAGAGACAGAACTTACACTCTGGGCCTTACAGCTCCACAGCTAAGACCTCGGCAGTGCACCTGTTGGGTGGGGTCTTGGACCGAGCATGCGGAAACCATGTTTCATGGTCCAGCTGCAGCCAGGTGTGGGACAGGTGGAGGTGACATTTGCCCCCGCTGAGCTGGGCTTGAATCCAGGTAACCCAAGACTGAACCGGGCAGGGGCAGGGGAGTTTTGCTCCAGGCTGGGTGAAATAGACTTCAGGACTCCTTTCCTGTCGCCAAAAGGGAGCCAAGCCCTCGAGGGGCCCAGCAGAGCAGAGCGTGTGCTGCGAGAGCTCGGCCACTCCTCCTAAGAGCACAACACACGGAGGTGCCTGACTGCTCCCCAGATGAAGACTGGAGACACCGTAAGCTATGATATCTGACAACGGGACAAGCGGTTTTCCGAATGCTGGAACGAACAGCACCCGAGGGAAAGAAGGCGAGGAGCCAAGAGAGATGAGGGGAAAGACTGGTAATGCTCTATTTAAGCCAAAGCAGACATGCCCCGATGCGCTGGCTCCAAGGTTTTGGAAGCAAGGCTGGAAGGGGAGGCGGGGCCACAGCCACGGTGGTTTTCAGGAACTGGCCGAGGGCTGCAGAGGCGCTGGGAGCCCCGGGGAGCTTTAAGAAAGAGGAGCATGGCCCAGGAGCTGCCCTGGAAAGCCCACGGCAGGTTCTTGAGGATCCAGCAAACATCCCAGGACACGGGTGTCGGTTCTCCCTCCTTGCCCAGCCTCGCCCCTCCTGTCTGCATCCCAGGGGTCTGAGTTCACTGCCCGGGCACCTCAGGTGGATCGCCACAGGGAAGAAAGACGATTTCCACTTCTCATCTCACTTTACTTTGGACCCACTTTGCTCCCGGCACAGGGCGTACTCACCCTGCTTCCTGCCGTCTGTGGCCGGAAGAGAGGGCAAGGTCCCCGGAACGAGACACCGAACCCTGTGATGCTGTGCATCTTCCTGGCAGGGAGAAGGCAGAAAGGAGACGGACCTCAGTTAAGGCTCCCCGGATCTCCGGGTCAAGGGTTTCAGTCTCTGACAAAGTAACTACCATGTCGGTGTGGATGCTGTCGCATAAACACATGTTCTTGTTTTTCTTCTCAATGACAGTTTACATTCTGCGGGGGGGTCCACCCGCAAGGCCCCCCTCAGCCACCATGAATGAGAATAAGTCAACCAAGACATGATCTGCCTGGGGAAGAAAGGTGGCCAATCTCTCAAAGGAGAAGGGCCAAGAGGCTTTTCCTCAATGGGCTTATATTGGGTTCATTTGCACAGGAATACAGGTGAAGCTCATTAATCATTATCAGGCAGTAAGGATCAAACAGTAGATAACATACAAAGAACTCTGAGGGCCTATTTTAAGGCAGGGCCAGATAGCTAAAGAGCTATAAGACTTTGAGGAACAAACTCACTTCTTGCTTGGACCCTTGTCATTTAATTGAGAGCATTCTAAACAGAGCAGGTTTCACAGGATTTTACATATTCTTTCTCAAGTCTGATGGCCTGGGGAACCCGCCCTTTCCAGCACAGGGCTGCACCGCCCTCTGTCATTGTTTCAGGCTTAAGTCAGGCAGGGGGAATAAGGCAGCCAAGAGATTAGGAGACTTCTCGCAGACAGAATGAGGACTCAGGCTTGTCAAAGCTGAGGGGCAAGGGTCCATCACCCCCTTTTGCTATGGCCTTCCAAGTCCTTCCCTGGGGCCTCCCTGTGATTGTGCCTGTCTTAGGTCGTTCCCTCCTTGGGGAATCTTACCCGTCATTGTCTAACCAAACATTGGGGGCCAGGTAGGGTGAAGAAAAAGGAGCAGAAGCAGCACTCCTGCCAGAGAGATAAGTTTTGTCTCCTTAGTGGCTTCTGGTCCGAAGGTCGCTCACTCAGCCTTAGCCATGGGGGGTTACAGCTCCTGAAACCAGGCAGGGCGGTTCCCAACACATTCAATGCTATTTTGTATTAGTTTCAGGTATACAGCTTTACATAATCACGTACTTTGCAAAGTGTTCCCAGCTGGTATTTCCAGTACCCACCTGGCACCATACAGTCAGTAAAATATTACTGACTATATTCCCTATGCTGTATTTTACAGCCCCATGGCTGTTTTGTGACTACCAATCTGTTCTTCTCAATCCTTTCAACTCTTTCACCTAGTTCCCCAAACCCCCTCCCTCTGGCAACCATCAGTCTATTCTCTGTGTCTATGTCTGTTTCTGTTTTGTGTGTTCATTTATTTTGCTCTTTCGAAGTCACATGTAAGTGGGATCACATGTTATTTGTCTTTCTCTGTCTGACTTATTTCACTTAGCATAATATCCTCTAGGTCCATCCACGCTGTCACAAATGATATGATTTTATTCTTTTTCTGGCCGAGTCATATTCCATGTATGTTTGGCCGTGGCCATTTTGTCCACTCACCCACTGATGGTCACTCAGTGCCTCCATAGCTCGGCCGTTGTAAATGACACTGCAATGAACAACACATATATTTTCTATAATGGCTTTTTCTAAACATGACTCTTTAGCAAGATTTAGTGTCAAAGTGGCTGCAAATGAAATTTCAGGCATCTCTTAAGATATTAAAAGAAAAAAAGTTGCAATCATTAAGCTAAATTAAAACAATCACACAAATGGCCACTCAACCCTAAGGAAGGAGAAGGACGCTCTTGTTTGGCTGATGTGTTGGATGGTTTCCATGGTGATGAGCATCCCCGCACAGAGCTGGGTGAGTCGGTGTGGCTGGTACACAGGCAGGGAAGGGCAGAATTAAGTGTGGAAAGGCAGTGGCATGTGAGGCTGGAAAAGGGAGAAGGGTTCCCATCGCAGGCCTTGTCATTAGGACCGGTTTTCAAAAACCAACGTGTGCTCAGTGAAGTGTTCTGAGCAAACATGTGATGTAGCAAGCAGGCTCCAAGACGGTCCCTGGTGATCCCCCCTCCCGTGATGTTTACACCGTGGTCTTATCCCCACCCTTTGACTGTGTGCTGGGTGGAGAGTTGCCTCTAATAAAAAGAGCAGAAATGATAGGAAGTCATTGCTGAGACTGGGTTATAAAAAGACTGCGCCTTCTACCTCGGTCCTGGGGAAAGTCAGCAGCCATGCTCTTGAGCAGCTATGGCAAGGGACCTATGACCCACGTGGCAAGGGACCAATGGCTTCAGCCCACGTCCACCTGCGTGAGCTGGGAGCCAAACTTCCCTCCACCCAGCCCTGCAATGCCTGCAGCCCAGGCCAGAGCAGACCCAGAACCACACAGCTGAGCCACTCCGGGATCCCTGGGACTCAGAAGCTGCAAGGTAACGAATGCTTGTTGTTTCCAGCAGCTAGATTTGGGGGATAACTTCTTATACACCAGTTGACAACAATTACAGATGATCTGTGTATTATACAATCAGTCCTGGCACATTGTGGAGAATGGAGACTGTGGAGATGGTGGCCTGGTAGGCATTTTAGGGACAGTTAGGAGGAAGGGCACACCCAGTGATGACCAGCTGGCCTGTGAGGGGTGAGGGAGGGGGAGGAGGCAGAGGAGATGCCCTGGTTTCTGGCTTGAGCATGCTGGGGGACAGAGAAACCCCTCACTGGCCAAGTAGCAGGAGTGGAGGGAGCGATGGGGAGCTCCTGCTGGGAAAGGTCGATCTGGAGACACCTTTGGACGCCCAGGTGGCGGCAGCGCACAGCAGTGGGAGGTGTGAGTCAGGAATTCCAGAGGCGGGGTCAGCAGCGGGAGCTACGGGTTTTGCACTCGATGGCATCTGGGCAGGAAGGGGCGGAGGACAGGGGTGCAGGCTCCGGCCAGGCAGCTCCACAAAACTTATGTATCCATTCCTCAGTTTCCCGGTCTGAAAACAACAGACTCGTGGAACACGTAAGTGAGCTACCCCGTAAGGCACCTAGTGTATAGTAAGTATTGTTGAAGAACAGCTCCTCTGAATTAGCGTCTTTGGGGAAAGGAGGAGAATTCCCAACGGCAGGATGGTCTGGGAAGTCCGCATGAATCGGTTCCCAGTGTTTTGGTGCAGCTGCAGCATAGCTGAGCATCTGTCAAGACAAAGCTGCTGCCAAAAAGCTCAGCTCTGTTTGTGAAAGGGCCGCGCAAACAAAGCGTGGCATGGGTCTGCTTTCGGGATCCAAGACAAATGCAGCAGGAAAAAGCATCCCACAGTCCTTTCTCGAGTAGAACGAACAGTCTGTTGTTTGAAGGAGCCGTGGGTGAAGAGCAGGTGTTGACTGCTTGTAAAGTATCCATCACAGCCAAGAAACACCTTCACAGCAACCTCTAGGCTGGTGGTGGCCACTGCCTGGGCCCCGAGGCCCTGCCAAAATGACAGTCTGGGAAGCCTTCCTGGAGGAGGCGTGTGTTTATCTTGGTGTGGTTGGCATGGATGAGGGAGAGGAAGGTCATTCGGGCCAGCAAGAAAAACCAGTGAGGACTGTGTTCGTGAGCAGGTGGTCTCTGTGGGCAACTGGGACACAGTCCTACTAGGGCCTATCTGTGGTTTGGGGTCTTTGTGCCCCCAAAACCAGTGAGGAACT
This sequence comes from Phyllostomus discolor, assembly GCF_004126475.2. NCBI lineage: Eukaryota > Metazoa > Chordata > Mammalia > Chiroptera > Phyllostomidae > Phyllostomus > Phyllostomus discolor. The sequence continues at coordinate 204,552,911 of NC_040906.2, forward strand.
TGTGCAGCAAGACACGGAGGCCTCTTCCTGAGCCTGAGCCTGGAGACAGGACTGGCTGGTCCCCATGTTCGAGAGCCTATCAATGGGCTTTGTGAGCGGGGGGATTAAGCCTGTGTTCCTGCCCAGGGAGCTAAGCCAGCCTGGTGACATCGCTCCTTGGCCATCTGTCCCCATCTGGCTGACACGCCCCACGTGTGGGCTGAGCAAGTTCCCCGGGGACTGGAGCAAGGCTCAGGCTGGAGGTGGGAAGAGTCAGCATTCTCTTGGGGCGCCCAGCATCCCCCAAAAGTGGGCCAAGGAGTTCAGGGCAGGGCATTCGCATCATCTGCCAGCCACGCCCTCTGTTCCATTTGCTATGTGACCTTGGCAAACTAACTGACCTCTCTGAGCTTATTTTCCTTCTCTGTAAGTGGGCTTAACAATGAACAACACAATGCGCTTGAAGAGCTCAGAAGCAGCCTGAACTTCCAGACTCCTCTCTCCCGCCCCAAGGCGAGCCCTGCAGCCTGGACTTCCTCCACTCCCAGCCGGGGCCGCTCTGCTTTCCCCAGCGTCAGCAAGCTTTGAAGCCTCTGGCAGAGGAACAAGGTCCGCACCGAGGGGTCACAGTGGCACAGCTGTTGGTCACCAGAGCCGCCTCTTGTCCATGATTCACTTTCTCCAAAAAGGAAAGACCAGCAGAAGATGTCAGCAACGAGGAGGAGGGTTTCTGCAACTCTCTGGGCTCCAGTTCGTTTCCGATCTGAATGTTTCCTCGGCCGTTTCCCACACCATCCGCCCGCCGCACACAGTCTCACCGCCCGGTGACAGGCGGCCTGTGACCACAGTGGCCTTCTCGCCACCTTCCTATCACTGCTGTTCTCCGGGGCCACACAGATGCCCTGCGCGCAGGGCGATGCCTGCACCCACGCCGAGTCTTCCTCAGCAGCGTCCCCCAGCACTTCCCTCCCTCTGGGCCACGGCGTGCGGGCCACACGTGGGAGCGCCACGCCCGCGTATGGCTCGCCCTGCTGCCCAGTCCGTGGCCCTTTGCAGTCCATGTCCTTGGCCGGTGCCGGCTCTTAAAGCCATTAACACGCTTTTTCTGGGAACTTCCCTCCCTCCTGGGCCCAGGTGGGGACTGGGTCTCCTAAGAGCATTACTAACAGTTTTAGCTAACGTTTCTGCAGTACCTACTAGGTGCCGGGCACAGCGTTCCGCGGCTCATTTCCCCATCCGGCGCTGGAAGAAACTGCGGGAAGGAGGGGTTTGCCAACGTGGCAGACACGTCATCAGGACGCAGAGCACCTGGGCGGGGCCTTGAAGCCCTCGAACTGAGTCTGCGCCCTTCTCCGCCGGCCGCCTGCGCACTCTAGACGGGACCTCACGTCCCACTGCCCCGGCTGAGCGTCAGCAAACCCGCAGGCCCGGCCTAGCAGGGCGGAGTCTTGTGTCCACGCTTTCAGCATGGAGACCGAGAGTGTGTCGGAGGCAGGCAGAGGCCCGCGGTGCCGCGTGAACTAACGGAGTGACCATCTGTCTCCCTCCCTCCTGCTCCGGGCAGCCAGGTCGCCGGCCACCAGGACAGACATGCAGATGCTACACCCGAGGGGAGAGCCCTGTCATAGGGACTTTGCGCCGCCGCCAGTGGGGTGGCTGCGCTGCCAGCCTGGATCCCATGGACGTCCCGGAATCTGGGCTGCATTAGCACCCCAAGAGGCCCCATACCGGGGAAGATGGTCCTCCCCGCACCTGCGCAAGTCACTACAAATGAAATCCCACCCAACCGCACGGCAGGAAGGCCTGCAGAGCTGTGATTGCACCTGGCGGCCACTTTACCTTTTGAACATCATGTATCAGATTCTTTAAACGAAAAAAAGCCACTTTACGGGTGCTCTGAGCACCCTCTGGAGCTGCCCTTCAGGCAGCCTAGCACTTCTTGTCTCCGTATTTATAATAAACTCCCCTCTTCACTCGAGTGGCCCGTAATGGTTTCTGCTCCTTGTCCTGAACTCCACTGAGTGGCTGAGCCAACCTGAATTTATAGCAGGTTCTGAGCTTAGCCCCTGCCCGCACCCCACCTCCACCCCTACCCGGTGCTGAGCTCCTTGCAAAAACAGCAACCATCTGCAATGCATTCTGAAGGCGATGGATGCTATGTTTGACCCATTGCCGCAAGTCCTGTTGTGTTCCATTGAACAACTCAACGTGAGTTGTTAATTACATCTTCCCAGACACGAGGAAGAGGATGGGAATGGGACCACCCTGGGGCCAGGAAACACCACGCACTGAGGCGCTCCTGGAGGCGGTTCGAGCAGCAGGTTTCTCCGAACACGCGCACGCGCACACACGCACACACCTACAATTGCTCGCTCGCATTCAGGGAGAAGAACAGTAGGTGCCGTGCCCACAGTGGCCTCGCGAGCAAGTTGGCCGGGGCCGTGAAAGGTGCCGAAGTGAGCAACAATGTCTGTTTTTTCGTAGCTGCAGGACCCAGCACCCCCAAGTCACTTGACATGCACAGCGCCCCGGAACCGTAGTCCCATTTTGAAGGGATGCACTCAACCACCATGGCTGCCTTCTTTTCCCACGCCCGCCTTTGCCAAGGGCCGGGTGCTGGGAACAATGGAAACGCCTCCTCTCGAGGTGCTGGAGGCCACCGTTCAACTCAAAACGGTGTCCAAACCGCCCTCATCTTGTCCACGCCTTGCTCCCAACTCTCGGTGGGAGCCCAGCGGCCTCCGTTCTCGTCTCTCTCACCTTCTGGGTGCAGCTCTCCCCGCCGCCTGCCCACACTCGGGGCTGGGCTAGTCGGTGCCCGTGATCTCTGGCTCTCTTCTGTGAGCATCTATCTGTCCCAGGCTCTGCCTAGCAGCCTTCCAGGTGCCACCTTCTCCAGGAGGGACTCTGGGAATCTCGTAGGGCTGCGTCAGCTGCAGGACAAGATCTGACGGCCATTGGGACCCGGGCCAGCACTAAGGCCAATCTTGCTCTGCCACGTCCTTGTGAGCAAAGCGCCCGCCCTGTGCCTGGGTGAGGCATGAACCCTGCAGGGTGCTGACGCCTTGGGCGACTGCCTCTGGTGGGAAGGGCCCCTCCCTGGGGGTGAAGGCAGCTATCCCTTGCTGGACGGCTTTGTCCCTTGTCTTGCCTCTGGAACTTTAAGTACATTAGGGTACAAACGCTTCGCTAACTCACAAAAGGTGCTCGAGGGCATATGGGGGCTCCGGTATGGTTACCGAATAACCAAACAAGGGAATTGTTCCCCTTGTGTCACCTCCCGAATACTCTGATTTGACGCTGTCACTGACTTGGCTGAGCTACTAGAGCATCTGAAAGCCAATGGTTCCAAACTTCAGTTTGCAAGAGGATTCCCTCAGGATGTTCACTAACCTTCAGATTTCTGGGTCCCAGGAGGTGTGGGAAGGAAGGGGGAGCCCAGGAAACTGCCTTTCAACATGTCGCTCCCCTGAGTGACCAATGCGGGGTCTCCCACCTGCTCAGAGATGCAGTGACGGCAGCACAAGTTTTTAATTTGTGACTTTACATGCACACCATGTACACACACATACACACTGCATACATACCTACACATGTCCACACATGCCACACACATACATACATACTCACACAGCACACATCTATAATTAGATGTGCCCGAGTGGATTGGCCACTTTTGCTTCTAGAAGGCTCTGCATATATGGGGATAATTGGACGTTCTTGTCCCTGTGTGCAAACAGATGTGCGGGGGTGCTGGCTGTCCAGCACAGGACAGTGGCCTGCTTGTCACCACCACTGTTCTAATTCTGGAGGCTTGGCCTTCAGGCCACAGGGAACTCAGATGCTTGGATTAGTAGCCAGGAGTGACATGAGGACAGGACGCAGAGGAGGCAGAGCTGGAGGGGACGGCCACCTGATGACCCGGCCCCGAGGGAGGGCCCAGCCTCCCACACACGGAGCCCAGAGGCAGGTGACGACGCCAGCCGGTGTGAGTCTGCCCAGCGTCCGAAGGTGGATCAAGAGGAGAGTGCCCTGCAGCGCCTCACGCTGCGGGGCCCACGGGGTGGCCGGGCCGGGCCCACAGCTGCAGGAGACACAGTCCCTACCACAGGCCATTCGAATGGCACCTGAAGACACTTCCTGTCACTCGAAGACCCACACGCTCCCTCCTTTCCTAGCCCTCACCCCCGGCCAGGCCCTGGGGCTGGCTCTGCTCAGGGAGCTCTGCCTGGCGGGTGTCGCTCTGGGGTGAAACATATTCAGGAGCCCTCTTCCCTGCAGCGAGTCCTGAACACGAGTGACTCCCGGGGGCTAGATGGGCGGGGAGGAGGGGCACGGGGTACGCAAATGCGGCCACGCTGGACAGCGCATCTGTGGGACTTGACTTCCATGCCGGGAGGGACTAGAAAAATAGATCTAAAATAGATCTAGGCCCTGGCTGGCATAGCTCAGTGGATTGAGCGCTGGCTGCGAACCAAAGTGTCGCAGGTTCGATTCCCAGTCAGGGCACATGCCTGGGTTGCAGGCCATGACCCCTAGCAACCGCACATTGATGTTTCTCTCTCTCTCTCTTTCTGCCTCCCTTCCCTCTCTAAAATAAATAAAATCTTAAAAAAAATAAAATAGATCTAAAACAGAGGTGACACTCGAGTGCAACTCCAGGACAGGAGGTTCTGGAATGCTCTTAGAGCACACCCTCCTGTTCTCCCTTTTCAGGTTTATTCTTCCTCCACACCTCCGCTGGGAAGATGTATCCGTGTAGTGGAGAAAAAGAGGAAAGGAGAGAGGACTGCGGTCACCGCCATTGCTCAAGTGCCCCTTCCTCAGTCACAGGGTGACGGAACACACGGAGCAGTCACTGACCCAGAGGGAAACTGAAACCATTTACCAGCCCGAGAACGACGGTCTTCGGGGGTCTGCCCCGCACGCCCATGGCTTCTGCCTGGGCTGGAGGGAGCCGCTCTGCTTTTCAACTGCTTCCTTCGTTTTTGTTCCGAGTACTACGGGGTGGGTGGGGGGAGATGGTATTCTAATCTGAATTGCTTCTAAACTGTTCCTTTTTTCCCCTTCTGGAAGAGTTCCTGCATAAATGCTCTCTCTCCGAGTTCATTTTCAGGGGCTTGTTTTTCTTAAAAAAAAAAAAGCCTACAGATTTTTCTCTGCAGACTTAACGTCTGAAACACACCCAGTTCCCTCTCAAATAGTTTCCTCTGTGCGTTTCTCCATGTGGGTCTATTCCAAATGGAGCCAGCGCTGCCACAGGCCAGACGGGGGCCCTTCCCGGGCCCAGCCGCGCGGCCAGGGCGGTTTCTGCAGGTCACAACCCAGAGAGGAAGCATGCCCCCCACCCGGACCCCTGCCGGGGTGCCCTCCATCTTCGGACAAATGACATTTCTACAAGTCCCCCTCCACGAGAAAAAAGTCTTGGATTCTCGGCTGCAGATCTGGAAACTTTGGCACACACCCCATGTTGCTATCGGGTACGGCCGTCAACCCCACCGATCACGGCCACTGATCACGGACACTGCACACCAGCCACGGCCCATGGACTCGCCTTCCCCAGGGTTCTCGCCCAGAGGAGAACTGGGCACGCTCGCACTGGCGAGGACGCGGGCTGGGAATGTGGAACACATTAGGCTAGAGACGGGAGCCTGGAAGGAATGAGCACGCTGCTGCTTCAGGCAGCTCGGCCGCACCTGATACTAATAAAGGAAATGCAGGCTGAACGGTATTTAAAGCAACCGTGCAAATTGGAACAGGCTCATCTGGTCAATAAAACAGGAAGGCGATCCAGAAGTCAGCAATAAATAAACTGAATAAACTGATTCGGTCATTTCTATTATTTTTGGTAAGCTATCCATGGGACTCCATCTTTTGAAAGATTTCACAAGTGTTTACTCCTTGTGTTGAACTTGAACTCTTCCCTTTGCATGGGAGCGGAAGGCTCCTTCAGAGCAGGGGTCAAGGGAAGGGCCTGGCGTGTCAGGGGCAGCCCCGTCTCATGCAAATTATGCTTCCTGCTAAATAGTTTTCAGATTCCCCAAAATGTACACAAAGACCACACTTGTTAAAATAACAACGATGAAGATGTTTGGAGTCTGAGCCAAGTACTTTACCTAAATTGCCTCATTTCACACTCCCCAAACCTCATTTGATGTTATGATTTCCATTCTATACGTGGGAACACTCAGACCCGGAGAGACCCAGGGACTTGCCCAGGGTCACGCACCTCGGGGACTCGGGAGCTGGCCAGTGACACAGGAATTCAGCTCCAGTCGGGCAGCCGACTCTGAGGCCTGTGCCCTTATGTCCTGAGACCCGCACCTGACACTCCGTGACCCAGGAGCTGAGAGCGTGGTGTCATCCTTCTGTCATTCCAGCCATGCTGAGAAATGCCTGGCATGTGACTGTGTGACGGACAGCCTTCCATGCGGCCAAACCATGACCACTCCGGCGTCAGCTACAGTCCCCATTGGGTCACACAGTCACCATTCCCTCTGTGTGGGACAGCGATGAGCACCTCCTCTCTTAACGTCCCAGTACAGGGTGGGGCAGACACAGGTTTACAGCTGTGTGTAAAACACAGTCTATTCTTGTATTGCCTTATTCATTATTGCATCATTTCCCTTACGAACAACCGTAAACCTACTTTTGCCCACCCTGTATATAATCCAGATTGTTGACTATGATCGCCATGCTGTACGTGAGGTCCCCAGAACTTACTCATCTGACAGCTGAAGTCTGTACCCTTTGACCAGCATCTCCCATTTCCCCCACCGTCCCCCCCCCCCACAGCCCCCAGGACCTGCCACTCCACTGTCTGTCTCCACGAGCTCAACATCTGCGGACCCCACTGGGAGGGGAGATTACACAGCTCTTGTCTCTCTCTGTCTGGCTTGTTTCACTCAGCACCACAGCCTCCAGGCCCACCCACGCTGCTGCAAATGGCAGGATTTTCTCCTTTTTCGTGGCTGAGTAACATTGCGTGGTACACACACATGACGCGCACCTTCTTCACCCGGCCATCGGGGGACGGACGCTCGGGTGGCACCAGATCCACACCGTGGCTCTCGTGCAGAAAGCAGCAGTGAACACGGGGATGCGGGTACCGCTTCCAGATCCTGTTTCCGTTTCCTTCGGCGCAGGCCTGGGGTTATCTTTCACTGCGTGAGGAGCACACACCAGCAGTTTGCACAAAGCAGAGGCAGTAAAATCAGCCAGGGTATGGTTTTATACAAAAGACACCAAGGTAATGCAGCAAAATTTTTGCAAATTTAGAATCCATTTGTAGAGACAACACTAGCAATGGATTGAGTTACAAGTCAAGATAGTGTATAATCGCCATTGAAATCATAGCCTATTTTAGCAAAGCCCAGAATTTTGTCATAAAAACCCAATGTGAGCGCCACCACCTGGCAACACCCAGATCTCCCGCACGATGAAGTCCGCGTGGCCGCTGCGTAGAAGCTGCTCTGTGAGCGCCGCAGTCTGCAGAACTCTGCAGTGAAGACAAAGAGAGGACATGTGGAGAGAGGAAGGAGGGGTCAGAGGTCAGGGAAGAAACGTGACGAGCCCCTGGCCTGTCCCCGCTTCCCCCTAGTCAGTCACGCTCCCCGCCCTCAAGGGCCACACCACCACACACCTGCTTTTCGTCTTTGTTGAAGTTGGGGGGTGGGGGGCAGAAGAGAAGGGAAAGGGAGAAGGAAATGGGAAAAGTGTTAAGGAAGGAATGAAAGAAACTCGCCAGGAGAAGAGAAAGTTTTAAATGGCCTTCGCTTTGCTCTGAAGGTGAGGACATGAAACAAAGTCACTAGAAGAACCCCCATCACTGTTCAAAATTTCGAGCAACGGCTGTATCCTGTTCACTCCTGTGGAGAGAACAGGCAGGAGGAAGGGCGTGGGTGTGCAAGGAATGCCGCAGAAAGTCACGCTGTAACCAGGGCTGCGTGCTTTCTAATGCTAAGACGATTTGCAAAGTTAGGTAATTTAGTCTCCTGTTATTCCCAACAGGGATTCTGAACACAAGGCGTGTAGACCTTGGAGGGATCAATAAACCTAAAAAGATGCAAATTAAGTTGCTGTGGTTTTTCCGGGAAGTGGTTCTGGAGCTCCCATGGGTTTCCCGAGCAACAGCCCCACCCTGGACCGCGGATCCAGACGGAGGTGTTTTAAAGGCTCTAGTTTCACAGTCCTCGCTTGGCCGGCATTTGTGAATCTGACCCCAGGGTGCCGTCCCCAGAAGGGTGAAACAGTGACTTTCTCAGACTCTCGGATATTTGTCTAGACACTTTTCTGGGTAGACATCCATATCCTTGAGCCACTTCTCTTAAGGTTTCGAGTGTTCTCACCGCAGGCCAGACCCTTCCAAGCATGCACCGGCCTGTCAGTTTCTCTCAGTGCATGGCACCCGTGGAGCCGGCACCCGCGGAGCCGGCACTGTGCTCCCACGTAAGTCCGACCAGCACAGGGGAGGACGGATTGCCTGCCGCATTTTGGACACCGGGCTTCTGCCGATCCAACCCAAGATCACATGGGCTTTCTGAGAGCTGCACAGCCCTCTGTCTTACGTCAAGTCCCTTTGACTAGTAAGTGTCCGACCCTCTTCATTTCGTGACCTCCGAACCCAGGCACTCTCGTTCCTCTCGTACTGGCGCAGTGAGTTCCAGACCACGAGAGGGCAGAAGGTCACGTGCTCCTCCTCTAAATTCTGTCTTGTGGGGTTCAGTGGCTCTTTGGCCGGTCACTGTATTGTAGGGTCCTGATTTCTCACCCAGTGTGACGGCTGTCCCTCCCGGCCTCACGCCCCCCGCTTAGCGTGACCTCGATGGCCTGTCCGAGCCACTGGCCTCGGTTCTGACGAGAAGGAGACCGAGCAGAAGTGGCTCCTCCCTGCCGATGCTGACCGAGGTTGGCCAATGAACCCGTGCTCCTTGGAGAGAAGGTGACCCGCCAGCCGTCAGTCTAGCTGATGTTGCGGCTCCGGGCTCACCCCTCTCCATCCTAGCGATTCGAATACCACACAACTCTTCCTCAGGGAACCGGCTGAAACTTAGATCCTCTCCTGATCTGGAGAACTCTCAGACAGTTCAGTTTGCCTTGTGGACACTAGCGCAGAAAGACAGATTTGGGCTCCGCAATTCAAGCTGCTCAGGAAAGGCACACAGAGGTGCTCCGGGGGATGGTGAGCGCCCCGTCTTTGAAGGGCGCCTGATGTCTGGCAAGTCACGGACCAGGAGTAGAACAGGGAAAATTCAGGTGTTATGCAAGTCGTTGAATTCCGCCATCCCGTACGGTGACTTGCAGTTCCAGACCTTTTTGCATGTGGACAGCTTCCAGCGGGTAACGAATAAGCCCAGTGCCACTTCGGGGATGGCGCGACTCAGAGCTCAGTGATGTCACCATGATGTCATCATGGCTGTACTCACGCTCTCTCTCTACCTCTCTCTCGCACGCATGCATGTGCTCTCACTCTTTCTGCTTCCTGGCTGTGTTGGCTCTGCCCTCGGCCTGCCTCTGTTCCTGCCTCCCGTTCCTGCCACGGTCAGATGCCACAGCATCCTACAGAGCCTGTGCACTCCTGCCTGCAAGTCTGGGGGAGAAGAGAGCATGTGTGGTCCAGCATTCGTGGCAAACGGCTTAAGACCTGAGCTGATAAGACCACAGCAGGCCATGTGTCTATCCTGCAGCAATCACTGTGGCCACAGAGGTGAGACGCACTGTTCGGGTTATCTGCCGCTGGGTGGCAAACCTCTCCAGAACCTAGGAACTCAAATAATAATCATCTCATCGGCACTCATGGTTCTGGGGGGTGGCAATTTGGATAAACTCAACTGGGTGAATCTGGCTTGAGGCCCCTCTAGGATCTGCAGTCAGATGGTGCCAACAGGTACCTGGAGCTGAAATGGTGGGGGAGGGGAAGATGGCGCTGGGAGCAGACGGGCGTGCCTCTCTCGGGCCTTCAGGAGCTTCCCAGCTGGGCCGGCCTAGACCCCCCCCACCCCCGCAGCATGGAGGTCTCACGCTGTCAGGCTGCTTCCCGGGCGGCATCTCGTGAGAACAAGACCTCAGCGTTTGGTATTTTCATGGCCTGCCCCCAGAAATCGCATAGTTTCACTTTGCCCTATGCTATTTTGGTTAACACGGTTACAAAAACTGATTCAAGAGAAGGGTACATAGATTCTATCTCTTGATGAAGAGTGACAAGGTTCTAGAACATTCTAGAAGAACAGCCATCTTTGGAAAATAATATCCACCACATAGCCTGATGGACTTAACTCAGTCAGAACCCAGCCCCAAGCTGGGAACCCTGGGGTTGACAGTCCCCAAAGAAAACTTGGGGTGACTGATGGAGACGAGGGGCAGGAACAGGGAGGAGAACCACCCCTCGCTCCAGAGCCGCACAGGCGTGCAAGGACAGGTGGGGGAGGGGGGAGGTCATTGCTTTCCTCCTCCTTTAACTGTTAACTACATACCCCTAATTAATATGTACGACTTAATTTTGTAGAAAACTGACATGTTCAGCCAAAACTAAATGCAAAAGTTTAATTTTAGAAAGAAGACATTATTACGTTCCACCCCATTAACACACCCACCAGCCGAGAAGAACCCTGACCCACGGAGTGAATTTTCCGTGCGCTGGTTATAAACAGGGTCATGGCATGGACAGAGGCAGCAGAGAACAAACTATTTTTAGGGGCTCGGGCAGACCATTTTAATGTTGACAAACAAGGTGCTAATTACAAGTATTGCTGAGAGTCTGATCGCTAAGCACTTTTGAGATTGCAAAATTCTTTCCTATCCTCATCCTGTTACAATATTCTTAAATTCAAGGAAGAATTCAGCAAGCACAGGCAAAATGTGTAGAAAACAACAGCAACTCAGTATTCTCATGCTTTGGCCAAAGCGACCTTGACCCTCTCCCAGGTACTCGGGCATTATACTGTTTTCTAAGGGACGGGAGTGTCGACCAAAAGAAATAGGAAATGTATTATTATAAACTCACCATGGAGAGGTAAAAACCTACCCTGTGCTTGCAGGCTTGTTGTTACAAAGATTCCTCTCCTTCCACCCAGACCGGCTGAGAGCTTAATTACAGCACCCCTGCTGGGAGCCTGCGTCTCTTCCTAAGTAAATGGAAAGCTTGTTAACATAACAGCCCTCCACCCTCCCGCTCTGAGGGAGGGCCTACTGCGGACCAGCACCTGCTGGTGGCTACCGGGAATCTGCGTCTCTCCTGGCGGCCTGCCGCCCTGTGGGGACAGGCGACAGGGACAGCGCCTGGAGGGGAGCAGGGGCCAAGCTCCCGGAAGGGTGCGCAGCGCTGCGCCCCAGCCTCCACCCCCAGCACCCACGGCCGCTTTCGGCAGCACGCGGCCCGACCGCACAGAGAATGAACGTGCACCCGGCTCTCCTGCTTGGCGACAGCCGCGCGGGATTTCCGAGCAGCTCTCTCCTCTCAGACGCGAGCTGTGCCAACAACGCAACCAGGGAACCAGCTCAAAAGTTCAGCATCCAGACAATGGCCCATTGTCTGCTTTGCACCAAGTCCAAGGGCAGGCTCGCCCAACTCCTTTTTTTTAAAACCGTATTGACTACATTGGCCTATTGTTTTACCATTACGTACAGTTGTTTGGATCACAAGAATCTACCACCATTTTTAATTTCTTGCAGGGCACACTTATCCTCCAACATGCGAGCTCTTTGGCTTTGAGCAGCATGAGACCGGCTTCCACCGACAGAGCTTGCGGCCTCCCTGCAAAAATGGGGACCGGGCGGGCCTGAGAGCTGGCCCGGGGCTCTGCTGCTTGCTGTCCAGTGTCACGAGAGGCTGGCTCGGCCTTTCTCCTGGGGTGCCCACGGAACCCCCAGACTAGCATCGGGGACTCCCCATGCAGGCGGGCTTCCCTCCTCCCTCCCCTCCTCTGACCTCCCCAGCCCCCTTGGAGTTCCCATTTCCCCCGTCACCTCCTAAAGGTGCATGCACTCCTCCGTGACTGCCTGGACCCCACTTCAGCCTCGCACCAGGAGCACAGGTCCCCCCGAGAGCCTTTCGAGGCAGGGCAGGGGGGAGCACGTGACTGCTATGCTGGGGGCGGGGCCAGCCCTGAGCGGCCTTCCCAGCGCCCGCCCACTGGAGGCGCTTCACGATCATGCGGGCCGGGCACTGCTGCTTAGGAAGCGCGACAAAATCTGTGGCCGTGGTGCTTGGACTTCAGAGCTATCTTCCCATCCTACAGGTGGAAAGGGGGGAGCTATCTTTCTTGTAGGCATTAATAAAGAAAATCTCAACGAAGATGGGAGTCGGGAGCGCCTGCAGGGGGCGCTCTCCTGCCCTGCCTGCCTCTCAAGGTCAGTTGCCCCAAACAGAAAAGCCCCGCCTTGCATCTCCAGCAGAAGACGTTGTCCACTATACTACCCCAGCCGGAGGAAGGAAGATTATCTCCTCCCCCAGCAACAGCCCAGCCAATCAGAGACTGTCACTACACTGTGAACTAGTAGCTTCCTCCCAATGACTGTGGACGACAGGTCCTCCCGACCTCCTCTCCCCCTATAAAAGAATGTCCCCCTCCTCGTCCTCTGGACTGGCCTGTGGCCTTGCCCTAGCTCACAGGTCCTGATTGCAGTTATTTGCTATTCCTGAGTAAACCCGTTTTTGCTGCTAAAATAACTAACTGTCCTGTTTTTTAAACTCCACATCAGTGAGGTCAGGTGATTTTCCCTAAGGTCACCCGCCAGGAAACGGTAGAGACGAGCCCCAAACCCAGGTCTCCCCATTTAGCCGGAGCTCTTCTGAAAGTCCAGGTCACTGACCCTATTCTGGGGGCCCCCTTTGCTCCTCAGGAAGAGGTCTGAGATCAGGTCTCAAAAACCTTCACCCCAGAGCGATTTCAAAGTTTAATTAAATAAAATATTGCTGAGGCTGTTTGCACGGGAACAGGATGATCTGGCCTCTGCTTTGAGCTCTGCCGTGGATTAGCCGTGTGGCCGTGGCCAGCGACTCACCCATTCATTCACGCAACAGTTTCTGAACACCTTTAAGTGCGGGGCTCGGTGCCAGACTCTGAGGCAACAGGGGCATCAAACGTGAATGAGTGGCTCGTGAGCACGGGACAGATGGACATCATGCAAGGTGGCAGACGGACACCACGCAAGGTGGCAGACAGACACCATGCAACGTGGCAGACAAACACCATGCAAGGTGGCAGACGGACATAATACGATGTGGCAGACGGACACCATGCAAGGTTGCAGATGGACACCATGCAAGGTGGCAGATGGACACTATGCAAGGTGGCAGACGGACACCATGCAAGGTGGCAGATGGACATAATACAGTGTGGCAGATGGACACCATGCAAGGTGGCAGACGCATTTGAGAGGATCCTGAACCTGTTTCACATGCAGGAATTGGATTCAGGGATGTCCCACTTCTGGGTCACACTGAACGAAGAGTCGTCTTGGGCCACACATTAAATACACAAACACTAACGAAAACTGATCAGCAAAAAAATGTGTTTTTTTAAAGATTTTATTTATTTATTTTTAGAGAGGGAAGGGAGGGAGAAAGAGAGAGAGAGAGAGAAACATCAATGTGCGGTTGCTGGGGGTCATGGCCTGCAACCCAGGCATGTGCCCTGACAGGGAATTGAACCTGGGACACTTTGGTTCGCAGCCCATGCTCAATCCACTGAGCTACGCCAGCCAAGGGAAAAAATGTTTTAAGTAAATGTATAATTTTGTGTTGGGCCGCATTTTCATAGCCATCCTGGGCCGCATGAGGCCTGCGGTCGAGGGCCAGACACCCGGGTAGATGATCTCTGGGACCGTCATTCTTCAGTTCTGTAATCACCTCGCCCGTCACACCCCGCATGACTAATAGCGTTGGATGGGTAACACAGGAAATCGAACCTTGTAACAAATGTAGACAGTTCTCCCAAGCTCCTCAATTAAAACACCAGCACTGAGCAATTTGCACTCCATCTCTCACTTCCCTGCTCCACACCCTGGAGAAGGCTGATAGGACAGGAAAGGGATCCAGGAGGGATTCAGGAGACAGAGGGAAATGAAAGCCCACTTGGGGGTCAAAGGCATGGCCCCCAAGCACGGCCTTCAAGGCTTGGAAAGTTAGGATTTGAAGGCACCTGCCCTTGGACTCGGGGTCATTGCCCAGTCACGCCCGCCCCTCGCTGCTTTGCTCCATCACCCTGAAAAGAACCGTCACTGATGAAAGGGCTCTAAACCCCCGCTCGAACCCCAACACGTTGAAAGGAGTCCCTGACATGGGGTCTACTCCGTCTGTCCCTAAACCCAGATGCGCAGTGGAGGCAGCTGGGATGCGGCTGGGACGCAGCTGGGACGCATCAGGAAGCGGGAGGGCGGCAGGTGCTCACTGCTGGGAGGCAGGCTGCCCCGCAGGGCCCTCCCGCGGGGGCCGGGCATGCTGCTGCCGCTCCACAGCAGCCCTGCGCCTGCAGGACCAGCAGCCAGCAGGTGGGGCAGGCGCTGGGGCAGCAGCTGGGGCAGGAGCCAGGGCAGCCGGCAGCCCAAGGGCGGGGGCCAGGGGCAGATAGGTGGGGACACTTTTCTGTGATCCGTAAGAGGGAGCCTTTCTTGGGTACCCTGGGACTTTGGAGCTTGGGTCAAGCCTTTGAGTCTCGAGGAGCATGTTGATGGACAGTTCACAGGGACCCCCCTGAGTCCCACAGGGCCCAGTGTTACACCGCGAGGACAAGACATTCCCATTTGCCGGCCCGCCCCGCCCCGTACCGCTGTGTGAACCTGATGTTCTGACACCTGGGGTCTTGCAGGCCCTGCCCCGTGTGACCTTCCCGGGGCCAGCCTGTCCCCCGCCTCCTCTGGGCTCTCACACTCAGGTCCACTGCCCCTCGGTCCCAGTCATCACCCAGGTGCCCGGACCAGACAGCTAGGGACAGCGCCTACAGTCCAAAGCCCCCTGGAATTATTTCAACTAGCCAGTCCCAAACCTGTTCCCATGGAAACGGCAATGAAGGCTCTCCTCGGGGATTCCCCTCACTCCCTCTGCCCCGCCCACTCCGTGCCTCCTCCTGTCACTCCTTCCGCACGGTGTCTGTCCCCCGCCCTCCTCATCCTCTCACGGCAACTGTCCCCTGACCTGTCGGCTTCGCCATACCTCATCCATAATAAAACCTGATCATAAACCCCGCATTTTAAAACACCCCCCATACACTTTCTCATGGGAAATCTCTTTTCCGTGAGAAGAGAGATTTCCTCCCCAGCGCCCCTGGCTGTTAGGATCACGGTCGCTGACTCGCTTTGCCCCTGCGAGGGAGGCAGTGACACAGTGTGACCAGTCAGAACCAGGGCCCACAGCGCGCTCTCAGCCCAGGGCTCCGTGGTGGCGGACTCGAGCTCGGCCCGTCTCAGGTCCGGTTACGATGCTGACAAACCTCCGCTTCTGACCGAGCAGGCCCCGCCCCACGAGCAAACCCCGCCCCACTCCGGCCCCTGCTCCGGTTTCTGTCGTTCCTTCGAGGGTTTGTGTCTCCCTAGTGAGCTCCAGCTCTGGGAAGGAGAGGCCTTTTGAAATGTCCCCTCCGCTGCTCCTGCTGCCACCGCTGGGGGTCCTCAGGCCCAGGGGCTGGTGGGGGGGCGGGCTGGGGTCTGGTCTCCTGAGCATCAGGGAGCCTCACGGGGGGGGGGGGGGGGGGGTGCATCCTCCCTAGAGAGAGCCAGACGAGCTGCCCGGGAGGGGTGTCTCGGGTGCTGGAGAGAAGAGGCAGTTCCTTCACTTCCTCTTGCCTCTGGCCCCACAGCCCCCAGCGTGCACCTGATTTCCAGGCAGAGAGAGGGCTGTGGGTGAGACAAAGTGGGGGGCTTGCTCTCAAAACTCCACGCAGCATGGGCACCGCGGCCGACGACAGGTGCGAACGTGAACTAGGACTGAAGTCCAGTGAGTGGGCACAGGGACGAGGGCGTGGCTTAGACTGGGACATGCGGAGGACAGTAAGATGACTGATGATGGGCAGACAGAAGGGGGGGGAGAGGACGGTGTGGCCGAGTGGTGCTGGGAGGACCTGCTCACAGAAGCCTCGGAGACCCACCCCCAGGACGGCCTCCGAGACCTTGCCGAGTCCTGCATCCCGCAAACAAGGGCCAGGGGAGCGTGAGGCACAGCTGACAATGTCTATCATTTTTTTTCAACTACTGTACAGATTTGTTTTGATAGGAAATGTCAGATCCTGAACTAAAATCATATCTGACATTTTTCAAAATGAATTCCCTTTTTGTAAAAAAGATCGCCTTCTCTGGGATAGCAGGGTTGACATTATTTAACAAAAATTTAGCCAAAGACAGAAAACACTTCAAATGAAATGTTATCAAAGTTTTCTCTCTGATCCCCAGCCACAATGCCCTCCCCCTTTCTTGTGGTGAGCCTGTTCCTATCCAAGGAAAACTCTGACCCAGCAGGCTCCCCACACTGGGTCTCAGCTCCCACACAACTGACAGCCATGTTTTAAGCATAGTGGAGAGAATGAAGGAGTGTGTTTTTGCCAAACTGCTGCCACGTAACTCCAACCTTCTCCACCCGCAGAAGCCGAGTAACGTGAGGCGGACCCTTGACATCCACTCACCCTGCTCCCCGTCTGTGAGCCCAATAGCCCTGACAGTTTGTGGAACTATCAGAATACTTTCCGGATAGTAAATATTCTTCCAGCTTTTTTTTTTTTTCACAACTAAGCATGAATAACTCGGGAACATGAACTGAATCATCCTTACATGGAGCCAAGTTTTCAATCAACATGAAAAAATGCATAACTGATGGACGAAGAGGCAAAGATATGAAAGATTAGGACTTCCAGCCAAGATGGAGGCGTAGGTAGATACACTGTGCCTCCTCGCACAACCAAAAGAAGGACAACAACAAATTTAAAAACAAAAAACAACCAGAACCGCCAGAAAACCGAACCGTATGGAAGTCCGACAACCAAGGAGTTAAAGAAGAAACATTCATCCAGACCGGTAGGAGGGGCGGAGATGGGCAGTGGGATGGAGGGGACATGGGGCAAGGCGGCAGCTGGAGGACCAGGTGGGCGAGGTGGGGGCTGGTGGACCGGGCAGTCCCACATGTGCATGTGGGTAAACTGGGAAGAACAACTGGGGAGCGAGACAGATCGTGCAATCCAGGGTTCTAGCACAGGCAAATAAAGCCCCCAAGCCTCTCACTATAAAAACCTTTTGAAGTTGGAGCAACAGGATAAACTCCCAGTCTCACAGAAGAGTTTGTTGAAGAGACCCACAGGGTCCTAGAATGTATATCCACATACCCAGGCATGAGCACCAGAAGAGCCCAATTTGCTTGTGGGTAGTGCAGGAAGTAACAAAACTCCTTGGAGAGCTGAGCAGGAAGCATTGTCCCCTCTCGGGCCCCTCCCCCACATACAGTGCCATAACACAGCACTGTGGGTTGCCCCACTCTGGCAAACACCTAAGTCTCCACTCCTTACAATGTAACAGCTGAACGAGACAAAGAAACAGGGCCCAAACTAAAGAACAGATCAAAACTCCAAAAATAGAAAATTAAGTGATGAAGAGATATCAACCTATTAGATAAAACACTGGTAATCAGGATGCTCACAGAAATGGTTAGTATGTTTGCAAAATAGAGGAAAAAAATGAAGGCTATGCAAAGTGAAATTAAAATATATATATAGGGAACCAATAGTGAAGGGAAGGAAACCAGGACTCAATTCAACAGTTTGGAGCAGAAGGAAGAAATAAACATTCAACCAGAACAGAATGAAGAAACAATTCAAAAAAATGAGGAGAGGCTTAGGAACCTTCAGGACATCTTTAAACACTCCAACATCCGAATCATAGGGGTGCCAGAAGGAGAAGAGGAAGAGCAACAAATTAAAAACTTATTTGAAAACATAATGAAGGAGAACTTCCCCAATCTGGCAAAGGAAATAGACTCCCAGGAAGTCCAGGAAGCTCAGAGAGTCCCAAAGAAATTGGACCCAAGGAAGCACACACCAAGGCATATCATAATCACATTACCCAAGATTAAAGACAAGGAGAGAATCTTAAAAGCAGCAAAAGAAAAGGGGACAGTTACCTACAAAGGAGTTCCATAAGACTATCAGCTGATTTCTCAAAAGAGACCTTGCAGGCAAGAAAGGTCTGGAAAGAAGTATTCCAACTCATAAAAGGCAAGGACCTACATCCATGATTACTCTATCCAGCAAAGCTGTCATTTAGAATGGAAGGGCAGATAAAGTGCTTCCAAGATAAGGTCAAATTAAAGGAATTCACCAACACCAAGCCCTTACATGAAATGTTGTAAGAACTTATCTAAGAAAAAGAAGATGATCAAAAATATGAACAGTAAAATGACAACAAACTCACAACTATCAACAACTAAACCTAAAAATGACAAAAAGAAAACAAAAACAAACTAAGCAAACAACTAGAACAGGAACAGAACCACAGAAATGGAGATCACATGGAGGGTTATCAGCGGGGGAGGGGGAATGAGGAGAGAGGGGGAAAGGGTACAGAGAATAAGAAGAATATTGGTAGGTACGAAGTAGGCAGGGGGAGGTAAAGAATAGCATGGGAAATGGAGAGGACAAAGAACTTGTATGTACGACCCATGGACATGAACTAAGGGGGGGATGCTGGTGGGAGGTGGGTGCAGGGCAGAGGGGAATAAAGGAGATAAAAAAACAGTAGAACTGTAATAGCATAATCAATAAAATATATTTTTTAAAAAGAAAGATTAATTTCTCTACAACCATCGCAGACAAGATAGCAACATCCCAGGTACCCGAGTCTGCTGGTTTGCAGCAGGTCTCCTGGACTTCTCAGCAGCCAGCCCTCTCCCGCTCTGCAAACGCCGCCTGAGGTCCCTGGGGTGGTGGCACCGGCAGGGAAGGGCGGTGGGGGGAGCCCAGCAGACACACAGGCTCTTGCCAGCTGGGTGCACGGGACCTGCCACAGACAGAGTCCAGGCTGCACCTTCACCCTGACGTAAACCCCTACGGGGGACACTGGGCTTAGACACACGGGGGAGAGGAGGTGAAAAGCAGCAGCAAACAGATGGGACGAGCATCCTGTGCACCTGGCAGCAGAGTGCCAGGCGGTGGGGCCAGGGGCTCCCGGAGGTGCGGGCGGAGCACGGTCAAGCACGACGAGGTCAAAAACTGCCCCCGACACTGTATTTTAGCTGCAGAACACAGGGCAGCTCTCGGGGCTGGCTGGTGAGCCCTGGAGCAGGCTTCCCCAGAAGGCAGAGCTGGTGGGCGACATGCAGGATAAGAGAGGGGGCTCCACTAGTGTCTCCAATGGTGAGACTGTCACCGTCACCTCACCCCCTCTTTAATCCCGTGACATCAGTTTGCCACCGGCGGTCCATACTCCACAGTTAGAGGTTCATTCCTTTGACTTGAGCCGTTATCACTGATGCAATACTCATTACTGTAACAGCAGAACTGCTGGTTCCCAGCTGAGCAGGCGTGGGTCCTCTGTCCTGAGAAGAAGTGCAGAGCACAGGCCGTCGGGGGCCTGGTGTGGGGCCCGGAGGCAGAGGGGCTGCCGAGAAGGGCCTGGGGGACGGGGGTCACCGGCCTTCCTCTAGGGTCTTCCTCATCTAGGGTCTTCCTCATTGAGCTTCTCACTTGATTTAAGGAAGAACTATCAAACTCACGCACCACGGAAGGGCTCTCTCTTCTCCTTCACACTGGCCAGAGACACGTAAGAAGAAGATCTTGGCCAGAAATGAGTGACCCTGCTCAGCCAGCTCTGTCCCCGGAAAGGAGCCGGAGGACAGTGCCTGCAGGGGCGCGCCCCAGCCTCCTCTTCAAAGCCACGACGGGCCAGAGGGGAGGGGCTGCCCTGGGCTCACCCAGGGAGGGGGCCTCAGGGCACTGGCTCAAAGGTCACAGAACCCACGAGCGACGTGAAAGCAGAACTGAATTTTGAAATCGATAAAAGTCCGTTTTCGTCCGTGACATAGATTCTGAAGGTTGGGTCCAGAAAATGGAGCAAGCAGTGAGAAGAGAGGCAGGTCCCCTGGGGTGGTCCCAGGAGAAACGAAAGCAGACGGTCACCAAGCACATGGTGCCGCGCCTGGGCCAGGCCACCAGCCATCGAGTCCCCCACGACTCCGTGAGGCACGGGCTACCGCCACCTTGACCTTAGAGGCTGGAAGGCCCAGGCCTAGAGGTTGGAGGATTTGCCCGAGGCCACGCTGCTGAGCGAAAAGCTAAGCTTCTGCTCCAAGCTGGAAGAGCCAGTTTTTCTACAAATGAGGACATGCGATTTATTACTCCTAGGAAAATGTTGTTGAAGGGTTAGGAGTCCTTCCTGTGCAGAGAGGGAGAATTCTTGCCCTGGAGCCAACCCCTGAGGCATCCAGTTGGAGCCGCAACTCTGGAAAAACCCTAACCTGGGGGGGGGGGTCCGTTCCCAGGAACTGTGTGCGGGAACCAGGGCTGGTCACACGGCTCTGCACCCCCTCTTCAGTGGGCTCCCCCGGGGGTCTGCTCTGCAGCAGAGGCGGCCTCAGCCTGCCCCCGGGGCGGTAGACCTGTGGCCTCAGGGGGAAGCCTGTGCTTCTCTGGGAAGTTCGGAAAGGGTTTGCCTCTGCCCTGGGACGCGGCGGGAGACTGCCGCTCTCAAACCTAATGAGGAGACAGGACATCGATTCGATGGGGAAGCAGATCGGTGGTCCCTGCCGCCGTGGCCCATGGAGGAAAAGGGAAACCTATGCTAGGTTAAGGATGTGAGTGTTGTCAACAATTACCATGTACTGGACACACGCCGCGTGTCTAGCTAGCACTTACATGGAGTTTCCGTGTGCTCAGGGACGGCTCGGTGGGAAGCGACAGCGGCCTCCGCACACAAGGTCACAGCAGAGGTCAGAGCACCGTGGACAGGACACTGAGCCGAACCTCGAGAGCGCCCCCTGGGGGCTTCCTCCCGCACCTGCCCTGAGAGCCGGCCTCCGGGCCGGATCAGGGCTTTGGCTGACGTAGGACTTTGTCTCCTGGGGGCTCTGACCCTCCCTGGATTCGACCTTCCAGGACCTGAAAACTCCTGTGCCCGACTCTCTGACTTTAGCGTCCGGGCTTCTTCATTTGTAATCTCGAGAGAAAACCGAACAGGCTCAGCTGAGCCTGTGAGTCCATCCCCTGGGGTCACGTGCCTGCCTGTGGTCCGGTTTGCTAGGGAACAGGGTGGCGCTAAAACCACGTGGTGTGCTCCTGGCCTCCTGGGACCGACCCTGCACCTGGCTTGTGGGCAATTCCAAGTTAGGGGTCACGGATGGCAAGGTCCTCCAGAACACGTTCACCCCTCCTTTGAGGAGGCAGGTATCATCATTTCCATTCTACGTATACAGGGAGGGGCCAGAAAGTTTGCCCACAGCCACACAATTAACAAGTGCAGAATGGAAATAAGCCCACGTCACTTTATATCTGCTACCCATTGCCGCGTGGCAAGCCAACCCCAAACCTGGTGGCTGGAGAGGAAATCCATGCGTTTGCCCACAGCTCCGTGGGGAGGCCGGGCAGGCTCACCAGGAGCTGGTCTCTGGGGCACAGGCTGCGGCCTGGCTTCCCCAGGGCGGCCGCAGCTCCGCGTGGAAGGTGCTGCCGATGGCCTCACCCGCACGCCCGCCCATCAGCAGGGCCCTCTGCTCACGGTTCATGGCTGTCCACCCTCCAAGGCCTCTCTTCTCTCCCGGGGTCTTCTTTTGCAGGGTCTCTCTCTCTCTTCATGTGCTGTGTCCAGCAAGACAGAGGGGCCGCTCCATGTGGCGGCTCAGCATCTGAGAGGGTGAAATGGGGACCACAGGCAGCTGGAGCCAAGCTCTGGGCAGGAAGCCACATCGCTTCTTTGACGTCTGTGGGCTCGAGCGGGTCGAGGGGCCATCCCAGACCCAAGGGGAGCGCAGTGGACTCTGCCTCGGGCCAGGAGGAGAGACTGTCGCCCTGCCGAGGGGCTTGGGGACCGGCCAGGATTTTCATGGCCATCTTTGAAAACCGCCTTCCACAGGATCCAAAACCCGTGCACTTGGTGCAATGCCAAGCACCCCAGGGTGGTGGCCCACACCCTTCTTACGTCATCAGCTTTGTCCAAAGACAGCCTGCACCCAAGCCAGCGGCGTGGGGCTGAAGGTAACACCTCCCCTCCAGTTGTTTAATGAGCCTGGAGTCCTCTGGGGCCAGCGCTGAGCTGGACCAGGAGGCACCAGTGAGTCAGAGCTGGCCCGGGCTTCCCAGAGGCGACGGGCTCCTAAGAGCAGAAGGACTCGCCTCCAGCGGAACTGACTCATGGCAAGGCCCCTCCGGGAACAATGAGGACTTCTGGACGCAGGAAGCGTGGGGGTCGCCAGCTAACCTGGGTCTATTAAGCATCTTATTTTTCTAGGCATTCTGTCAGATTGAGCTACTCAGAAGCCTTAGAAAATAAAACTTAAGACTGGGAAGTTATTAAATTCATATTTTTTAAACATGATTTTTAAAAGGAAAAAACACAACAACCCTCTCCACCTCTCGAGTTGGAAAGGGTCCCAAACAGAGAGGAGCGGCCAGCCCCAGCAGGGGACCATCAAGGGCCGATGGCGAGACCCAACCTCAGGACACTCGGGGAACCGGCCTGCCCGTGGTGTCGGGCGGCAGGAGCCAGGCCAGGGCTCACAAGGGTCCCCAAGACTGCTAACTGCAGCCACTGGTGACACAACTGAGACCCTCCCACTGCACATCTCAGCGAGGAAGGGCGCTCGGGACCCTCCTGCCCCTCGCTGCTCTAAGCCCATCAGAGAAACGGGGTCCCTGCAGCCCCCAGTCTCCAGGCCTGACTGTGGGGACCCCACACCATGACCTTTCCTACCACTGGTGTAAGCCTATTTGTCCGTGAAAACCCAGTAGCTTTCCCCAACCCACCTGCGACCTTGCAGGGTGACCCCCGAGACAACCCCCGAGGCCGCCCTGCATGCACCTCACAACCCTGGGGTCCTCCCCGCACAGAACTCTTCCAGAAACACAGAAACCCAGAGGCGTCTCTCTGGGGCAGCGCCACAGCCTGGAGGCTCTCCGTTACCCACACGGTAGTGTCCAGTTTCCTTGACATCTCGGAACTTACTGGTTTCACCCCTGTGTGTGTGTGAATGCGCTGCGTCCTTAGAGGTTTTCATAGCCTCTCAGCCACGCCTGGAGGTTCAGGCTCGGGCTGCCTGTTATCTGCAAAGGTGCCTGTGGTGCTGATCCCTGAGCCACAGCCCAGAATCCAGCAGCTAAACCCTCTGCTGGCCTGTCGTGAGGGAACCGAGCTGCGGAAGTGAAGGTGAGACCTCCCGGCCACTGGAGTTTCAGGATCTTCTCTGTCCCCAGCGGCTTGCTGGGTGACTTTACACGGGGGAGCCGGCTCTGCCGCAGCCTCCTGGGCCCCGTGACCCAACACCAGGCATGCTGGGGGCGGGCGGGGAGCCTTGGGGTGAAGCAAGGCCGGGTGGGTCATTTCAGAGCTCTGGTTGGGGTCTCGGTCAGGACGGGTTGCTGCGGACACACCTGCACAATCCCTCCTGTCACCTGAACGGATCCGAGGTGGGCACCTGAGTCACTGTGGAACCAGCAATGGGATGGCCGGGCCTGGGTCTGCTGGGCACTGCAGGCCTTCCGCCCCCACGTCCTATCCCTCCCCCCACCTCCCCGGGCTTCATTCACCCCCCTCCCCCTCTTCATCTTGGAGAACTCTCAATACACACGTGCGCCCCTTCAAGGATAACATGGGAAGGCATTCGTTCGTGAAACATCCAGCCTTCTGCCTGGCGGGCCTCTCCAAGTTCCAGAAGCTAACAAGGGCTTCCCAGTCCCGACAGCAGCCGGAGGCAGAGCTCAGGAGCGTCCTCGGGGGATACTGTCTAGCAGTCAGCCGGCTGCCTCTCCCGGGAGGGGGTCAAGCCGCGAGGCTGGTTCATCGGCTGAGACCCCATTCAAAGGCACGCTGCTCCCATGGAGGCCGTTCCTGGGCCCAACCTCCTGCCAGGAAGATGCTTTTCCGGAGGCAAACGGGTCTGGCCGGATGGCCCAACGGAGCTGGGGAGTCTCAGGGACCCCAAAGTCATTTCCGTGAGAGAAAAGAAGACGCCCCTCCCAAGTAGCCTCAGTGTCCCTTCTGGTCCCGCAGCAGTGGCGGTGGCAGCAGCGGCGCGCAGGGGCTGAGGCCAGTCTCCCACGCACGGGCACTAACGCTCCCAGGGGGAAGCCAGGCGGTGCAGACAGCCACAGCTCCAACCTGGAAACCGAAAACCCAGCAGTGCTCCAGGTGGGAGGTCAGACACGGGGGCAAGCTTGTTCTCGGGCCACAGGCCGGGGCGGGACTTTGAAGACAAGTCCCTCCAAACGTCTCCTCCAGCTGACTTCAGCCCTCGGGACAAGGGGGGGGCATCTGAAGCGAGCCCTGCTGACTGCAGCGGGCGTGCCCGGGAGGGCCCCGTGCCCGGGGGGGGCCCGGTGAGGAGCGTGTTTCTGAATCGGGGAAGCGGGAAAAACCACTGACACTCGGGGACCAGAGAGAGCCCCTTGTAGGAGGCTCTGCAAGGACATTCTTCAGCTCTTGGGTTGACTGGAGGCCTGAGCCATGTGCTGGGAGGATGACAGAGGCACCCAGACTCAGACCCAGACCAGCCCCTCTGGAAGGTACTGCTGACGCACCCGCAGCCCTGGCTGCCTCTCGCACCTGGGAGTGGGAGGGAGGAGGAAGCTCACAGAACTCAGCGTTGGTGCCCAGAAGCTAATGGTTACAAAATAAAAGGACCCCATCTGCTTTCTATGGCCATCGGACTCTCTCGTTTTTCCCCTACCTAGGTGCCTGTTCTGTCTCTGATGCCGAGGGGGCATCCTCACTCAGACGGGGTCTGTGGCAGCTTCGCAGCGTGGCCGCAAACGCTCTGCTGTTCTTTCCACAGGGAGGGTGGGGCTCTCCCCCACTGGAGGAGTCCGTGACGGCCCCGACCAACAGAAGTGCTGAAAGTGGCCTCCAAGGCTGGGTATGAAAGGATTTACCATATTTTCCGGACTGTAAGATGCACTCCCCACCAAATTTGGGAGGGAAAGAGGGGTGCATCTTATAGTCTGAATGTAGCTTGCCTGGCTTGCTGGGGGGGGGGGCAGCCTATGTTATTGATGTTATTAAATACTTTACCACATTTTTTGCTTCAAAATTTTTTTTTCCTATTTTCCTCCTCTAAAACCTAGGTGCGTCTTATGGTCTGGTGCGTCTTATAGTCCTAAAAAATACGGTATTTACCACAACTTTCACTCTTAGAGCGCTGAGCCTCCAGGTCACAAATCTGACTGCCTGGACGCCACCATGCATGGAGGAAGCCCAAGCCACACGGAGGCCACACACAGGTGCTGTGGTGGGGACTCCTCTGAGCCCAGTTTCCACGCATCCCCAACACCAGCCCAGGCACCAGACGTGTTTGAAGAAGTCTCCAGATGATCCCGGCTTCAGTGACTCAAGCCCCCCTCGAGCACTCTAGTCCTCCCTATCGACACCTCAGACTGGAGCAGGAACAAGCCATTCTTAATAGAGTGCCGTATTTAAATTTCTCCCCCACAGAATCCATAAGCACAATAAAATGCTCCTTGTTTCATGCCCCCAGGCTTCAGCACTGGGTAACCAGGGTGTAACCTAGGCTGCATCTCTCCTCCCAGCCCTCGCAGGGGACCCACGGGCTCTTATGGTCCCTCCGACGGCAGGCGGCAGCAGGTGTCGCTCGTCTGCTGAGTGCTGCGGTGTCAGGGGTTGGGAGGAAGGCAGGGAAGGCCTCCCAGAGTTCCAGTGTGTTGGGGAGATGCACCTCCACAGCCAGGTGCTCCCTGCTGCCCATGCACAAGCGGAGGCTGTCATTAAGGGCAGGTCACGCACCCTGAGAGGGGGCTCCTCCCTGCCTCGTGCTCCGGGAGCCACACACAGAATTCACCTAGAATGCAACGTGACTTGTGTCCTCTGGAATTTAAAAGCTCTGCCCTGCCTGGCTGGCGTAGCTCAGTAGATTGAGCATGGGCTGCGAACCAAGGTGTCACAGGTTCAATTCCCAGTCAGGGCACATGCCTGGGTTGCAGGCCACAGCCCCCAGCAACCGCACATTGATGTTTCTCTCTCTCTCTCTTTCTTCCTCCCTTCCCTCTCTAAAAAAATAAATGAATAAAATCTTAAAAAATAATAAAATAAAATTTTAAAAAAAGCTCTACCCTGACAGTGCCAAGAAGGGCCTGGGGTCTTCCCAAAGCTCTTTAAGAGACTCCTCTGACTGCTCAGCGGAAAACACACAGCCCTTCCCAGGTGGCTGAGGCTGACTAATCGAGGGGAATGGGGACAATAAGGGCTTGCGAGAGGCAGGAAAAGCGCCACTGCAGGCGCCCCTGGCAGCACATGAAACGGATGAAGATCCTATTTTATGAGTCATGACACCAAGGCAGAGAGCCCGAGCAGAGCCCTCCCTCGTGTCCCCTGGCCTGCCCAGGGTCCTGTCTCCTGGCAGCCCGCCCGCTTGGAGACAAACCCTAGGGGCACCGAGGACACAGGGAGGACAGAAAACCAGACACTCACTCAGGAGTTAAAGAGCAAATTCCAAGGCCTGAAGTTCGCCGGCCAACAATGACTTCACGTTCTTGGGAATCAACCGCTGACCAGATGCGTGAAGAGGAGGTCGGTGCACGAAAACAAGCCCATGGACAGAGATGCGACTCTGAGCCCAGAGAGACTTTCCCACGGAACGCAGCTCCCCAGCCCCAGCCCCCTCAAGCCCACCGAAGAGGGGCTCCCACCCGCCTGGCGGCGGGAGCAGGGTGCTTTGGACTCGGCCCCAAAGGCTGTGTGTCCTCAGCAGATAACTTCCAGGAAGGTAATACCTCTGGGCTCCATGGACTTGGAAGTCCAACTCAAATATGATCACTGTCTGGAAAACTCGCTTTTTTTTTTGTTTTTTTGCCCTGGCAAATGTCCTTTCTATCTGTTTTAAATTTAAAAGGAATAAGTATCCTAGAATGTTTAGAAAATATAACTGCATATTCCCTTGCATGGGTCACGACTTCAGCAAAACCTAAACCAGTTTGATTCCACATCTCACACTGGCAGCCGGTGTCTGCAGAAGGAGAGACGGAGGCGGCAGTTATGGGAGAAGGTGGCAAAAGTCGAGGTGCTCACCAAGACGGGGACTCTCAGCAATGAGCTCCCTGGGGGTGGGCTGCGTCTTGGCCCTTTCACCAACAGCATGGTGATACCAAGCACCGAGTGGGGGTTTCAATGAGGATTTGATGGATAAATGAATGAATACACGCACACACACACGCACGCACACATCTATACATGCACACACATGCATACAGGCATGTATAGATAAGATGACCCTTGATAAAACTTTCTCTTCTGCAAGGATTGAATTTCCAGCCTGGTCCTGCCTCTCTAAATTCTCTGGCCATAGCTCATGGGGTGACCTGGCATTACTTAAACATTGTATCTAAATTCATCACTATCTCATCGCCAAATCCAGTTCTGTGCCCCACCCCACCCCAGAAAGTCACTATTTTCTGTTGAAGGCACCACCCAGTGAAAAATCTTAGAGTTTCCTTTACCTCCTGCCCCCCCCAACCCCCACATCTACCCAGGTCTCTCGATTATTTTTCCAAAGTGTCCCCTGTTCCACCCCTTCCCTTTCACGCCCTCTGGCATGATCCCATCTCTGGCATTATCACCACACGCACAGGTGCGTTATCGCTCTGCCACCGAGGTTTGTAACCGGACCCCAGCGCCAGGGTCTCTCACCCCTGTTCGTTACCCACAGAGTAAACGCCGCGCACCCAGCCAGTCAGTCGATGTCCGGAACAACCTCATGCCGACTCACCTTTCTGGTCGACCTGTTCGTCCTCATCCCGGGCTTGCAAATCCGCCTGTTCCACCAGTCCCACCTGCAAAAGGGACAATTTCCTTTCTCCATCTCTGGAGACGATGTCCACACTTCAACCCCCAGCTCAGTCCCTGCCTCCCTGCGGAGCCTTTGGGAGCACCACCCCAGAAGGAACCCAGCCCCCAACATCTCCCCCCGGGTGGTCACGGTGCTGTCACCTTGCAGCCTCCCAGTCAGCCTCACCACTGTGCTCACTGTGGTGGGGCCATCTGGTCAACCCTCACTTAGGTCTCCTCACTCCCTGAGACGCTGGCACCAACCGTGGTCATTGGCATCTTGTCCGTGATTGGTTATTATCCTATGACTGCAAAGGTCCCAATTCTCACATTCCTCGGGGATGAGCTCTTCTTTGGATCACTTACCACACATTAAAGTCATCTGTTTGTCTTCACCAGTTGATTAGAAGCTTCTAGAGCACCATGGCTCTGTCTTGTCTTTTTATCACCAGCACCTGGCACCGAAGCAAATAACACTGGTGAACCAACAACCTCAGCTACCCTTTCTCCTGCACACAACACCCGGCGGACACGCCTGCTCATCCTCACAGCCCCCTGGGAGTTCGCCGTCACGCCCTCCATCTTACACCTATGGCGCCGGAATGTTGGAGTCAGAATACCCCGCCCACTGCAGAGATGGGGTTCAAATCCAGGCCATTTCAGTTTACGATCCATATTCATTCCTCAGCAGCCCCCTTTCTCATTTTCTTGGACCCCCTTTATTTCCTTGTGCCCAAAGAACCCCAAACAGAGGCACAGAAAGCCAGGTATGCCAGCTACAGAGGGACCTGCCCATGCAATGTGATTTGAGGGACGTGGCGACCGGGCGGTTAGGAGCCCCCGCCCCCCAAACTCGTGCACTTTAACTGGCAGGAGGTGTCGCCATCAGAGGTCGGTGGTGTCGGCGAGCAGCACACCAGCAGGGTTTCTCTGGTGTCTTGACCACTCGCTGTCATCCGTGATAAGAAAGACAGTGACAGGCATCCATTGCACCTCTTTAACCTTGACCCGAAGGTCCCACTCCTCCCCAGACAGCTGCAGGTGGAGCGCAGCGTATGAATCCGCAGACACGTTTGTGTCCAACTGGAATACGAGTTCCTTTGTTAATGTGGGAGTCTTTAGGGGAGACAGCCAACTTCGGTTATAGCCGGTTTAGTCCCGTAAACCCATGGCCGAAGAGCTCATGAGAAACGAAGGCCAGAAATATGGAGAAAAATAGAAAAATAAATGTGAAGAAAAGCTCTAGTTTACATAGCCACTTTTGGTGTCTTTTTAAAGATGAATGCCTGTTTTAAAACAGCTGAATGGTTTCTTAACCAACAGCAAAAACAAAAACAAAAAAGAAAACAGTTATTTAATAGTTTAGTCTTGCATCCACGTTTGCCCTCTTGACATTCCAAAATAGACTTAAGAAAAATGTGGTTTACTTCACTGGATTAACTGACCAAATAAGTGATTTAATAATGTTTCTAAACACATACTTAAAAACCTATCTGTTTCCACCAGCTTTTAAACAGACTACGTTGCTGCTGTTGCCAAGAACTCTGTCACGTTTCTGATGTGTTCTAACAGAAGGGACAGAAGCAGTTAATTTTGTATGTGCAAATGTCAGAGAGGCCATTGTCTGGGTAGCAAAATAATGAACTAAGTGTTGCAAGAAAGCAGTGAACGCTTCTGTGCGTGCAGTGATTGATCGTGAAAGACACATTAAAATGTAACAATAATGGGGGAAACCTGGAGCATTTCCCTTTACGCTGTGGTCTAGTGTGGACACCTCAATCCCTACACCTGCCACCTTCTCCAAGTCAGGACCCACTTGCGCCCCCTGCAGGTGCCTTCAGACGAGCATCGCTTTCTCGCCAGTAAAGGACGCTCCGGTTATGAAACTGTTCGTGACTTCATCCCTCGGTTCTGTTGGATGCCTGGGTGGGTTTCCACGCTGGCTAAGGTACTGGAACAAATATCCCTAAGATTCCTATTAACTTAGAAGGGCTATGACTTACCCAGCCATAATTCATAGCTCCTGCAAACCAGAGCAAACTAGGAATCTATGCCTTGCCTGGAAGGGAGATTTGTTGTAGGTCTTGATATGAATACCATGTGCTTGTTTAGAAGCCTAAATGCTTTCAAAGTGCTCCCGAAAACGTCATTCATAGAAATAAACTCCTAGGCTCTCGGAACATAAGCTACTCGTCTTGGATCCACTGCACCTGTCTGGTCTAGGCCCTATGACCAAAGGTGCCACGGTTTCCAGAGCAGGGAAGGAAACGAGATAGGAGGGGCTTGTAAGCAGTCTTAAAGGATAAATCCCAAGGGCCAGCAGGGACCAAGTAGATCTTTCTCCTGGCTTAGTGGGAGGTAGAGACAAGGAAAGAGGCTGAAAACCAGCGGGTCTTAGGAGGCTGCTGCCTGAGCTTTGAGTCGGCATCCCCAGGGAGGCTGTCCCCTGCTGGAGGAGGTATTCTCTTCCCAGGAGGTCCCATCCCAGACAGGCAAGCACCCTGGGCTACCCACAGTGCATGTGTACACTGCTGGTGACATGTAGACCTCTGGGCAAACCGTGCCACATGCCAACCTTTAAGACTGTGTGAACTGCCAAAAAGTGAGCAGACCTCCAGCGGAGAGCAGAGGCCTCTGCCTTCCCAGGGCACTGCACAGACTCGTGCCCGGCCGCTCTCTCAGGTGCACACCGCAGACCAACTGTCGGCAGCGTGCCAGGTGCCGTGGCGAGCCGAGTGTGTGGAGTGTGCTGTGCAGAGCCCCAGGTGTGCTGCACAAAGCCCCAGGTGTGCTGTGCAGAGCCCTAGGTGTGCTGCACAAAGCCCCAGGTGTGCTGTGCAGAGTTCCCAGGTGTGCTGCACAAAGCCCCAGGTGTGCTGTGCAGAGCCCCAGGTGTGCTGCGCTGTCCAGAAGTTCATGGGGTCAAAGTCTTGATGCTGTTGTGTGGTTAAGTCAATACAGATTTGGCAGAAGGTAAAAAGTACATTTTCAAGGAAAATTTCAAACATAGACAATTGTAGAGAAAAGATGATAGCGAGCCCTCATTCCCTCATGATCCAGGCCTGACAATTATCCCAACATGTTGCTGATCTCTCTTTGTCTTTCCACACCTCACTCTCGTGTGTGCACATGCACACACACTTTTTCCTGGACCATTTTAAAGCACATCTCAGACATCACATCATTTTGCTCTAAATACTTCCGAAGTCATCTCAGATGGCCCTGTTTTCATATGCCTCCTGTGACAGTGTCGCACTTCACAAGATTGACAAGGACTCCTTGTCCCCGGCTGGCACCCGCCCTCCACGCCGATTCCCCCCCACCCCGTGGTCTCGCCGTGGCCACTCTCCATCGCTGTGTCGGGGTCAGGACCCAAAGCGGCCCCTGCTGCTCTGGCTGCTGTGTCTTAAGTAGCATCTTGTTGTTCTTCTTTGCTCTGACTTCTTTAAGTCCCACTGTGAAAACCAGACGTCAAAGAGCACGGGGTATTCGCTGATCCTTAGACCTGTTCAAAAATAAACTCGATTCGTGCGCCCCTCGTGGCGTTGGGGTAGTCACCATGGTTCGAACAAACCTAGAGCTCTGTGCCCGTCCCCCCCTTCACCTGTCACTCTCCATCCGTTTTCCCACAGCACACCTCCGTTCGTCCTTTTTGACTTCCACTCTCCGATTTCTGGCGCCCTGTGGATGTTTTCAGATTTCTTGCTTTGGGCAACGTTTCCTTGTCGTGACTTCACACTCCAACTCCCAAGACAGACGGGCCAACACCTAGGCCCTCGGCCCCGGCCCGGTTGGTGTGCTGGGCAGGAAGCGTGCTCCCTGTGTCACACCCAGAACTCAGCTGCCGGGACTCTGTGCGTCGTCTAACAGGGCAAGAAGCAGGAGGCCATGGGTCCGCAAAGGTCTGCTCTACGTTGACTGGGGCCGGGCCCCAGGCAAGGTCTCTGTCCTCGTCTAAAAGAGTGGTGTGGCCCTGGCTGCTGTGGCTCAATGGATGGAGCTCCAGCCTGAGAACCAAAGGGTCACTGGTTTGATTCCCAGTCAGGGCACAGGCCTGGGTTGCAGGCCAGGTCCCCAGTAGGGGGTTCATGAGAGGCGACCACACATTGATGGTTCTCTGCCTATCTTTCTCCCTCCCTTTCTCTCTAAAACTAAATAAGTAAATAAAGTCTTTAAAAAGAAAAGAAGAGAGAGAGGGAGGTGTGGCTCTGATCCTGGGCCTGTCCCCCACCGGCACAGCTGTCCCACGGCCTGTGCCACGGCCACACGGCACTGCCAGGCCTCCCCTCCGTGGAGCTCAGCGTTCAAAGCGAGGAGGGCAAACCAGGCCGTTCTTTGCCAGGGGGACATGCTGTGCAGCTGCCTATGAGGCTCTGTTGCGACTGAGCAAACCCCAGTGGAAGTTTCCCCGAGGGAAGGCCATGACCTTCCAGAGAGGCTTGAAGTGGCCGTCGAGTGGCTAAGGCGTCAAACGGCAGAGAAGCTGAGTTAGGATCTATGCAGTGCGGTTATTAAAATGACCCCAGGGTGTGGGTTTTGTTTGTTCATTTGTTTGTCTTTAAAAGAAGCATTTCCATCTGGTCTCTCCCCTCCATAAACGCCTGGAGGATCCATGACGCCCGGCCACCTGCTGCTCGCCGTCTGTCCTGTCTGTCCTCTAACTACAGCACCCACCCCCCACCCCTGTAGGCCACCGGCCAGCCAGCCTGGCACTGGAGACACAACCACAAGAGCCATTCCGTTACCTGTTAATCACGTCACGCTGGTCGACGTCCGTCTCTGAGCGTGCTCGTTAACCAAGGAACGCATTTCAAAGTCAGCCAGTCCCCAAAGGACCAGGACGTGTGGTCCCACTCGTGGGAAGTATGGAAAGTGGTCAAAATCTCACAGACAGTGAGTGGGATGGTGGGCGCCAGAGGCTGGAGGGCAGAGAACTCGTGACTGAGGGGCACGGAGTTCCAGGTGCTCCTGGGGAGAAAGCTCTCGGGACCCGTCGTACGGTGCTACGGATGTGCACTCCCGAGCGGCTCACTTCACAAGGGTGAGGATGGTGCATTGGACGGCATGTGTTTCTCACCCCAATAAGGACAGACACGCAGACAGATGGACACACAGAACCAGTTCAAGCAAGCTCCCTTGATCTGGCCAGCACCCAAAATAGACACCTTCTGCAGTTTGGCAGGCCTTGTTTTTACGCTGCTGTGCCCTTTTCTGCACATGGGGAAACGGGATGTTTGTCCTCTAACCTCTGCCTCACCAAGGTCAGCTGACCGTCTTTGGTGTTGTTGGCGTTTTCAAAATCTGTGCTTCCCTGGAGCTCAGAGGAGGTTTTTTGGGGGGAATCCACACCACTTCCTTGCATGCAATATTAATTATTCTTTTGCAGTGATTTGCATATTACAAATGAAGAAAGAAGGGATTTGAATTTTTGGCACTTACTGACTTCTCTCTCTCTCTAAAAAAAAAAAAAAAAAGCCAGTTTGGGAATCTTCAGGAGTTTCTTATAGACTCGGTCAGAGAGGCCCGGGCCAGAAATGTCGATGGAATCCTCCACGGCTTCCTCGCTGTTGCCCGGGTGACCCCCAGGTGCCAGGCTCCGCACTCACCTGTGAGCGCGTTCCAATGGCCGCTCCTTGGGCTATCGGGAGGGGAACCTACAGAATGCCCACACGGCAGTGGGGCGGGGAGCTGGGGCAGGGCCCTCCACCTCCCACTGAAGATTCTTCTGGAACCAACACACATAAGGCTGAGCATGTGCTTCCAGCAGGTGGGTCTCCCAGGCCATGGGAGAGGCCCAGGGGCTGCCAAGAGGGGCAGACACGGCCCTGAGCTGAGACTGCCCCCTGCCCCCCGGCCCAGTGCAGGTCGGGAAGGAGACGACTGAGGTTTCTTCTCACCTCTCGCTGCCCAGCAAACCCCCCGGAGAGCTTTGGGGAAGGGACACCCAGGACCAGCTGGACCAGTCTCCTCGAGGTGGAGCCCCACACCTGACCCTGTGTTTAAAACCTCCCAGTGATCCCGGGGCGCAGTGCGGATTAGGAGCCGCTAGGCTAGAACCGTGGCCTGCGGGACTCCCTCTGTCCCTCCTCACGGAGGGACGCACTCAGCAGCCTCCCTGCCCCCGCCTCCTCTCTTCCCGGGGAAGATGTGAAGCCTCTTTGGTGTCCTCTGCCTTTCCTATGCAGAGTGAAACCTCCTCCAGTGCCATCTGCATCCCCCAGGGGCTGGACAGAATGCAGGGTCTCGGGCCCCACCCACACCCACGGATGGAAAAGCCACATTTAACAAGATCCCCAAGCGACACTGTGCCCTCAGAGGCTGGAGAAGCCCTCTACCGTGCTGTCTCACAAGGTCACGGTCACGGCACACTGCCGGTGCTCTCCCAGGCTCTCTAGACATGAAGGACACTCCCTGAAATTCGGTCGCCCGTCTCAGTGATGCCGGCCAAGGGCTGTCACCCCCAGGTACAGCAATTCCCCGTGGCCACGCCGACACAGCAGCGTTAAAGGCAATCCTCGGGCCCACCCCCCCTCCCCCAAGCTCCAGCTCATCGTCCACAGGAAGCAGAAGCCCCACCCCCTGACACTGCCCCGAAGGCCGGGAGAGAAGAGCTGTTTGTACTCGGGGCTGTGGGAGGCATGATTACATCTTTAAAAGGTCGTGTTCCCGCCGTGTCCAGATCGAGCCCAGGAAGTAATTTATTCTCAAGTTTTTAAAAGTTTCCAGTTAGAAGAATCTTGGAAAGGAGTTGACCTATATTTACTGTAACCATATTTTCCAAATAAAATCCCAGACACGCGGTCTGAGATAAGCCTCTGCATGCTCACCACACCATTTAAAAATACAGCGAGTTGCTTTTCCTCTCTCCTGCTTAAAAATAGCCCCCCGTGTTCATTCCAGCAACGGAGGGAACGGCAAGGCGGAAATGCGCCTGCAGACCCACCGCCGCCGGCAACGACCTCTGTCAACTGTCCGCCCACACTTCTCCTCTGCTCCTGTCCACACGGAAGATGGTTTGTGCTGAGTAGCATGCTGTACATATAACTGTGCATCCCAAACTTTCCACTGAAGTTACGTCACAAGCATTTCCTTATGTCACTGAAGATTCTGTGCAAACCTTACTTTTAATGGCTGTCTGTCTTTGTAAGCGCCGTAATTATGTTTATCCACTCTAGATATCGTTGGAAGTGTACATTGCCATCATTTTCTGTTAATATTAAAAATACTGCCCTGGCTGGCGTAGTTCAGTGGATGGAGCGCGGGCTGGGAACCAAAGTGTCCCAGGTTCGATTCCCAGCCAGGGCACATGCCTGGGTTGCAGGCCATAACCCCCAGCAACCACACATTGATGTTTCTCTCTCTCTCTCTCCCTTCCCTCTCTAAAAATAAATAAAATCTTTAAAAAAATACTGTGATGAACAGTGTTACCCATACATCTTGGCTCACACTTCTGAACACTTCCATAGTGTATCCAAGAAGCACGAATACTGCATTATGAGATAAAATCTTTTCATATCTCTCCACAGACATCACAACATGTTTTATGGAAACATTTGCCAACTTATCCTTAACACCTGTTCCTAACGGCACCCACGAGACAACATTTTAAATCGGTACTGTTCAGATAACTTGGAAAGCTGTAAAAACATACTTGTCAAGCACTTACTATGCACCAGACACTTTGCTAAGTGCTTTATACGGACTGCCACTTAAGACAAGTTGCTGTTATGATTCCCACTTCACACGAGCAGACAACCGGGCTGATTTCCCGAATCATCCAGCCTTTCTGCTGTAAAGCTCAGAGTCAGTGCTGAAGCAGAGGCGCCGTGGATCGCCGCTGTTTCAAAGCCGTGAGCAAGGACGAAGCATCACGCTCCCAGAGGGAGCTTCAGCTCCATCTCCACTCGAGGGGGAGTCTCCTTCTGAGCAGCAGGCAGACCATAGACCTCCTCCTTTCCTACTTCCCCAGGAGCAGCTCTGTAACAACCACAAAGCCACTGGGAAGCCACGTTACCAGAATCCACCTCATTAATCACTCAGATCCATCACTGACCCATCCCCTCTTCTCTTTTGCACGTGGCCGGACACTGGAAGAAACCTCTGAGCAATGAGACCAAGCGAGCCTCTCCTGGGGGTGGAGAGGTAGGCAACCCATTGCTCGTTACAAATGCCCAAGGTCATAAACTCCTTTCTGAAGCAGTTCCCTGTTCCCTCACCCGGCGCTGGCGGACGGCACGCGCAGACGGTACACAACGTTGGAGCAGACTTATTTTTCTCCATGACCTGAACAAGCAACTTGTTGTCCAGGTTAGCTTCAAATAAAATAAAATTCTGACGATGATCATCAAAATCAAGGATGCCAAATGTAAACGCTATAACATGAGCCCGTATTCTGTGTTCTCAGATACAAAGGGTACAGCCTCTCACAGATCCTTGTGTGGGGGTCAGCGGTCTGTGAGCCCCTAAAACTGTATCCTCGTCCTTGTGAGTATATGCAGATACACATTTTGGTGTGCTCTCATAAGGTTCTCAAGGGGATGTTCCCCCCCCTCCCAGATTACTGAGAACCATTGATTTTTGACGGTCGAAAGTTTAAAATATGAATGGGTAAAGATCAAACTTAACTTCATAACGTGCAATGCACGTTTGTGATAAGTAATTGTATTTATAGCATCAGTGCTTTCTGGTTTGAGAGGTGCCGTTAGCAAGACGCAATACCCTAGCTAAGTGCTGAGTTTGGCTAACCATAAACAGAGCATAATAAATTAATTTCCCACTTGTTATTCCTTCCTGATGAGAAGATTATCATCTCGGTCTTTCACCATCTCTCTCTCTCTCTCTCTCTCTCTCTCTCTCTCGGCCTGTGCAAAACACCACAGTGGATACTTTGAACTACATTTTTTGGATGAAGAGCCTGAGACTCTGAGAGTTAAGTAACTTATTAGGCCCTTTGGCTGGGAAAGGCAAGAGCCAAGATTTTTAATGCAGACCTAAGTGGATCCTGAAGTTTGCGGGTTTTCCAACAAGGCAAACCACTATCTTTTGAAATTTATATTCCACTTTCCGAAGTCAGGATTTTTGGGTTGAAGTTTTTCCTTTAATGGTGGGTGGTTAAGCTAGAGTATTTTATACCGGCAATTATATTTACCAACTGTATTCATGAAAGATTTTAAAATACCCGTTGTTCTGACACGGTCAAAGTGATCCTAAAGTATTTTCTCTAACGCTGGCCTCGAATGATGATGACTCGATGGCAGTGCGAGATGCTGCCATGACCCAGTCCAGAACTTCCCAAGGACCCTCCCTTGGGAGCCAAGAGAGGCAGCCCAGGGTGCCTGTGAGGACCGCCTGAGCCCAGGACGGTGGGCTCCGCTCTGCCAGCAGCTGAGCCGGGAGGACCACCGGAACAGAGCCGGCACCTGTTACCTCCCTCCCGGTGTGGGGGTCCTACCGGCAGCCTCTCACCGCCAGCTGCGTGGGAATTAGGGCCACGTCTCCCCAGTGGTGAGCGGCTTTTGAAGAAAACATATGGCTGCATGTGTGGGTCATAAAGTGAAGGTTCCCCGGGAGCAAATGACCGGGGAAGGGAAGGAGACATGTTTACAGCTGTAAAGCGGAGAGTTTGAAATGAGAAAACAGCATCACAGTGGTTCTCGCCAGCCCCCGCCCCGCGTGTGTGGGGTGCCGGTCTTCAGTGGGCAGCCACGGGCCTCCGTGAGGCCCCGTGGTGATCCCCCATGACTCCTGAGCTACACGTCATCGTCACAGTTTCCAAGTCACTGGGAAGCATTCAATCCCCAGAAGAGCGATTTTCTCACTGAGCGAGAGGAAGCAGGGAAGTGGGGAGGCTTGGCTCGGGGGCCAGGCTCGGAGCTCCCGGCACACACCGGCTCCGGAGAGGGCTGTCCTGATGGAGAGAGACATTGGAGAGCGCGGCCCGCTCTACCTGAGCCAATCACAGTTTCCAGCACGGCTTCCAAAAGCCCATCTGTGTGTCTGCCGGCAGATCCGCTTCCAAGGTATTGGACTCGCACACACGTGGCTCAGATATCAGCGGGTGTCCTTAGAACAGAGTCACCAACGTCACCGCTGCCAAGACGGCCCAGCTGCCTCCCGTCTCCTTTTACTGTGTCACTCTGTGGGGACAGCTTCGCGTGAGTCCAGGCAGGGCTGGCTCGCCCGAGCGTGCCCCCCTCCTTAGCAAACTCGCTCCTCGCACAAATGGGACTGTACACATCTGCTGCCAGTGACCACTCTCGCCCGTGCTGATTTACCCTGGACGGGCGCCACGTCTAAATCAGCACCAAAAGTCTAACCGCTGTTCTCAATGGAGAAATGCTGCCCCCTAGGGAGCACCTCGGAAATTTGCGGGACTTTTTTTTTTTTTTTTTTTTTAATAATTACGGAGATTGGGGTGCTATGGCATTTAGTGAGTGGATGCCAGGAATGCACGGAACAATTTTGTTCAACTTTTCAATCTTCCCCCAAACAGTTACACAAATGAAAAGCTTGTTTGTAGTTTTCTGAGCCTGGAAGCCAGCTCCACTCTTACATAGAAACGCAAAGCATTTTGCATGGTTTCAGAAGACGCTGGATGCACGCAGCCAGTGTAACCCCATTCCTCCGCAGCATCGTGCAGTTGCAACATCGTGTTCACGTCTGTTTCCAAGGCAACAGAACCTTCTGACTTAAACCTGCTCTAAGGTGGCAAACAACCATCCTTCCAATTTCCACTTCTTTTAGTCTCACTTCTTGTTTAGTTAAAATAAGACCTTGTGAAGGCACGTCTCCTGTGCTCTGCTTTACTCAGCTGCTCACCACCGTCCAAGGCCAAGGTGAAAGGCTGGAGTCAACCCCAGAAAGAGACTGGAAGAAGAAAGTATCCCACCACTATTTTAAAATAAGCATTAATAGCACTGGCTGGTGCGGCTCAGCGGATCAAGTGCAGGCTGTGAACCAAAGGGTCACCAGTTCGATTCCCAGTCAGGGCACATGCTTGGATTGAGGGCCAGGTCCCTGGTGGGGGGGCGTGCAAGACGCAACTACACATTGATGTTTCTCTCCCTCTCTTTCTCCTTCCTTTCCCCTCTCTCTAAAAATAAATAAATAAAAATTTTAAAAAATAATAAAATAAGCATCAATAGTGTCCAGCATATTTTTCAGTTCTTAATATTTTCGAGAGCATGTTTCCATGCATGTGAAGCATGGGTAAAAATTTAAATCTTTGCAACAACAGAGAGGCTGAACAATAGGAGGCTGCAGGGGGCGGAGGACGCAGGGACTTCAGGACGACTCGGAAAGGGAGAGCGTGGCTGCCGAGCTCCGATGGTGGACTGCACAAAGGCAAGTCGTCCCAGCAGCTGTCCGGCGAGCCCCACGCATGCACAGACGCTTCGGTATTATTTTCCTGGCACTCGGTGACTCATTCCCCAGATGTGAGAACACCATCTAAATCCTAACTGACGCCGCAGCCACACTGCGCCGGGAGCGGAGGATGAGCCAGCGCTCCTCACGTGTCTCACTCATGTATCATAATTGGAACACCAACGTGCATTCTCTTCTCCACTTTTTCTGTTTTAAATCACAAGAGTAAACATACAATTTTGTGTGCGCATGCAGTTTTATAACCCGAGTGGCCTGCGCCTCCTAAGAGGTAAGGAGGGTCATAACACGTGTTCTAGCGGGGAGGGAGAACGAAGAGGTGGCAGCCTCGCCCCGCCCCCCAGCCCCGCCCCCGCCATTCCGGGGATGGCGCTGCTGCTGGTTTTCTGCAGATTGGACTTTCCCTTGTAACGTGACTCAATTTCTTCTAGGGTAGGAGCTGGCAGCCTTTTCCTATCGAGCTCGAGAAAGTAAATATTTTAGGTTCGTGGGCTGTCTCTGTCTCACAGTCTTTCTTTCCCCCCTTTTTTTTCAATTTAAACATTATTTCTAGCTCCAGAGAGGTACACAAACAGACTGCAAGCTACATTTGGCTTGCGGCCTATCGTTTGCCGGCCCAGCTCTTCATGGATGGAAAACTGGGGCTCCCAGACTGAGCCCGCGCTAAGGGTTGTGTTCCTGGGCTGAGCAGAACGTGGAGCTGGACGGAGAGTGAGAAGGAGGTGGCGTACGAAGGACAACTAGCAGGGCAGGGACAAAATCTGGATCCTTAACCCAGAGGGGAAGGGCACCTACCTCTTTAAATTGGCCAGTGGCTTTATTTCGATTTGGACTTAGAGAAGGGTGGGAGGAAAGTGGTGGAGGCGAATTTCCCACGTGTATCAGACAGCCTGGGCAGGCAGAGATAAGACCTCCTTCTGCAGAAAAGGGCAGGCACGCAGCTGCTGTGAAAGCGTTGGCTTCTCTGCGCGCGGGACCCTCTCCTATAATGCAAGCCATGGCGCGTACAGTGTCACGGGCCCTCCGGGCAGCGCCCTGGGAGAACGGGGCCCAGGACTAGTGCAGAAAAATGTTGACCGTGGCTGCTGCTGTTGCTATGAAGTCCCATATCCCGGACCCAGGAGAACTGTGTCTTTCTGGGCCTTGGAACAAAGGCTCCTGCAGCAGAAGGAACCGTGAGCCAAGAAGCCATCCCCAAAGCATGCTGTGCCATCTCCAAATATTTTTATGCTGACGAAAGCAATTTTACATCCTCCTCAGGTGGCCCTCTAGAAAAGACCCAGGAGACTGTGGGACGTGAGACCAGTGACCGTTGCTCACTTTTGTGTCTGATTCAGAGCCTAGAACAACGCCCAGCACACACGGGCCCTCAGTAAGTGTGGAAGCGAGGGGGCAGGGAGCGAAGCGGAAGGGCAGGGGGAATTCCCTTCAGGTCTCACTCGCATAATAAACACTGTCATAAGGATAGGCTGTGGCTACTCAATTTTTCCAAACAGAGAGAGAAATCCACAGCACGCCAGACCTGTTCTAGCTCCGTCTCTTTAAAGGATGGACTTACCCAGGACTCTCCTTACCCACAGCTGGAGGAGAGAACCCAGGAGGGAACTAGAGCAGTATAGACTGAAGGGCTTGGGGCCGGAGGGAAGAGAGCAGTATTTTAACAGTTTCCAAACGTGCGCTGCATGATTGGGGGGTGACCACGATGCAAGGGGCCCGACGGCACTGTGTACGGTGGGCGGCTCCAGGAGTGGAGCAGCCGGCGCCGACTCTCTGTGGGCAGTCGCGTGACCGAGCTACTCTGAGTGCGCTGCTCTAGCCGTGAGATCTGCGTGTCTCCCAAACACGTAAAAAAGTAACCAGGGCCCCGGATGAAGGGCCACTCATGAGGATGCTAGTGACCAAAGCCTGCCCCAACGCAATGACAGGTGCCTTGAAAGTGCTTCGAGGAGACAGGCACACTTAGGCGACACGGGGCTTGGAATGGGACAATTGTTGCTATTATCACTGAGCTATTTTTCCAAGTAATTGTCCATGACCTGCCCCAGCTCTGAGGAGGAGCTGAAGTGTCACTGCCCCACGCAGGGGAATGAGGGGCAACGGGGACACGGGAGGAACCTGGATGGGCAAGTACGGAGATGGTGATTCATGGTAGCCATTATCGCCAAATAATAGGTCCGCAGGTCCCCTTCCCCCGTTCAAGGCACTGAGAGCGAAATGCAGCGTGGGGCCCGACTTTCAGGGCGTGTGAGCAGGTCCCTGTGTGGCACGGGGCTGCCCACCTGGTCACTGGGACCAGGACGCCCCTCTGGTACCTTCCTCATAAGCGAAGGGGACAGGTGCGATGATGCATCCGCTCCCATGTGTTGCTCCAGCCTTGACTTTGGAGTTGGTCTGTCATGTACCGTGCTTTCCAAACAGTAATTCGCAGCGCGGTGCTGGGCACTCTCCGTAAGAGTTTCCTGGGAAGCTCTTCTGATTTTAAAGGTTAAATATCAGAGATTCTGCTTGAGGCATGGAACTCAAGAATACAAATTCTTTTAAATGTCCCTACTGGTTCTTAAACAATCAAGTTTTAAAGTCACTGGTGTCGACTCTCTAATTAATGGCACTTGACTAGATTGTCCTGGTGTTCTCTGTTGCTAAGGTATCTATTGCTGCGTTGAAGCTCCTCACTTCAGACTTGAGGGCTATATTCCCTGTCCCTACCGATGGAGCCCCAAGTACTGGCCAGATGAGTAAGTCAATGAATGAACGAACCGATGAATGAATGAATGGGTGGGTGTGGCTGCATCCAGAGCCAGGGGATCAGGAGGAAGGATAGTTTCTCATGGTCTTCACATGACCCTCCCCATGTCGTTTCCTCACATCCACCTACTGCCTCCAGCCACCCCGCCACTGGGAGAGGAGGCCATGCCCCCCCGACCTGGCCCCACCAGGAAGCAGTGCATGCTGGGAGCGTGGCAGCCACTAACCCCCTCTCCCGAGGAAGCAGCAGCGCCGTGCTCTGTGTCTGCCGCAGCACCAGCTCCGCTCCCGGGCACAGCACGCCAGACCTTCAGTCAGGACCCGAGCAGGAAGCAGCTCCGCGGGCAGGGCATGGGGGCAGCCCGGCAGCCCGGCAGCCCTGAGGGGGCCTGGATCCAGACTCCCGCCTCCACTTTGTTTTCACACTGAGAGCAGGCGGTGACCGGAGAGAGGGGCAGTCCATCAGCTTTGCTGCAGGAAGGGGGCAGGAGGGAAAGGGGAAAAGAGGAGCGCGACAGGACGAGCTGGCCCTGATGGCCAGGAGTGGGGCCAGCGGCAGCCACTGCTCAATGATGGCGCCCTCTGTGCCTCCTGAGTCGGGGGGCGGGTTGCTGAGAGGGTGCCCCCCTTCAGTCCCCCCACTGCCTGCACTGGTGACGTCTGCTGGGCCCCTGTGTACCTGGTACACGTGGTCACAGACTGATTTGATTTGGTCTGGTTGGGTGTGGTTTGTTGGGACACAAAGGGATGGTTTCCAAGCCCAGACCAACTCCGCAGACTGGAGGTGGGGTGAGAGGCCGCTGAGCACCCTGGCCCCGGGCATTCAAAACAAGCCTGTGAGGGCCGTGGGCTTCCAAAACCTGGAGCACTGGGGGCTCTATCCCTCATACCGAGATCCCCAGGAGATGTGCAGCCACAGCTGACACTCATACCCACATACGGACTCAGCCAACTCCACCACCAGCAAGAGCCACAAGTCTTTCTGGACAGAGTGTGGTTGGTTGAAAATATGCACGCAGAAGGTGGGTTTTGAAGGAGAAAAGGAAGCCCGCCTCCCAAACAGCGGTGGTATTTCCAGATGGTGAACGACCACCACCCACAAAACTCAGAGCCAGGAACCAGCGGGTTGTCTGAGGGCTGGTGGCTCAGGTGTGGCAGGCATGGAGGCACTGATGGGGTGACAGGCACCTGTGGTTTGTCAGACGAGCACACCCTTCTCTGGGGACCATTTCCCCCAACCCGCCTCCACCCGCATGACTTCCATAGCATACACGGCCTCCGTGACCCACCCCAGCCGGGTGCTGGGGCTGTCCGATGTGGTGCTCTGTTGCCAGGTGGCCACAGTT
The DNA here is from genome assembly GCF_004126475.2 of Phyllostomus discolor. NCBI lineage: Eukaryota > Metazoa > Chordata > Mammalia > Chiroptera > Phyllostomidae > Phyllostomus > Phyllostomus discolor. The sequence continues at coordinate 204,596,317 of NC_040906.2, forward strand.
CCTACCTGTGGGTGCTGGCGCTCTGGTTTGCTGCACAGGGCACAGGGTCACCTGGTGAGCAGGGAGGAGGAAGAGAGAGTCTGTGTGGCTTCTAAGTCTCTGGGGTCAGTTAACCCTGAGTCCCAGACACTCCCTGGCCTTGGGTTTTGGACACCCACCCCTTCCTAAGTGAGAAAGTGGTTATTTGCAGCCGAAGGAGTTCTATCCAGCCCGGTTCCTAGGAGCCCATGGAGAACGAGGAGGAAAGAGCCCAGCGCAGGTCGAAAGGCTAGCCAGGAAGCACGCTTGTCCCGGTCGCCCAGGCTTGCTGGGCTGAGCTCTTCACCACGGCTGTGACGGTGAGAGTGAGCAGGCCCAGACGGCACTGGAGGGGCCCAAGCCGCAGGGGTGAAAACAAAGGAGAGAGGGACCCAGCACTGGAGGCGCTCACCATAGTGACGTTTGCTCGAGACTCCTGTGTGGGCAGCGGCCCTTCTGCAGCAAGGGTGGGTGTGACGGCCCAGCACTGACCCAGCAGCCCCCAGGATGGGACTCAACCACAAAACATGTCCGAAAGCCAAGGGCATGCACTGAGGGTCAGGGGGCCTGTGAATTAACCCGAAGAAGACGCCTGAGCCAGCCTTTCCGAAAAGGAAATGAAGCGATTCCGCTACCAGTCCGCCAGCAAGTCCTACTTTCTCCAAGTGAGAGAGCGGCCGCAGCTCCACAGGGGGCAGCAGGGTCTGTTCCCAGAGGCCCCGGACTGGCCTCCGGGGAAGCCGATCAGCGGAGAGCTGGGTGCTGGGGGGCGCCCGGTCTGGAGGAGCACCCCAGCACCCCAACTGCAGCCTGTGCTGTCCAGCCACCTACACGGATGCCTGTGGGCCCTTCCCTGCAGTCTGGACTGATGATACACTTTTGAAAAATTTGTAAAGTAGAAATCTTATAAGCTTTCTTTGTACCAATCTTTCCTTTAATTAAGATCTCTGATGTTAATTATGAGAAGTAGAAGAGGGATTCCCTTCAACGCTGATTCTCTCAGGGCCATTTTTATGTTTTGATTTTTTTTTTTTGAGTATACACAGCACTTCATATTTCCCACATTTTCAAAAGCTGATTTCGATTTCCTGCCTGAATTCGTTTCCTAGGGCTACCGTAACAACGCACCACAAGCTGGATGGCTTCGTGCGACAGAAATGTGTCCTCTCCCAGGCCAGGAGGCAGGACGGCGGTCCCCAAGCCATCAGCAGGACTCTGCTCCCTCGGAAGGCTCCAGGGAAGGATCGCTCCTTGCTTCTGGCAGCTTCCGGCAACCCTTGGTTTGCTTTGGCTTATAGATGCATCGCTCCAAATCGCTGACTCTGTCATCACCTGGCCCCCTCTCCTGTGCGTATGTTGTGAGTCCTTTCTGCTTCTTATAAAATCACCAGTCATTAGACTCAGGACCCACCCTAATGTAGTATGACTTCATCTTGACTAGTTACATCTGCCAAGACCCAATCTCCAAACAAGGGAATATCCTGAGGGTCTGGTGGACACATGTTTTGGGGTGGGGGTGCTACAACCCCCTCCAACGTTACTTGCAGGGGTCTTGTCCTGTGACTAGCGCCTCTCAGACTGGGAGTCAGCTGTGGCCTCAGAGCCTTTTTTAAAGAAAAGTTTATGCAGAATCTAATCATCCCATGGCATGAAGTGTCATCATCCATCAGTAACTCGGGGATCTCTAAGGAAAACACGAGTGCCTAACAAAAAGAATTTGGTCTACAGCACAAGTAAATAAGCTAGTTGGTTGGCCTCCCAGCAATCAGTTTCAAAATATAAACATTTTAGTTTCTGCACTGTGAGGGGTGAGGAGTAACCTGAAACAGTCAGGATAGGCTACATGCTATGCTGCGGTAACAAAAGACCCAAAAACCTTAAGGGCTTAAGCAAAGGTTCATTTCTCGTTTTCGTTCTGTGAATGGACCAGCAGAGGAATCCACTCACTACAGCCACTCAGTGGCTGTGGCTCACAGACCGGCCACCATCTCCAATTGCTGATTGTGGTGCCAGAGGGAAGGAAATGGGTGGAAATCAATTCCACGGTCTCTTAATGCTTCTACCTAGAAATAACACGCAACAATCCCACTCTCGTCTCATCAACCGAAGCAAGTTGTGTGGCCACGCCTCACTCTTAGTGGGCTGGTCGGGTGGGAGAGAGCCAGAAACACTCGGTGACAAGCAGCGATGACAGCCCCAGTGCCCGTCCTTGGAGACGGTTCAAACACTCGGCCATCTGGGACTGATTGCAAATGAAAACAGTGTTCAGCGAAGAGCCTACACAGTTGAGAAGATTTCATAGGAAAGCTGGGTCGAGCCTGGTCCTCAGGAGGGGGAAAGAGTTGGGGAAGCTGTGAGGCAGGTGCGAGGTGCAAACTGGGGATGACGTAGACCATGACTCGGGGGGCAACCTGAACTCGGAGTTCGCAGAAGATAACGAGGAAGCTGGCTGGGAGTGTGCGTGTTACCAGGACTCTCGTTCCCCCACATGTCTGTGGAGTAGACTTGGCATCCCGGGGTACGGAGTAGAATAGAAAATATAGTTTGATCTGACCCACAGAATACTAGACAAAACATGTCATTATGCTTTATTATGCTTATCTAGGACACGAGAAAAAGGAACACGACCTCCAGCATACGTGGAAACCTGAACACGCGTGCCAGCCTCCTGCCACTTCTGCTCTGCGCCAGTCGTCACGGCCACATGTGACCAGTTGTCAGGACCCACAGCAGTCCGAACATTTATCACGAGAGGTGACGGGGAGAGAGTTTTCTCTCTCTTCGAACGCTCCTCTCTTCTTATAGGCGTTGGGACCTACCGGTTTGTAGTCTGACGACCCCAAGTGACACTCGTACATGCCAACTCTTAGAAGCTAGCCGGCCGCCTAAATCCACTCCCTCCCAATGCCCAGCATTCACTCATCAAGTTAATTAACTCTGGGTAGCAACTAAAGGAAAGGCAAAGAAGGACATCGATGGTCCTTTCACTGTGCCCGCATCACAAAGGGAAGCCACACATGGGAAAGGCAGAAACCTGCCAGGAATCCCCAGCTCCAGCCCAGAATCTGCAGTCTGCTAGGGGGGGCTCTTATAAATCATTTTAAAATAACACGGTGGAGGCCCTGGTTTGGGAAGAGGAACCTGCAAGCCGTGGGCAAGAGTCCCCGACAGCACTCCAGCAGTGGGCTGGGGAGACGGGGCCGCAGAGACCTCACAGAAACATACCGTATTTGTTCACGTACGGAGCGCAAGAGCAGAAATCAGAGGACCCTGTGCAAGTAGGTTGATAGAGAACAGACTTAGAGGACGAAGGCACGCGGAAAATGACTCAAGGCTTTCCAACTGGCGAAAGGTCACCTTTACCAGGTGCAGATGTGGAGAAGGCAGGGCGCCTCGCCCTGGGGGACTGGGAAGACATTCTCCCAGAGCAGCGCATGCTCTGGGTGAGGAGTCCTTTCTGCACGCAGGCCACTCAGAAACGACAGAAGTGTTTACACAGTTTACAAAATAAAAATATCTTCATTGAGTCTAATCACAAATGTCTATGAAGACACGTACTCCTATAATCTAGGATATTTACTTCACTGCATAGAAAAAGGGTTCAGGGTAAATTTTTCTCAATTATTAAGCACTGACGTCTGAGGCCTCTTCGAGCAGCAGTAATGCAGAAGCGCCGGCACCCAGAACACGAGACCGGAGACCGCGCCAGGAGGTCAGGCGGACAGACCGGAGACCAAAAACAGGCCTACCTGCCTACAGTCTGTGAGAGTGGTCATTCGGTGATGACCTGCGATGCACCGGAAGGCTTCCGGGGACTCGAATGCACCCAGGAGCAGCTGCTGAGGGCCAGGGTAGGCTCCACTCCGTGCCACAGGGCACACTCAAAGATACAGACTTCAGAGCCTGGGGGGCGGGGAGCCCCATCAGTAAGCGCTTGCCAGTGACGGGTGCAGGGCACACACACAGGCAGGCTGAACACGGCAGGGAACAACAATGAAGCGTCCATCTGGCCCGGGGAGGAGGAGGGCGGCACCAGAAAGGAAGGGCGGCCTGAGTAGGACTGGATGGAAGAGTAAATGTGGCTGCGATCCTGTGTTGAATGTCTCATCGTGATCTCCCTGGTCCGGTGGCAGGGGCTGCGGGGATACCTCGGTCGGCCTTGTAGGGACCAATGGAGGAGCCAGTGAAATGTTTTTGTTGGATAAAACAGCAAAAGAATTCTTATTTTGGAAGACTAATGGACATCAGGTCATTATACAATGGGGATATTGAAAGCAACATCATCTAATTGTCTAATTATCTTTAGGGCCTCATGGTCCAGGCACAGCACCTTTGGTGCTCCTCGATCCAGCCAATGCTCGTGTCACTGAGACCTGTGTTCACCAAGCTGTGAAACAGAGGACAATCACTATGTGAAGGAACTCAGAAGCCCTTTACTAATGGGAACAATGCAACCGTAGTTCTAAAAATTACACCCTCCTCCTTATGTTACCTTGGCTTTGCTTTTTGTTTTTCATTAGGTTATATTAACACCAGGTATTGCAACTTCATGATCTGCTCTGCCTTCTCTGCCCTCACCAGTTCAGAGCATCCCTGAAGAATAGACCAGTTGTATCTTACTGCTTTTACTCTTCAACAGGATCCCTTCTCCCACACTAGTGGGTTAAACATCGAGTTCTCCATGTCAGCTCTCTATATTTGGCTCCAACCAAATAGAGTTTTAAAAAGCTTGGCCTCAGGACAGTCTAAACTCTTCTCTCGAAGGAAAAAGTCACAAAATAAACCAGACAGTGCATACTATTTCTGGGTTCAGCTTGTTGAAAACTTTTCAAGTCTTACTGGATGACATTTACAGAGCAATTTCAAGAATGCTTCATAGAACAGGCTTTGAAAAGCGTGTCTTCATCTGCAGTATCCATTTATACAGCATCAGTGCACAATTACAGTTCAGTACTCATGCTAAAAATGTGGCGAAGGAGGTAAACCTCCTCTGTGGGCCCAATCAAGCTGAGTTATCCAGGGAGACGCCCTGGAGAGGGTACTCGATGGGGCTCCACCAGAAGTGCTCAGGCCCCTCCCTGATAAAGCTGGATCCCAGAGAAAATGGACTTTATTCTATTTTTTTACATGGCTAGGTTCTAGGAAGCAAAGGAAATCTCCAAGGATAAAATTTCTTCATTAAAAAAAGTCTTTGAGCTGAAATCAGAGCGGGGAGGCGCAAGATTTAAACAAAGGCTCAGGCAGGGGTGACAAGCACAAGTGGTGACACGACGCTACGATAGAAACCTGAGCCCTGAGCCTGCTACTTAGTGGAAAGAGAAGCCTGACATCCCTGCATCATGTCTGGCCGCCAGGAGACACTACAGTGCCCTGGATCTGAACAGAGGCCAATGAGAGCCTTCTCTGGAGGAACAGCCCCAGTCAGACTCTTGAGATTCACCAGCATGAGCCAATCCAATTCGAGCTCACAACCAAAGACCAATCCAGTTCGAGATCACAACCAAAGACCAATCCAGTTCGAGATCACAACCAAAGACCAATCCAATTCGAGATCACAACCAAAGATCCAATTCACATGGGAAAAATGACCTCCAGTATGAGTTAACAGAAACAAAAACAACATATTTAGGGCCCCACCCAAAGACTTCAGATATTAAAGTCATCAGACACAGATAAAGTCTGTCTGTATTAAATGCTTGAAGGAATTACGCATAGAATTACCAAAATTAAAAAGCAGCAAAAGATGATTAAAAATGAGCAGACAGAAATTTTAGGTATTTTAGAAATGAAAGATACAGTTGTCATAAACAAGAAAGAGCAGTGCTCACAAAGGTGACTGTCAGGATGGGTGGGGTAGGACAAAACAGTGGCTGTACTACAATCAAAATGGTGGCTGGACTACAATCAATCATGGCGGCTGAACTACAACCCAGAAGAGATGGCTGACGTCACCAGGGCACGAGGGGAACCACCAATGATATGTTGCCGCTTTGTTCACAAGGGATCAATCCCTAGCTCCCATGGAGAGCCAACCCAAAATAAAACCCCACCATTTTTCCTGCTCGGAGTGACTTTTCCGGCCCCCTTTCTCTGGACCACAGACCCTCGCCCAGAAGTGCAAACTCCAATAAAAAGCTTTATACTGCCTAACTTTGTGGCTGATTAGCATGTATTCCTCGGCAGAGCCTAAGAAAACCTTTCAGTAACAAGGGAAGCCTGTGTCAGACAAGCAAACTGGTTTCCCCTGGGCCCCACGGGGTGAGAGAGATGTCACTAAGAACAGAGACTCAACAACGTCTGGAGAAGCAAAGTCACCGTGGAACTTCATAAGCTCCTGGCCTGTGCTTAGAGCTAGAATTCAGGTGTCTCGGGGGTGGGCTTTCAACAGCAGGTAACAAGAAAGACTGGAGGAAGGTGTAAAGGGCCAGTCACTTCTCGCTGGTGGGGCCACAGAGAATGGTTTTCCCAGGAAGTTGTTTCATGGGCTGTGCAATGTAGTCTCACTTTCCAGAGTAGGTCCTGCAAGAGAGTCAGTGGCAACTTGCCTGTTGGCAACTTAAAGGTGTCCCCTGTTGGGGAAGGCTCCCATCTGTCACCTGTGTCCCTACAGTACTTGACAGTAACTCCTTTACAGGACTTTTGACCTTACCACCAGGCTGCTCTCTCTACTGGATCAGCACCTAGTATCTAACTTGGAGATGAACAAGGCTTCAAAACATATTTATTGAGAAAAAGGAAGGAAGAAAGAGAGGGAAGGAACGAGGCAAGGAGTGAAGGCTGCATATCACTTATGCAACTTATGTGTCAGGCTCTCAGACTTGTAGAGCAGGGCTTGCGTCGTAGAGAGACATGCATGTTCCATGAACACGCAGACTGCTTAGAAATTCCAGGAGCGCTGTTCCTCAGAGGGAGTCACTATTTCGGACTGTCCATCTATGAGACACGAGCCTGGAGCACTACTGAACGTCGGCTTCCCTTCCTCCATCTCCTCTGAAACCTGGTCGGCTGGGTGGGGAGAGCAAAGGCAAACGGGCTTGAGCATCACTTTGCCCTTTATTCCCCTGGCACAAAGCCCTAAGAAATAATGGTGGATCTTCACACAGAATGCTGACACCTAAATAACTTCATGCCAGGGGCCTACCAGCAGGTTCCTGCACGGTCTGGGGTCTCCATCTTCCAATCCTGGGAGAGGGAAGCAATGGCAGGCTCATTTACCCAAAAGCATCTGTAGAGACTTTGTTCGATCTACCAGTCCACAAAAAGCACTGAATGCCTCCTTGTCTCCAGCATGGTTCCAGGCACCATCGAGGAGTATGAAGAAGTGCTAGACATAGGCCCCGCCCAGCAGACTCAAAGCCTATCTGGGAGGGTTGGTTGCCATATCAGTCAAGGTTCAGCCAGGAAACCAAAGCCACGTTTCAGGGATAAGGGGTTTAATGGGAATTAGACCTCACATTAACTCAGGAGACACTGAAGCCCTGAAGGCTTGGAAGGCAAAGCTGGAGTGGAACCAACTACAGCCCCTGAAGACCAGCTCTGGGGGCGGGGGGGTAGTCAGAGCTCAGAGCTTGCAAACCTGAGAAGCCAAGGACGGGCAGCCCCAGTCGAGGCTGCGAAGGGGCTCGTGGACAGGTGCCTGGGAAGCCATCCACCTTTGTGGGCCCGCAACCTGGTGGTGAGCTTGGAAATGCTATTGGTCAGTGGGCCAGCCACTGGGGAGATGTGCTGGACACAGAACAGAGACCCAGCACAGGCTGCGAGCCGCTGGGCAACTCTGCATCTCTCTGTCACCAGATCTAGCCACAACACACTTCTGAGAGTACCGGCCACTGCGTCACTGCTGCCTTCCAACTCTCATGGCAACCTCTTTTGGCCAATTCTAAACCAGGGAAGGGATTCAAGGAACCGTAGCTCCCAGCTTGACCAAGTTGGCCCAGAGCAATCTAGCACAGCTGGCAATAGAGAATAACCCCTGAGTGTGAAGAGCATGGTTTGAAGCAGACAGGCAGGAGAGAAGGCAGATGGAGTTTATGGAAAGCTTCACGGAGGAGGCACAGAGTTCACTGAGACTCAAGGAGGGATTCGACTTTGAAGATGGAGAAAGGCATGAGGAACTATTTCCTGTTTAAATGTGGCTGCTTCCTTCATGTCGGTGCCGGTCCCAAGTGCATGCAGCTTTCACAGAGCCCTGACAGGAACTGGGACATGGCCACGTGGGGACAGAGACAGATGAAGAGCCTTGTCCTAGGCTCGACTCTGACCTTGGGAAGCACTGAGCCAGGTCTTGCTGCCCGGACCCAGCGACTTGCCCCACGTGCATCAACAGGTCTGCACAATGGCCTCCACCTCCCGCCCACTGCTTCCTGTCTCCTTGGAGCCCACCTGGCAGGACTGCTCAAGGACACCAGCCCACCGTGAGAAGAATGAATCCTGTCTGGGTGCTTCTAAGGACAAATTTTTAAATGAAGACCACTTTGAAAACAAGGAGAGTTTTGTGCCCTGCTGACCCCAGTGAAGTACCTGTCGCCACCCATGCCCAGCAGCCCAGGTGGCAGGTCTGATGAGCTGGATGCACCCGGCACAGAGCAAGCCGGTCAGGAAAGAGACACAGGACCGCAAGCCTCTGACACCATAGGGCCAACAGGAGCCCCCGCCCCAGGGGTTCCGCCAGCGCCGGAAGCTGCAGCGGTGGCCCAGGTGCCTCGCAGTGGGGACGGGCTGCAGAAAGGGGGCTGGGTGCTCGGAGAGAAAGGACTTAAGAAAAAGAGGCGGGGCCAGTCCATGAAGAATGGGCTCCCGGAGGAAGAACCCCAGCTCTCAGATAACGCAGTCATCCCCGTTGCCGCGGGTCCTGACAGCTCCAGGCCTCTGGTCAGGAGATTAACGTCCAACACCAGACCTAGAAGGCACCCCGGCAGCAGGCTCCCCAGCTCCCCCGTCCTCTTGCCTGAGGAGCAGAAAGACCCAAGATGGTCCCAAAGAAGCTGCTGGCTAGCGTGCTAGGGCCCAGACCCCAGGAAGGTCACACAGAGAAGGAGCAGCTCGGTCCCTCGCGTGTGGTCGGCCAGGTCTCCTTTCTGATCTTTGGGTCGGTGCTTTGGATTCCAGGAGAAGGTTGTTCTTAGTTTTCAAGCCACTATTCACAGTAAGCTCTGACTTCAGAATGACTTTGACACATAATAATTAAACATTTAAAGTAATAGTGATGGAGTCTGTTGACCTTAAACAAGCAGCCAGATATTTCTCCAGCAAAACGGGTTTATTGGTGAACCACGAAGAATTGCAATCGGTGACCTGCAGCCTAACAAGGAACCACATGCAAGTCCACACTAATAAAGAAGAGGCAGTGTCTTTCACGGACTAGGGCAGGGCTGTTGTAAACGAAGATTCCATTGGAGGAAACTGGAAGTTCCAAGTGTGGTGACTTCTCATTGGCTGAGCTCTGGCCGCCTCCCATTGGCTGAGCTGTTCCTGGAGCAGGAGGACTCTTCTCTTCCTCCTGCTGACGTAGTCACGTAGGGCTACGTGGGTACCTCTCGTCCGGTGGGGTCCTCCACGTGCGTTGAGGGCATGTGCATGACTTGAAGTCCAGGCTTCTGTGTATTAGTTTTCACAAGTCTAACTAGACGGTGCTTTCTCCCACTCTCTTCCTGGAGACAATGCTTCCACTATTTTCCACTGTAAATCTTTCATTTTTGGATTCTCAGTCCAACAAGAAAGCATGAGATCTGTTTTGTTGGTAGGTGCGCCTGAGCACATACTTGGGCGACCTGAGCGTCCCCGGGGAGGGACTCCGCAGGTCAGCGGGACGGAATTGGCTTGAGGAAGAGGGATTCGCACTGACCACAGGAAATGAATAACTAATTTGACAGCCACGGAAGGAATGAATAGATTTTTCACCACAAGAGAAAGCAAAAGACTTGTTAAAATGTGCACGGAAAGGTGAGAAGATCCATTTTTATTAATGATGCTGTTCAAAAACAATTAATCTAACATGAGCAGCCTGAAATATTTTCATGTGCAATGACAAAAATGAAAATTATTGGCCCCTGCAGCTCCTTAGGGATTGTTGGTCTATGAGCAGCATATGAAGAAACCTTTGGAACTGGATCCATATAACAGAAAACATCTGTTTGGGCATCTTTCAATTCCAATATGTTTCAGGCAGGGAAAAGCTGAAATTTAGAAATACCGATCTGCCATGTAAACTGGCCATTTCTGATTGAAACATTTCATGGACTTCCTTGGCAGAAAGTTATGATGATCCTTTAAGTTTGTCTCTTTGCCCTTTGCGATTCTTAAAAACATTTTTCTCTCCATCTTCTTCTGTGGTAAATAAAGTCACCACGCGTACAAACAAAGAGTGATTGTGAGGCCAGGGTTAAAAACATTTCCCTGTTAATGGGGAGTAAAAGGGGAGAAATGGAACCACCTGGGTTGAGATTTCTAGAAAATCTTAGTCGTACGACACTAGTCCCGATTGTAATGTTTTCAGGTGGAGGATTCAAGGAACAGTGGGAGGAAATCCTGCATTTTCCATCTTTTAAAAATCTGTGATCCCACGTTGCCCCCTGAGGCTGCGTGCGCTGCTTCCCAGACCCCAGCCACGTTTTCACGCCAACTCCAGGCGCTCAGCTCCCTTTAGTTACAATCGGCAGAAACTAGGCTTTCCCCTTAAGTCTTTCCAAAGTCACAGATGATGGCCTGGTGGCCAAATACAATGCATGTGACACAGAACACTGGGACTTGTCCTACCTCCTGGCATTCTCTGCTGTTTGGGCTGTTCCTCCTCGTCTTCTCCATCCCATTTGCAGATTCTTCTTTAGCCCTTTACCCTTAAATATTGGCATTTCCCAGAGCTCTGTCCTCCATCCTCTGCTTCCACACCCAGGATGTATCTGATCGGGCCCTCCTACTCCATTCCCAACCTTAAGGGGGCCTTGGCCCCTCCTGCCTGAATGGCTGCATCTGCCTCCTCACCAGCCTCGCCAGCTCCAGGTTGCCTCCTGGCCCCACCCCAACTCCTGGCCATTCCCTGGGTTGCAGCCAGGACTATCAACCGAAAGGGTAAATCAGTTGTGTCACTCCTTCCCTGCCTTAAAATCCTCCAGCAGCTTGCCTTGGCTCTCAAGACAAAGCCCAGATGACTCAGCTTACCCATCCCAACCTGGACTCCGCTGGCCTGGCCTGCCTCTCGTCCCGCCAGTCCCTGCAGCCGCCTTTCACTCCCCCTCTGTCCTTGGTGCCAGCGGTCTCGGCCCACCCAGAGGGCCCTCAGGCTCCATCACCTCCCGACTCACGCTCATCCTACGTGCCCCGTTTTCCTCTCCAGCATTGACATCTGTGCCTCCTTTAAGTTTGTATTGGTCAGTCTCACCCATGGGTTATCCGTGTTATTTATCTTTTCAAAACACACGTCGTGTGGCTTTGTTGATCTTCTCTAGTCTGTTTTTTATCTCAGTAGTTTATGTCCTTGTTTCTGTTATTCCCTTTCCTCTATTTTCTTTGCAATTGTTTTGCTTTTCTCTTTCTACTTTCTCGAGATGAGTAGTTAGTTCACTGAGTTTTCCCTCCTTACATCCTTTCCTAATATAATGTAGTAAAGCGAAGACATCCCTTTAAGCATTGCTTTTGCTACATTCCACGTGTTTGGAAAACAGTATTTTTGTTGAGATTTTTGTTGGTTTTTGGTTTTTGTTTCTTTTTTGACCTGTGGGTGGTTTCGATATCTTTCTTCACTTTTAAACATACAGCGATTTTCCAGTTATCTCTCTGCTTTTGAGCTGTGGTGACATCACCTCTGTATTTTGACCCTTGACATCAATCATCAAGACCCGCTTCTTGGCCAAGTGTCCATGACTGTTCCAAGGGTCCTTGAAAACCAGGTGCGTTCTCACGCTGTCCCTTGTGTCTCCGGGTTCTAGTTGTGTTTGTGGGGTCTTTCACAGCCTTGCTGATATTTTGCCCGCTCGACCTGTGGGTTTCTGCGAGGGGTCTGCTGCGGACTCCCAGCACGACTGCCGGTCTGTTCCCGTCCCCGCTCAGGGTCTCCACTGGCCTTTTCTCTCAAATGTCGGAGGCCATGAGGACGCACATCAACTTTAAATGATCTGATCTTCCCGATGAGTCGAATACCTAATCAGTAAGAAGCGACCCTTGATCTCCAATAATTTCTTTTCACTTTAAGGTCATTTTTTTATATCCACACAGATTTACCAGCTCTCCTTTGACTGCTGTTTGCAGAGTATAATTTCTTCTACTCTTTTCAAATTTTTACCCTTATATTTCAATGTATGCCTTGAAAATAGAGTATAACTTGGCTTTAATTTGTAATAGATCTAGGCATCTGTCCTTTAACTGAAATACTTACTCTATTTATATTTACTATAATTACTAATATATTTTACTTTAAACTTACTATCTTACAAAATGCTTTTTATTTGTCCAGCTCACTCCATGTCCTTTCTCTCTCTTTTCTTGCCTTCTTCAGAACTATTTTTAAGCATTCCATTTTTTATTTTTATTTCTTATGCTTACCCAAGGACATATTTGTCATTGCTTTTAGAGAGAGAGAAACATCGATATAAGACAGAAACATCGATTGGTGGCCTTCCATGTGGACCTTGACTGGGAATCAAACCCACAACCTTTCCGTCTGCGAAAGAACTCTCCAAGCAACTGAGCCACACAGATCAAGGCTAATCACTCCATTTTTATTCCATTTTATCACTCTCTTAATTTTAAAGTTTTACACTTTTTATTATGCTTTCAATGGTTACCTTGGAAACCAAAACAGGAGTCCTGGGCTTGCCAAAATCTAATGACAGTTGGTACTTTCAGCTCCTCTTGGGCGATGTGAGGACCCCAGAACACTAAAACCCTTCCACCCTACCCCCGACTTGGAGATTTGTGTTGTCCCATGTCTTTAGATAGGTAGAAAGATAGACACCACACACATGCATGTCCCACAAATACTATTGTTTTATAAAATTAGCATCATTGGATTTACTCATAGATTTATACTTTTCTTTGGTCTTGATAACTCCTTTATTTCTAACCTTTCATCTAAGATCATTTTCTACCCGCCTAAATAACTCTCTTAAATGATTCCCTAACGTTCCCTGCTGGGGACGGCTCTCTCCATGGCTGTGAGTGTGATTTCCTGTTTTCACTGCTTCTTTCTCAGGCGAGTGTGCGCCTCCATATGGCTACTTTGGGGGCTGGTTTGTGTGTTTAACTATGTACTTGACCTCGTGTATTTGTAAAAAATTGTAGAAATACTTTGAAGCCTACAATGTTGTCAGTTTTCTTTAGGTTTAATTTTCATTGGCTTCCGCCAAGTCCTGGGGTACCGTCCCCTCATTATCCTCATTCCAGCTTCAGGTGAAGAGACTCCGAGGTGGCCCAGACGAGCCAGCACGGGCCACAGCTCCTGCAAGAGCTGTTCGACCTCCACGTCACCCTCATCTTCAGGCGAAGTGGCTCTGCTGAGTCGGAGGCTGCAGCATAGGCTGGGCCCTGGGCCCCCGCTCCCTGTCCCCCGACCTCACAGGGCCAGGAGGGGCTGCTCACCCTCTGACCACGTGTTCCAGATTTCCGACTGCCCCCTGGTTAAAAGTGATCCCCAATGCCAGGCTCACTGTCCTGGATTTTCATCTTCTCCTGACAATGTTGTCAGTTGTCTCAGTCCAATAATTCCTCATTATCTCACGAGCTCTTAGGTGCCTTTGAGGAACGTAAAAAATGTCATTTAATTTCTGGGGTGATTATTTTCAGTGAGATGATTGGTTTAAGTTGCCCCATCACTATCACCAAAAGAAAGAATATCTCTCTTTTCTTTTTATAAATCCTCACCCAAGGATATGCTTATTGATTTTTTAGAGAGAGAGAGGAAGGGCTGGGGGAGGGGAGCGATGAGATAAAGGGAGGGAGAAACATCCATCAGCTGCCTCCCTTACACACCTTGGAGATCGAAGCCACAACCTGGGTACGCGCCCTGACCAGGGATCAAACCCACAACCTTTTGATGTGTAGGATGGCGCTCCGACCAGCCGAGCCAGCCAGGCAGGGTATGAAAGGATCACTTTGGGCACTTTCAAGCAACGTTATTCATCCTGCCGTCACTGCTGTGAAGTGCCCCGTGGCTGGGCTGTGCCGGCCTGGGGACGCGGCACGGCGGTATCCCAGGGAGCTAGACGCACTGACAGGCCCAGTGCTGGGCAGAAGGCCGGCAGAGCAGAGCACTCCGGTCCTCCAGCCAGCCTGCTTGGGTCCCCCCCGGGTCTCCTCTCGTTCCGCACCGCCGACCCTCATCAGGGACTCGAGTCCCCCTCACGTTCCCTGTGTCCCCGTCTCTCCCCAGCGCTCCCAACCACCCGTGGCCCCTTAAGGCCAATTCATCCCGCAAACGGCGTTAGAATCCATCCTCATTTTTTCATGTTTTCCATCTTAAAAAATCAAAAGTGATTGTTTTCCTATATGAATTCAAAGGACTCTTAACTTCTCTCTCTAAAAAGGAAAGGTCTGGTTGCGTGAATCAGAGAGAGGGTTGAGACATGATGTTGAGTGAGCGGTTCATCGCGGTGGCGTGCACTGGGAGGGCCTCCAGAGTGCACACAGGGAGGGAATCACTTAGGCAGAGGACTTTCTGTGTCTAAAATCATAGCCATCACGTTACCCATGCACGCTCTGTCGCGTCCTCCAGCACCAGGCTAGAGTAATTAGGCCTTACACTCGGCGCGGAAATCTGTGCAGAAAGCCGCTGTTTCTCAGCCCGTCTTTCGTGTCCTAGTTCCCCAACTAGGATGGCCCTGCGGCGGCCAGCGAGGCAGCCCCACCGTGCCAGCGGCCCCATTTCTCTCCCCGCCCGCGAGGCCTCCCTCCGGGAGAAACATCTGTAAACTCCATCCTCGGACAAAGGCCCATAAAATGGGAAACCCACGAGACTGAGCTTATTAAAGCGAAACCCAAAACAAAACCCCACATTCCTCCCGTTTCGGATTGTCTTCCAAAGGACCGACAGCCTTCAGTCCCACAAACTGCCCCCGTATGTCCACCCCAATAAACACAAATACGCTTCCCGTTGAGGGATCTTCAAGTGCACGGTAAGGAAAGGTCAAGCAGCTTCCCTCGATGGAGACGCACACTTGTAAATAATGAGGCAAGGCAGTAAGTCTCAAGAGGCAGGCGTTCATGCCCCCACAATTCCCTGAGCACTCCCCGCAGTGCGGGCCACCCCTCCACCAGCCCACAAACAACCTGAACTAACTGTTTGCTGTGGAAATGTACACCGGCGGCAGAGAGGAGAGGAGGAAAGTACTACAGCGAGTGTGGCAAAGTGTGTGAAGGACAGACAGACATTCTTTGCACTCCTCTTGCAACTTTTCTACAAATCAGAAATCATTTCAAAAGAGAAAGTCAAAACAAAACCAAAAGGAACAACAATAAACTCTGAGGCTTCACTTCCAATTCATGAGCTGAATAAACCCAGATCTCCACACCGTAGCGTCTTTTAAAACAAGGCACCACGAGCAACCTCACGTCCTACAGGCGGGTTGCAAACAGTCACCTGTGCCGTGAGCTTCTGCAGCATCCTTCCCCTCGGTCGTCCTTCCTCTCGGTGGTCCTTCCCGGAGCCTCCTCTTGTTGCCACGGTCACGCTCGGGTGTTTTCCAAGTCTCTGTCGGGCACAGGCTAACAAATCCTCTCTCTAGGTAGGGGGCTTCTGCAGATGCTCCTAAGCACAAAGAAAAAAAAAAGATCGAGAATTCACAACGTTACTTTGTTAAAGAGAAACCGACTGCACCGCTAGCCCGTTAGAAGACAAGGTGTGTGGCGGCCGGTCGTGAGTGTTGCGTGGGTGCGTGGGTGCGTGTCGAGGGCCGAGAAGAAGACTGGAACACAGCTGTACACCAACACTGCCACGAGGCCTAGCGACGCAGCCCCAGTGTGGCGCGGGTGCCGGCCTCTGGCCTAGTCTTGCTCAAGGTCGGCCCTGCTCCCGAGCTCCATCCTGACTCGACTCTCCCGCCGCCCACGTCGGGGCCCTGCTGCCCTGCTCCCCGGAGCCCCTGGCTGCGGAGAAAGCCAGATCGCCTTGCGCACCAGCTCTCACACTCAGTCTTTCATGCACAAAACCGCTCAGCCTCGACCACACACAAACTCACTTTTGCTGCAGGTCTTTCTTCTCCGCACATCCATCGGCTGCAGGACTTGCTGGAGGCGGGACGCTCTCCAGCTGAAGCACACTCGGCCGAGTGCCAGGTGCTGGCGAAGCCCTGTGCAGCATGGCCGGGGGCTGCCGGCCTTCCTGGGGTCAGACAGGAAGAGCCGCATGCTCCGTGCTGAGCCAGCTGGGTGAGCAGCCCCTACTCCTCACGCGCCCCTTCTCCTGTGGTTGGCTGCCTCCTGACTTTCCCGTGGCCGTGGGTGAAACCTACTTACTTGCTAAATATTGGCCTCGTTGGGCCTTAGAGATCTCTTATTTTATTGACTCATACAGTCACTCAGCAAACTGTGTCCCTTGTCTGCGACAGACTGGGCACGGGGAGGGAGAGTGCAGGGTCGACCTTGAACAAGGCCCAGGTGCAGCACCTCTGGTCCCGGAGCCAGGACTGCGCGCACCGAGGAGGGGCTGGGTGGGCTCTGGTGCCGTGAGTGACAAGCACTAAAGCCACAGTCAGTGCAGCCCATCCCTCCGGGGGGTGTGTCATTCCTGAACCGTTCCCTCCTTTCTCATGGGGACTCGCCACTGAGGGCTTTGCTGGTCCCTCAGCGACCTTGCCTTGCGGGACGCCACACCTGTGCAGACATGGACCCGTGAGTGACAGCAGCTACACTGAAGGAGACCCCGCATCGCGGGCCTGGCAAGGGTCCGTTCCCAGGTCCCCACCAGAAAGTGCAGACAGCACGGCTTGGAGCACAGGGACGTCGACAGGGGTGGGGGCAGTGGGGCAGTTTGAGAGTGTCAGGGCAAAGACACGCCCGGAAGGGGCAGGATCCATGTTCCTGGGGGAGACTCTCCGGGCCCAGATCACCCTATGGGCAAGGGGGTCCCACCAAACTCACACCAGGCTGAGTGGAGTTCCCGCAGCCGCAGGAGTGTGGGGTGTGCAGAGGAGCGGAGACCTGGACTGGCCGAGCCAGGTGCAGGGTCCGCTCCGGGAAGGGCCACCGCACGCAGCTGCTGACCACGCATTTGTGAGGCGGCCTGCATGCCTGGAACCCTCCCCGGGGGCCCCTGGGCCCCACGCCGGGACAGACAGCGGGAGGCGGTGCTGCCCGTCGGAGCGGGCTGTCCGAGACTCGCGGGACGGTGCCAGACTCGCCGAGTGATTCTTTTTCCTTCTGGAAAGCAGACTTTCCTGGAATAACTGAGCCAACGTGCGCTTCCGCTCCACCCTCCCGAGTCTGGCCAGGCAGCCCGAGCTCAGTGCCTGCAGCTCTCCCCCTGACCATGACCATGGCCTCACCCCTGAACACTGCAGGCCAGGCCTCCCCGAGCCAACACGGCAGGGATGGGAAAGGGAAACAACTTCGCATGGGTCCCAGTTCGAGGACAAGGGCACAGTCCCTGTGGGTCCCCGCAGGGCGTCCTGCCCTGTAGCATCATCAGGGACAGGTCTCCAAGGGGTCACACCCCGCCCTGGACCACCGCACAGCTGCCCTGAGATGCCGCAACAGTGAGCCCCGCCCAGGTGCCCTGAGTGGCCCGGAGAACATTTTCCTAGTACCGACCCCAAACACCCGCTGCCTGACCCCTGCGTCCTGACCTCCAGCCCCCAGGGAGGAGGAGGAGGCAGGCCCACGCTCTCAGAAGGCCTCAGGTAACTCCAAGAAGTGCTCACACCTCCTGCGGAGTAGCCCTGAACACTCACACAGCGACAGGAAGCAGACACGCCCCTCACTACATTCACGGACAAGGAGACAGGGGCTGCAGTTCTCCACCCTGACGGGCCTGTGAAGCCCACCTCATAATGCTGTCAGGTGAGATGGGGGCCAGCGGAGAGATGGAGTACAGAGGACTTTTAGAACAGAGAGGCCGTTCTGTACGATGCTACATCATCCTTTTGTCCAGACACGTGGAATTGGGCAACTGAGGGTGAACCCCAGAGTCAACTCTGGGCTCCGGTTAATAACAATGTATCGCTATGGGCTCATCGGCCATAGCGAATGTTCCACTCTAATGCAAGGGGTCAATGAGCGGGGGCACCAGGGAGAGGTGGTCCACAGGAGCTCTGTACGTTACGCTCAATTTCTCTGTAAACCTAGAAATGCTCCGAAAACAAAGTCAAGGCTCTGGACTTGAGTCGTCCGCCCCTTGGGGCACCCAGGTGCAGCAGACAGCCCACCCAGACTCTGTCACCAATAAGGATGTCTCCTGGGCCCCCCGCTCCGAGTAGATGCTGCTGAAAGCGGGGTGTGGCAGCCTCGCAGCCAGGAGGCAGCACCTCTGTCTATGGGGCCGTCCAGAGGCAGACTGGGGTGCAGACGGACGGTTCTCAGGGGACCTGGAGGTGCAGCCACCACCTGAGGCTGCCCACTCAGCCCCCGGCAGGTCCCCTCCCAGAGGACGCCTCTGCTGGAGGCTCCACCGTCAGCGGGCAGCTCATTGGCCGTGAACAGCCTTGGTGGGCAGGCGCACCGCTCAGGGCCCCTGCCCCCCACCCCGAGCCTGCTGTGTGCACAAGACCCACACAGACAGCCAGGCAAGGCCAACTGTGAGTGTGCAAACAGTCCTGGCAGCAGCCCGTGCTGCCTGTCCTGCAGAGGGTGGAGAGCAAGAGCTCTCGGCCAGGCTGGCCGAAAAGCGTAAGCTTGTGGAGCCCAGCGTGTCCCCCGCCTGCCTCCCACAGAGTGAGTGAAGTCTGGGAGACCCGCAAAAACTGCAGAGGAAGCGAAGCAGGGAAGACGCACTGTGTAGGGGAGAACCGTGAAACTCCCACCTGGGCCATGAAGGCCACGCACGGATCATCAGCCTAATGGACAGCGCAGGCTTAGGGCCACTGGATAATTAGTTCCCCAACAAGCAAAACTCAGGGACAGTCATCTTAGAACCCACAAGCAATGGGGCCCGCGGTTTGCACGTGTTTCAGACATTCTGTGTGCCACTAGGCCTGGGTCTGGGACGGAGCTGGCCTGCTCCTCCACAGCATGCGCTGTGGGCGCTGTTTCACCGGTTCCCCCCTCTGCTGAGCCAGCTGCCTCTTCTTCAGGCCCTGCTTCTCTCTGCGGGTGTGTGCACGTCTCCTGCCTACTCTTTCCTCCTCTCGGCATCCTTGGTAGATAAAGGTCTGCAGGTTTCCCCAGCCTTTCAGAAGAGTTTCAGTAGGAAAGGGGGCTGGGTTCGCCCCGCTCACCTGGCACAGGTAAGTAAATACGGCACTGGTACATGATACCTGATTTCCGCTTCCATGGTGCAGCCTGGATGATTCTGTGAATTCCCAGGGCATGTCTGCTGGTGGAACAGGGGTCTCGGGAAATGTGGAAGAATCCAGACAGAAACCAGCGGCACCCTCTCACCCCGAAGATGGCTCCAGAAACACCAGTCTCTGGCCACAAAGTCCCCAGGGCCTCCCCTCCAAAGCAGGAAAGCAGGGCTGTGGCAGGCGAGCTTGGGGAGGGGGAGAGGGGGGCCTGGGAGCCCCGCTCAGTCGTTCACACGCTGTCGTCTCTGATTGGGACGAGCACTTCCCCCAGAATCCCTCTTCATCCTGCATTAGTTGTTTCATTTAGTCAGTTAACTAACCAAGCCCGCCCTACGTGCCAGGAACTGTGCTGTGGACACAAAAATGGATAAGCCAGGAGGGTCGCCCGCAGGGGACAAATGCCGAGAGACACAGCGGCACATAACGGGGCATGGAAGCAGAGCGCTCGGAAAGGTGAGCTCCTCCAGGGGTGGCCGCGAGGATGTCTTCAGAGACAACTGTGCTGGGAGAATGCGTCAGACCGCATCAGAGGACACACAGCGGTAGCCAAGACCACAGATGGGAAAAACCAAGGACCCCAGAAAAGCTGCCCATGTTGGATTGCAGCCCCTTGGCGTGAATTAGGATGAACAGTTCAACAGGGAGCCCCCAGCACACAACAGAGTCCCGGGGGCGTAAGAAACAGAATGTCCACCTGTGAAGACACATGATCTGTAGAAACAAGACACAGCAAGTCCTACCTCCTTATATTCAGCTTTGGTTCCGAGTACGGGTGAAAGCAAAGGCCGCAGGTTCCAACAGACCCACAGACGATGGGAAAGCTCCCGTCGCACGTGTTCTGAGACGGCAAGGCACCGAGCTCCCCGTTACGCCTTATTCCAGAGTCACCTCAGAGAGTGAAGCACATTCACGAGTCGGACACCTTGAAGACGCTCAAGGGCTTGGTAGCTAACCAGCTTGGCCAATGCTTACTCTCAACCTTGTCGAACCCAGTCTAGGCTAATTGGTTTGCAAAGAAATTCTCCTGTGACATCTGTTTATAAATTCTAAAAGCCTTATTACTACCTGTCATGGAATGTAACCCTTAATCACTCTGCTATGCTTGCTTTGCATGGTTGTTTATGGAGAACTGCATTTTCTTGCTATTTTGTTTGTTTTAGAAAACTGTATTTGTTATGTGTATTGTAGGACGCTCTTTCACTCATCGAAACCACACTGTGCGCATCGGCACTGCGACGGCTGACTCGCTATCGTGACCTCACTCATTTTATTCTGCAAAGCTCATCTGTATATAAGCAGCTTCGGTTTCCTTGTGAATCAGAAAGTATCAAGAGTTTATCTTGGCTCTTACCCTAGGCTGCTTTGAGAAATAAACAGACTCTGATCAGATTCATTCCTTTAGAAACAAAGCAAAGTGAGTTTTCCACAACACAAATACATGAAAAGTTCGGATGAGTAATGCCAGAGACGAATCCCACCAGCCTCTCCGAATGACGCTTGCTTCTTGTACCCGAGAGCTCCTTCTTCTCTGTCGCGCACACGCCTTGGCCCCGTTCTCCTGGGAGGTGCTTGCTCGGGCCGAATCCGCACCAGTGTGAACCTGAGCGGGGAGAAAGGTCATGTCCACAGGTCTGTCCTTGCTCGTCACCAACTGCTCGACTAGGGGGAGCTGGGAAAAGTGGTCTTCTAGGCATCACGAGGCGACACACCCATCTTGTTACTGCTGAATCCCCAACACCTGTTGCTGCGCCTGGCACGTACAAGGTGTGACCGAATGCCCCGGACTGAATAAACCAATTGCAACCTCCATTTCCCGGGGCATGCCCTGAGCTAGAGAATATGTCCCGGTTCCTTTGTTTCCACGGCACACACAGCCGCAGTCTACCGTGTGGAAGAAAGCTTTGTCTAATGGAGTTACCGTCGCGCTTGGGAAAGTGGAAACTTACACAATCAAAAAATACTCCAGTGACGATTGGTCATCGCCCTCATTTCACCCGTGATGGGGGGCAGCCCAGGGAGGAGCTACAGTTGCCTCTGGCTTCCTTTCCCTCCACTTACCGAACCCCTGCTGGGAGCGGGTACTAGGCCAGTGCTGGGACGGGGACAAGGCTCCACCTCCATGGACCTCGCTGCCCAAGGACGCAGAGGCTCCCAAGCACTGGTCCTCAAACCAGGCCAGGCCAGCACCCCAGAATCCCCTGGAAGCCTC
Organism: Phyllostomus discolor; assembly: GCF_004126475.2. Classification (NCBI taxonomy): domain Eukaryota; kingdom Metazoa; phylum Chordata; class Mammalia; order Chiroptera; family Phyllostomidae; genus Phyllostomus; species Phyllostomus discolor. Next base: position 204,617,971 of record NC_040906.2, read on the forward strand.
ATTAAGAGTACAGGGTATCCATCAATGAATGCCAAAGCTAGTGGAAATGAGTATTGTCCCAAAACCTCTCTCTGAAAGACACTTACTGACTGCAAAGGGTAAAATCGCCTTACAGTGGAGGACTCTGGCAGGAACCACCTCCACCAGTGACCAAAGTCCCCCCATCAGGAACTCAGCTAATGGACTGCGGGGCCCCAGGGACTCGATCCACACAGAAAGACGCTCCATCACTCCTTGGCACAGCAGATGGCGCAGAGTGCATGACCCAGATCCGATCATGAGGAATCGTGACACGCCCAAAGGGAGGGACGCATTGCGAAATCACTGCCCTGCACTCTTTCGTGAGGCCAGAGTAGTAAAACTAAGTCCTCAGGGACCGTTCCTGAGGGAGCGAGGCTGAGAGATGCGCTGATGCAGCGCATCACACAGTCTCCAGCTTCCTTCCTCTGTAAAAACACTGTTGGGCCCTGGCTGGTGTGGCTCAGTGGATTGGGTGCCAGCCTGCAAACCAAAGGGTCGCTGGTTTGATTCCCAGTCGGGGCAGATGCCTGGGTTGCGGGCCAGGTCCCCAGTAGGGGGCGCACGACAGGCAACCACACACGGATATTTCTCTCCCTCTTCCTCCCTCCCTTCCCCTCTGTCTAAAAATAAATAAATAAAATCTTAAAAAAAACCACCGTTGGGACTGTTGGCAGAATCTAAATAAGTTTGTTCATTAACAATACTATTTATTGATACTAATTTCTTGATTGTGATCATTACATGGTACAAGTCCTGATTTTTAGAAAATGGAGATATTTAAGGGTGAAGAGGCATCGTGTCTGACGTCGGCAACTTTCCCTACGGCGGTGCAGGAAACACTCGCACACTAAGAGACACGCGCTTTGCGTGTGTGTGGCGTGTGGTGCGTGTGGTGTGTGCGTGCTGAGAGAGCCAGTGCCGGCACGGTGAAATGCTCCCTTCTAGACTGTCCACGTGAGGTTATTCAGGAATTCTTTGTATGGTTCTTGCATCTTCTCTGTGCCTTTTAAAATATGTCAAAAATGTTTTTAATTTAAATAGAGATGCTTGGGCTGTCCCCTGGAAAAGTCTGACTCGGTAAACCTGGGAGGAGTGTACATGTGTTTATCTTTCCGAAGAGCAAGGAGGTCCCCGTGCAGCCTGCCTACAGGAGGGACAGGGGAGACAGGGTGCCCACCATTCGACCCCTGGGCTTGTCAGGGACAGAGCCGAACCAAACAGCTCTTCCCTTCCCATCCCGGCCTCCTGCCACCGTGTTAGACGCTTTATTAAAGCAGAATGGGGGGCACATTGTGAGATTATCTCCCATCAGTAGGTATCCAAACTGCAAAACTAGAAAAAGAAAAGACGAAGAAGACATCGCCCCAATGCAGGTCAAATTTACACAACGCTCACGCCAAAATTAAACTTCCCACCCTCTACGAACCCCAGGAAACCTGCCCCGTCTTCCTTATTTCCTGCCGAGCCACCAACACTGTCACCCGCCCCCCACCTGGGCTAGGACGCAGGAGAGCCTGGGGCCTGCTGCTTCTCGGTCGCCTCCCAACCCCCCAGCCTGAGAGCCCAAATTCTGCCTTCTCTCCCTGCCTACGCCTTCCACTGTTTTCGTGGTTTCCCTCCTCCCTTCTCTCCTGCGGAAACCCCAGCTGCACAGACAGTGGGCCGCAACAGTGCCCTGCAGCCCACCGCTGGTGTGTTTATTCTTCCTGCCACACTTTTTCCCCTTGTGCTTCCTTTTGCTACGTCAAGTTCATTCGCCTTTCCCCACACCCTCCCACACCTAGGAGGTCACACTCGCCCTGACATAGCAGTTCTGTGCCCTGTGATCCATTTATGGTGTGCGTGTGCATGTGTGTGTGTAAACACACTTGTGTTTGCACCAGGAACTCCTGAACCCAGGAACATGACTGAGTTCTCAGCCCGCACAAAGGAAGGGCAGCCCACCACGCACCTCGCCTTGGGCCCAAACCCCGGGGCTCACAGTTCATTTTTTAAAAGACTGAAGTCGTGTCAACCCCGGGGGGACCCTGGCTTCTGGCTCCCATCTATGCGAACTATGACTCAACGATCATTTGCATCTGAGGTTCTCACAATGGGAGGCTCTTTCCAAAAGAACCTGGCCCCAGACCTCATCAATGTGTGTAAACAGAGCTGTTCGGGGAATTGATCAAGTTCTCCTTCGTGGGGCTGAGTGGAAAACGAATGTTCTAATCGCAACCCTGCCCAGTATGATCTCAAAGGCAACTTGCAGGAAAGAAACAAACAAAGCAAAGCCGTGGACAAAACAACAGGATATTTTCTTCATCTTCAAAAAAGAGAGGCGGGGTGGGAGGAGGAATGTGATTGTTTTTGAACGTGGGCGTCCTGACCAGCCCACGAGTGACCGAAGCTCTGTGGAGGCGGATCTACGGCCAATGAAGGAGAGGGTGACGGGTCTGGGGAAGAAACAGAAAAACAAGAGATTTCTCCTGGGAGGCAGGGGAGGCAACACCATGGGGCATTGTTTCTTCTTTTTTTGGAAACCAGCGGAAGCAGGGTAGCTGCCCATCGCCCTGGCCTGTGAAGACAGGCGGGAGGTGTGAGCACCTGCCTCTGGTCTGGGAGACGAGGAAATCGAGCATCGTGCTCCTGGTGGCTGGGGGACGGCAGTGCAACCATCGCGTGTGTCCCTGCCTCCCTCCACTCCTCCCCTGACCCACACAACCCCCCCCCCCGCCCCGACACAGACAAGGAGCAAAGATGCAGCACAAAGCCTCGCCTCAGAGCCTGGGCGGTACGCGTCTCTGAGGACACCCTCCCCCGGTAGTGCACGCAGCGCAGTGAATGCTGGGACTGAGGCCTTGATAGGAGCCCACGGGCAGGCTCAGCAATGGCCATGGAAAAACCGATTGAGAACGCCCCACCTACAGTGACCTTCCCCTGCGCGCCCAGAGGGCTCGGACCCTCCGTGTCTGTCTGACCAACCTGCAGGGCCTCGAACACAGCGGCGAAGACACGACCATACTCAGACACGCCCTCCCAAGCCCTGCATGAAATCATCGCTACGATTCCAGTTTCCAAGGGGAAAGTTCCCTCTCTGGAGCGGGGATCTTTGCCAAATTGCTTAGTTACCAAGTATGTGTTTGCAATTATATTTACTAACTCAGTCCTTCCCTGCCTGTTTTTTTTTTTTTAAATCCTCACCCGAGGATATGTTTCTTGATTTTAGAGAGAGGGGGAGAGACAGAAACATCGATGTGAAAGAGAACTATCATTCAGTTGCCTCCCGTACACGCCCCAACCAGGGATCAAACCCACAACCTTTTGGTGCACGGGACAGCGCTCCAACCAACTGAGCCACCGGCCGGGGCACCTGCCTTGTTTCAGTCACCAGAAACCCCGATGGTGCACTTCCAGGCCAGCTTTGAGAGCACTCCTGTCTAAGAGGGACCCTGGGAGGCCCCCTCTGTCACGTGCCATTACCTGCTAACACAGCCCTCGAACCCGTCTCAGGCTGTGCTTCGGGCTCCTCACCCCGCCGTCTCGCCCCCAGACCGGCAGCGAGCACCCCCCCCACACAGACACTCGCCTGTCCATGTGGGGAGACCTGGAGGGTAAGCTCTCCCACTCTCCCAGGTGGGGCTCCAGGACTTCACACAGCTTTATTTATGCCTCTCAATAATCCTACAGGAAAGGTAAGGCAGATGGAGGCGCAGAGCACCTTGGGTAAGGTGGCCGCCGTCACGCTGGCACTGGGTGCTGGGGCCAAGAGCGAACCCAGGGATCCCGACCCCAGAGCTCCTGCTCCCAGCCCCCGCCCACCAACCAGCGCTCACAGCATGCCCCTGGGTCGCCAGCTCAGCAAGCGCATCCGTGACATCCTAGAGACAGAGTGAGGGGACCGTGGGGCACAAGAGACTGACTTCACTCCGTGTTGAAGAGATGCTGTGCCCAATTTGTCTCTCGGGCCTCTGAGCCCCAGAACCGTCACGGCAATGTGCCAGGTGTGCCCCAGGGCTCAAGGCCAATTTGCAGAGCACAGCTGTGGGTGACTCAGCAATGGCGTCCACTCTGCGTGCCGCATGGACGCGGCATCGGCTTGGCCACTGCCTCGTGGGCTGGTCCTGTGCCTGCATGCTCCCTTCCTGCAGTGGCAGAGGGGATGTGTCATTTAGGGGAAATGCCACTTCCAGCTGCAGCCCGGACACCCTGCTGCCTGGAGGAGCTTCAGGCTTGGCTCCCTTCACAGCTGGAACTTTCTCAGCCTCCCTGGGTGTTAGGCTCTTGCCCTGGGTCCTGGCCTGCTCCCCACCTACCCTCTCGACCCCAGCATCTGCTGCTGTGGACACCCGGCCTTCACTTGGTCCGTGTTTACCGATGCCGACCACGTGCCAGGCACTGACCCAGGAGCCAGCAATCTCGCAGGGAGCAAGCCAGGGAAAAAAGAACTGCCCTCGTAGAGAGAGGGGAGGACAGATAACACACACAATAAAGTCGGAAACTACACCCCTCGCTGTTTGCATCTGAGCCCAGTTTCTAAGTTCCGAGAGGAAGCATCATGTGGGGGGGCCATGCACCCTCGCAAAGTGGTGGTGCCGACCAGCAAGAGCAGAGATGCCGAGATGCCAAGATGCAGAGCAGGGGAAGAGCATGCAGGCCAGGGCGGGGCGGGAGGTGGACGGCAGGGGAAAAGGTCCGAAAGGTCTCCCCGAGAAGGGAACCCCTGAGTAAAGGAGGGAGTGAGCCATGCAAACAACTTCAGGAAGCGAACCGCTGGCCTAGGAACAGCGGGTGTCAAGGTCCTGTGGCAGCAGAGTGTCGGACCTGCCGGATGGTCCAAGGTTGCTCAGGACCACACGGCTTCCCTAGTGGGCACAATGGGAGCGGCAGCGGCCCCAGCAGACCTCGGGGGTCAGACAGAACGAGGTCCGCGGTCTTGCTGCGTTTTATACCAGCCACACACCCTGGAATGACTTCCCGCACCTTTCTGGTCCTGCCCCAGTCTGCCACGCAGGAGGCTGTGGTATGTAAAGTCAACAGCATGGAGCTGGAGCAAAATCAACACTGTAGCTACTACGTGTGTGACTCAGAGGGAGGAGAGTCTCCCTTTATTCCAGGGTCGTTCCCCAGGGGGCGGGGGAGCAATCCAGAAGCCGGGCTCCAGAAGGGTCCCTGGCTCCCCTCATCCAGTCTCTTACAGCTGCCACACCGGCTGCCTGGGTGACAACAATGACAAGACCGCCACCTGCTACCGGGGGAAGGGTTTGCAGGCCACTAAGCAATGGCCTGCAATGACCTGCCAATGACCTGCTGCCTCGTTGGGACCTACCTGCTGCCCCACTGGGACATCTCGGCGCAGGTCTAAGATTGAGAGATGATGACCCTCAACTCTCCGACTTGCATATAAAGATGCTTGGAATGCAGAGAAAGAGAGGGACGTGGCCAGTCAGTGGCACATCCGGGAAGTCAGGGCTACAACCTGGGATTTCTCGGAGGGCACCCAAAGGTAACTGGCCCACCCACCGAACATGGGCCTGCTTTTATGGTATTTCCCACTTAGACAAGAGGTGTGCTGGCTGTGAGTGGGGACAGCTCTCTGATTGCCAGCCCGCCACCCGGGAACACACAGAGACATAGCTACGGGCCCCCCCGGAACCAGACAACACTAGGCAGCGCCAGGAGGGAGCCCGGGTCTGGCTCCTCCGGGTGGTTCTGTGGGGTCCTGGGAGCCAGAGCGGGCAGCAAAGTGAGCCTGGTGTGGGTACCCAGGGTAGCAGGGCTCCAACCAGAAGGGCGAGGAGCAAATCAAATAAAATAAAAATAAAACAGGCTCTTTCCAGATTTAGCTAAAGGTCAACCCTATCTACAGCCAGCAGAGAAGTCTATTTCTGTGAGCTTGCTTGTCTTGTTTTAATCTCATTTAGCAGTGCGTTTTCAGACTGTCTGCCTGGGGCCGTGCAGTTCTGTCTATAGTCAGGACGCACGGAATCGCCAAGTTAGGAAGAGTGTCTGCGACCACTCACGCCGACGACCCCCGTTGCGCAGGCGATGACACCAAAGCCCCAGGAGGGCTGGTGACAAGTTCAAGGTCAGTCTCCCACCACAATAGAGCAGGGGTTAAAATAACCCTGCTGCCTTGCCATCTGAACCACCCTCTCCTCCCCCAATGCCCAGGAATCTAGTACCTAACGTCATGCCTATTTTTGGACTAAACATAACATGCCCAGAGACAAGTGTCTGAAAATTCCACACTCGGTCCAGGGGCTTTCATCAAAACGCCCCATTCCCTTCTGCCTTCCTCATAACGGCGTCTCTGTCTGCTTCTGGGCCTCCCTCAGCCTCGGGTAGCTTTCACTGCCTTTTATTCTTGTTCTGTCATGAAGGAATTCCAGCCATTTCTAGATGTGCCCTCTGTCTTTGACAGCGTCTATCGCCACCCACGCTGTGACCCTCCTCCGCAGGGTCCGCGGTGCCATTGCTGGGCTGCGGCATTGACTTCCACAGTGACTTGGAGGGGGACCTGATTGAGAGAATAGTTATGCTTCCACGGTCTTGATTAGCCTTCCTTGTTCACTCGCGGAGAATAATGTTGACATCTTCCAGGTCAGGAGGTTGCTTGTGAGGGACGGTCCCTCTCCAGCATCCGGGGCTGTATGCGATTTCCCACTCCAGAGACTAGCAACGTGTGATATGGGAAGCCGGCGCCCCCCCCCCCACCCCCCGACCATAGAGCCATCTGAGCAGCTGAAAATCGGAGTCTTCCTCTATTGGGCCCCACCGCCGGCACCTCCAGAGGAGGCTGGTCCAGTCGCTGCAGCTCCTTCATTGAGAAAGACAGGAAAAGCACGTCTTCCTTGGTCAGCAGCAATAGAAGACTAAGCTTGGCATTACTTTGGATGGTTTCTGAGTATTCAAGAGCCCTGTCCGTCTATGTATTCTGAAGACACAATGAACTCAACCCACAGAGCGAGGGCAGCAGGGGAAGGAAGGACTCCAGGAAGGCCCCCGGAGGACGGAGCCTTGAAGAACGTGGAGGCACTTACCAAGGAGCGGGGAAGTGGGGGTCCAGGCGGAAGCAGCCCAGCGGGCATCTGGGGAGCACGATGCAGCGTGGGCATTAGGGGACCGCCTACACGGGCGGCTGGAGCGGCAGGCGCGAGACTGGGAGTGGGCAAGAGGAGGCGGGGCGACAGGTGGGGGCGGGGTCGGGGGCGGTCTTCCCTGACCACGTGACTGCACCGGAGCCTGCAGACCAGGACACCTAAACCCAAGGCTCGGAGTGTTCTCTGAAATCTGAGCAATTGTCTTCAAAGTGTCTGTCTGGGCATATTTCTCATAAACTTTTCCAAGGCGTAGGTGACCCCCTAATATTTGTAAATCAGCTGCTAGAAAGGACGAGAGGCCGTGGAAGTGTCTCTAAGACAAGAGCAACCTGGTCACGTGTCTCCAGATCCTTCTAGTGGCTGCGTGGAGAGATGAGCCCAGCAGAAGCGAGAAGAGTAACAAGGGCCGCGGCCAGGCACGAGGGCCAGCGCCAACCAGCCCGAGCCTGCGCAGCGGACGGCGGGGCTGCAGAGCCGCCAGCGCTCGGAGGCTGCTGCGGGGGAAGAGCTGAGAAGCTGGCTGCACGTGGGCGGAGAGGGGACGGGGAGAACCTGGCACGCTCCCCTAGGTTTCCAGCTTGGGTGAGGCGCGCGGCAGTGGCGCCACGTGAAGCAGCAGGGGTCGCAGAAGGAGGAGAAACCATTTTGAAAGGAAGATGATCAACTCAGCTTCCGGCACTTTGCACTTAAGTGTCCTGGGGGGGAGATGTTCAGAGATGGTTAAAATGCGTTCCAAGTTTGCGGGGTGATCCGGGAAAGGCCATTGACGTTTCTTTAGGTACCAGGTACATAAGGTTACCTAGGGAGAGAACGTGGCGGGAGGGCAGAGCGGGGTAGGAGACGAACACCTGTGAGGCTCCAGCGTTGGAGAGGGGAGAGAGGAGGCCATGCAGGGGGAGGGGGAGGGGGAAGAGGGCCCCGCCCAGCAGGGAGAGGGAGGATCACAGGGCGTGAGAGCAGTGGGTCCAGTAAGATACAGCCTGGAAACCCTTCACTGGGTTTTCCAGGCGGAAGGTTACAGGCTTCCTTAGCTGAAACAGTACCATCATCTTGGTTCGGGTGGAGGAGAAAGTGGTTGTGAGTTTTAAACGTTTGAAAGGTGATGAAGAAGAAACAGTGAGTGTCCTTGTCTGTTCGGGCTGCAGTAACGAAACACTGAAGACGGGAGCGTATAAACCACAGCCGTTTCTCCCTCACGGTTCTCCCTCTCTGGAGGCTGGAAGGCCAGGACCAAGGCACCGGAAGATGCGGTGTCTGGTGAGGGGCCCCCGTCCAGGTTGCTGTTGGGCGGTGGAAGGGGTGTCTGCACCAGCCCCATTCATGAGGGGTCCACCCCCGTGACCTCCTCACCCCCAAAGACCCCCCTCCCAGCACCATCACATTGGAGGCTGGATTTAAACACATGAATTTGGGGGAGACGCAAACATTCCACCCTTCCAGGCCCTGGTAACTCGACTCTACTCTCTGCTTCTGTGAGCTCAGCTTTCCAAGTGTCAACTCGTGAGTGAAACCTCACAGTGTCTGTCTGTCTGTCTGCGTCTAGCTCATTTCCCTTAGCAGAGCTCTGTCTGGCTGCTGGGTTAGCCTCAGTAATTGGGTTTTCCTTTAAGGTTTTATTTATTGATTGATTGATTGATTGATTGATTTTCAGAGAAGGAAGGGAGGGAGAAAGAGAGAGAGAGAGAAACTCAATGTGCAGTTGCTGGGGGTCATGGCCTGCAACCCAGGCATGTACCCTGACTGGGAATGGAACCTGCAACAATTGTTTTTAACGTCGGGTCAGCAGTATCGTTACTGCCTATTCCTTGAATACTGTCAACTAAGTCTTCAAGACATGATGTTCACTTACTATCATATCTACACCACACCATTTTCTTTTAAACACTGTGAAAGGGACCCAAGATTTCTCACACCTTTTTGTCCTACTGTTTTTTATCTTTCTTACGTGGGGGATGGTTTTCATCTCCTTTCATTTTTTTCCCTCTTTCCTGACTCTTCGCAGCTCACTTTTTTAAAAATGCAAAGACCTGCCCTGGCTGGCGTAGCTCAGTGGATTGAGTGCAGGCTGAGAACCAAAGTGTCGCAGGTTCAATTCCCAGTCAGGGTACATGCCTGGGTTGCAGGCCACGGCCCCCAGCAACCGCACATTGATGTTTCTTTCTCTCTCTTTCTCCCTCCCTTCCCTCTCTAAAAATAAATAAATAAAATCTTTTTAAAAATTTGTTTAATGCAAAGACCCAAGTTAAATCTAAAATGGTGGACCCAGCTCAGAAGTGACCGCAGCGGAAACAGGATTTTCTGGCTCTCGAGAGCGGGCGCCTTTCCATCGCTGTGTTTCTCCCCGCTGAGCTGTGCCTACTGACCCTTCTCCTCCATGCATCTGTGGTGCTGATTTTTAAACTCATTCCCGGTGACAGCCATCTTCTCCCCTCTTCGAACCTACGCCCTGACACTCTCAGTTTCCTCAGGAAGACCTACAGTGGCTGACATCACTAATCATCAGGGAAATGCAAATCAAAACCACAATGAGATTGCACCTCGCATGCGTCAGAGTGGACATTATTTTAAAAAGCAAAAGATACCACGTGTTGGCCAGGATGTGGAGAATCTGAAGCCTTTGCACCCTGTTGGTGGGAATGGAAACTGGTGCAGCCACTGTGGGAACCAGTACGGGGGTTCTTTAAAAAATTAAAAATTAAACTGCCAGATGATCCAGCAATTCTACTTTTGGGTATTTGTCCAAAAGAATTGGTCAGAACCTCCGAGAGATGCTTGCACTCCCGTGCTCGCTGTGAGGGTGTTTGTTCTCAAAACCTGAGACCTGGAAGCAACCCAAGGGCTCACTAGGAGCTTATTTCTTTTAAAAGCTTACTCCATAAGATTATATACTCTACTGTTTAATCTTTGAATTTTTTAATACCGTTTTCATTTCTTAGGTGTGGTTAGGAAAATTCATGGGTGTTTCTGTGTCTCAGAATAGGCATACATTTGACAGTTCGGACTGCTGCCCCCTGGTGACAAAGCGCCAGCAGTGTCACAGGGTCGCAGGTGACAGACGCAGCTTCCAGTTCAGAAACGACAGATGAAGAGCTCAGTGACAGCAAACGTCCCACACTGAGTAGACGCTGTCCTTATGACGCTTTACCACGATTCTTCCACCTCTGGGACTGTGTCCACATACCCACGCCCCTCCGCTTGGGGCGGGGTTAGCCAGACACTGCATTTGTTCCTGCAGCCGGGGGACGGCTGGCGGCAGAGCCGAGAAACTCAGTGAAGTGCCACACGCACCGCCGTTGCCAGAGAAACACTGAAACGCACGACGAGGACCAAAAGGGACACGAGGTGGGGAGCCGATGAGCTTTGGCTGCAGGTCCCCCTCTTCCCCTATTCCCCTCGCCTCCTGCTGGGCCATCCTCACTCCGTGGCCCCAGACGCACTCTCACGGTTCGCGTTGTGACCTGAAGTGATGACCTCACACCCCCGCCCCCGCACACGGCTCACATGCAAGATGCCTGACCGAGGTGGCTGCCCCTCCCCCACCCCGTGGGCCAAGGGAGTTGACTGAAGGGCACTGGAGGGTCCGTGCTGAGCCTGATCGATGATGAGTGGTGTGGCTGAGGTCCACGGTCAGGACTGTGACCCCAAGTCAACAAGGAGCCGGGGGAAGCCCGGTGGGAGGGCTGAGACCGGGGAGGACGGGTGGGCTAGCCCTAGGACCACCCGGGACATCCAGCAGTTCACGTAGTTCTCAGGATCAGAGTTCACCGAGCACAGGGTGGCCACTCAGGCTGGCGGGGACAGCTCATCGTCGTCAGGAAAGAATTGTCCCCGCGTGGTTTCTGACAGCAGGAGTAGCAGCTGCAGCTGTCACCTTCGGAGGACACGGGGCAGATGGCGTGGGGGCTATAAACCAAGCCAGGGCCTCGCCTGCCAACGAGAGGAGTAAACTGCCCAACTGGGCTGATCTGGCATGAAAGGCAGAGAGAGCCCCCAGGACTCCAATGCAAGTAGGATTCCTCGTAACAGAGGCTGGGCAACCAGGGCGGAAAGCTTGGGCTTGGGGAGTCATTACCTGAGCCTTTAACCCCTCCAGGGGCTTACCTGTATTGAGCGCTCTGTCTGTGAACTTGACACGGACAACCGCGTCCTCCCCCGAGCAGCCAAGGTTCCCGCTGTACAGGTGAGCGGTCTCTGGGGACTTCGCCAGTGAGAGGTGGAATCGGGGTGTGAATCCAAACAACCTGACTCTAGAGCATGATGCTTTTGTTTTATTTGCCAGCTTTATTGTGAAATGTTCGCCGCAGTCAACTGACACACCCATCACCTCACACGGTTACCCCTTTGTGTATGTGGAGAACACTTTGAAGCTTCAATTATGCAATACCATTATACCATTATACAATGTATTATTAACCATAGTCCCCGAGCTGTCCCTGCCTCACCTGAACTGACTCTTATAACTGGAAGTTGCTTCTAATTGCTTTGCTCTACTGCCCCTGCAAGGCCCCCCCCACCGCCATCTCCCCATTTCAATCCCTTCCTAAGTGAGCCCTCGAGCTCTTGCCTTGGAAGAGTTTTCCAAGTGTGGGGTGACATCTGGCTTGTCCCTGCCCTCCCGGGCCCTGCCCCCTGACCCCCGACCCCTGACGCTGGGTGCATCCTGCCTGCAGCAGGCCGACCACCCGAACCCGGAGGGTAGAGGGGAAGGTAAGGCACGCGTCAGGACAGGGTAAAGAGAAAGGCGTGATTAGACTCAAGTTCATTTTTTTTGTTTTTAAAGAGAAGAACAGATTGAATGGTGCATAACGCAGATAAAATTATCCTGAATGCAACCAAACCAAATGACCTTAAAGTCAACCACAGCCCAGCCCTTTCTAGCGGTGCGATCTTGGCTTTTTGGGTGGTTTTGCCGTCATCACGTTATCCAGCAGACCACGGAGAGACCCGGGCCACCCGCTTCAGCCAATGTGCACAGTCACTGAGTGACCAGTCCCACTGTTTGGGGCTTCGTTACCAGGGTCGCTTCAAAATGAGGTCCGAACCATCCACTTATCGCCCGATCATGGTTCACACTCATCAGCCACCTGCCAGCTCTCTGAAGATACCTGTTCTAACTGGACCCCACTGTTCTAACTGTTCTGACTGGACCCCACTGTTCTAACTGTTCTGACTGGACCCCACTGTTCTAACTGTTCTGACTGGACCCCACTGTTCTAACTGTTCTGACTGGACCCCACTGTGGAATTCAGGTTGAAATGGAGTAGGCTTAAATGCAGCTGTGAACTTCTCTCGTGAATAAGAATGAATGACAAAAACTAAAACAACAAAATCCTCTCCTGCCTTGCTCAGAAAGCAGTAAATGAGACAGAGCCGCCCGGGGCAGACAGAAGCCCAGCCTCAGACCGGGCAGAGAGACGAGACCAGTGGGGCACTGACCTGCGGCCGTCCGTGGGCCTGCAGAGTCGTGCGGACCGTCGCAGGGAGCTGCAGAAGGGGGCGCTCTGAAGGAGAGACCAGGGGTCCTCTTGGCATGGCATTTGTTGCCAATCCATCCGGGGTCAGGAGGGGCAACACCCACCATGCCTGCCAGGGTGTAGCACCTGCTGCACCCACTCAGCCACCACCCCCCATCATTCCCGGAAGGTAGGGGCCATCCTCAGCGTCCACTCCTGGACCGGACAGCATGTCAGCCCGGCGGGAACAAGCCTGCCTCAGGCTCTGCGAGCGGAACCACAGTGCGCCCATAACTTGCACCCAGCACTCGTCCAGTTCACAGCGTTCACTCGAGTGTGTCGTTGCCAGCGGAGGACCCGGGCTGTCTGCCCTCTCCCGGACCGGACAGACAGCACCCCCGGGAGAGCCCCTGGCAAGGGCCGTCACCTCTAACTCATCACAGCTCCTGGGTGCTCCTTTGCTGCTCTGCCAACCGTTTTCCAGAGGCCCGATTGGGAATGCAAGCTTCCTAATCAATCAATATATCTAGAAGAACAGAACACTCTTTTCAAGAACAAGAACTGGCTATTTACCACGGAACCGCTTTCATGATTTAAATGGGTCCCTGGTACTTGGCACACGGAGAGGTTGGTGTTCCTTTAAAAATGGAACTTCCTTCGGGGGACCTGGTGTGGGGGTGAGTCTCCTCAATGGGAAGATCCAGCAACGGAACGTGCAGGGGGCTGAACACCCCGATGCACCAGAGGTGCGCACACATGGGCGGACGCCAGAAGCACGAAACAGTCTTTATTGTTCTGCCCTACTCAGACTCCCCGAGGAAGCCTTCTACTCTCCACGGTGCCCAGCGCAAACCCCTGCAGTCGTGTGAAGTACGTAAGCTTAGTGACCATGTCGATCGTCAGTGCAGTCAGGAGATCCTTTTGGAAACAGGATACTTATAACAAAGGTCTCAACTCCAGCTGGCAACTCCCCGTGGCGCTGAAACAGACCTTCCTGCCACCAGAGTGCTGCTGGTTGGGTGTCTCTCACAGACGAGCCTCCAACGCTAGCCGGAGATACTGATAACATTTCCAGAAAATTCTATGCTTCATTTTAAGATCTTGATCGAATGTAAGACATAAATTCCGACAGAGATGGAGCAGCGCCTCCCAGGCCCCAGCCTCTTGGTCCTGAGGAGAGCCCGGTTTTCAGATGGGACAGTGCATGCTCCGGCCTCTCTGGTGGCCAAAGCTGGGCACAGGACCGAGCGGCGGTCCACGAGGTCGGAGCAGAAACGCGTGTGGTCCCTGAACTATCAGTGGGAAGCCTCCCCCCTCCTCCTTCCTGCCTCTCAAAAGAAGCATCGGTGGCTGGAGCCGGTGATGCCAGACCCCGGAGTCACCTTGGAAATGCCAGCCGCACAGGGTGAAATGACAGTGTGAACAGCAACAGAGCTGAGCCACCAAAGCGGCACCCAATGGCCAATCTCTGGGCTCCTGCGGGGATACGAAAACATGGCCTTACTAACCCTCTGCTAGGAGGGGCCCTGCTGCTCCCAGACAGACCTGATCCAAGCAAACTGCCCCAGACGCGATCAGCCCGCCAGGTCTGCCGCGCGCTCCTTTTCAGGGAAAACGCAGCGGTGCAGACGGTCGTTAATGACGCCACACGGAGACGCCGCCCGTTAGAGGGAACTCGGGCCGGACTCCCGCCCCAGGGAGAAACGACTCCCAGCATGCTTCCCGGCGCACGGCACAGACGGACTCAGCTCGACCCCAAGCTGACTCCCCCGTGGAAACTCCCCCCCGCCCCGTTTTCCCCAGTGGCCCACGTTTCTTTCCACACAGGGGGAGGTTCCTGGAGTTGCCCCCCGGCTGCCCTGCGTCTCTGCCCATGTCCCAAGCAGGACGATGAAGCAGCATCGAAAACAATCTCCCTGGTCCACTGTCTCGGGGACACCAGTGCAGCTCCTTCCCCGGGAACCGCGCTGAGGACGTGACCCTCCGGGACTGGCACTGGGAGATCAGCCTCCCTCACCAGTGACGTGGTCTCTAACGGGGACAGATGAGTCCCCGTGTCATGACCTGATCCCCAAGCTGTCCCCAGGCCCAGACAGAAGCCCCTCACTGAGGCTAGTGGGACAGGAGAACTGAAAGGCGTCCCCAGCCATCCTCAGACCCTCTGGCGACTCGCCCATTCACGTCTCCCCCCGAAGACACGTGGGGGGTCACCTGGAATCTCTGCTCAGACGCTTCTGTCCGAAATACTTTGGGCCCGTGTATTAGCTGCAGCGAAGCTCCAGATGTCTTCTGTGAAAAGTAAAATAAAAAATGCTACTCTGGCCCTGGCTGGCATAGTTCAGTGGATTGAGTAAGGGCTGAGAACCAAAGCATCGCAGGTTCGATTCCCAGTCAGGGCACATGCCTGGGTTGCAGGCCATGACCCCCAGCAACCATACATTGATGTTTCTCTCTCTCTCTCTCTCCCTCCCTTCTCTCTCTAAAAATAAATGAATAAAATCTTTTTAAAAAATGCTACTCTGTATGGTTGTTCACATTTCCTAAGCCCCTCAGGCACAAGCCCATCGACTTCTGGGTCGACCTCATGTCTCCAGATTACAGATGCCGTCATTGGATTCCCATGTACTAACTGTCATCAGAAGGCTGCTCGGTGTGGTCAGGATGCTTGAAAACACACCACAGCCCCTGACCCGCCCCCCCGCCCCAGTACCCAGAAAGAAGAAAACTTGAACCAGTTAGACAAACTCCACTCCTAGACAGAGTGTCTGCCCCAAGTCCCCATGTCCTGCAGAACCTCCCCAGTGACCCGCCAGTCCCTCCGTCCAAGAGCAGGGCCCGTGGATCCCCATCTGCCGTGGCCTGAGCCTGCGGAGGTGGACCAGCCGGGACAGGGCCAGGCGGCTCCCACCCGCTCCTGCTGAAATTATTCCTCCTTTTTCTGGGGCCTCCCCCTTCGCACAGAACTTCTCAGCCTTGATCTCCCCTCATACATCAGACACTGGCTCCTCTTCAGCCCGGGCTCCTCTGTGCTTCCAGTGGACTCTCCTCCTCCTACGGTCTCTGATAGGCTGACCCTGCAGCTACCTGCTTCCCCGCCCCCTGCTCTGAGCTCCCCTGGAGGAGATGGGGTTCCACGAGGGAAGGGGGCTGTTTCAGGGAAATGGAAAGATCTCATTTCTACTGAGCACTTACTATCTGCCATAGTACCTCTTTTTTGGCCCATGGTACATCTTCCCCTTTAACCCTCACAGCTAATCAGAGTGGTTTGTACTGACATCCCCATTTTGTAGATGAGAAAACAGAGGCTCTGAGTGGAGAGGGAGCTCTCCCAAGGTCACCGCATATGCTCACGTTGTCGTTCAAATCCAGGGCTGTGTCACTTCAAAGGCCACCTTTTCCATTCTAGTCTAAAATAGTACATCTCTGACAAATGCATTAGAAAGTACTAATACTTACTTGCCTAAAAACACAACTCAGTTTATTTTATTCTGAATCCATGGAATTAAGGCAATGAGGGAAGGAGTTTGTCTAACTGAGAAAGAACAGAGTTGGTTTGTATTTTTTAGTGGGTTTGTTTTTCCCCTGAAGTTCCATAAAAGAGTAGCATGCTGATTTTCAGGACCAAGTTAAGAAAAAAGCATTTAAATTTGAATTTCATTTTAAAAGAATAAAGAGTTTCATCAAGGTAAAAAATAAAGTTTAAGACATAGAGTCCAAAGTTTAACTATCCTTAATTTTAGGCAGGAACAATGCAACCAGAAGAACTTAAGTAATAATATGGATAATTTGGGGAAGCATTTTGTCAGGTTAAACACAAAGTAAAGTTTGGCAGCACGAGGTCCCTGCTTCGTCTCTCTTCTGCCAGCGTGGACTTGGCTACATTGGACTAAATTCATACTCTAGTGTCTACAGCTGCCCACTTTCTCTAATGGCAAGAAGCGCTTGCTTTCTAACACAAGCCTTCTTTGTTTGAAGGAAATGAAAGGAGGGTTGATCTAGGTGAATACCTCTAAAATGCTTATTATGCATGTGGGAAATGGACAAAAATTGTCAAGAAATTGATTTATATGGAACTGGGAGGTCGCAGGCTGGGGTGGCTGGATTTATTCTTAGCAGCTGAAGTCACTGGTTTATCTTTCTGTAATACATTTTTCATCTTCAGCTTCCAGCACCGTTGCCAAGTTCCATGAGAAGATGCTCAAAGATTTGTCACTGAGAGCAAAGGGCCTCTTTGTTGTATGAAATTAACCTCCCAGCCCCCGCCCGTAACCCCCAAGGCCCACGTCAGACACGCAAAACACATGGATTCCATTTCCATGTGTGGCTCAGAGCGCTTACTGCCACCACGCCGCCGTTGTGTCTGCTGTAAACAGGGGTCGCCTGGAAGAGCAAGTGCTCTTGGCCCCATAGGAGGTACTGGGGACCGACTTGGACTATCACCTCCGTTTCCCAGCCCCCAGGAGCTCTGGGACTGCAGGTACTCTCCGGGAGACACACCTCCACTGCACCGGGGTCACTCAGGGCGCCCCGCTCCGTGGAGCAGAGCGGGAAGGGGGCTCAGGCAGGGCCACACTGAGTGGGGGTCACACTGAGTTTTAGTGGCTTTATTCTGAGCAAAGTTATGATGAACCCTCACCGGCTGGGCTGAAGCCCCTGCCTCTGTCACAGGGGAGGGGGGAGGGCGAGAGAGGGGAGCAGGGAGGCCTGTGTGGCGAGGGCCGGCAGAGCCACCATCAGTCCCCCGGCTGCTGATCCTGCCCCTCTCCTGCAGCCAGCCTGCCGGGCTCCCAAATGCCCCAGCTTTCACCCCCCCCCAGGGTGCTTTGTCCCCACATCCCTCCCACATCCCTCCCACATCCCACCCACACAACCAGACAACAGTCACTCTCGGCAGGAAGTGCTTCAAACACAGAGGAAAGTGGGAAGAGTAATACAACAAACGCCATGTGCCCATTACCCAGACTTTCTCAGGGCGCAGAGACACCTGGGCTGGTGGCCGTCCCAGGGCAGCTTTGCAAGCCAAGCCTGTCCCTGATTTACTTCTCTGTCCGCCTGGTGACACTCGGGGGCAGACGTCCGGGGTCTGCATCAGCGGAGACGCATAGACGGCACGTACAACCCTCCAAGCCGACGGGAGGCGCTGGGTGGTAGCGGTTGGCCCCCTCCCCGCTGTGGAGAAACAGAGGGAAACACGAACACGGGAGGCCCCAGTCATCCACTAACAGAATGACCTAACAGTGAAAGATAAAGAATAAGCTAAGGTGATCGTTCTTCGCCGGAACACATTTCCACACGACTCCCTTTCCCGAATGCCTGGCCGAGACAGTGACATGACATCAAGCCCGGACACACGAAGACAACATTCACACCCACAGTTTGATTCAGGGGAAAAGGGAGGCATCTGGACTTCCGGTTACCCGTGAACCTGGCACGGACCTGGATCTGAATCCAGTTTCCCAGACACCCCCGGGAGAGGCCCCGGCCCCGTTTGTCCCGCACACAGCAGGCTCCTCACACTGAGGCCCCCGCCTGGACGCCACGTGGCCTGGAAGACGCACAGCCGCAGAAGGCCGGGCCGGAAGGGGCCCTGCGGGACCCTCGGAGCTCCCTGAGCAGCCTGCCCCGCAGCCCCAGAGGGACCCAACTCCCCCGCAGTCTCGGAATCGGGCCCCAGACAGCTAGCTGCCTTCTGGTTTCAGGCGGATCCGGGTATTAGAGTAGCTGACTGCAAACAACCCTTTTAACTTGAAAATCCTAACCCTCTGCGATTTCCAGGTCCGCCCTCTGCAGAGCTGGGGTGCTGACACGCCGGAGGGGCTTCCCTGAGGCGGGCCCGTGGGCCCTGGGAGTTCCCCAGCGGCCCAAAGTAGCGCTCCTCCCTTCCCTCACACCAGGTCCCAGGTCCTGGTGGCTGAGAGTGAGCCAGGGAAACATACACCTTTGCAAGAGGACCCCGTGACCTTGACAGCTCCCTATCACCCTAGACCAGAACACACTCGGAAAGGGCTGGCCCGGGCATGCCTCTCCGCATGCTCAGAGAGAAGCACAGCTCCCTGGCAGCGCCCAGCCCAGGCCTGTCTCGAGAGGCTGGGGCAGAGCACACGCTGCCCCCTGAACCTGATTTACATGCCAGGACGGTTCGCAAAGAGTCGGTGAGAAAATACGCAGAGCTCTCGGCACAGCGCCGGGTGCACAGGGAGACACAACGCACACCGAGATCAGGCGCCAGCGGGCCTCCCGGAGCTGAGGACAGAAGGACACTGGGAATGGCATGGGCCGAGGCCCCACCTAAGGCAGGGGGAAACAGGGACCTGGGAAGAGCAATGATTCTCGCAAGCTCATGCCACCGGTCGGTGCGGAAGACAGATGGGACTGTGTGTCTGCTAGCCCCGTGTCCTTCGCAGCCCAAGGCGCTTCCCTTTCTCTGCTCATCCTTCCTCTCCATGGCCACACCGCCGTCCTCGACATGTGCGGCACCAAACCAAAGGCAGCAGCCTCCCTGGGGGGCCCCCCCAGAGCCCGATTCACTTCCCATAACAGGCCCCCTGGCTTGTGCCCCATGTCACCCAGGTTCCCGTTAGCTCCGCACAAAACATCCTTGCCGGTTCCTTCTCTTTTCTCCCCCAGCCCTCCAGACACCCAGCAGAGCCCCAGCAGACACTATTTTGAAAAACGCTAGTAACGCCTCCTGATCCAGACTTTCCCTTACCTGCCAGGAACCCGGCCTCCCCGCTGGCCACAGCTCGTCCTGGAGAGGCCTGGTGGGCCCACGCGCCCTCCCCGGTACAGAAGCTCCCTCGGGGCCTCAGAGCCCGGCCCCATCCCAGGGAAACAGCTC
The DNA here is from genome assembly GCF_004126475.2 of Phyllostomus discolor. NCBI lineage: Eukaryota > Metazoa > Chordata > Mammalia > Chiroptera > Phyllostomidae > Phyllostomus > Phyllostomus discolor. The sequence goes on from NC_040906.2 coordinate 204,637,365, forward strand.
ACGCGGGGAGCATTTTGCGGCCGAGCTGAAGAAACTCGGTTTCTGCTCTGGAAATGCCTTTGATAAACGGGTTTTCCCACTGGGAGTCCCAACCGGCCTCCCCGACGCGCCTCGTCATGAGACATGCTTGCTGCATCCGCCGACCCTGAGACCGTTACACTCGAGGAATCCCAAAGTAAGTTTGCCGAGTTCTCGGGTGAAAAATCAACTTAGAAGCAGTGCCACAATATATAAAATGGGAATTCTACTTTTTTAAGATTTTATTTATTTATATTTAGAGAGGGAAGGAAGGGAGAAAGAGAGAGAGAGAAGCATCAATGTGCGGTTGCTGGGGGTCATGGCCTGCAACCCAGGCATGTACCCTGACTGGGAATCGAACCTGCGACACTTTGGTTCGCAGCCCATGCTCAATCCACTGAGCTACACCAGCCAGGTGGGAATTCTATTTTCAAACCTGTTTCAACGCTACACATGGTAAGTGCCCACGGGGAGCAAAGCCCGAGCTGGGCGCTCTCACGCTCGTCTGGTCCGGCCCTCACTGCTAGCTCCCTTGGGAGTCGGTCCGGGCTGTTCTGGGGAGCATCTCCCGCAGACAACAGTGAACAGCGGTTCGGCCCACGGTGAGAGGCAAAAAGAGAGCTCTCTTTGCCATCGATTCAGTATAGTATTCACACATGTCTCTACTTTTATGATCTACGGGATAAATGTTCCATTCGTGGAAGTCATATTCCATACAGTTTTAGTGGTTTTATTCTGAGCAAAGTTATGATAAACCTATTATCATAAACCTAGTGACACTATTTTTATCGGCATTGCCCTCTAGGCAGCAAGGTGAGTGGTAGACACTCGGGGGGTTACCCATGATTCACGGAGGCTTTCAGATTTTAACAGCCTGCTCGGTGAGACCCCACAGAGCAGGGCCCAGGAAGGGGGTCTCCTTGGGGTGAATGCTAGACGAGGCTCGATGCGAGACACACAAGTCCCTCCACTGCTCCCCTGTGTCTGAGTGTGTGTGGCTGGCGGGGGGGGGGGGGGGGGGGGGGGTGTCTGTGTCCCTGGGGTGACGATCTTACGTGGTGACACCAACTGTGAAACCCCAGATAGACCCAGTGTGGGTCTCCATCTGCTCTGCCGATTAAAAACAGCCCAAGGAAATTACCCTCCGCCCTGCCGGGTGGTTTTAGGCCTGCTCTCTGACCTCCTGCCGGGGGACCCTGCACACTGCAGCCAGCTCCCGCGGATGAATACCCTGCGGCGGAAACCCGCTCCTGCAGCGCTCTCTCTGGGGGGCCGCCTGGAGGCCGCCCGCCAGCCAAGGTGGCAGGTTTCGGCAGGGCTGTAGCCATTCTGGGAACGCTGGCTCTCGGGCTCACGTGGGAGGTGAGGAGGCAGCCCTGCACGTCAGTGGTGGGCGGACCCCTTGGTGACGTGCCGGCACACAGCTGAGCTCTGCAGGCAGCTGCGGAGATGCCCTCCCAGCAGCTGCAGTGAGGGCGGAGGCGGGCAACGCCGCCCCCCCTCCCCGAGTCTGTGCTCACCCTGCTCACTCTCGGTTTCCCCTGCAGATTTTCCTATGGGGGGGGGGGGGGGGACAAAAGTTCTATTTCTCACTGTCAAGTGACATTGTAACTGCCTGGTGCCTAACCCGTCTCTTGAGAGTGTCGTCATGGAGATCAGCTCCCCGAGGGGATCAGCACCGGGACTGTGTCGCCCGGACCTCAGGAGGAGGATGACCCTCACTCCCTGCCCAGCGGGCTCGGCCAGGGCTGTTGGCCAGGCTCTTAACGTCTGGTGGCCTGACATCGAGGCCCGAGTCACCTGAAGCGACCCCGCCACGTTCCACGCGGGGCCGGCCAGGAGGACAAACCGGATACCGCGAGAGGCCAAGCGGCAAGCTCATCCTGCCCCGGCCCCATCCGTGGAAGACAGCTCGGCCATTCGGGCTCGACAGGCCTCCCTCCTGGGGACCCTACTCAGATTCCCCGCACACAAAAGACAATGCAGCTGGTCGGGGTCTTTACTAACCCCAACTTGTGTGCTGCTGTGTACCCCCGAATCCCCACCCCCCCGATCGGATTGTGTAATTCCAAACCTCTCTGCTACGCATGTAAAAGTTACTGGGAAAGCATTCTTGGAAAGCAAACTTACTTGCAACTCAGTGTGTTTCGGTTAACAAGGGGTGCGGGGGACCGGGAATGCTAGAGGTGGGGCGCAGCCGGGACGTTACGCAGGGGGACCGTACGGACCCGGCGAGACATCAGCACTCGGGTGGGGGCTGCACTTCGCCGCCGGAGCAGAGGGCGCACCTGCGCCCAAGGAGCTCGTCCTGTGGCGGAGGGGGGCTTTCCAGCAGACACACACACACACACCGGACGGAAGTCCCAGAAGGCGGAAGGAAAGGTGTGTGCAAAGAGCCGGGAACGATCAGACACGCTGACTCTAACGAGATGCGCGGAGGCGAACAGCTCCGGTGGGTCCCAGAGTGAAGGCAGGGCGGTGAGGAAAGAAAATTGATCTGCACTAGATGCTTGGTGCAGGGAGCTCTAAGGGGCCGGCGTGGCAGAACAGCCGTTAGAAAAGGAGATGCTGTCACGCTGGGAGAGCTGAGCACGAGGGAAGGCTGGAGCGGGTGGGAGAAGGGCGTGGTGAAGGCGGGTGGAAAGAAGGCACCTGCAGATGACGTGACAGGGTGGGGGGGGGGGTCCCCTGGAGCAGGGAGGGGAGCAGACCAAGTAAAAACGCTGCTCTTGGGGGTGAGGTGCAGCTCCTTCCCTGAGACACGCAGGCAGCAGAACCGAGTGATTCGGAGGAAGGCTGAGCGGGAGAGAGGAGGCAGGGGACTGTACGCCCGCCTCAACTTCCTCTGGAGAGTGGGGACAAGGTCACGTGCCCAGAAGGAGCAAATAGGGATGAGGGCTAGGAACTGGGCAGGTCAGAAAGATTTGGAATGTGCACACTGAGAAATGTGCTCATGGGCCAAGGAAGATGAAATAAAAAGGAGCCCTCGGCCAGGACTTTCCTCAAGATGCTCAACTGCCCGGGACAGGCAGAGGACCCGGGGCAGAGGACTATGGGCAGGGGACTGGGGATGGAGGACCAGGGACAAAGGATCGGGGGTGGAGGACCAGGGGATGGAGGACCAGGGGACAAAGGACCAGGGACAGAGGACCGGGGATGGAGGACCAGGGTTGGAGGACCAGGGGCAGAGGACCAGGAGTGGAGGACCATGAGCAGAGGACCAGGGACGGAGGACCAGGGCCAGGGGACCGGGGTCAGGACAGTGAGAGAACAAAGCAAGGTGGCAGCTCCCGGACTGCACAGGACAATTGACAAAACTGTTAAGTTCAATAGCATCTGCAATAAAAAAAAATCAGTACAGCATCATTAGAAAATAAATGAAATTATTGGGGAAATATTCAAATTTGTCCGGCATGCCTTTAGAATCCGTTGTAGGGTTTCAGCATTGGCACACCTCATTTAAGTTCGCTCTGGACCGCCAAGGTCATAGACTACCAGAGGAGAAATTCTATCTGCTTGCTATTCACTGAGAGTTGGAGTGATTCATATGTTATCTGTCCATCCTGCAGTAACATTTAGGTCCCAATTTGCTCATTCATAATCAGCTAAGCAGGAACCAGAGCAGAATGGCCTACTTCTGAAGAAAACACAAACATAAGCATGTAAACGGGATCTCCGTAAAAGTACAGCATTTGACAAGTTCACCCTAAATAGTTCGACTTTGTGTTTTACCAGAGCACACCTATACAATTACTAGGGTGCGGCAAAGGCAGGCTGACAGGTGTGAGCATGAGAAACACAGCGTTCACTCTCGTATCATTATGCATCAGTCACGGTATTACTTTCCACCCCAACAACTGCAACCCTCCTATTGCCCCGCCCCGTACATGCGTCCCGGCTCCATGCTTTGAAATGTGTCAGTGTTGACGGCATACTGTCTGTCCATTTAGTTTTAACGCTGTCCCTTCCCTAGACCATGTTTCATACACAGAACATGTGGGGTTTCCAAAGAGAATACTATTAAAATGATTCATTTATGCTGTCAAAATAAACTCTCCTCTGTCCTCTCCTCGGGCAAAGGGGACACATTACCAGCGGTTCCCTGGAATGACTATCGGAGGGTCCTAGGCGGTGCGGGGAGGCAAGGGGGGTCAGTAGGGGAGTGACGAACTGTAGAGATTGGGGGCCGGGAAGAGATGGTGACGGTGGTGACCCCCAAGGGCAGCTCCCGTGGCCGTGCGGAAGGGCCGGGAGGACGCAGGAAGAGAAGTCCCAAGTTCACAGGCAGTACAGATCCTACAGGTAGTGCGTCCGCACGTGAATGAGAAAGCGCACCGGGATGGCAGCGAAGGTCCTCTGGGACCACAAGGGCGAACTGCTTGGGCCTCCGTGTCCTTCTCCCGCCGATCCTTCCCAAAGTCTCCGCAGTGCTCTTGCCGCCAGCCCCTTCTGGGCGGGCCCGCTGCACGTTGGATAAATCATAAACGCGCTCTGGGCCACTTGTTTCTCCTCATAAGTGCTTATTCCTGCTTCAGGCCTCTGGTCCAGTGCTCTCCTCCATGGAGGACCCTTCCAGGGTCCCGATGGGGTCCGGCGTCCACTTCCCCAAGACCCTGTCGCCCCGTGCGTGGGTGCCATTCGTGCTGACTGCTGGGCAGCAATTACACACAGTCAGCTCTCTTCTAAAACACAAAGTCAAGCCCTGGCTGGCATAGCTCAGTGGATTGAGCGTGGGCTGCGAACCAAAGTGTTGCAGGTTCGATTCCCAGTCAGGGTACATGCCTGGGTTGCAGGCCATAACCCCCAGCAACCGCACATTGATGTCTCTATCTATCTATCTATCTCCCTCCCTTCCCTCTCTAAAAATAAATAAAATCTAAAAAAAAAATTAAAAAATAAAACACAAAGTCCTTGAGGACAGAGAGTCAGGTTTACCCACGTCTGTGCCCCGGTGCCCGGCACGAAGGCTGGTACATTCTAGGCAAAGAGAACGCCGTGTGCCCCACTAATTCAGGTTTAAAAGTAGAGGTTCTTTTTTTTTAATTGTTGTTCAAGTACAGTTGCCTCCATTTTCCCCCCACACTCCCCTCCACCCCAGCCATCCCCACCTCTCACCCCCCAATCCCACCCCTCTCTTTGGCTTCGTCCATGGGTCCTTTACATACATTTCTTGAAAACCCTTTCCCCCTTTTCCCCCATCATCCCCGCCCACCTCCCCTCTGGTTACTGTCAGTTTGTCCTTCATTTCCATGTAAAAGTAGAGGTTCTTACTGGGGATAAACAGTTGGATTTTAGTGGGGGAGGGACTATTAAAATGCAGAGTCCCGGGCCCTTCGCAAGACCCATGGAGCGGCCGCCTGGGGCTGCATTTGCGTGACCGCACTCTGAGAGATGCCTTCAGATGAGTCAGGTGCCGCCCGCGGCTGAAGCCCCTGCTTGGAGGCGCCGCTCCGAATTCTGCGCGCTCCCGGTACTGGCCCCGCCCATAAGGCCTGGAGGCAGAAGGTCACTGCACAGGTCACCGAGGTCCCAGGGTCAGATGGATCTGGATCCAATAGTCGGCCTCAGTTTATGTGTCTGTTGCCAACCAGCCGTGGGAGCCTGGGCAAGTTCCCACACCTCCCTGAGCCGCACTCCACCCTTGCAACCCCGAGGCCGCTGGGAACTGGCAGGACCGTGCACTGCACACAGCAGGCAGCCGGCCTGGTGCCGATTACGTCTGGTAATGCATCCAAGTCTCGGGCACAGCCTTTCTAGTCAATCCTGTCTGTCATAACAATGATCACCTTTTGCATATTTGCAAAGTTTCCTATTCTTTGCAATCCCACAAAATGCTCATGTCGTTGACGTCATGTGTGCCTCTCAAGAACACTGTGAGGGGGGCAGAGGACGTCTTGTGTACAACCTTTACAGATGAGGGGACCGCATGGCCCAGAAGTGTAAAGGTTAGCCTGGAGACGTCCAACTGTCTGAGCTGGAACAAGCACCTTCCTGCCTCCTCACTGTGACCGTCCACTTGACAGCGCGCGGCCGCCCTCTCCACGGGCACTCACTCACGCAGGCTGCGGGGAGCCGGGAAGAAGCCCCAGGTGAGCAGCCATCCCCCCAGCCACAGATCTGCTCGGGATGAGAGGAGGGCGCCTCGCCAGGAGGAAAACCCCTACCCGGGAAGATCGAGTTCCAGGCAAAGAGGACACCACGCACCAGGATGCAGAGGCAGGAAAGAGACCCGTGTGTCCAAAGAATAAGCTCATGGTTGGTTCTGATGAGAGAGAACATGCTGGAAGGAAGCGCACCGCCCAGATCACCCAGGGCCCTGAGTGACATTTATGCTTGGGCAACACAGTCACTGAAGAGTACTCGCAGAAAAAGGGAAGGTCTCGACGCTCCACCCCCGGCTTTCCGAATGGATCAAAACGTAGACAACAATAATGAAAGCTAAACACGTGCTGGGCACTGCCCTGAGTTCCTTACAAAACGTAACTTATTAAATCAGTACATAAAGCTGAGCTGGTGGGCCCAGAGAACAGAGACACTGGCGGTTGCCAGAGCTGGGGGCGGGGTGTGCAAAGTGGCAGAGGGGGTCGACAGGTGCGAACTTCCAGCTATACAGTCAGTCCGTCCCGGGGGGTCACGTACCGCATGGTGGCTCCAGTTATAACAACGTGGAGTCTGTTTGAAAGCGGCCAAGGAAGCACATGTAGGCCACGGGAGTGCGTCTTAAATGTTCTAGCACAAGAAAACCAGTTCTTCCTAGCTGGCGGCAGAGGCCAGCTGCACTCGCTGTGGTGGTCACGTCCCAGCATCTACAAACACGGAGTCGCCGCATTGTTTACTCGAAGCTAATGCGATGTTACGTGTCAATTACCTCTCAATAAAAACCATTAACTCATGTAATCCTCACAGCCACCCTTTGGGCAGGTCCCGTCATTTCCTTCACTTTGCAGATGAGGACAATAGGAGATGTTCGAGAACTTGCCGTGGTCACACAGCTGGCGAGTGGCAGGGCTGGGACTCCCCGGTGGCCTGCCTGGAGGGGCAAAGCTCTTTAAACTGCCTCTTGGTTACTCCCATGAGACAAAAAAAAAAAAAAAAAAAAAGGCAGACAGAGCCGTTAAGAGACGGTTGTAGTGGGAACACAAAGGGAGGAAAAGAAGACTTGACTTGGGACAAATAAATGTAGACTTTTATAATGACTACTACTTAATATTCGTAGAAATCCGCCCACCGGATAGATCAAAGACATCCTTCCGTTAAGCATTTTTATAAGGGAAAGGATGGCTGGTGAGGATGACTCATTTTCATCTTCATCCCCATTTTACAGGTGAGGAAATGTTCACGGAATTTGCCTTCCATCGCTCGAGCCCCTTATTTGGTCCGATGAGCCAACGCCTTAGGCCTCGCAGACACCAAAGAAGTGATGGCCCCAGCAAAGGGGACCACAGGGAGGACAGGCACGGGGTGTGTCTGCTCGGAGCCTCTTCGCCTTCTGAGGCTATGCTTTCCAGAAGATACTTGACAATGGGAGAGAGAAGAAGACAAAGACTGAAGGATTAAGGAGAAGAACTAAGAAAAAAAAAAACAGAACTGAAAGACTTCAGCTATCTTTGAAAATCTAAAAGCATGAAACATGTTCACACTCGCAAGTGAACGTGGAAAAAAGACAGTGACCAATGACGGCATGTCCAGAGCATGGCCACAGCTGTGCAGTGTTCTCCTGGGTGGGAGGGTGAGCCGGGAGTCTCCCTGCGGAGAGAAAAGCCCCATCTGGCGGCCTGGAGACGGGCCTCGGGACCCTGTGCTCCTTCGCTGAGCTCATCTTGGACGGCTTCGTGGAGCGGAGATCACGTGGGGGGCACCGCCTTTCATCCCTGGCCTCGTTTCCCGACTTCTTTCTGCAGAACCTCACAGCGGTGGCAGTTCTGGGCTGCCCTAAAGGACTCTTTCCATGTTGCTGTCCAGCCGGTCTCTCGGCAGAGCCCGCGGAAGTCACACCTCTGGGCAGCTGGGCGCTGTGATATTCCTCAAAGGCGGCTGCCGCGGAGCCCGGCCAGTTGCTCGCCCAGCTGTGTCCCTTCCCCTGCTGGACACCCGGCGTCTCCACTGCCCAGCCTCTCTGGCTGCATTCCCCAGGTGACTGAGTCCTAGGTGAAGCATGTGGACAGAAAGATGCTCAGCCTTCTCAGGCTGGCCCATAAAACCCTCCCAAATGTGTGCCCTGGCTGGTGTGGCTCAGTGGATGGAGTGCCGGCCTGCGAACCAAAGGGTCACTGGTTCGATTCCCAGTCAGGGCACATGCCTGGGATGTGGGCCAGGCCCCCAATGTGGAGGAGGGGGGATGCTCAAAAAGCAATCACACGCTGACATTTCTCTTTGTCTCTTTCTCCCTCCTTTCCCCTCTCTCTAAAAAGAAATAAAATCGAGAGAACCAAGGGCAGATCCATGAAGACCACCAGCACTTAATAAGCAAGACAACCCCAAGAAGCTGGAAATGTATAGAAGGAAGGAAGGAAGGAAGGAAGGAAGGAAAAAAGGAAAACAGGGTGAAATTCTCACGAAAATTAAGGAAGGAGAGAGTTTCCAGGAGGCAGTAACTCAAAGTGGCTAATGTCAGCACAAAATCAATAGAATGAGCAAAGACAGAGGACTGTTGGGTTTGCCAGCGCTAAGGTCTCCGACAGCATTGGCCGGCACCTGGTGGGGGCGGGGGCTGGAGGGTCTGGGGGGCAGAACACAGTTGTTAGGAGTCAAGCACTGAATGAGAGTGGCCGAAGTGCAGCCCGGGCGTGAACTCTCCGTGCTTACAAGGGGCAGGGGAAGACAGGAAAATGCAGCAACAAGACAGAAGAGACGGAGCAACAGGGAAGGTGAGTTCAGTGGGAAGACCAAGTAAACGAGAAAACAGACCTGCATCATCATCCGACGTTGTGGGTGGGTGGAAGGGCAGGTAGATAAGGAGAAAGTAAGAGATGACACACATACAAAAAACAGAAATCCAAAAAATAATATACAAAAGTGGTAAATAATTATCTTCTAACGGTAAGTTCATACACACGTGGGCTTTATTCTTCTTCTTTAGAATTGTCTGTGTTCTCCAAACTTTCTGCAGTGAATACTGTATTACGCATGTAACAGTGCTGGGGTTGGGGGTTGGTTTTAGTGGAAGACACGGAAGGTCTACAAGCCAAAGACCGGAGAGCAAGCGGTGAGGGGGAGGAGAAGCACCGTTCTGCGGGCGTGGGGAGTGCAGGGATTCCGGTGAGTAGAGAGAGCTTTCATCTCATCCGTTCTGTTCTCAAGGCCACAGCTGAGGCTACTGGGGCCAGAGGCCCGGGCTGGACAGTTCAGAGCTGGGAGGCACGTGGTCAGCACTCCCCACCACCACCACCGCCCAGCGCTCCCCTTCCCGCTGGCTGCTTCCCGGCTGGATCCTGCCGCCTCGCCTTCGCAGCCGGAACAGACTTCCTGGGGCCAGGCTCCTGGCTCAGAAGCTGAAGTCCTCCCGTCCCTCTTTCAAAAACCATCTTCCTGTCCAGCCCTTCGTGAGCCCCCTCAGAGCTGATATGGTTGCCTAGCCCTGCAGTGAAAAGCGCTGCCCGAGTTAACTCGCCATGCAGAGCTGACCTCAGTGACCACTAACGCCCCTCCTTCTTGCTGACGGGAGAGGCTGGACTCGAACACCAGAAGGCTTTCAGGGTCAGGGGCTTTCAAGAGGTGGACATTTCCAGCTCTGTGACACGTGGGCCAGAGGGTTTTGTTTTGTTTTGTATTGTTTTGTTCAGAGTGGAAAGCGTCGTCCCAGTTGTCTGTAAACCCACCGTCCAGGTAGACACGCAGCGTGTCCCCTGTGGGACAGCCCCACGGGGGAGTGGGTGCACACACCCTCCGCGGCAGACCGTGTCGACAGGAAGACTCCATCCGCCAAATACGTCTCCCAGGGGTCGGGATAGAACGAAGATCTTTGAAGAAAAACTAAAACCGGGAGAGCTCAGCAGCAGCAGACCCGCGCCAAAGGAAATCCTTACGCATTTATTTCAGGGGAAAAAAGGATTATTTGTTATCTCAGATGGAAAGAATGAAATACGAAAGAAGTGAAAAACAAAGAAAAGGAAAAATATGTGGATAAAACTAGAAAACACTGGTCTATAAAATAAGAATGAAGAGAATGAGATAATAATAAAGTTCTTAGGGAATAATTTTAAAATAGAATTAAAATACGCGCAATAGCACCATGTTAGAAGGAGTGGTGGAAACTGAGCATTTTAAGGACTTCATGTTTTTTGGAAGGACAGTTTAGCATTGATTAACTTCATATTTTGATAAATTATGCAAATCAAATAATAGCTATGAAAATAGAAATAGAATGTGTAACTTTTAAACTACTATAGAAAGAAACTGAAGTGAGAAAAACTAACCAATCGATCCAAAAGAAGGAAAGAGGAGGAAAACATGCACATGCTAGAACAAGAAGAAATCACAAAATAATGTAATAATATGGGAGCATACACAACTATTGCAGTAATTATAATAAATGTAAAGAGATTAAATTCTCCAGCTAAAGATAATTAATGGACACTTTTAAGAAACATAATAATAACATATGGACTCAGAAACATTAAAAGGGAAAGATTAGTATAACTTCAGGTAAATACCATTCAAAGAAAACTACCATAGTTACAGTAATTTTAGAAAAATGAACTTTAAAGCAAAAGGCATTGCTAGAGGTAAAGAGGATCACTAAGTAATAATAAAGGTTTAATTTGCTAGTGAGTTAGAGTAATTCTAAACTATTAGGTGCCTCACAAAGCCTCAAATTACAGAAAGCAAAACAGACAGAGCATGTAAATAGATAAATCTACCACCAATGCTATGGATTTTTATGTAACACTCTAAAAATTTATAAGCTCAAGCATTCAAAAAAAATCAGTAAAGACATAGATTTGAAAAAAATTAAAAATTTGACCTAACGGGCAGAGAGAATATTGCTGCACTCAATAGCCACTCAGCATATTTATAAAAACTGACCTTACCTGAAACTAATGCAAACTAATATTGAATATAAATTGTAATTGAAAAATAATAATTTAAAAAATCGACCATATACTGTGCCTAAAGCAAGTTTCAACACATTTAACAGAATGATCACCGCACACCACATTTCATAACATGCTACCCGTGAAAATAAATGAACAAGAGATCATTAAAGTTGCCATGTTTCAAACTTAAGAACACTTCTCCATCATTTCTAGATCCAAAAAATGAAAGCTGAAGATATTTTACCTACATGATGGTGAAAATACCACCTATCAAAACTTTCAGAGTGCAGGTAAAGCAGAACTGAGATGGAAATTCATGGCCTTAAATATTTAGATTGGTAAAAAAGAAAGGCCAAAAATGAGTGATGTAAGCCTATACCTCCAGAAGATTGGGGAAAACTGAAATAAATTAAAATTCAATATAAAGTAGAAAATAACAGAGATAAGAGGAAATAGTCATGAGACTGTAAAAAAGCACAGGAGAGAGGAATAAAGTTGGTCCTTTGGAAAGACTAATAAAATGGCAAGTTTTGAGTGAGACTGATACAGAAAAAGAGACACCACGGACACAGTTAGGAACAGAGCTTCCAGAACCACCAATAGTGAAAAACTTAAGAGAATATTAGAAACAATATGTAGGAACAGAGGTGTATGAATTAAATATATACCATAGAATAAACAGGAAGATTTTTCTAGGGAAAATTTTTTTAGATTTTCCCTAGGAAAATATAACAACAAAACTGAGTCAAGAAAAAACAGTCCAATAAGCATTAAAGAAATTGAATCAACATTTCATTTAAGGAACAGATAATTACATTTTTGCACAGACTTCTCTAGAATACAAAAAACAAGGGAATGCCTGCTAACTTATTTAGTGAGGTCATTACAACACAGGTAGGAGAGAAAGAAAGAGAAAGAGAAAGAAGAGACAGAGAGAGAGAAGCATGATTAAGAATGAGGGTCTCAAGTTAAACCATCTGAGTTTGAATCCTAGCCCAGGTCATTTACAAGCTAAAGGCAAGTTACTTAATTTCAGTTTTCTCATGTGTAAAACAGGTATTTGAAAATAACATACATCATGTGTTGTGAGAAGCTGGAAAGAAGCATCCAATAATATATTGCTGTTATTATTGTTATTATTACTTATTGATACCAAAGCTGACAAGGTGTGTATGAGAAAGGAAAGTTAACGGGTCAGTCACTAATGAAAATCAATACAAAAAACTAAACAAGATAATAACAAAAGAAAAACAGGTATATTAAAATAATGTCATTATCTAATTTTGTTTATTCTAGAAAATCACAGTTGATTTAACATTAGTACAACTTAATGTAACTCACCACATTAACAGCTTAAAGGAGAAAAATCATACATTTATCTTAAAGTATCCATCACAATAATCAATATCCTTACATGATTTTTAAAATCTTTCAGCAAACTTGGAACAAAGGACTTCCTTATTCTGCTGAAGAGAATCTAAAACACAAAGCCAATGGGAAGTTTATTTTAATGGCAAAATGCCGGATTTCTTTAGGATCAAAAGAAGATCTAAGTCCTAGGTCCACTGGGAAAAAACAGCACCACTGGAAAACTGGCCGCTGCTTCACCCTCGTCCCCGCTGACTCTCAGTCAGGGCCTCGGCTGTTGTCAGCCACCTGTCCCTGCCGGTGAGCAGGCATGGAGCCAGGCTATGGAGCGGCTGGGAGGGACCTGGAGGGTACAAAACCCCTGGTGTGAATGGAATGGGGACTTCTTCCGTGGCCTGACAATCTCTTCCCGCCAAACAGGCAAGATTGGCCTCGGCCAGGGTCTTCTGGGGACAGGAAGGCTGGGGAAGCTTGAACTTGCGCTCTGCTGTCTCATTTCCATCACCGCTGGGTGAGCTTGGCTGTCACCGAAGGGAAATACAAGAGCCAATCACCAGGACCTGAGCGGACTTCACTCAGACGCTGGGATGTGAAACAAGGCAGTCTTTGTTGAAAAGAAGGTTGAACATAACAACTAATGGAGTAAACAAACAGTCTTAGAGAGTTGACTCATCAACAGAAAGGTCCCAAGTGAGACAAAACTTGTTTGTGTTCTGCTGTCTCTCACCAGGGGAGGGTTTTGTTTTTACTCTCTCTGTTGTGTTTTGTCAAGTTGTTCTAACGTGAGGTACTGTGTTCACCCATCTGAAATATAAACGACTTGTATCTGAATGGATATCCAGGCTAGAGGAGCTTGTTTTGATCAATTATGTTGGAAAGGGTGTAGAAAATAAAGACAATCTGGAGCCCTGGCTGGCATAACTCAGTGGACTGAGTGCAGGCTGCAAACCCAAGTGTCGCAGGTTCAATTCCCAGCCAGCGCACATGCCTGGGTTGCAGGCTATGACCCCCAGCAACCGCACACTGATGTTTCTCTCTATCTCTCTATCTCCCTCCCTTCCCTCTCTAAAAATAAATAAATAAAATCTTTAAAAAAAAAGAAAAGAAAGACGATCTGAAAGAGTATTTGAAACGGGAGCCTGGTCTACGGTCTCGCAAGCAGTGACTTCAGGAGAGCTTCTGACCGACTGGCCAGTTCACACCCCAGAACTGAATGCAAACCTGTGTAATTCCACAGCGGGTGGGAGCCTGGTTGTGGGTCCTCTGCGCCACTCCAGTCATCGCTAAGCCATCTGTCTTCCCTCTGTGTGTGGCCCATACAATGTTTACCAAGGCTCAGAACACCTGTCCTGTCATACCCCAACGGCACACCTTTCTGGGGTCCTCCCATCTCCCAGAGGTGCTGGTGGGAACTCAGAGCTCTCTCCCTGCTTTCATTCCAGGGGGGACGCCCACCCATTCCTCCAAAGTCAACTGCTTTCTTTCCTCAACGTTTTTTCGCTTTCTTGTTTTTGCCACAGTAGATGTTAACTAGTCAATCCAGATTCTTTTTTAATTTTTATTTTTTTTGTTGTTCCACTTATTTATGTATTTATTTATGCTTTTTTAAAAAATATATTTTATTGATTATGCTATTACCCCCCTTCATTCCCCTCCATCCTACACACCCTCCACCACCCACATTCCCCCCCTCTAGTTCATGTCCGTGTGTCATAAGTTGTTTAGCTTCTACATTTCCCATACTATTCTTGCCCTCCCCCTGTCTATTTTCTACCTACCATCTATGCTACTTATTCCCTGTACCTTTTCCCCCTCTCTCCTCCTCCCACTCCCCTGTTGCTAACCCTCCATGTGATCTCCGTTTCTGTGGTTCTGCTCCTTTTCTCTTTGTTTGCTTAGTTTGCTTTTGTTTTAGGTGTGGTTGTTAATAATTGTGAGTTTGCTGTCATTTTACTATACATGTTTTTTACCTTCTTTTCCTAAGAAGGTAAGATAAGTCCTTTTAACATTTCATAAAATAAGGGCTTGGTGATAATGAACTCCTTTAACTTGACCTTATCTGAGAAGCACTTTATCTGCTCTTCCATTCTAAATGATAGCTTTGCTGGATAGAGCAATCTTGGATGCAGGTCCTTGCCTTTCATGACTTGGAATACTTCTTTCCAGCCCCTTCTTGCCTGTAAGGTCTCTTTTGAGAAATTAGCTGACAGTCTGATGGGAACTTCTTTGTAGGTTACTGTCTCCTTATCTCTTGATGCTTCTAGGATTCTCTCCTTCATTTTTATCTTAGCTAATGTAATTATGATGTGCCTTGGTGTGTTCCTCCTTGGGTCCAACTTCTTTGGGACTCTCTGAGCTTCCTAGACTTCCTGGAAGTCTGTTTCCTTTGCCAGATTGGGGAAGTTCTCCTTTATTATTTGTTCACATAACTTTTCCATTTGTTGCTCTTCCTCTTCTCCTTCTGGTACCCCTATAATTCAGATGTTGGAACATTTAAAGATGTCCTGGGGGTTCCTAAGCCTCTCCTCATTTTTTTGAATTCTTATTTCTTCATTCTTTTCTGATTGTATGTTTTTTTCTTCCTTCTGGTCCACTCCATTGATGTGAGACCCAGGATTCTTTCCATCCCTATTGGTTCCCTGTGCATTTTTCCTCATTTCACTTATTGTAGCCTTCAGTGTTTCATCTAATTTGCAACAAAAATCAACCAATTCTGTGAGCATTCTGATCACCAATGTTTTGAACTGTGCATCTGATAGATTGGCTATCTCTTAGTCACTTAAAAGGATCAGTTCTGGGGCTTTCATTTCTTCTTCTGTTTGGGCCATCTTTTTTTTTGGTGGGGGGGTCTGGTCACACCTGTTACATATGAGGGGTGGAGCCTTAGGTGTTCACTAGGGCAGGGCACCCCAGTCCCGGGTTGTGACGTTGTATGTGGGGGTGGTGTTTGAGAGGGAACAATGGTGCTTGTTCTGGTCTCCGTGAACTTCAGTCTCTTCTACCACTTCCCCTGAGCAAACTGGACCTTTCTGGTGCCAATTCCCACATGGGTGGGCTTGTGCACCCCGTGGGACTTTCCAACGACCTCTCCTGTGAGGCTGGGGGTCTCTCCCTGTGCCTCACCCCCCCCCCCACAGGTGTTTTCAATCAGTGTCCCCAAGGCTCTATTTCAATCAGGTGTTTTCAATCAGTGTCCCACAGCTCTATTTCCCGGCGCTGGGATCCTGGGTTGTGCGCAGTGCCTTGCTTCACAATCGCCGCCTTGCTGGGTCTGCCGGTTGCCACCCCTTGGCCAGGGCCTGCCAGCCGCCACTTGTGTGCCCAGGGTCCACCCGCTGAGGTCTTACATACCTGGTCCCAACACTCTTTGTGCCTCGACCCCTCTCCGCCCAGCTGCCCAACTCCGCCCCTCCTACCAGTCTGGCTGAATGTATCTATTTTAACTCCTTGGTTGTCCGACTTCCATACAGTTCAATTTTCTGTCAGTTCTTGTTGTTATTCTGTTTCTAAATAGTTGTTGTCCCTATCTTGGTTGTGCGAGGAGGCCCAGGGTGTCTACCTATGCCTCCATCTTGGCCGGAAGTCTAAATCCAGATTCTTAACCATTAGCTAACAAAAAAAGAAAGCTGCCTTTTCCACAAAAACAAAGAGAAATTAATTTTTAAACCCCTACGAGGTAGAGAGGAATATTTGTGTTCTGTCCTTCTAAGGTCCTCAAAGAATGAGAAGAAAAACAAAGCTGTTTCGTTCCCAGTTAAAACAGCCCGAACATTCACTTGCTATCACACTACGATCACACTGTGATCTCGAACATTCCCTGGAACCGGCAGCGTGGGGGCCACGGGCACCTGTGCCCTCCTGCCGTGTGTGAGGGCTGGTGACTCACAGGAGGGTGCAGCAACCACACCTGAGGCAGGTCACCATGCCGCTGTCCTGTGGCTGGTGCTGCGAAGGAAGTCCAGGAAGGCAAGTGGGCAGGAGGTCGATTCTAGAAAAATCATACTAAACAGAGTTTGGTCAACTTTTTTCCACTTAAAATACATTGTTGACATTTTCTCATCATTAAATAATCTTCAATATTACTTCTAATGGCTGATTAATCTGTATGTGTACATGCCTTAGTTGTTTTACCAAACAAGCCCTTATGGTTAGATAGTTTTCATTTTTTCTTATTTCTGGCTATTAGACGTATTGCTTGAATTCCTTGCAAATAAACATGGTTTGCATCCTAGATATTTCATTTGGATGTATTCCTAGAAGTACAATCGTCCAGCCAAAGGATGTAAGGATTTTCTTAAAAAAAAATAACAAACTTTACTAAAATGCCCTCCATAAGGCCGGTGCCTATTTACACTCCCACTGCCAATGGAGAGTGCTAGCCCGCGAGCCTCCAAAGGTCACGTCTTTGTGGCCATGAACTCCACCCTCAGGCTGGCAAGCCTTTCCTTTCGAGCACCTCTTCGTGGGCTGTTACCACAGCCTTTGAGCTTTCCAATGTCACTGGACTCTTCTGTTCCGGATTAAAAGTACTTTGCTCAAACAATTTCCGGATTTGATCAGTGCTAACAAATGGAGATACACTGTGCGTTTTCATTCCAATGAATAACGAAAGCTAAGCCGTATCAAGTACCTCCTGCCAGGCCTCCCTGTCAGCACGGGATCTGCACACAGATAAGTCTCCACATCTCGGCCGAGTGGGTGCTCTTGTGTGTTACAGGTAAGGATCGGAGACACTGAGAGGGGAAACGGCTGAGCCGAGACTCACACCCGGCATCTGGCGCTGGAGCCCACAGCCCACCCACCATATGTTATGGCCTCTCTCCCATCAAAATTAGCTGCAGATTGGCCCCTTGGAAAGAACACGCATAACCTTTTTGGTGAATTATTCCCTAAACATCATGGGCACAAAAATGCATCCAAAGGAGAAATAATCTGCCACCCAGATAGTCCAGCCCCAAGAGTTCCTCTAGCCAATGTATTTACAGTCTAACACCTATTTAAGCTTGTTGCTCTAAATCTTAAACTTTGATTCACATACATACTCCATGTACAGGACCCTAAACCGTAGGCAACCATACGAGGGCTTGCCCTTTCCCCGAATGTACCAGCAATTGTTTCCAGTGCAGTCGGCGATCACACTGACTAAGTTGAGGAAGGTGGAGCTTAACCCCAAGTTGTTCTAGAGCTAAGCAGGCCTGGTTCCTGTTACATCCGTGGAAGGCATTTCCTTGCGTATCAGAGACAAAATTGGACCGGGAAAGACAGGGGCTCCCTCCCCATGGTATTTATCCAGAGAAAGCCCAAGTCATCAGCCCAAGAAAGGTGCACTGATCAGGGCCCCTCGGGCTGGAGGCTCTGGCTAGCACCCGCCAGGTGGCGTGCATCTGGGACACGGTGTGCATCAGAGACTGCCAGAAGAAGGGAGCCAGCTCTGCCGTTGGTGCCAAAGCCTTTGAGGGAGAGCTCCGAGGCCCGGAGAGATGAGGGGGCCGTGGCCAGAAGCAGCATCTGCCCCTCAAAGTGAGCCCCGAGAGCAGAGGACCTTGTCTTTGCTCATTCGAATAGAGATTTTCCCGTGTCTTGGCATGAGTGATACTTCTCTGTATCCTGGAGACTCTGAAGTGTAGGTTGCCTGGAGCATGCGCTCTCAGAACGGCCTGGAGGTGCCAGGCAGCTCCGCGCAGCACCGCAGGTGGGAGGCCGCTTTCGGGTGTGTGCTCACGGGGATGGACACGCCAGCCCCTCGGCAGATCCTCGAAGTGGGGAGATCACGAGATAAGGACAGTCTGTTCTCCCCTCCAGTGGGTGTCAACCATCAGGAGGCAAACCCTTAAAAAAAAAAAAGACTTTAAATTCCCCCCAAGCTTCTCCAGTTTGACACACATATTCCTCCCAAACAAAAGCCGCCTGTTTCTTGTTTCCATACCTCCAATCTATAAAGCAGAGAAAACACACAGCCTGCCAGGCCCTTTTGCTACGAGCTATTTATTATGACAAAGCCAGTGTCACTGTCCACATGAAGTCATCTGGGCCCGAGCATGTCAGGCGCCTGGCGCAGGAGGCCCGTCATTCCTTGAGCTATAGAATATCGTTCTGGCAACGCCGCCGCAGGCTGTGTGCTCTCACCCTCGGGAAGCCATCCAGCGCCTCCCCCGGCCAGCCCGGCAGAAGCACGCCATCCGCCCGCCCGGACACAGCTGCCCCCAGCGCTCTCAGAGCACACGCTCTTCCACAGCCAGGAGGGGGAGGGAGAGGGACACCACACCTCCGGATGGAGCAGAAAGCTGTCAAGGTGACACGACCCCTGAGGAAGAAGCCTCCATGTGTGTGGCACCAGGCGAGGACAACCACGGCCCCGGGGGCAGCGGTGGAGCTCACACAGAAGAGCTGGCAGTGACAGTGATGAACAGAGGGCTCCCAGGGGGGCCTGTGGCTCGGAGCCCCTCCCCAGGCAGAAGGGCCTGCGTGCCTCCTGCCAGCTGGTCCTTCTGCAGCCGATTCTGCTTGAGAGCGAACTTGCCAGAGAAAATGGAAAAACACATCTTAGTGATAAATCAACATCAGCTCCGAGTTTGTTTCCGTTGCTTTGCCTGGGTCTGCCCTTGCTCACGATGGTGTGACAAAGACCTAGTGGTGCGTCCTCCTGGGTTGAAGGCTGAGGCATGCTCTCCAGGGAGCTGTCCCCCTGGGTGGTCGGCTCTAAGACCGGCCCCCCTTTGGAGAAGCACAGGGTTTCAGAGCTGGAAGGAATCTTAATGATCTACTCTCCGATACTCTGTCTTTACTGACGAAAAGACAAGGCCCAGAGAGGCTAAGAAACTTGCGAGAGCTTCCAGAGCAATCCGGTCGCGGAGCCAGGAGCGGGGCAGAGTCTGTCTCCCAGGGGGGAGGTGGGGGGCCGGATCCTTTCTGTCCCAACACTGTAAATCTCCAGACTCTCTGATTTTTGGTTGAGCCTGATTTCAAAATTGTTTCCAACTACTTTAATTTTCAATGGAACAACTGAAAAACAATTCAAACCCTTGGGTACCCTAAACTTCTCCACTTCTGTGGGGCAGCAAATGCAGTCAGCTCTTGAACAACTGCAGACCCTGTGGTGAACGGCACAGTGCCCGTGCTAGCTGAGCTTACATTCTGGAGCTGCATGTGCTCGTCATAAGAACACACTCCATATACGCTGTGAACATATGAGACAGTTTTGTCTAAGCTTGATTAGAATCTTGATTTTCGGGGTTTTTTTAATGTTTTATTTATGTATTTTTAGAGAGAGGGAAGGGGAGAAAGAGGGGAAGAGAAACATCGATGTGAGAGAGAAATATCGATTGGTAGCCTCCCATATGTGCCCCAAACGGGGACTGAACTCGAAACCTAGGTATGTTCCCTGACCAGGAATCGAACCAGCGGCCTTTCACATTGCAAAAAGACTCCCAACCGAGTTATACAGGCCAGGGCTGAATCTTGATTTTCTTACTCACCTCTATCAGAACAACTGGTTTAGCTCTATTCATCCTCTTTGATGCTATTATAATACTTCAATATATCTGATGAATTGTCTAACCATTTCCCTGATAGTTATCCCTTTTGTTTATATTTTGGCCACTCTAGATATCCTTACACATATGTAGATGAGACCAGTATTTTTACTTCTGTAGATCTGACTCCTAGAATGTATGTATCTCTATATTCAGAACACATGACGATGTGTCCTTAAAGACAGTATGACGAGGGCGGGACAACAGCGAGGCTCGCAGAGCTGAGTGAAAGGAGTTTCACGAGGACCGACAGTCGGGGATGTCAGATACAACGTCCAGGGCAAAGCTAAGCAGTTTTTCTAGGTCTTTCTGTTTAGAGGCATTTAGAAAAGGATTTTTCTCTTTATTCTTAGAGTTCCACATTTTGACCAGAAAATTCTGGACACATGCTTTTTCTCCTCAAACTGGCTTAGAATACGGGTGACTCTTCCTAATGGGGCCTCCGAGAGAATGAGAAGACAAGCCACGCATGGGAAGAAAGTATTTGCAAAGCACAGGTCTGATGAAGGAACCAAAATGTCGCAGGTTCGATTCCCAGTCAGGGCACATGCCTGGGTTGCAGGCCATGGCCCCCAGCAACCGCACACTGATGTTTCTCTCTTTCTCCCTCCCTTCCCTCTCTAAAAAATAAATAAAATCTTTTAAAAAAAGGCAAAACTAAGGAGACAAATGGGCAGAGCAGGGAGGATGTTTGGGGAAGCAAAACTACTCCGTGTGATGCCATAATGGTGGACACATGCCATTATACAAGGGCCCAAACCCACCGCATGCACAACAGTGAGCTCCGGCCAAAACCAGGGCCCTTGGCTGATCCTGAGGTGTCAGCGCAGGTTCACCGGTCACCACCTGTGCCCCACTCCGGGGCCGTGTTGAGAGTGGGAGGCTGTGCATGGGGTGGGCGGGGGTGGGGGGCATTACAGGAATTCTGTTTCTGCTCAATTTTGCTGTGAACCTAATAGTGCTCTAAAAATAAAGTATATTAATTTTTTAATAGATACATCTATCATTTTGTTATAAAACCATGCTTTGGGCGTCAGCAGTTGCTGACAGCAGAGACACTCTAATGCAGGAGTTTGCGTCTCATCGGCTCCCTGAACCGATGTGTAAGTCACATACATACAAGCTACCCGCACTCACTGATGGCACAAGCCCCGTTGCACAGACCATTTAGGGAAGAGTGATGCTAAGGGCCAAGAGTAGATGTTGATAAGACTACAAAAGTTCCCTGAAGGGGCTTCGTTTCTTCTCTCTCCCCCCAAATTGCTCCGCTTTCAAAGAGTCAGACTGCTTAGAGCTCAGGTGGAAAGCAGCAGCACCTGAGGCGCATCACGCACACTTCCTGTTAAAGAGCAACACCTGTGCGATGCACGCCTACACCACAGGTGAAGGGAATGATCCCTCCAGCTTTAAACTCCTGCGTTAGAGTCTCTTAAAGAAATAGACGCATTCCATCAAGTTTCCCTAGATGGTGACATTGCTGGACCTCTGCTGGTGGGTCACCTTCTGGGCTGGGTTTGCTTCCGAGGGATCTTCCGATGCATCTCCATTATTCCTTTCTTACAGTGCCCTTCCCTTTAGCTAAGATTTCACATAGCTCTAATGTTTTACTAAGAATGTCCTCCTTGTCATCACATTGGTTTTCTAGTATATCTTTGTAGATATCCACAAGGAAGGCAATTAAGTAGGGGAACTGTGATTTGGTTGCAAATCAAGTAATTGATTGAGCAGACTAGATACTTGGAAAGACCAAGACCCTACAAAATCCCTTTCAAATCATTTCATGAGCTCTCACTGCGGGGCCCCAGTGCGACCACCTCCAGAGTGTGTCGGGCTGCTCTCTCCACCACAGCGCAGTCCCTGCAGCCAGCGGGTGTGAAACTGCGAAGTACCTCTGGCTCCAGACAGAGTTGTTTCTCACGGCCTCTTTAAGGAGCTGGTCCAAAGAAGGGGAAGGGTCATCGAGCAGCATGTATAAAGGACCCATGGACAAAGCCAGAGAGGGGAAGGGTTGAGGGTGGGAGGGGGAAGTGATGGCAGGAACATGGAGACAACTGTACCTGAACAACAATTTTTAAAAAAGAAGAAGTTGGCCCACATACTGCAGCTCCGTACCCCAAAGTTTAAATTCCTGAACAGCCCACTGTCGGTGTCGCTGAGTGTGCTAAGTCTTCACATCCTGATTAGGAGCATCAGCAGTAAACTCAGGCTCCTGAGACGGGTCGTTTAGCCATTCCACTAACACTCGCTGATGATGCCAAACTTGATAGTTTGGGGGCTGCTCTTCAACTGTTACAGTGAAGTTCATTTCCACATGTAGGTCCCTTTGAAGTGACTTTAAGAGAACTCTCTGAAGATGCCACACTGTAGAACTGGCACATTTAACTCAACGGGTGAGTTTAAAAGCTCACTCACTTCTTTCAGAATGGCCTGGAAGTAACCATGAACAGTTCCACATTTTCCACCCCCAGATGATCTGGACCTTGGGACTGAGGCCACCTTTCTGCTTGCTGGGTCCCGGTCAGCGTGCGGTGCTCTATCTGTACAGGACATAGGTGGGTATGTTAGGCTCAGGAGCCTGTCGTCCATTGGGTCACCACTGCTTCTCTGGCCTCAGCTGCCATCACTTCTTCTTGCTGCTCTGGGGCAGTGGCGGCTCCAGCCTACACGCTTTGCAGCCCTGTGTAGTCTCCCTGACCCCCAGTGGCCACCATCCCAATTTTTTTAAAGAGGAAAAGAGTCTCTGCCATCTCCAACGGCCGAGACCCAAGGTCATTAGAGGAGCCAACATTCCAACGAGCAGAAAGGAGAAGAGACCAAGGCTCTTGCAGGGAAGGTTCTACTGGGCCAGTCCTGGAAATGATCCACAATGATTCCATTGCCTAGAGCTCCATCACGTGGTCTTATCCCGCTGAAAGGCAGGCTGGGAAATGTAGTCCAACTGCACACCCAAGAAGAAAAGGAATTGAGTTTAGTGAATACCTGGCACGTCTTCCCAGAAAGCCCCCTGTTCATGAAGTCACTGTGCATGCAACCCACGAAGAGTCTCCATTCCCAAACTGTATTAATTACCCAGACCTCCAAAATTAACAAATGATTACTCATGTTTGGGCTTTTAATGGAACACACATGTTTTATAAGTTTCCTTATTGTTGTCAGCTTCAAGGCAAGTCTTGCATCTAATGAAAATCCTGAACTGTAAATGTTTTCAACAAGTAGGGCATTATTTATGGAACTTATTATTAGAAGTTTAATAACGTACAATGGGCCTCTGGTATGCTGCATCACTAAAAAGGAAGGAAAATTAAACCAAATGTATCAAGGGAGGGTGAAGGCAGTCAGATTTTCCAAGAGAGTACATCAGGACACTCCTTGGCACATGACGCCAGCCCACAGGCACAGGCCCATGGTGTGGCCCCGGGTCAGCAGTCTGGCTGTCTTTTGGCCCCAGGTGTGTAAGGAGAGCATTTCGGGGCCCTTTGCTGGCAGATCAGCCAGTAGGTCCCTATTCAAAGGCTGCAGGGAGGCACCCCTCTCATCATCCTTTTCAAGGGGGGCCAATAAGGTATCCCAATCCATCTCTCAACTCTAAGCTATGAATTTAGATTTTATCTTCAAAATAGTTCTCAAGTCCACCCACTTCTTCCCACCTCTGCCTCTGTCATCACAATTCGAGCCGCATCTTCTCCTCTCTCACCTGGGCCATGCACTGGCCTTCCAAATAGGCCCTGACACTCATTCGGCCCATCCATTCTGCCCCCTGGTTAAAACACGCAGCCACTTCCCATTGCTCTTAGAAAGCAAAACTCCAAACACGGCCAAGCGGCACCTGCGTGGCTCCCTCCTGCACCGCAGCCCTGGGCCCTCCACAGCCCACCCCACTGTGGCTCAGCCACACCGGCCCTTTTCCTGTCCCTCGTGCACGCCACATGCATGTTCCTCCCTTCGCCTGGCCCCCTCCTCCCTCCTCCTCCCTCCCGATCTCAGCATCAACCTCTTCTTCCAGCAGGACCTTCCCAATGTCCCTGAGCAGGTGATACCCCCTCACACGCCCTCGCTGCCCAGTGCACGGCTCCTCTGCCACCACCGAGACAGCACAAGCGGAAGGCAGCACAAGGAGAAACATCAATGCACCAAACACCTAGGTTAATGCACTTACTTTATGTGAACATTCAAAATCACTATGAGCGTTCTCGTAACTTTGGTGAATCAAAATATGGTGGGTTCCGTCATTTGAAGTAACTGAGAAAAGAGTGTATGTGTGTTCAACAAGAGAGGCTTTGTTCTGATAGAGGCCTACGAGAACCCTCCTGGCTGTGGATTTTATAAGTGCTCAGAGCCAGTGCAATCTCATCTCCTCTGGTTAGACTTGCCCATACTGCACACCTGTGATTGACTATAGACTTTACCTAACACAGATATTAAAATAACCCATGTAGGAGTGATAAGCCTTACAGATATCTGAGAAGTTCAAAGTCAAGTTCTGAGTCAATGCTACATAATGTAGGGCAGTGGTCGAAATCACAGGCTCTGTAGTCAGAAAGATCTGGGATTGTTATAAATACGAAATACATCTAAAAAGGCTGCCACAGCACCTGGGATGCAGTCAGTTCTTAATAAACTATTATTTTTAAATAACAGCGCGTTTGCATTTCACTTTGGCATGTTGTAACACCACTTACAGCCCAACACCCCGCTCTCTGCCTAATAATCCAGGGACGGCGGGCACTCTACACCCACGCTGCCCGGCCACAAGCCTCGGCTCCACCGTCATCCAGCTGCGTGTCCTTGGGCAAGTCCCTTACCTCTCCAGGCCTCACTGTGTTTACACCGAAGAGGGAGACAATAATGGTACCGACCGCACAGGATTGCTGTGACGGTTAAATGAGTGAACCTATGCGAAGCACCGAAGACCACGCCTGGCACATCCCGTGAGCTATTTAAACACAGTCGTAGCTTCAGAACAGCCTTCTGGTCAATGACAGGCCACACATACGATGCAGGTCCCCTAGGATTGTAATGGGCTGGAAGAGTTCTGTCTCACAGTGACATCGTGGCTGTCGTAGTGTCGTAGCACAGCACATCCCTGGCATGTTAGTGGTGACGCTGGTGCAAACACCTCTTCTGCGCTGCCAGTCACATAAAAGTACATGCACAATCACGTACAGCACATGACACTCGATAACCACAATAAATGACTATGGTGCTGTTTTACGTATTTGTGATGCTATACTTGTATCAGTATGCTAGCCTGTGCTCTTTCCATGGAAACTTCTGCAAGTTTGCTACAAAACAGGAGCCCTCTGATGCTGGCAGCAGACACCTCGTGTTTCCCGAGTCCCTTGATTGCATCATTTTCTCTTGCGATTGTTTCATGTCCTGTTGTTCTGTATAGTAACATGTTCCATGGGCTTGTAGCCTGGGAGAAACAGGCGATGCCACGTAGCCTGGGTGTGCAGCAGGCTCGTCCATCCAGGTGTGTCCAAGTGCATCCATGATGTTCGCGCAACAACAAAATCGCCTAAGGACCACCGCTGTTGACCGGTGTGGGGATGTGTTGAATGCTATTATGCTTATTTCCCAACAGAAGAGAAACTAGGCCAACAAATAAAATACATGTCCAAAATACTGTATATTTTGGAAGCTCTTTCCCAAGAGAAAAGGAGCCAGGAATTGAGGTGGGGGCTTGAATAACATTTGTGTTTTCAAAGGAGTTTTTAGTTTTAGGCCAAATAAAATGTCTATATTCCAAGTGCTGAGAGTGTGCTCTGCAGCTGAAATTGTTCCCATATTTGAATAATTCATGAGACAAAGCTGGGATCCGTGAGACCATGCAAACTGTTCTCAGTCGGTAACTAATGAGACTTAGCACGGTCGAGTGGAACTGGACCTCTTTTCTCCCCCAATACTCCTCCTGCCTCGATTTTATCTAGAAGCCGGCCCGTCAGAGACCACTCACATGGTCAGTGGTTCGCCGACCAGAATTAATCGGGCACCCTGCTGAGAACAGGGCCCGCCCCACTTTGGAGACCACTGGAAAGCGATACACCACCACCCCTGGCGGTCCCCACAATCAGTCTCCTGCTTCAGCGGGGCTTGGACAGGGCAGACCCAGGAACACCCCTTCTTCCAGGCTCCCGCCATCCTCCAACGGGTTCTGGCTGTTCCCCTCACTGCCGAGACCCCCGCCGGAACAGTGCGCCCCCGCCTGGCCGGCCACGTCCTGTCATGCTGTGGCAGAAAAGAAAAAGTCCACCAGTCGAGAGAGGACGGACACAATCAGGTCTTTCTCGTGCACCACCGGGTGCTTCAGTACGCAAAGCCCGCAGTGAAAACTTCAAACTCGGCTCTCTCTGTCCTAGTTCGTACGGCTTTAAGAATCTTCCCAATTTTTGCACCTTCCCTTTTCTTTGGACCAGCAGTCCCCAACCTTTTTGGCACCAGGGACCGGTTCTGTGGAAGACAATTTGTGCATGGACGGGGGTGGGGACAGGAGGCGGGGCTCAGGTGGAAATACGAGCAAAGCTTCACTTGCTCACCTGCCGCTCGCCTCCTGCTGTGCAGCCGGGTCCCTGACACGCCACCCACCAGTACCGTCCACTGTCCGGGGGCTGGGGAGCCCTGCTTCAGACCATGAGGACAAGAGGCCAGATATGACATTTGAACAAGAAGCCCTAAAAAAAAAAAGAGTATCAATCTTTTTGAGCTGCTTCTGCTACATCTTTCCGTTATTGGTGTATTGCTTAATTTTTAGGCCATTTCACATCTTCCAAGAGAAAGTTTGCTAATTTTTATTCGCCACTCCTGAGAGAATTCTAGAATTTTCTCTTTGTTTCAGTTGTCCAGAGAGGAGAGCCAGAGGCCCGGGAGCTCCCTGAAAAGGGGACAAAGCTTCAACGGCGATGGAAAAGCGCTGACTCACGGGTCCAGGGTCCCCGGACACAGTTCCGGGAGCAGCACCTGGACAGGCGCCCTAAGTCCCACAGGGGCCCCTCCCTCTGTGACAGGCTCGGTGGGCCGTGGGTCCCTGGGGGAACGGCCCCGGGCTGCGGCTCACCCGTGAACACTGCAGCTCTGATCTCCCGCAGCAGGAAGGAGACATGCCTGCCACGTGCCACTTTGTCGTTTTGTGCAAAGACCTCTGACTGACCTTAAAAGTACATAAAATACACACATGGGTGAACAAATGCATTATATTTCCGAATTAGCCAAAGATCTATAAACAAGGCCACATTCCCAGTTCTCAGGGTGCGGACTTGAATGTATCTGGTTGGCGGACACAGTCCAGCCCACAGCAGGGGCGAGGGCCGGGCGCGGGGCCGTGAGGGGCTCCTGAGCCTTCGGGGAGGAGAGAGGCAGCAGCGATGATGGCCCAGAGAATACAGACGGAAAAGGGGCGAGATTCGGACCACGTGTTGAGACTCCACCCGCGAGACGTGGGGCTGAGGGCAGAGGGCCGCGGAGGGAACTCGGGAGGACCGGACTGCGGAGGCGGCGGTGCCCTCTGCTGAGACGGGGAGTCGAGGGAAGAACCCAGTGTGCAGGGCTGGGCGGGAGCCGTGTGGGGGGCGCGTTCCAGCTGAGCTGCCCTCTAGCCGAGCACACGGAGCTGTCCAGGACACCCTTGGGTCTCCAGGCCTGCAGCTCAGGGGTGTGCTCAGGGCTGCATGCGTGAATTGGGAAATTTGCAGCATAAGGGTCTTCATTTGCAGTTGAATTTCGTCATGAGTAGGACAGTTGGGACTTTGAATGAAGAAATAATTTTGAGCCCTGGCTGGTGTGGCTCAGTGGATTGAGCGCCGGCCTGCAAACCAAAGGGTCATCGGTTGGATTCCCAGTCAGGCCACATGCCTGGATTGCAGGCCAGGTCCCCAGTAGGCGGCGCATGAGAGGCAACCACACTTTGAGATTTCTCTCCGTCTCTTTCTCCTTCCCTTCCCCTCTGTCTAAAAATAAATATTTTAGAAAATAAGTTTGAAATAAAGGATAAAGACTATTTTAATCGTCCCATACATTTCCAGAGTCATTACTGAAAGCTGCACAGCCAAGCGGACAATGCTGTGAGGCCATCTCCCGACAGCTCGTTCACGTGGGAAACCCGCGGGAGTGGGGTGGGCGGGGCACTGCTGACTTGGTCACTCGAGGGTTTCCACACCCCCGCATCCGGTTATTGCTCAAGGACAGGTAAATCTTGTCTGACATATAAAATTTTTCCATATTTTGAAAAATTGTTCTCAAATCCAAAATAAACTGACAACATAGTCTGGCTCCAGTTTTGGAGGTTGGGGTGCTGACAGCTCGGAGGCCCCTCCCTCCCCACCCACCCCCATCCAGTGAGCTGAGCTGGTAAGAAGGCAGGTGCTCCATCCACCCACGGCCCTGGTGGGAGAGGCGATCCACACCAGCCTCTTCCCACGTGGGAGCCTCACGCCAGCCGCGCCCCTGGACTGTATCAAACCCCACCCAGTCTCCTTCCTCCCTCAAGGCCTGTCCAGCCCGCTGGGAAGCCCGCCCGCTGCCCCCCAGAGCCTCCCGAGGTGTGCGATGAGCTTCTCCCGTGCCCTCTTGATGTGGGTGTGGCACTGTCAGTCCTGACGTCCAACCTGAATTCTGGTGGGGGCTCCCCCCCACTTCTTCAAGGTAGCTACAGTCAAGCCCAGGAACCCATCCCAGAGCACCTATGAGCGCCACGGTGGGCAACACTGGAGAGCGGTCTGGGGGATAAGGAAACCGTGCCCCCAGCACAGCTGGGTGTAGGGCCGGGAACCCCGCCATTCAGGGGGCCCTCAGAGGGAGCCCAGCCCCCCCGCCCACAAAGAGTGCAGCGGAAGTGGCTCTCACAGAGCTGCTCCAGCACAGCTAGGGTTGAGAGCCGGCTGATGGCTGGCCGCATTCCTTGTTCCTCGGAAAACCCTTTTCCAATGTAAACCAGTTCTAAACTTGAAAGAGAAATGTTAGTGAATTATAGAAATTAGCTCACGGGCACGGGGGTGAGAGGATGAGTAGGAGCGAGGGGCGAGGGGACGAAGAAAGGGTGACGGAGCACTGGCCGGAGTGGGAGGCACAGAACAGCGCCCCGGAACCTGGCAAAATAAGACAAATGGGTGTGTCACGGGGAGCGAGCGCTCTGCTCCGTGGTCCGAGTGGAGCTTCCTCTAAGTCACTTCCTGTCCCCAGGCTCAGCCTCCTCCGGGTGGGCGACCCTCAAACGCAGGCCAGTGCTGCCCTGCGCATGTCGCGTGTCGGGAGGAAATGTGCCCCGGATTATCGGAGGGAGGGATCAGCCAGGGCGGTGGGGGGAGGTGGGGCTGCTGTAAGGGTCTCCGTGAAGACTTGAGAAAATGCACCTTTTGTGCGGGTGTAGAAAGAGGGGGCGGACAATTAGGGGGCCTGGGTGGCGCAGCAGGAAGGACGGGAGGGCGGCAGCGGCCCAGCCCAGGACAGGCCTTGGGAGACGCACTCGGCACCTCGCTTCCCTGATGTCTCCTCTAGAGGAGAAGGAGGCTCTAGCGGAGGAGCTCCAAGTTCTGAAACCACCACGGAGCCATAGTTCACAGTCTCTAAATCAAAGCGTCAGCCTTAGAAATTAGCCAGGGGGCAGGCAGGGAAGACGGCTGGATTTACAGTTAGTGCCCTTCCAGCAGCACGGCTTATTTTCCTTGACCTGGGAATTCATTTCAGTGAGATGCCCGTGTCGGACCCTCTAAGACCCCCAGTGGACCCTGGGAGGCCAGCAGCCTGCTGTGTCCAGGGCCGCAGTCCAGGATGCCAGTGTCCAGGCTCAGCCGCACGCCCACTGTGAACCCACACCGGTCACGAGGCCCCTGGGAAATCTCTCCATCCCACAGCTCCTGTGGACGTTAGACAGGGCTTCTCCACGGGAGCTGCCAACGATGCGAAGCCTCTTCCTGTGGTTTTGAGTTGCTGCTCTGCAGAGGGGCAGGGAGACTGAACAGAAGGGGGGCAGCGGGGTGCAGCTGCACGGGGCCCAGCAGCCGGCTGAGGCCGAGCTCAGCCCACAGACGTGGACCAGGAAAAGGCTGGTTTCCTCCCCACTTTTAAGGCAAGAGAGAAGCTACTGAGAACCGAGGAGTAAAGCTAAGAATACTCTGAAGAATATGTTTTTAGTGTGTTCTACATCATGCTGTTGGCTAGCGAGCCACCTGGAAAGTCTGTTTCTAGCTAGGAAACTGTTGGTGGAAAACGCCCCGCCCCGCCCCTCGGCCCTGGGCCTCCCTCGGGCCACCGCCCCTCCTCTCTCTGGGAGCCCAGGAAAACCCAGACAGCCGTGCCGGTCCTCGTGGTGAAGGTGAACTGAGCGAGGTTCTGAGAACTAAATTTAAGGCTCTGCACGTGACCGTGGACTCACGTCTGAGCTGCATGCAACGCCCCAGGAAACGAAAGCAAGTGGAGCCTTGCTGCTGGAGAGGACGGTTCCTCCGCCCGGTGCCACCAGCACACACCCTGAACAAGCACTGTGAGCTGCCCGAGTAACAGATACGTTGCTACGGAATTAGCTGCATGCTTCTTCCCTGCAGATGGACAGGCGTCCCCCAAATGCGTAAACCCTGTTACCCCTCCCCAGTCTTGTCCGTGAAGGTCTCCGTCCACACGGAGTAGGACGACAGGCGCCGAAGCTGGAGCACATCCTGCGGCGCTGAGAGAGCGCGCTTTCGCCTCCAGCTGCGGGACCAGTATTTCCCTCGCGCTGTTCACGTGACTCGGTGAGACAACCAAACACAGAAAGCACACTCGGTCTCCAGGGTTGGAAGAGTGAGGGACGTGCCCTGGGTTTAAGAGGAGCCCGTGGTGAGCAGTGTACCTCGCACGAGTTCCCCGCCGCTCCCCGTCAAAAGAACAACAAGCCCATGGCTGGTAGACGGATGACAGCACCAGCACCTCCAACAAACACCCGCGCTGCCCCACGGGCCGGGTGCCACCAGGTTGCCGTGTTGGCCATTCTCCCAGGAAAGGAAGTGGAGTTAGTGAGGGAAGGAGGGGAGGAGAAAAGGACTGAGGTCCCCCTGGAAACAGTGATTAATAACAACAGACCGTACTGAAGGATCTAAAAACACCGTCGAGAAGTCGAGACTCTCCAGGGGATGCCATCCGCCTGCCCTTCTCCCGGGCCCTTCCCAGCCATTTGTCAGCAGCAGTGACAGAAGGCCCTGGTGGCCATGACTCCAGACCTCCCTCCTGTCCCTGCAGCTCACTGTCCACCTACCTTCTACCCACGTTCAGACTGCTGCGTGTGACACAATGGGAACTGCACGTGTTGGCCTCTGCCCCCAGGTCCTGGCACAGAGCTCCTGAAGCCCTTCCTATGGGAGGGGCCTCCATAAAACCCCAACAGTACAGGGATCGGGGGCTCCCAGGTCGGTGAGCACTAGAAGGTGACACACCCCAACTCCACAGGGACAGAAGCTCCTGTGCTCGGGACCCTCCCAGACCTCGCCTATTGCACCTCTTCATCTGGCTATTCACCTGCATCCTTTATCACCTGCATCCTTTATCGTGTCCTTTTTGTTTTTATATGTATTTATTTTTAGAGAGGGGAAGGGAAGGAGGAAGAGAGAATCATCAATGTGTGGCTGCCTCTTGTGCACCTCCTGCTGGGGACCTGGCCCGCAACCCAGGCATGTGGCCTGACTGGGAATCGAACCAGCAGCCCTTTGGTTCATAGGCTGGTACTCAATCCACTGAGCCACAGCAGGCAAGATGATCATGTCCTTTAACAAACTGGTAAATGTGTTTCCCTGAAGTCTGGGAACCACTCCAGCAAATGAATCAAACCTAAGGAAGGGGGTCAGGGAACTCCTGGTCTATCGTAGCCAAATCGGACAGAAGTTGGGGGTAACCTGGGGACCCACTGCCTGTGATTAGTATCTCAAGTGGGGCTCAGTCTCATGGGACTGAGGCCCAGCCGGCGGGATCTGGTGCTGTGAGGGGCGAAGGGGTGCCTGGTGGACACTGCCAGACAGACAGCGTCAGAACTGAGTTACACTCTGTAGGACACCCAGCCAGTGTCGCGGGGAGCTTCTGGGTGTGCGGGAAAAGCACCACACACTCGGCCACCAGAAGTGTCAGAAGTGACGTGTGTGCTTCCCAAAGGAGACGCATGGGAGCGAAACACCCAGGTGGGAGAGCCAGTTCTCCCTACACGCCACCTTTCCGGGCCTCATCTTGATGTGGCCCCACTCTCATCGTCCCCCTTACCCCGGGGTTCTCCCGCCCGATGGGAGGGCTCTTTAAGGCCCATTATGGAACTCCCACACTATCTTGAAAAATCAGAAGCTATGACAACACTGGACGGGCCTTTTCTAATGGCACCTCCCTTTAAGTGAGCCCTTGTGTCCACGGGCCGGTCACCACCTGCTGGCCTCATCGCATTATGTACCTGCTTGGTCCCCAAGGGCGTTTGATATCGCTCCCTCCGTCCTGGATGGAGCTGTGTGGGAGATGAACATGGGCCGACGCGTTCCTTCCACCGCACGGGGGTCACGCACACAGTGTCCGGGGGCAGGAGTCATTTCTAAGGAAGCAAGGGTAGGAGACATTTGCACTGACCCACTAACGGCACTGACAAAACTCCTGGTTCTGCACCGGGAAATCCTGCCCCAGCCCCTTCCTCCAGCCCCCTCACACGCCCCAACTCTCAGGACGGTGATTTGGCCTTCAGGAGTTTCCTGTCCACTCTTCAGGGTTTTTATTCTTAAAACATTTGTTTTAAGACACATACATACTGACATACAAGGTTTTGGCCACAGCACTGTCCTTCTCTGCTTTTAAATCAAAATGTTACGGAAAGTACATCACAAGGAAATTTTGAACCTTAAAAAAAATGACTATTTTAACACATGTTTCCAATTACATTGGAACGAACTAAAGCTACGGAGACCCAGCTTGGCACACGGAACAGCTGGCCGGTGACCATCCCCGCGGCTGCAGTCATGGGACTCAAACCGGCCCTCCGCACAGAGCCTTGTGAGGTCGGCTTCCAGATGTCACGTGGCCCAGCCCAGGCCTTCTGCAAAAAGAGGAAAGTGTGTGCTGTCTCCCCCTCGATCTCACACACCAGGGACTACACATCGGGACCCGGGACTCGGCTGCTCCGTCTGTCCCGGGCACGGCACCCCAGAAGCACCAGCCTGCCTTCTTCCATCCTCCAGGCTTCAGTCTGCATCTGAAACAGAAAAGCCAGTTAGGGCAAAACGTTGTTTTTCTCCACGTGTTGGCTTAGAAGATGGTTTGCTTTTCACACCACCTATGCTGAGCGAGAGCCCTGAGTCAAAAATGGCACTGCATTATTTAATGGCTAAGTGCGGCATTTTTCGGTGTGGTATGGACGGGAGAATTCCAGGGGCCAACACTGAACTCCAGGGGTACTTGACTAACCCCACAGGGGTCAAATTTGTGCGCACCGGGCGGATTCCAAGGGGACCCTGCTCTCAGTGAACAGCTGCCCACCCCCCTCTCCACACTCCCCGCCCCCATGAGGCTGGCAGTCCCAGGGAAGTGCTCCCGGGCTGCCTCCAGGAGGAAACACCAGGAGGGAGGGCCCGGCTCCAGCCCAGGCTTCAAATAGGGCAGCTCTGCTAACTCTGTTGAACATTAGCCCACCTACCCCTGACCAGTGTAGCTGAGCGGGTTGGGTGCCATCCTGCAAAGTGCAAGGTCACCAGTTCGATTCCCAGTCAGGGAACACGCCTGGGTTGTGGGTTCGTCCCCAGCCAGGGCGCAGACGGGAGGCAACGGATCGCTGCTTCTCTCTCGCATCCATGTTCCTCTCCCTCTCTTTCTCCCTCCCTCTCCCACTTTCTGAAAATAAGTAAATAAAATTTATAAAAACAAAATTAGCCTACTCAGAGTGATGTCTTCTTCAAAGGAAAACCTGATGGACAAAAAGTTTGAAAGCCACTGCTCAAGGACAGGTCACATTTGGGCAACCGAAACACCACCACCAAAAACCGTGAAAAGGTTTCTTAAGTGAGAAGCACACAGCACCTGCTACAAGGGCCCCTCACTACCCAGTGCGGTCTGCCCCCTGCGTCTGGGAGCGGAAGCCCCGGCGGACGCGGAGGCTGCTCCCACGGAGCGGCCGCGGCCAGGCTCCCAGCGGCGAGTTCACGGTGAGTCCTCAAAAGGTCGTCTAACTTTGAGCTTTCCACGTTTTAGTCACTAAGCTTCAGTCAGGAAACAGGAGGGATGGATTACCGACATCCAGGAAAAGGATATAACCAAAGACTACACACTGACCCATGTTCAAGTCACGTGTAATACTCAAACCCCCTCAAATCATCGTTCTACTAAGGAAACTGTTGCCCCAGCTGGTGTGGTTCAGCGGGTTGAGCGCCGGCCTGCAAACCACAGGGTCGCTGGTTCGATTCCCAGTCAGGGCACATGCCTGGGTTGTGGGCGGGGTCCCCAGTGGGGGGCCTGCAAGAGGCAACCACAGTGATGTTTCTCTCCCTCTCTTTCTCCCTCCCTTTCCCTCTGACTAAAGATAAAATAAATAATTTCTTTAAAAAAGAAAAGAAACTGTTGACAAAGTTCACACACATTTGGACTTCTGATCATGTAGGCAGCCCACGACTGAAAACACAAAAATGCCTGGTTACCCGAGTTGACAAATTGACTTTCCTGCTGTTAATGCGAATCCCCCGCAGGCACCTTAGGTGACTGGACTGAGCAACGGGCTGACCCACCAGGCGCCTTAGGTGACTGGACTGAGCAACGGGCTGACCCACCAGGCGCCTTAGGTGACTGGACTGAGCAACGGGCTGACCCACCAGGCGCCTTAGGTGACTGGACTGAGCAACGGGCTGACCCACCAGGCGCCTTAGGTGACTGGACTGAGCAACGGGCTGACCCAACAGGCGCCTTAGGTGACTGGACTGAGCAAAACGCTGGGCTCCGGCCCGAAGGGAATGGGACACCTCAGGGCCACAGGGCCCCACGGTGAGCGCCACGGGCATGCTTCTCAAGTCTAAAACAAGAACTCACGATGGAACAAGGTCAACTGTGCTCTGGGGAGCATTCTGATTACACACTTGCCAAAAGCCCTGAGTCCCCAGGGCGGGTGTGGAAAGCTGGGGGGGAGCAAAGATGGGAAGAGGGCAGCCGGGCAGGCACACACTCCGCCGGCCTCGCCACTCGTCCCTGAGCTCCCCACCTGCTTCTCATGGTGGGCTGGGCTGGGCTGGGGCGGGGGGCGGGAATGGAGCCCGAGGGGTCACCAGGCAGGAGCTGCCTGAGCTGGGAGCAGGCCCGGGCCTGCTCAGGGACAGTCAGGAGCCGGCGCTTGGAGCCAGCTCCTAAAACTACCCCACGACTCGGGAAATGCTATGCGGTTCCCCTGGAAACATAATCAGTGTCTCACGTTGTTTTTTCCTTTTGGCAAAACATAGGTTTCTTTTGAACACTTCCAATTTGACCCAACGCCAGTTAATTCTGTCAATGCTTTTAGACACGCGTTCAAAGATATTCTCCGTGAACCCAGAAGCAATATTTTGCTCTCGGGGTGGGTTGGGAGGAGGAGCTAATGTGTAAGAACAAGGGTAACCGGAGGCCCAGAGGGCGCCCACCGCCAGGGTGACGGCGTGGGAGGTAGAGCTACGGGCAAAGCAAAGCCCCGAGTGGGCCCTGTCCCCGGACCCCAGCCCACCGCCAGCTGCGGCTCCTGTTTACTGTTGCCCACGTTCTCACTGTCACGGGAACACGTGAGGAGAATTCTGAGCTCTCTTAGGACAGAGCTGAGAATGAGTTCTCCCATCTTCTCGAGCTGGGCCTTCTCGATCGATTAGCCTTTCCTTGCCTTCCCCCCCCAAAAAAGGTAAGGAAACGTTATGTCCTTGACTCCTGTTAAGCCCACCCCCTATGACCGCAGCTCCCCCCGGCCCCTGGGAGCGGACACGGACACGCGGCACCGGCCCTGGGAGCGCAGGGCAGGCGTCTGCACTTAACCAGGGACCAGTCAGGCACTGCGGCTTTCTCAAGTCATCACAGGGACCGCCTCCATTTTGGCACTAAGGAAACTAAGTTTTTTGGTGAAAATCCAAGGGAGAAAAGATATCAAACGGTAAAAATTCTATTTTTCATTAATTCTCCCACTTGATAAAATCACTCGTTTTTCTCCTTTTGTCTTTCAGTCAACGATCATTTATTTAACCACTTCACCCCCCAGTGGGGAAGCCAGAAGACCTCAGACTCTAGAATGGGGGCGGGGGTTGACATGTAATTTCCAGACGTCCATACTGGACCCAAAAGACCTGTCAAGATGCCTAATGGCCCCATAAGTCATATACGTGAAGCCATGAATCCTTATTTCCTGGATCCGGAAAGTGAATTTTGTCAAGAGAGCCTGTCCTGTACGATAATTGAGTCCCTCCTCCAGTTCAGCCAAATGCTAGGCTCACAGGCAAAGGGCTGGGTCTTGGGGGCGGGAAGTGACTAAGAAGTTGAAAATTGCTAGGAGGACAAGAGGGGCCACCTCTCGGTGGCCCTGACCTCAGGCACAGACACAGGGGACACAAAGGGGACACAGGTGAGCGCTGTGAATGGTCAAAGGGAAAATGGAGCAGAGGAAAAATGAAATTAAAGAAACCGAAGTATTGCCACGCTATTTTATCACATCAACCTTAGGGAGATCTGCTTGCTTCCTGGTCGGTTAAATGAAATGTTTCTATAGCGAATGTCACATTTGCTCTCTTTGTTTTCTTTTCCCTACTGATATTTCAGTTCCCCGGATGGATTTTACGATGCCAGACCAGGGGCGTGTAACCAAACAAGCACGTATTTTGAACGCCAGAGCAGGTTAGGGTTAGATCACGCCTCCACAAATATTAGCATCCTGATTTTAAAACAGGAAAGGCAGGGAAGGAGAAAGGCAGGACCGAGAGCACATCAGAAGCTACCCTGAGTTTCAGACCAAAAAACCAGGGTACGAGGGCGAGGGGATGGACAGCTGGGTGGGGAACGGGAGCTCGGCCACCACGTTCTCCCCGCGTCACCCAGCCCGGGGCCGGGAGCCAGCTGCTGCTGCGGGGGGCGCCCACTGCCTGGGCAGGACGAGTGCACGTCATCTGGGGCAGCATCTTCTCTGGGAATGATGTTTCGTGCAAGAAAACAAAGACAATGGCTGCTCATCCTCTCAAAACATGGACGAAAAAAAAATACAGGGTGGAGATGGAGACTCTGCAAATGAAAGCCAGGTTTCTGCATCTTTTCTTACGAGTTGTTAAGAGATACGCTCTGACTGTAATATGTTAGTGAGCACTTGACTGTAAGGGTCGCGTTCACTCCCACAACAGCAGCTCCAGACCGGTGGCCCGTGACCCCAGCGAGGCTGTGGAGTCACCACCTGCAGGCAGGACACCCCCATGTCTACAGACTGAAAAATAATAAACAAATAAGGTGATAGATGTGCCACTTTTCCAAATGTTTGTAAACGCTTTATAAGTAATAACGTATAACTTTATAAAGGCATTACTAAATTTATGTCAATTTTATATGTATACTTTTCAGTAACTTTGACATAAAAAATATAACAACCATAAAACAGAGTAACTGAAAATGTCACATTTCTTTCTTTTCTTTCAATCAACCCAACTCCAATTCTGAGTTCCGGTCCCTCTGGACAGGCAGGAATCCTTCTCCGGGCCCCCCTCACCCACTTGTGGTGCTGGTGTCACACCATCAGTTCTCATCAATTTCCCCCAGTGACTCTGTCGTGTGCGGAAATCTTCTGTGAGTCCGGGTGCCGGGGCTTGGGATCCAGGCCCACTGGGTACGGCTCACAGCCCCCGAGAGCTGGCCCCTGTCGGTGCCTGGGCCACAGAACCCCTCCTCCAGGCTCTGCACAAGAAGGAAGTAATACCCATGAGGAAACAAACTCAGTATTTCCATCAGTTAGCATGCCATTGTCTTGTATCAACGAGGGCCTAATTAAGAAACAGAAACCATGTAATAATTTTAACAGAGAAACACTGATAGAGAATTGCTAACTATAACAAAGGATTAACTATAAAGAGATTAAGAACTTTAAAGAATACCCAAGAGATGAAAGATAATGCCCAAAGAAAGAACAAACTTAAAGAGGAGAACGCCCCCACACACCCCCTTCAGACCTCACTGGAAAAGGTGCGGGTGCAGCCCACCCACCGGTGGAGAAGTCCTCAGGCTGCCCTGAGCCACAGCAGGGCCACAGGGAAGGGCAGAGGTCAGGAGGCAGGGGACACGGCTGAAATGGGCAAACTGGAGGCCTCCCACGCAGCGATGGCGGACCAGCCTGTAGGCCGGAGCTACAGCTGGGACTGGCAAGCAGGGAATACCCACTTTGGGACTCAGGAGACTGAAGGCTGAAAAGCCAGCCAGTAGGGTGTCTGTTAGCCTCACTGAGAATCCACCCCCAGGGATGCTATCGAAACGCAATGAATGTGAGCAGCCCGGGATGTCCGCCATTCATGCCACCGGCCACCACAGGATGATGATAATGATGATGATGTGACAGAATCACGCCAGAACTAGGAAGCACACCCATCCTCATTCACCGTCAGTCTAGCGCCCCCTGCTGGCAGAGCCCACCCGCGACAGCTGAGCCTGGAGATGCTCGTGAGGCCCAGCGCTGCCGTCCAGCGTGGGCGGGACGAGGTAGGTGTAGTGCTGAGACACGCAGGCAGAACTGGCGTCTAAGAGGTAACTGTCACACACAGAAGGAGCCCTGATGCCTCACGCTCACCGTGTTTGGGAACTCATGCTCAACACTACCGAACAGCCCGTTGTCTTCCATCCTCTTCTGTACGTCCCGGGCCAGGGATCCATCGCTGGTGGATGCCACCTGCATGGACCGCAGTCCCTGCCTCCCCAAAAAGACCTGCCGCAGAGACTCCTGCTCCTCCTCCCAGGACCCAGGCCCCACCTCGCCCTTCCCCAAGTGGCCAGCCTTGGAACCTGCCGCCCAGAAACCCGACTCACACCATAACTCCCCGGCGCGAGGCTGAAGCTTCTGCAGGGTCTACCTGGGGATCGAACGGCAAAGACCACGAAAACTCCTCTGTGTCACCTCATTCAGCTTTCAGTGGGATGTTCATCAAACTCGCTTTTGGTGCCAGCGCACATGCAGCCATAACCTTCACCGCAGCTCACAAGCGGGAATGCGTGCTTCTCTGACGAGACACGAGGCTGAGTCGTGCCGAACCACTGCGGCCACCCACCCGCCGAGGACACACTTCCGGTCACATGTCGGGACCCTCCCCACCCAAATGCGCCCAGCGAGTCCTCATAGAAGTCAGCAAACTTTGGCACCTTTTATCACTTCAGTACAAGTGTTCACTGAGTGACAAAACGCTTGTGAATTTTACCGAGAGAAACAAAGATCATACGTAAAGAGAAAAATCGTTATTTGCAAACAACACAACTCTACACCATGAGGAGCAAAAACTCACGTGATTTTTCAATAAAGTGATCAGAAGTGATAAAAATATTTACATCATTTTCCAATACACCAGCAAAAATATATATAATGAAAAAAGACAGTCCATTATAACCCTAACAACAGTACCTCCCGCTTAGGGATAGAGAAGAGAGAATTTCTATGCCATTCTGAAGAATGCCTGGTGTCCAGGGAACATGGCCAAAGACCATCTCGTAGGATGACAGCACTGGACTCAGTGCCTGGCACACAGTAGGTTCTCAAAAATAATCACTGACTTAACTGGGCTCGAAAACCTAACACATTTTGGCAAGCTGACGTGCTTTATCCAACTGCACGGAAGATGAGCTCAGGTACAAGTCAAGTCCGCCGAGTTTTCTCCCCAAGGCTCTGTGCTAGACGGTTGTGCGTAGACGGTCGTGCCACCGGCCGGCTCGTGGTGCGTGCCTTCAGCAGCGCCTCTGCGCCGGATTCAGAGTAGTGTCTCCGGGGCAGTGTCCCCCAAAGCCCAGGAGCACCAGGGCAATGGCCTGCACAGAGCGCTGGGCAATGCAGGGGAGGAGGAAAGACTGGGGACCTCCGCCAGTCTGCGAAGGAGACCACACTTGGTGAGCACTGTGGAGGCCGGTCGAAAGCCCGTCCAGTCACCGACCTGCACACGCACACACGCACACACAGCACAGTGAGAGGTCCGGCACTCACCGTCCAGACCGAGCGTGCGTCTAGACACAGACAGTAGCAGCAAGCTGGTTAGAAGTAGGCAAAACGCTAGGTTCCTCAAAGCTTTGCCCGCCTGTGGGTACAAACAAGGTCACACCAATTGTAAGGATTCAAACCGGTACTGGCTGGCCGACACTCACCGATCTGAGATCCCTGGTCCTCCACCCCTGCCCCTCACCCCCTCACAGGGGTCCCCATTCCCCACTCAGTCTTGGTATTCCCTCCAGCACTCCCCATCACCAGCACTCACCCTGCCCCAGCTGTATGCGATCCCTCGAGGTCCCCAGGCAGTTCTGAGAC
This sequence comes from Phyllostomus discolor, assembly GCF_004126475.2. Taxonomy (NCBI): domain Eukaryota; kingdom Metazoa; phylum Chordata; class Mammalia; order Chiroptera; family Phyllostomidae; genus Phyllostomus; species Phyllostomus discolor. Next base: position 204,677,765 of record NC_040906.2, read on the forward strand.
AAAACGAGGCAGGAGCCTCATCACCCCCGTGAGATGCACGTGGGCAAGGTCACTAGAGAGAGTCTGTGGTTCTCCACGCCTTGCCGAGGTCACGGGAAACCAGGACATTTAACTGGGGAGACAGACGCAGCCTTCATGATGGAACCTGGAAGCACCTCTCCCCCCCAGGGCGGACACCTCCTGTCCGGGTCGGCAGCTGTCCGCCCTGGACGGCCCCCTGTGCAGACGTGGGCCAGCACGCTCGTCTCGGCCTCTCCCGTCATCGGCTTGCCAACACGCCCCGCTCTAGTGCGGCCACAAAGCAAATGCTCTCTCGGGAGGCCCCTCACCGGCGGGGGCTCTGAGAAAGGACTGCAAGGACTGGCCTTCTTCCCCTCACCCCACCCCACCCCACCCCACCCCACAGTCGTCAGCGGCACATCTCTGCCACATTCTCTCGTGAGTAAAACGAACATCGTCTCAATCTTGTATAAAGTAGAACCCAAATGCGGCTGCAGGACAAGCCCCTAGCCCTCTGCCCTTCTAGCCGGGCAGCCCTCCTAGGCCCACGGTGTATCAAGTTCTGGCATCTCTGCCTCCCCGGGGTTCCCACCCTCACCACCCACGGAGAGGCTCCAGCGGGGCCTGTCCAACTCAGGCACTGCATTTGGAGGGACACATGTCAGCACCCCCAGGTTTGAACTAGGGCACCCAAGCACCTACAGCCGAAGGTCCCGCCTCCATCCCAGCGCCGGACCCTTTCTGGGGGAGCAGGAGGAGGGAAGCAGCGCCCGCCAAGCCCCCACCCCTGCTCCTCCCCCGTGGGGGTCAGCTCCACTCCCTCAGGGCTGCGTTCTAAGAAGAGGCGACAGTCGTTGTCAAAGGGAGAGTTGTTAGTTCTGGTTTCAGCCATTTGCACAAGTCCAATAAAAAGTAAATCCCAAAGCAGTAACGTGTTTCAGGTTTGAGTGTTCACAGCTGTGCGCTCGTCTCTCTGCAGAGTGTAACTGGCCATCCTAAGTCTTTCCTTTGTGCGCAGAAGAAACTCCACCCTCACCTTCACGTCCCGGCCATGCCACCCGCCGTCCATTCCAAACTCAGACGCAGTCGCTTGCTTCTTTCTCTGTGTATCTACTTCTCTTTAAGGAGAGACCTATACAGAGCTTAAGTTTTAAAACCACACATTGCTAAATTCTTAATCCTCCTCCAACATCTGCTTATGCTTTCGAACACATATGTACATCTATTTTACTGTGTTTTTAAAGACCGCTCCCATCTCTGTCCAGCAAAACCCCACAAACCAACTTTTTCTTTATTTCTTTCTCTTCTTCTTCCTGCTTCTCTCCCTCTTTCCTTCCCTCCTTTCCTTCCTCATCATTTTTAATTTTTTTAGAATACTCCAAGGGAAACTAATCCTTTAACGTCTGTGTTAGAAGACTGAAGGATGGCTGGGTATTTTATATTCATTTCTGGTCTCTGAGTCCTGAGTCACTGAGTTTGTTTGCTTTTTTTTTTTTAAGTCAGACAAAATTGCTCTGTCAAAACGAAACTAGTCTCCGTGATTTAAAATGCCCACCAACTAATGAACCAACCGAACCACGCCCTGCAAAATGGACAGACCAGCCCCAGACCCCTCAAATCTAACCAGAAACCTGTCTGAATAACTCAGGTCATCACATGGGACTACAGCCAGACAACCCTTTCCCCTGACCCCTCTTGCTCTAAGTAGAGGGCACAGCTCTGAACGTGTCAGTGGGAACTCAGACTTGAGCGACTCTTTTAAAAGTCTTACCCTTTAACTACCCCATGGCCCCGATGACCACACAGTGGGTCAAACATTTAACTAGAAAATCAGCCCTGGCTGGCATAGCTCAGTGGATTGAGCTCAGGCTGCAAACCAAAGTGTCGCAGGTTTGATTCCCAGTCAGGGTACATGCCTGGGTTGCAGGCCATAACCCCCAGCAACTGCACATTGATGTTTCTCTCTCTCTCTCTCTCTCTCTCTCTCTCTCCCCCTCCCTTCCCTCTCTAAAAATAAATAAATAAAATCTTTAAAAAAAAAAAGAAAATCAATGTGTCCGAACTGTGTCACTGATGCCGAGACAGCAGGAGGGCCCACTCCCCAGGGTCGCCACAAGGATTACACGGTCGACAGGTGCAGAGCACACGGCTCTGGGCCCGGCACACAGCAGGCACCCCCGTGTCCGCTGTCCTGGCCACTGCATGTGAACACCGCATGAGACCGCGCTCAGCATTTCCCGACACTCCTCCAACCAAGTGTGAACGACCCCAGCGACCGGAGGCTGCAAATCTCATTGCCCTACAATGGTACACGCCCCACATGACGGTGAGAAATCTGCCCTAAAGCAGATTTGAAGCGATTGAGACACGCACATATCTCTAAACAAATCATCCAGAAAAAATATCTACTGTCAAATAAGTTTTCCTAAACTTTATCACATTTACCTCAAGATCTAAAGGGAAAACCCCCACCCACTCCCCCCCCCACCCCAACAGCTGTCAGCCCGCTCTCTGTTGAGCAAAAAGGGGGAGGAAAGGAGAGACAACTCATGGACACAGACAACAAGGTGGTGACTGCCAGGGGGAGGAGGGCACGGAGGCGGGTGGGGGGATGAATGGTGATGGGTGGAGACCTGATTGGGGTGGCGAACACACTGTACATGCAGTGTACAGGTGTGGGTAGAACTGTGCACCTGAAACCTGTAATATTTTGTTAACCGACGTCACTCCCAATATGTTTAATAGAAAAAAAAATGAAAACGAGGAGAAAAACCCTTTTTCTCAAAGAAACTAGCTTTTTCAAAAATTAGACCCCATCAGAAGTCTATTTTAATTTCTGATTAAGAAAACCAGTAACATCGCCTTCAAGGTCACTCAGTGGAACAAAGCAAGACATCTGAAAGGCATACAGTGAAACTTCTTTTGCATTGGCACTAGTTTCTTTTACTTATTTACCCAAGGAACTATTTTTCCCATGGGCCATCAGCATGTTTCGAGAGGATGACAAAGGAAAGAAAACAATAAACGTGTAAGTTGAAACAAGATGTAGAACGTGAAAATGTAAATATACCGTACTCTGGTGCACAGAGAAGCAATACTGAACATACACAGAGGGTTTTCCTTCGCTTCCCCCCCACCAGACAGATTTGGGGTGCAGTATTCTCTATTCGAGGTCCAACGGCAATGAATCATCAGCTTGTTGAGCCCTTCACCAGCCCGCCATGGTGAGTTCACTGCTATGCACTCCAGAGAGCTCTGGGGACATCTTATAAGCAGACGACAAAAGACCAGGAGAGACCATGCAAGGACAAAAGGCCTCACATAGACCAGGAAACGCCCTAGACGTCAAGTCCCTGCTCCCCGGGGCCTCTGCCTCCTGCTGCGCTCCAGCCAGTCCTTACCCGTCCTCCTCTTCATGAACATCCATCTCAGTCTAACACGTGAAATGTGTGCGTACATACTGGACTTCCAGCCTTTAGGGTATTTACGATAGAAAACAAATGAGACAACTCGAATATTAAAAAGTTGAAGATCGCTTAAATTATGGTATGCCAACTCAAAGGATTACTGTGAAAACATCTTAAATAATGGTGAAAAAGACTATGGAAAGTGCAGGAATCAAAGCACCTCACATCCTGAGCTACAGGGTGCTCACGGGTCTGAATCCTTGGGCAAATTAACACAGGACACGGTTCCCTGGTATTACATCACATGACCTGTGAAACGGCACCACGTGTTATATTTCGCGTCTCTGCCCCTAGCACAAGGCACGGGTAAGCTGCGGTGGACACGGGGCATTCAGGCAGCATGGCCCCAGCCCCTGCACCTGCAGGGGAGGCACTGCCTCCGATGACCTATGTCTCTGATTTTCAGCGACGAAACCTGTGCTTCTAGCCTAGCCCAGAAGTAAGCAAGGGTGCTGACTCTAGGAAGCATGTCACCTGTCGTCCACGCTGGTTTGGGAAATTAACCATCTAACTACCCTAGAGTCACGGGGTGACAGGCTGTCCTGTTGGAACCACCCCGTGACCCTCCCCAGTCCCTCGAGTGCAGGCATTAATTATTGGTCACTTGAAAGTAATGAAATCTGTCAGACAGTTGCCGGTGTTACCATACTCCATGGGCCCCCGTCTATGGGCCCAAGGGTTCAGACACGTGTCGGCACGGCTTTAGTGCTCCCCTGGAGTCTCTGCTTTAGGGATCCAAAGCCTCCTGGAAAAAGACTCACCTTCAGGAAGAAAGGGATGGGTGTTCAGCAGCTTGGCTCAAGGGAGGCATAATTATGAGCACAGCTTACCTCTCTGATTGTCCCCCAAGGACCTCCACAGCCCAAGGGCAGGTTTTCCTGGGCCTTAGAGAGAGCAGGGCTATGAATGAAGACCAAGCTTCTAAAAAATCCCGGGAAGACACTGCAACACAGCCATGCATCTTACAATCACATAGCATGGTGTCTCCTGACACCACACCCATTGCCCCTATAGCTATGGCCCCAGATGTCCTCAGGTAATGAAAACTGGGAAACACAGAAACCTTCTGACTGGCAAAACCATAGAAGAATCCATGTTATGTGTCAAGGAATATCTGAGATTGTCCTTCGTAATTATTTATGAACTCCAAAATTACAACCACTTCCTCCCCCTTCCCACACACACTCCATCCTTATCTCGTTAGACACTGCGGCCCCTGCATGACCGCACAGCGAAGGGGAGTGGACAGAACCTCATGGGCAGGACGACTGTAAAACGTCCCACCCAAGTCAGGAAACTGCTGAGGATACGAGGAGCACGCTCAGAACTACGCTGCCACAGCAGGTGTCAGCCAGGTCTGCCCCAGGCCAGCTGGTTCACCTGATCACCCCACCAGTCTACAAGCCAGGAAAGACTGCTCCTGCCTCTAGCTTCAGCCTGGTGTGTCCTTTGTCTGTCTGCTTGTCTGTCTGTCTACCCTACCACACACTCCTGCTCTTTCAGATACATCTCCGTCACCCAGAGCAAAAACCCAGGCTTTTCCAGGCATTTTGATGAACGCTGCCAAATCAGAAAATCCTAAATAACAATCCTAGATTCCCCTGTTCGTGACCTTTCCCAGCTGCTCCCTTACTTCACAGAGATTCAGGGACGCACGTTTTCTAACAAAAGGATGCAGGTGATTAGCCGTTCAAGACCACCCTACCTCCGAGAGCCGCCTCTTGTCCATTAAGCAAACAACAGTTAGTAAATGCCAGGCACCTTCTAGATAGTGGGTGGCATGGCTTTTAACAAGACAGGACTGCCAGCTGGCTCACAGGCTCTCACGTTCACTGACAGAGGCTGACAAGGAATGAGCGAGCAAATAGATAGTCGTGGGGCTTCCTGACCGAGCCACTGTCCTGCACCTGGGGTGGAGGTCGAGTGCACCTCAATGAGGGAGGTCAGGAAAGGCACCTGTGACAAGGGGACAGGTACTGGCCAGTGGGACAAGCCCCTTCTGCAGGTCAACATTAATTTTGTTTCCAGCTTTCCCTGTTCGCTGCCCATTCGCATCCACCCAGGGTGTTAGTGTCAGTGGGAGTGACGCCTTGATGGTTTTCTCATGAAATGGAAATACAGATGAAAGGTTCCCACTGCACGTGCAGGGAACCCACGGAGAGTGGAATTCCCACCGTGGAGTGGCACAAGACAGCCACAGGTACCCGGAATGAGACGCCGCTGCATGCGGTGCAATCATCCACAAGGTCGTCGTGCTCCCCCAGTGGTCCCTGGCGTGGGGATCAGTAAATGCAGTCTATACCTGGGGAAATGCTGAGGACAGACAGGCGCTTGCTGGACTTAGCTGATCGCGCTGTTTCCTCAGGGCAATTCTGAGCTCACATCTCTGCTAAAGCCGGCCAGAGAGGCAGTTTTCTGAACCCTTAATATTCCCAGTATCATTTGTAGCTTCGGTCGGCCACTGGTCCCACGGACCGAGCCATTCCTGTGGTTAGATTATTCCTGGTGTCAATATTTATTCCCCCTGCTGGCAGTTCTACCCTGTGATTTCTCATTCCACTGTTCTGGACTGATTAGAATAATCGAAGCTTCTCTCTTCCAAATGCTGGCCACAGGTCATTAAGTCAACATCAAGCTCCTTTGGGTAAGTGTTTCGTATTCCTCTTTTTTTCCAGACTCCGGGTCAAGATTGCTCCACTCCTCTCAACTTTATGCAACATGTGATTTTTGGAAATGTAACACAAAGAAAGTCTGAATAGGCTTTTTTTAGCTGGGCCCCGGCAAGAGCCAAAGGAAATGGAATAATGAAGCATTTCTGCTGCTTGGGCCAGGTTTCTTACCACGTCCAAGTGCGGCTTTTGCCTTTTATAGCACTTAGATCGTATCACTGACTCATGTTCCATAAGAACCTCTTTATTCACCCGTTTAGCCTATTCCAGTCCCCACTTCCTTCCTTACTCACGCTCCCTCCCTTTCTTTCTGTGAACCTACCGCCCAGAGCCGGCTGACTAAAATGGGGTGCTTGCTGGTCCCACTGTTCACAGACAATTCACCCAGTTGTTCTTCATTAACTCTCCTTTGATTGCTCTCAGATGTTTTCTCCTACTTGTCAAGACAGGCAACATTATTTTTCACTCCTCTTCTACAAATAGACTATTATTGGCCCTTAGATTTGGATCCTCCATAGATTGTCTTCTCCAGGTATTCTTACCACTGGACACCCAGGTAATGCCCAACAATAATAGCAAACACTTAAACAGCACTTCCAATCTTCCAGGCACTGTTCTAAGCACTTTATACTTTCTAGCTCATCAAGTGCCAACCACCCCAAGGAGGAGGTTTCCCTGTAACACCAGTGCAGAAGGTAACCTGTGTGCTTACCGGAAAGGGGACTCCGGGACTAGGACGACATGCAGAGAGCTTCCAGCCCGAGTGTCTCCGGGACAGAACGGGAGATGTTCCGCACAGAGGCAGTGCGGCCACTGGGGTGGCCCATTGTGTTTCCTTTCCAATAGCGTTCTGCGCTGTCAAGTCGAAGTGATGTTCACGCTTGATTAGCAGGTTTGCATTCGGCCTCAATTACCATCTTTCCACTACGTGTTGGCCAGCTTTCCTTAAATGTCTCTCGAGTCAGTGACCAGTCAGGAGAGGTGCTTGCCCCACCGTTTTCACGACACACTAGTGCTGTAGGCGGCCTTATTTTACAGAAGAAATACACGCAAGAGGCGAAAGTGGTGGCTCAGCGGCTACACGACTCGTAATTACACTCCTGGCCGCTCTATGCAAATTCCTTCCTCCAGGTGGCACTAGGGGACAAATGTATTCCTGGATGTATCTAATGGTATTCACAAGCACTGCTAAAGGCAACAGGCCCTCAACGCAGGCTCTTAGGCTAAGCCCCACGTCACCAAACTGAAACTTAATTACAGTTTTAGCCCCCCCGGAAATGGGATATTACACCAATCAATCAGGAGGCGCATGCTCAGCATTAGTTAATCCGCCTGACAGACCCCACCATCCCCTCTAAGGAAAAGAACCTCACACTAACACAGTAGCCAACCTGCCTGTTTGCCTAGAACAAGTTCCTTGTTCCTGTGCCCTTCTGCCTATGAAATCTCCTGCCCTCTATAGCTCTTAGGAGCTCACTTCCGTAATACCTGCTACATTTGATGCTACCCAAGTTATGAATGCTATATAAAGCCTATAAGATCTTTAAAATTTAGTTGAATTTTGTTTTTTTTTGGGGGGGGGGAGGTTTTGTTTTTTTGTTGTTTTTTTTTTTTTACAGCACTTACTATTAAACTGAAGGACCATACTCCATTTGTGGGTGAGAAGAACCGGAAGTGATATTCCCTGATTAAATATTGTACTTTTTCCTAAAGACCATTCCAGAAAAACTGCAGGAACTTATGTGGGAATCGCCAATTCCAGTCTTAAATCCCGTAACACTCTGGCTTGTTTCTATTGTATAACTGAGCTCACATATGCACATAAGGAAGAAGCGACAAGGTCACAGAAAATGCAGCCTTTCGCCGAAGTCCCCGTGCACCCCGCAGTGCCGGCCGCGGCTGCTCGCTCAGCCCAGGTTCTCTCTGAGAAGGACGCGCCGGCCTCCGCTCGGAGACCCCTTCGCTCCTGCTGCTTGGGACACTCGGAAACCCGGGGGACGTGGTTTGCCAACAGATGGCCAAGTTCATAGGCAAGAAGGGAAAAGTATTAGGGGAAAGACAAGGGAATCTGCGCAGAGGCCAAGAGCAGAAGATCCCGACGGTTCCTGAAGGAGGAAGCCGGGCACAGGAGGGACGCAAACACCTTGCAGCCGGAGCTTCTGGGAGGCTGAAAAGAGCCAACACGTGAGGGCGGTGACAACAGCGCCTGGCCCAGCGCCTGGCGTAAACATTAAGAAACAGAAGCCTCATTTCAAGGGCAACTGGAGGGATGGACGTGAGAACTGTCACGCATACGCCCTCAACGCACAGGGCTGACCCCACCGGAAGACGAGTAGTCCTCTCTGACAGGAAGTGGCCCTACGTGACTACGTCAGCAGGAGGAAGGAAAGAGTCCTCCTGGCCCAGGAACAGCTCAGCCAATGGGAGGCGGCCAGAGCTCAGCCAATGAGAAGCCACCACACTTAGACTTTCCAGTTTCCTCCAATGGCATCTTCCTTCATGACAGCTGCGTTTCTCTTTGTCCTTTCTCTGGACTTGGCGTGGTGATTCACTCCTAGACTTTGCGTTAGGAATTGTGATTCTTTGTTCCCAAATAAACCCATTTTGCTGGAGAAATATCTAGCTGTTTACCTATTTAAAGATACCTGTAGAGCTTGGCTGGTGTAGCTCAGTGGATTGAGCGCGGGCTGTGAACCAAAGTGTCGCAGGTTCGGTTCCCAGTCAGGGCACATGCCTGGGTTGCAGGCCATGGCCCCCAGCAACCGCACATTGATGTTTCTCTCTCTCTCTCTTTCTCCCTCCCTTCCCTCTCTAAAAAACTAAATCAATAATTTAAAAAAGACACCTGTAATTACTGATTTTTTTACTTTAGCAAAAAAATTTTTAGCCCAGAAGGTAGAAGAGTGCTTGAAGCAAAGATGATCCCAAAACAAACCACAGCCCAAGACTTGAAGAATCTCAAGAATGCTGCTCAAAAATAAAGATAACCCATTGCACGATTACAAATGGGACTACAATAAGAAATAACAATGAAAGATGATAAGCAAACTCGAGAGGAAGTTAAAGCGTTCTAAAGTCACTGCCATGCTGAGGGGTAGAAAAAGATACATTCGCTTTAGTCATTATTGGAAAAATTAACATTAGAAATATATAGGGGCTATATATTTTTGAATATATATTATAATATTTTGTATAATTATAACACAGTTTTGAGTGGATCAACAAACTGTAGCATAAGCAATGGAGTACTGTGCAGTAATAAAAAGGAACGAATCCCCGATGCTCACAACAACATAGAGGAACTCACGATGATTACACTAAGTGAAGGTAATTATACAAAAAAGAGTATTCCAATGTTAACGTTCCAGAAAATGCAAACCAAGCTATAGCAATGGAAAGCAGATCAGAGGTCACCTGTGGGTGAGGACTCAGAGACAGGCAAAGGGAGGCATCGCCAAGGGTCACAATAAAACTTTTGTGGGGATGGTGTGGTCATTGTCTTAGTGCATAAGTCAAATTTATAAAAATCAGAAGCTAAAAACATGTCGTGTGTTATATGTTAATTATACTTCAATAAAGCCTGTTTTTAAAAAAAAACAGTTTGATGTTGGTGCAGAATTGATCAAAAAGATCGCGATGAGTAAGAACAGAAAGCCCAGAAATTGCCCTGTGTATGTATGTGTATGTGGAAACTTGGCATACTCTAACGATGGCATTACTGACCCGTGGAGAACTGATGAGCCATCCAATAAATAGTACTATAGCAGCTGACTTTTCATGTTGAAAAGTTAAATTAGATTAGATCAGTACCAGATGGATCTAAAATTCAAATGCTGGAAGAAGAAAATGACTTAAAGTTATTAGCATAAAAGATAAGGGAATATATTTATGACTTCAAGGTAGGTAAGGATCTCTTAAGTAAGGCACAAAAAACATAAATAATAAGGAAGAATGTTGATGTTTGATGTCATTACACATAAAACTTGAATTGTTCAAAAGATACCATGAACAGAATGAAAAGAGGAGTCGCAGGCTGAGAACAGGTCTTTGCCCTCACAACAGACTAAGGATTGATACCCAAACGTGTGCTTCTTTGACACTTACAAATCAGTAAGAAAAAGGCCAATACCCGACTAAACATGCAAAGGCACCGGCTTCATGGCCCTCAGAGGAAGGAATCCGAACAGTGAGCAAGCAAACGGGAAAAGCAGCTCTACTCCACTGGTAGTTAGGAAAGTGCAGATCAAAGCGGGGACACAGCCCTTCTCACTCAGGAGACCAGCAACATTTTAAGATGTGGGAATACCAAGAGCTGAGAAGGATACAGAGAAACGAGAGTTCTCTCCTGAGGCTAAATTATCAACAATTGCATTGCGGAGCAGCTGGCGCTATCTAACAGAACTGAAAATATGTTTGTCTTCCAACCCAGCAATTTTAACTGGTCGGGTGGCAGGATGTGGGGGAGTCATGATGACCCTGTAAGCTCACAACATCTGTGTTCCCCGAAAGATCTAGGCTGTCTTCACAGGCTCCAAGTTGTAAGTAACTCTTTCCCACCGGGCTGAGAAAGGACACGGGGCCAGAACGGGGTGACACGGGAGAAAGGAAAACGAAAGGCTGTTCTGTTATTGCTCTGACTGCTGCTGTTCGCTTCTCTGTGTTGCCTCGTTGGAGTCTCGACCGGGACGTTCCCTCTCCCTGCCACACTCCACCCTCGCATGGACCAGGCCCGCTCCCGCCCGTGGTCGCGACTGCGGCCAGCCCGCTGCTCAGCCCCGTCAGACAACAGGGAATCTGGGCACAGGAGAGGGACACCAGGCCTGGCACCATGTCCAACCGGGCAAAACCCAGGCAGGCAGTTTTCCTCCCCACCAGCAGAACTGAACAGCCTTCCCACAAGAAAATAAGCAGTCCAGCCTTTTCCATTGGTAGGAAACAGCAACGCAAGGTCGCTGGTCTCGCATGAAGATGACGTCATGGACCCGCCCTCAATACAGTTGGAAGTTGGAGGTGTTCCCAGGCAGGGGGGTGGGCCGGTGCCAGCGTCCCCACACTGGTCACCCAGTGGCCCTTGGTGCAGCTTGATGTGGGTGTGGGATGGAGCAGAGCCCAAGCCCCAACCTCACTCTGCCCTGCCCTGGCCCGGGAGCTAACCAGACCCAGACGGCCGCTATCTCAAGGAGGCGAGGGACATGGACACTTTCCCCATCCGATCATTGGCAACACGAAATTACAAATGTCCGTGTGCGACCACCACTGTCATAGAGACTGTCTTTAAGTGTTTTTTTAATATTTATTTAGTAAGGCCAATAGTTATTGATTTTCTAACACTGCAAGTCGTGTGCCGCGTCACAACATCTTGATCAAAGACAGACCATGTACATGACGGTGATCCCATAACACCGCCATGGGTCATAAGCAAAAAGTTTGTTTTCGATGTTGAAACAAAAGGCTGGACCCCACAGTGATGCTGAGTTTACCACTAGCTCTGGGTGGTTCAAACAGACGGGGCTTCAGGTGCTGTCCACCTGCCCAGTGCCCGCCCTTGGCTGGGCCCCAGGGTTGGTGAGGAAGCAGGAGGAACAGGCTGAGCAGGAGGGGCACCCAGGCCCCAGTCCCTGCCTGCCCGTGCCTGCCTCTGCACACACACACACACACACACACACTTTACCTTTTATGTGTTTAGACACACACACACCATCGTGCCATAACCGCCGAGGTACTCAGTGCAGTAAGTAACACGCCCTGCAGGTCTGTTGCCGGGGAGCACTACGCTCTACCAGACGCCTAGGTGCGCACGAGGCCGTGCCCCAGCATTTGTGTACATGCACCTGCGATGTTCGCACGCTGGCAAAATCGCCCGAGGACACACTTCTCAGAACCTGTCCACATCCTTCGGTGACACTTGACTGTGTACAGACAGGTTCATTTACTAGTTCATTTCCGCAGGCCACACAGAGTCAGTGGTTTGGGAGGAAGTAAATGGGTAGGTTTCCCACTTGTCTGCAGTGTTTTTTCTCGCTTCAGGTCCCTTTGGGACTTTCAGGATGAGATGGCTCCAGAAAGCAAACTAAAGGCTTCCTATTAAGGATAACATAACTGGCCCCAAGTAAACAGAAGAGCGCATGCATTATTTGCCGCTGGCCTTGACTTTCACCTGATAACCTCTAGCATCGCCATATCACAAAACACGGGACAGGTTGGTATCACCAAGGGCGCTGCTTCGTTCCCACACTGACACCGCATTCCAGGGCACTTCCTACCAGGGGAGGAGGACCAGTGTGTCTCCAGTTATGGAGACTCCCCTGTCCTAGAACGACCCATATTTCTGACTTATCCCTGCCATCCTGCAGCGCCAGGCAGACCTGCCCCCAGTTCAACTCTTATGCTAGTCTGAACCCTTCCACGTGCCAGCAGACCCATCCAGGAGTCTCTGGGTGGCCTTGTGCAAAGTGGGCGGAGTCCATAGGCAAGGCTCAGGGCGGGGCTGCAGGTCCACTGATCAGTCCTGCTCACCCCTCTGCTGGGGACATTTGGGCCATGCAGGAGCGCCCCCATTTTCCAGGCCTCTCTGGCCAGCACCCCTCTTCCTCAGCCTCAAGATCACTTATTTATTAGTCTAGTATTTATCAAGCTTCTCATCATCACCACCTTTTCCCCAAGAAGCCTTTTTAGACCATTTTTTTCCTAACTGCCCCTCCCATAAAATTGTAAATCCCCAGACCCACTGTCTGTCTGTTTCACCTGTCCTCGGAAGGCAGGCCGTGTCATCGCCAGCACTGAAACGACCGGTGCCTCACACCTGCCCCTGCACCCTCCCTGCCAGGCTGCCCCACAGACCCCGAGACAGGGCTGTCCCAGGGTCTGTGGCTGGGCCAACCTCCAGTTGGGGGCCAAGGGGATGCAGATTCCCAGGTTAAGATGAATCAGAAGAGAAAAATGTCAGCGTCCCAGGGCGGACGCTGAATCAGAAGAGAAAAATGTCAGTTGCACAGAAGGAATTACCTCTCATCTGAACGTATCCATTTTTATCTTACCTGAACATGTCCATTAAAAATTGACAATCCGCCCTGGCTGGCGTGGCTCGGTGGATTGAGTGCGGGCTGCGAACCAGGCATTGCAGGTTCGATTCCCAGTCAGGGCACATGCCTGGGTTGCAGGCCATGACCCCCAGCAACTGTACATTGATCTACACAATGATATTTCTCTCTCTCTCTCCCCCCCCTCCCCCTCTCTCCCTCCCTTCCCTCTCTAAAAATAAATAAATAAAATCTTAAAAAAAAAAAGTTGACAATCCCTCCCCAGCCTTCTCTAATTCTAGAGTTATCTCTGTCAGGGGTGTCCAACCTTTCGGCATCTCTGGGCTGCACTGGAAGAAGAAGAGTTGTCTTGGGCTCTACATTAAATACACAAGCACTAACAAAAACTGATGAGAAAAAGAAAGGTTTTTTTTCATTGTCATAACAGTTTATTACAATATAGTATATTACAATAATAGTATGAAAACTACACATTCTAACTTAGAACGAGGACGATTTCTCATAAAACTAAGATGATACATGTTATTCAACGGTCCTGGCACAAATTTGGTGTAATGATAACTACATGTTTGCTTGCAACAGGGAAATCAAAGTTGTTCTGATATTTTACCTCTTCTAAGACTTTAAGAAACTGTCTATTGTTAAGCAATAAAGTCTATCTTTTAATTCATAGTACAAAGAGGTTTTTTTTCATTAAAAATATCTGATAGCATAAAGGATAACAACTGATACACAGAAAAAGAAACCTGAGAGTTAAAAACTGTATCCAATAATGCACATTACTGTTACACTAAATGGTTTGGATTTTCATCACTCTAAATTCCCCTTGGACTTTAAAACCCCCTTTAATTGTCTGCCATCTTCCCTTTTCAGGTAAGCTCTTCCATGAGAGATCTAGAAGTATATTGTCTGCAATGGCTTAATTTTTATGTGTTCCATAACACACTGCTATCTAGCTTCTACCTCTACCACTTCACTGTACTGATTTTGCTAATGATTAGCTAATTAACTTAATAATTACAAGAAAGGTTTTAAGTAAGTTTACAGCTTTGTGTTGGGCCACATTTGTAGCTGCCCGCGGGCCACAGCTCAGTCACCTCGCTGCCCAGGGTGCCGGTGAGTGAGGTGGCGACTAAGGCGGTCAGTGGAGCTTCCTAAGTGCAACGGTCCTGACAGAGCAGGCCCCCAGCTGAGCCAGTGAGGAGGGGCACGGTCTGCGGTAGGTCTAGAAGAAATGCAACAGCCTTAGAATGAAATGAACACCTAAGTGACTGGCGTAATGGAAAGAGATCACAGATTAACCCAAAGTAGTCACACCATGGTACAAAAAGATGTAACGAGCAATTATTGAAAATTAAGTTCTTCATAAAAATTTACTCAAAATGGATCATAGACCTAATATAAAATTCAAAACGACAAAACTTACTAGAAGAAAACAGAAAAAAACGTATGTGATCTTAGATTTGGCCATGACTCTTTAGAGACAACGCCAAAAGAAAATCTATGAAATAACATGGGTAAGTGGCACCTCATTAAAATGTTTAAAATGTATATTCTGGGGAAGACACTGCTAGGAAAATGAAAAGGCGAATCATGGACTGGAAGAAAATATTTGCAAAACATGTGTCTGATAAAGGATAAAGGACTTCAATCCAAAGTATATAAAGAACTTTTCAAACTCAACAATAAGAAAACAAACAAACCAATTTTTAAAATGTGCAAAAGAAGCCCTGGCTGGCATAGCTCAGTGGATTGAGCACGGGCTGCAAACCAAAGTGTCACAGGTTCAATTCCCAGTCAGGGTACATGCCTGGGTTGCAGGCCATGACCCCCAGCAACCGCACATTGATGTTTCTCTTTCTCTCTCTCTTTCTCCCTCCCTTCCCTCTCTAAAAATAAATAAATAAAAGCTTTTTTAAAAAATGTGCAAAAGATAGAAGCAGACATTTTACCAAAGTGACAGCAAACAAGCCTATGAAAAGATGCTCAACATCATTGTAATTAGAGAATTAAAAATTAAAATGAGATACCCAGTACACATTTATTAGAATGGCCAAAATTCAAAACACAGACAACACCAAATGCTGGCAAGGCTGTGGAGCAACAAGAACCCTCACTCGCTGCTGTTTGCAGTGCAACGTGGCACAGCCACTTTGGAAGACAGTTCAGCAGTTTCTGACACAATGAAACACAGTCTTGCCTATGACCCAGGACTCAATGACACTCTTAGGTGTTTTCCCAATTGATTTGAAAACGTGTCTAAACAATCACCTGCACATAAATGTTTACAGGTGCTTTATGCAACCTGCAGGTCCTTCAGTAGGTGAATGGATAAACCAACGGTGGCACAGCCACACAACAGAATATTATTTAAAAATGAGCTTTCAAGCCACACACACACACACACACACACAAAGCATTGTGGGAGATCCACTCTTAGGGGACCACAGACAGCACCGTCCAGCTGTCCTCTGCAGACCGCGGTGAAGAAGAGCACAGGACAGCTTCCTGTCAGCACCCTCTTCTCCTTCTGCTTCCTGGGAGCGCACACCTGCGCCAGGCCGTGGGCTGGGGGGCAGCCAGCTCCCCAAGTCGCTCTGCAGTGACTTGCAGGGGCAGCTGCTGTACTCTCTCCCCTTTCAACTTCTCTTGTAAAGAACTTGACACTAATCATATGCCCCAACTCCAGGGGGACATGTATCAAATTCTCCAAGGGTTCTCTTGAAGCCCCTTCTTGGAGGTTGCATTATGTCCCCCCAAAACCTTAGGCACCTCCCTATAGATGAGACCTTATTTAGAAATAGGGTCTTTGAAGATGTCTTCAAGTTAAGATGAGGTCACCGGTCTAAGACGAAGTCAGATTGCCTCTGGACTCAGCCCCAGAAGAGCAAGCTTGTGACATCTCTGCCTGACCTTTGACACACCCTTTGAAGAGAAAGCTCAAGATGGCATTGGGTTCGGAACCGAGGCCTCCGCCCATCAGCGAATGATTCGGTTCAGGAGCAATGCAGCCCAGTTCAGCCCAATGCGATGAAAGAAGTGTGGGGTCTCGGTTTCCCACTTTGCAGAGAGCCACAAGGCTCCGGACCGCTCTCCTGCTGGGCGTGAGCAGAGAATCCCGGAGCCCTGATGGTGGCGCTGCCAAACCACGTCCCCCGAGAAGATGGGCCTTGGCACGAACCTGATGCTGCGGGTGTCAGCGTGGACAGACAGAGCACACCTGGACCCTGGAAGACCACAGGCCGCTGGACCACCCAACCTTTGGTCCTCCTCATCCCGGGACTTCCATCACCTGGGCCGTTCACTGTCCTCTCGAGTTAAGCCAGTGTGGGTTGGGATCCTTTTTTTTTTTTTGCAACTAAAATATCCTAAAATACCCTAACTGATTTGCCCTCAATTTGCACCAACCTTCAGTCTCATGGCTCAATAACATGTTTTGTCACTAAACGTGTAACTGAGTGTACCTGTGTGTTTACACACCCACCTCGACACCTTGAAAAACGTAACATGCAAATTGAAGCTTCTGGCATGATTTTTAGGTGTGTGTGTGCGTGTACTGTATAAAGCATCGACAAATGAAGCAGTGGAATGCCCGAGAAACACTGTATAACGGCAAGTTCGCGTACACACAAATACAGCCTGCTCAGCACAATCCTAGCTCGGAGGGAAAAACCAGTGTTTGAGGCATGACTCTTTACCAAAATTACAGTAACAGTATCTCTCTGCGGCATTAAAACTGAAAGGGTTTGGGGGAAAGTTTTCGGATGGGATTGTAAAAGCCCTCATAAAAAGAGTGAGCAAAACCCGCAGGGAACAGACGTGACACGGAGGACACCACAATGGCAGACTGGCCTGTGAGTCAGGGTGTCTATCGGCCGCGTCCCGCTGCGGCCGGGCCTGCAGAATGCCGAGCATCTGGTGGAGAACGAAAAATAATCAAATAATAATGGGTGTCCCAGATCGTCATGGATTTGGAATATGAAGGGGAAATTCATGTTCTCATATTAAAGTTGTATTTCATGGCCTGACTTTAATCCACTTTTGCCCTTTCTCCAAGAAAGGATCAAATGTAAAAACTAAATGTTAACATTTGTGTGTTTTGCTAATTAATACCTAACATGCTGTATTTGTAAACCACTAGAATGGCTCTATAAATAGAACCAGAAAACAAACCATGACATTGAAACTGAAGTCCCTGCGTTCAGTGTTGCTACGGCCATCTGAACACTGAGGCTCTCCTACATTCTCAAGATGTAGATTGCACATTAATTTCACAATTAGATTTTGAAACATAATTCCATTTCAAATGTTCACAGATGTTAGAGTCCAAAACTCAAATTTAAGACAAATACATTCTTTGGCAGCAGAAACGTATATACCGTATTTGTGAAGAATTCACAGAACACTTCAGAAAACATTTGGTTATGGTCAGGAAAAAATAATAATGCCATTTTAACTGAAGTTTGCGTTGTCACAATGGCCAAAGACTAAAAACAGATAATAAACATGTTTATCATAATCCAAACAAAAATCAGTAAGTTTTAGATAAACTATCTAATGACTAGTCTATAATATAACAAAATGGTAAACACCATCTCCAAAATTTTAAAATATTTGACTTAAGTGGAAAATAAAAAGCAATAGTCTTGGAATTTGCCCAAGACATGCATTCTCAAATTCTTATACTTATTTACCAGAACTACACAGTAACTTTCATCTCCAGACTTAACGTTAAAAACCCTGAAAAGAACCAGAGGCAAGCGTACAGCCCGATTCTCCTAAAGTATCTCTATAGGAGATTAGGTACCATCAAAATGTAAGGAGCTGTTTAAAGTCAACAGTTACAAGAATAACTCCTCTCTCCTCCTTTCCCTCTCTCCCCCCCCAACACACACACACAGATACACACACATGTGCATACACACAAGAAATAATGCCAAGGCCCTGGCTGAGGCGCTGAGTTGGTTAGAGCATCGTCCCAATGCACCAAAGTTGTGGGTTCAATCCCCAGTCAGGGCACATGCAAGAATCAACCAATGAATGTATAAATACATGGAACAACAAATGATGTCTCCCCCCCCGTCTCTCTCTCTCCACTCCCCCCACCTTCCTCTCTTCTTCTCAAATCAATAAATTAAAAAAAAAAATACCAAACTGATTATTTTGGTCTGAATGAATAGGCAAGAAGTAACTACGTCTCCTAATGTTTTTAAGCCACAGTCCTCTGATATATATTTGAGTACTCTCAAGTTTTTCTACATAAATTAGTAAGTTATTTGCTTTTATTTCCGTACTAATAGAAAAATGTTAAAGGAAACGCTTCTAGGCACGTTGGAAGCCCCGCGTCCTGCCCGAGGAGATCATGACTGCAGCCGCCGTGGTGCGCTCGCCGAGCGCGCAGCCATCAGGCGAGACCACGGGCGGTTTGGGAGCTAAGCAGACACCCGCTTCATAGACGAGGCATTCCGATCTCGGCAAAGGTAAAAGGCGGACTGCATCGCAGGTGGCAGGAGGGATGCGTGCTTTGCAACGTCCAGAGTGAAGGAGAATGTCAGGAGAGGCGGACCGCCCGCGGGCCGGCATGGAAGCCTGCGGGGGAGAACACGGCGCAGGGGGGCGGGGCGTCTCCCGGGTGCTGTTCATTCCAGTTGCGTCTCATCATTGTGTTTGCATTAAATAATACATCTATTTGATGTTACAGTTGTATAAGAGCTGTAAAAATAGAGTGTTTATGTAGGTTTCAATGTTTACATATCCATATTAAATATAATAAAGTAGCCCTGGCTGGCGTAGCTCAGTGGATTGAATGCAGGCTGTGAACCAAAGCATCGCAGGTTTGATTCCCAGCAAGGGCACATGCCTGGGTTGCAGACCACCGCCCCCAGCAACCACACATTGATGTTTCTCTCTCTCTCTCTCTCTTTCTCCCTCCCTTCCCTCTCTAAAAATAAAAAATAAATAAAATCTTAAAAAAAAGAACTAGGTTTCTGAAACTTTAAAATATATATATATATATATATACACACACATATATATAATAAGGTCATTTAAGTTAAAAAAAAACACTCAACTGAGTGTCCTAAATTCTTTTCTTTACACACACACACACACACACACACACACAAATGGGCTTCCGTACCTAATCTGACCGTTTCTCTGAAACCTTCCCGTCCGGCTTCCAACACACTGGCAGAGTGGGAGCCTGTCAGCCCATCACCAAATCACAGCAAGCGCCGGGCCCCTTGGCCCACACCTTGCGGGCATGAATTTCAGTCTTGCGACATATTCTGAAACAGATAGATTTTTATCCGATAACACAATTGCCTCTGGCTCTCTGAACAAAGGTTTCAGGATGTGCAGGGTTCACACGATGGCGATACAGAAAATAAAAACTACCACATAGAGTTCAGTTATTCAGCCAGTCTGTGTCAAGTACAGGGCAGCATGGCGGGGCCTGGGGGTGCGATGCTCGTGTTTTGGGCTGCACCATGGTCCCTGCCCCCACGGAGCCAACCCGCCAGGGAAGGACCTCACTGGAAACCGAGCAATCATGCAGCCAGGGAGTCGAGACCAACCGCGGCGTGTGCTCTGACAGCGGCTGGAGACGGTCTTCCCGGCGGCCAACACAGACAACGCAACCTTGGAAGTCACGCCAGTCAGACATTCCATAATCTCGTCTGAACACCAGCCGGTGTTCACCAGCCGGTGAGCACCAGCCGGTGCTCAGGGGCATCGCCGGACTGACACTGCAGTGTGAGGGGGAGTTTCCTGTTGATCTCCCAGGAGTTGGAGAAAGAAGAAGAGGAAGAGGAAGGAGGAGGAGGAGGAGGTGAAGGAGAAGGAGAATAAGAAGTAGAGCAAGGAGGAGAAAAAGAACAAGAAGAACAAGAAGAAGAAGTGGTTGTGTTGAAGAAGGGGAGGAGGTAGGAGGGGGAGGGGTGCGGGAGAAGGAAGGAGAAAATGGAAGGGGAAAAAACAGAAACGAGGGAGGGAAGGGAACTGGGAGGTTCAAGTTGAAGACCGTGTCCCTCACTCGCACCCTCCAATGGCTCCCCCCTCATTCAGAGCAAAAGCCAACATCCTTCCCAAGGCCACAGGCCTAAGGGAACTCCTCCCCCATCCCCCCACCAACCCCCACCCCCCACTCCCCCAGCCCCCTGCCCTCCAGGCACCTCCATCTCCCAGCAATTTCTGGAGCACACCAGGGGTTCACTCCCACACGGAGGCTGGGGGGGGGGGTGCTCTTCCCCTAGCTGTCTGCACCCCTCAGCCCCACTTCCTTCCAGCGTGTGCCCAAACAACACCTCCTCAGGGAGGCCCACTGTGATCACATTCCTGAAGTGGCCCCCTGCCTTGCCATCTTGCTCCCACTCTGTCTCCCCAGCACTCTCACCTTACAGTGTTTTAAATCACTCACCCACTTGTGTGCGTACTGCGTGCCCCCGCTCTCCACCAACTAGAAGGCCAGCTCCTTGTGGGAAGGACTGTCGACTGTTTTATCCGTTGTTCTAGCACCGGCCACTAGAGTCTGTCCGTGAATACGTGCGGAATGAATGGACAGACGAATGGATGATCACGGTGGCGAGCCCTACCACAACACCACTTGGGACCTCTGTTACCAGGTCATCCCCACGCAGGCCAAGGATAGGACACCAGTGTGCACTTCATAATTATGTCAAACGTTTAAAGTCTACACTGAGTACATACCACCGGCCAGGCTCTGTGCCAACTGCCCCACTTGTTATTGGTTTAATCATCACAGGGCTGTTCTTCCCCTGTGTTACAGGCGGGGAAACCGAGGCTGGAGAAACCAGGCGATCTGGCAGCAGTCACGCCGGCGCATAAGGGAGAGCCAGGACTAGAGCAGGATCCGGGTCAGGAATGTCTGTCTTGGAAGCCCGGGCTTCCACCCCCATCGTAGTCTGTTCACCTGCTCCGTAAACGGAGGTCTAGGCAGGACCGAAGCAGTGCCGGGCACACGGGTGACGGTCCAGGGGGCTGCCCAGTCCAAGCGTGCTGGTTGGAGGGCCTGGCACATGCTGAGGGACCGCACCCCCTTGATCACGACCAGAATCAGCACAGGGAGGAGGGGGCGCACCTCCCCCGAGGAAGGCCGCCCTGGCCGAGTAGTCAGCAGTCACGCTTCGGGCGAACTCCTGTAAATATTATTTCTTGGTTTTTATAAACATTGGTCAGCAGAGAGTGTGGGGTTTCACTTGGACAAGCATCTGAAGTGCGAAATACATTATGCAAATTTCAGGCTAGTCCACCCCCCTCCATCCTGTCGTGGGCTGGGTTGGGGTGAACCCAGCACAGTGCGCTCCAACAGAAGGCCGCTCGCCCCAAAGGCAGGGTGGGGGGACAGCAGGAGACGGGGCCAGCGTCTCCCGGGAGGACAGGTCCAGGCGCGCTTCAACCCAGAGGCAAATGGGCCCTCGAAGTGCCCGTTGTGGGCCATCGACGGTGCCCACTGTAATTCCCACCAGTGTTTTTAAATCGCTCTACTTACCAAGCCCTGTCTGTAGCCACGTAAAAAATCTTAGTAAAGAGTCAGAAATGTCTTGAAACACTTGACGTTTCAAGAAGCTTTAAGTGACTGAACTGTGATGTGATTGGCAGCAAGCTTTCCAAGGACGGCCTGCGTGTTCAGGGACCATCTCACGTCGTGCTCTCTGGCGCTGCTCGGGTGTCCGTGGGACGGCTCCTGGTCACCGGTAACAAATGGGGCCTCAGCCTGTGGGGCAACGCTTTCCACTCCATTTTCCACACGCGCCGCCTAACTGAGAAAAACACTAAACTGCACGAGGAAAACATCTAAAGGGAAGACCTGTGAAGTGTTTTCCCTGTTCAACTGACCATGTGCTTGAGGTCAAGCCCTGTGATTAGGGGTCTGACCTAATTCCCATCCCGGAGACGCAAACGGTTACAGCGGGACCTGAGAGCGCTGGGGCAGGGAGAGTGGCAGAGAGAGCGAAGAGGACAGACGCAGGGGCCCCATCGCACTAAACCTGAGAGACGGGGGGCCTTTTTCCAGGAAGAGAGAGATGGAAGGAGCCAAGGACATATCTGAAGAAATAAGACTTATCACCTCCCCAAATCTGATTCCCTGCTCGGGGGAAGACACTCCCTGGCGAGAAGGGGAGAAAATAAAATCAAACACAATGTCATGGTCGATACCCACGCGCGCTTCCCTTCGCCGCAGGTGCAGGCCTCTCTAAAACCTCTGAAAACGGAGGGTGGCAGTCCCGTAACCTAAATAGGTCAGAACAAAGACCATGAAAAATGAGCTCTTGCCCAAAGGGAATTATTTTTTAGCTGCGTAAGAAAGAGGACTAAAAAGGGCGCATTGAGATCGGCATACCGCGGAAAACGCACCTCTGGCAGATGGAGGAGTTTCCTGTTTGGAGGCTTTGCAAGCCCGGGCGTGCAGGCCAGCTCGCCCGTCCAAAGACAGTGGAGGCGCACAACAAGGAAAGGAGTGTTTTCCCCGTGTGCACAGGGCCCGTGACGCGGGGCCTTCCGACCCCACCAGGGCCGCCTCTCGCGCGGGAGACGTGATAACTGAGCACGGGGCTGACTCCGGAAAGGGTCCTGCTGCGTCAAGGGCGTTCTGGGGACGAGCACTTCACCGCATCTGGGAATCGCAGGATAGCGGCATGCGCGCTCGCTGATTTCCTGATTCCGACGGCTGTCCGGGAGCGGCGCGGGAGAGCGTCCCAGTCCGCAGGAAATGCCAAGTCCTCGCTTGGCAAAGACGCGCATCCTTTGGGCCACGGATCCTCAAAAGAGTCTGAAAAAAACTAAGGCTCTGGGACTTTCACTGCTACCTGAACATACATGTGAGATTGTTTCTAAATAAAAAGAATGAAAAGAGTAAAAAGGAAAAGCGAAAGAACATCCCTTCCCAAATGAACAAAAGAGATTCAGGACTGTGTGCCTTGGGGGCCTCCTTGAATGCCGTTCCAACACCCTGAGCCGGTCGGCTTTTCCCTAAACCCTGTTTTTCAGCAGAGTCTGGAGGGGCAAAAGCGTGGAAATACTGCCACCTGGTGGTTCTTAAAGCAAAAAAAAACCTGCGTACGCAGGTTTACAATTGTTAGTACACAACATTCTTCTTCTATTACTGTTTGCTAATTATTGTATTATTTTCCATATAAATGACTGTAAACCTGCTTTTTCTCCACCCTGTATATTTAGGGTAATGGGGAGGGAGAGGCAATCCTGAGGTTTTCTCTGGATGGGGGAGAATAGAGCTTTTTGGGAGGGGATTGACTTTGAAGGCTGTTGGAGAAAAAGGGAAACAGGTTCTTGAGCCATGAGGCTGCACACGAGTTAAATCTGAGACCCGGAGCCCTGGCTGGGTAGCTCAGTTGGCTGGAGCATCGTGCTCACGCACCAGGGTTGCAGGTTCAATCCCAGGTCAGGGCATATAGAGGTGTCAACCAATGAATGCATGCATAGGCGGAACAACAAATCGGCCTCTCTCTCTCTCTCTCTCTCTCTCTCTCTCTCTCATCAATAAGTACAAAAAAAAATTTAAAGTACACACAGTAGCGAGGAAGAAGGCTACTAAAATAAAATAAAGGTCGTTGTGTTTAAGTTGTGATTTGGGTCAGGTGTACAAGGATATAAAGATTAAAAAAAGAAAGAAACAAACCCTGAGCTGACTCTGGTTTCACATGAGTCCAGGGCAAGCTCTGGAATGGGGCGTTTAGGAGGAAGGGATTAAGTTTAGGGGGCACGATAAAGGCACAGTGATTTTCCATCCCCCACCCCACCCCTGGAGGCCTTGGAGAGGATTAGTTCTCTAGGACAGAGAAGAAATCAGAGACACTAGCGAGATGTCAGCTGGCTCACAAGGTAGCGCCGTGGGAACTGCACAGGTGCGGCTCTGCACAGGTGGCAGGGAGGCTGCATTTCAGCCCAACACGCACCCTGGGCCCCGACACCCTGTTGGGACACAGCCCTCCAGTCAGATGCAGGGGCCCTGGCTACTGGCGAGAGTCTTCCTACGGTGCGGTAGACACTGAACCTAACATTATTTGTGGGTTTTTTCAACTCCACTTCCAGACAATTAAACCTATTCTTAGTGTATGATCCAGCAATCTCTATCCTTGGTATTTACCCAAATGAGTTAAAATCTGTGCCCATGAAAATGCTTATAGTAGCTTTATTCGCAATTGCCAAAACTCGGAAACACCAAGACGTCCTCCGGTACGAGAACAAATAAACTGGGCGCTTCCAGACAATGGGACACTACTCGGCGCTAAAGAGATGAGCTGTCAGGCCATGAAAAGATGCAAAGGAACCTCAAATGCATGTTCTAAATGAAAGAAGCCAGTCTGACGCCCTGTGTGATTCCCACTACGTGACCTTCCGGAAGAACATGAAACTATGGGGACAATGAAAGGATCGGTGGTTTCCAGGGGGGCGGGGGGAGGGGATGAATAAGTGGGGTGCAGCGGATTTTTCAGGCAGTAAAATCATTTCTATCTGACACTTTTGTGGTGGGTGCAGGTCATTGTATGCTTGTCACCCACCCCGAGCAGCCCCCCAACACAGCCCCACACGGCCTCTCAGCACAGCCCCCCACACAGCCCCACACAGCCCCGCACAGGGGCAACGTGACGCACAGGGTCCTACCCCAGACCGTGCCTCCCTGGGCCGGCCCCAGTGCGTCACTCCACGTCCTCGGTCCTGAATGCACAGGAGGATCACCTGGGAAACTTAAATCCCAGTAAGCCACGCCCGTGCCTGGGCCACCTGAGTGGGAGTCTCCCGCGGGGGAGTCTGGGCGTCCCCACTGTGGAGTTTCCCCGAGGTGACTCCACCGCGCACCGGGACTGGGAACCACTGGTTTAACTAAAGGAAAGACTGTTAAGAGTTTTAAGTACGAGAAGAGGAACAACTGTCTTAAAATTCTAGTCTTAAAAATTTGGAGGAGGAACTCTTAGACCATGTGGTGTCACCTGAAGGACGAGTTCACGAAGAACTTGTTGGGCGAGACGACAAAGGGCCACCACGGCGGTCTGCACCCACAGTACGTGGTGCTGGGTCACCCAGAGCTGGGCACCCGAGGGTGCCGGCAGGGGGCTCGGGCAGAGGGGAGGGAGCACTGAGTGCGACACTTCCCAGGGGCTCGTCTCAGCAGGGACCCCACAGTGGACCCCAGCTGGTGCATCAAGGATTGGGGGGGCAGCTGAGAGAGGCCTGGAGAAGCAGTGTCCCCATGTGCAGGAGGTTGGGGGGCCAGCGAGAGACAAGGGACCAGAGGGCACACTGTGCGCAGGCCAGGACTCGCTCCCCAGCATCCCATTTTGTCTGAAAATTCTTTTAATTTGCATCCACAGGCCCATAAGGGGTCCTTCTCCTCAAGTGTTTGTGGCTAAGTGTGAAGCAACCAGAAATGAGGCCTCCCACCAGCGCCCCCACCCCTCCGCAGGGCAGGGATGCGCACTGGCCTGTCCCGGGTGCGCTCGCACAGCGGGAGCCTCCTCTGACTGGCTGGGTCGCCGCACCGTGTGCCTAGTCTCCCCGTCATTGGAAAAACTCGACAATGTAAAGCTTCTACGGTGACTGCACATTCTCTAAAAGAAGATCGGAATGGGTAGAATGACTCAACAGCCTATCTCTGAGAAGGCACATCCCAGCAGGAGGTGCGCTGCTGACACACCTGGGGACCACGCCGCCGCTGGCTCCCGGGAAGGGGGCGCCGGGCCGGCAGGGGCTCTGCCAGCGCTGCTCAGCGCAGGGCGCAAGGAGGGGGCCAGCGCCCCGCCCCAGGGATGGTGCCATGGTGGCCTCATCCCAGTCTTCGACCTTATCAGCTGGGCCCGAGGCTGTCCCTTCTGAGCACTTGTACAAACACACGTGTGTGCACTCGAGGGCATTTCTCGAACAAGCCCTCACGTCTCCCCCACAGAAATACCGACACACGCGACTGTTTCCCTCTCATAATGAAGCGACTCTCAGTTAGCAACCACATTATATATATATACATTTTTTTTAATGACAAAACAGTGTTAACTCTGTGCAACACGTGACTACAAACAATTGAAGACCACTGCGTGACACTACGAGAAGGAATACTAGACGTAGGGTTACTTACAAAATAAGCAATTTTCGATAGAAAAACTAAACATTTCCCTTGGGAAAAAAATTGAATACTTTATTGTTAAACTGGGTGAAAGGACTAGATTTTCTATTAACGCGGCAGAACAGGATCGGAAAGGCTTCCCGAGACACCCCAAGAGCATGGGGACCCGACACTTTCGATGGCTTGGTGGTGGCATTTGTGACCTCCTGGCACTTTCTCTCTCTGAAGAAAACGTTCAATCAAGAGACTAAAATCATACAAAGCAGTTAGTATTTTTCAAACTGGTGCCCAGCAACAAAAATTTTAACACGAGACATCATTCATGGCGCTAAAGTACTGTGTATCAGACACTTGAAGAAGCTACATTCAGAAGCGCCGCGGCAGAGCGGCCCGGGTGTGCCGGCCCAGGTGCCGAGTGCTGCCACCGAAGCCGCCGGCGGGGCTGGCTCCGCGCACCCACCCGGCGGCGCCGTGCCGGGGCCTCACTGTCTGCAGGCCACGTATCTCTCGGTGACGTTCTGCCAGTTGATGACGTTCCAAATAGCTTTCAGGTAGTCAGGCCTGACGTTTTTGTACTGCAGGTAGTACGCGTGCTCCCACACATCGATCCCCAGCAGCGGAACAAGACCTGCCGGAGAGAAGAAGAAAAGTCAAAACTGTCCATCTCCGCTCGAGCACTGCATCTCCTCGACTTCCCCTGTACCCCCGGCGTCCACAATCACCCCGCACGGCACCCTCCCCCACGGCTCGGTCTCTTGTATAAGCAGCGAGTGTGCGTAAGAACGCTCCCATCAAAAGGGTTTGAACTTTAACTCCGGAAGAAAATGTGACTGCTACTAAAAATAATTGAAACAGACCTGGGAAAATCGATCCACTACAGTATTTTAACAGTTGCTCCTAAAACACCAACAGATTTACCCAGGAGCCCGTTCTTGGTCGTCCCCACTGGGGGTCCCAGCGAGAGAGTGGTGCCTGCGGGGGTGCGCCAGGACCCTGCCAAGGTCCTGAGCCCTCCGGAGGGGGGGGGGGGGTTTGCAAGAAACCTGCCCTGCTCCCCGAGGCTAGCGTCAGTCTTGGAGAATAAAACGTTCGGGAGACACTGATGGAAGGAACAGGCTAACAAGGAAAACCGAGGCGGCCTGAACCAGGAGATCCGCAGGGGGTGTGGCCAGGGTTCCCCTGGAAACCTCTGCCCGCCCAGGCAGGCGCCCGCACGGGTGCACCCGACTCCCGGCAGCGCTCAGCACTCACGAAGTCTGAGCTGCTGTTACAAATTCTGGGGCACCGCCCTCTCCCAAAAGAGCTGTTTAGGTTCTAGAAAGATCTGAGCAGGTCCAGGCAGAGTCAGGTAACCAAGTCCCCTGGCGTGTGTAGAGGGAGAAAAGGCGGCTGAGTACCGCTGCAGTTTGATGTGAAGGTGTCCCTTGAGCTTCTTTACATCGAAGGCCACGGCCCCAGCTAACCGCTGGATGACTCATGATTCTTTTTCCTAAAGAGCTGCTAACTCGCCCTGGCTGGCGTAGCTCAGTGGATAGAGCGCGGGCTGCAAACCAGAGTGTCGCAGGTTCAATTCCCAGTCAGGGCACGTGCCTGGGTTGCAGGCCACGGCCCCCAGCAACCGCACACTGATGTTTCTCTCTCTCTTTCTCCCTCCCTTCCCTCTCTAAAAATAAATAAATGAAACCTTAAAAAAAAAGAGATACATTGATTTGTTAAAAAATAATTTAAAAAAATAAAAATAATCCTAAAAAAAAAAAAAAGCTGCTAACTCAACCCGGCTCAACACAAAAAAGGAACGCGTGAGCGCAGCCTGGCACTATCAGACCACAGACTCCGAAACGCCCGGAAAGGCTCCTCCAGGTACTCTGCCACGAGCGCTGGGCAGAGTACCACCCGCGGTCTGAGACGGAGGCCGCCTCCTCACCCTTGCCGTCTACCCAGCCCTAGTTTGTTTATTTCACCTCATGCCATTAGGAAGCGGGTACGAACTCCCTGTCAAATGAAGCGGTTTACGTTTAAGATATTTTTTGTCAATGTTTCTAAAATTGCATGTGTTTATTTTTGCTAAGATTTAAGATTTTCGAACAGCGAGACCTTTGAAGGCGCCTCGGCTCACGCAGACCCTGGGGCGCACCTGTGAGGATTCGCTCTAACGAGTGCGCGCTCATCACGGGCTTGAGCCCTGCGGGGGGATTCGTGTTGGAAGCGAAATTCTTTCTCGTGAGCCACCCCACCCCCCCAGGGCACGTGCGACACGTTTGCAGCCTCACCTGTGGTTCCTTGCAGGGGGTCCTGGTTAGAGCAAGCAGCAATCTGCAAGCGCCCTCGCTCCTTGTTGAAACCAAGCCAGCCCCAGCCTGAGCCCTGGACGCCAGCAGACACAGCGGTCAGCTTCTCCTTAAACTTGGCGAAGGAACCAAAGTCACGGATGATGGCTTCCAGCAACTCCCCTATTCAAAAGAAAAAAAAAAAAAACAGAGAAGTCCCACAAATGAACAGACGGCAACAGGGACAGTATCTTATTACCTACGTGAAAGTGTCCCTGTCAGACAACGCCACGCAGAAGACACACCCAGACCCGGAGAGCCCCCACAGCCGGGGTCACCCGGGCCCAAGACCGTCACCTGGCCCTGAGACCGTGGCCCCGGGCCCTCAGTGTCAACCCACACGCCCGTCCCTGAGGCACAGCGGGCCACTTCCTCCCTCACTGCGCCCCAGCCGCCGGGAAGGAAAGAAGAGTTTCTATTCACGTTCCCGCTCGTCAGAAGTTTTGCTTGGACTTTTCTACCCCGTCTACTCTGTCACGATCCGGGAATAAAGCGTTATAGCTGGAATCTGGTAACTTCTGCAAGGCAGCCGGGATCTTTCCTAGCTCGATGGCGTCAGTTAAAGAGTGACTTCCTCCATCACTGAACTAAGGCTCCCCTTCAAGGGCTACAGCCCTTTTACTCCGCAGTAACACAGACTATAATTCTGCACTGAGCACATGAACTACATCGGCTCGGCCAGACGTCATCACTTCTCTGCTCAAAGTAACCGCCTGTCACAAGCACAAGTGATGGAGCACGGTGACACGGGACACGGGAACGGCAGAGCGCCAACACCCGCTGGCCGAAGAGGGGCGCGCCCGGTACTGCGGGAACTCTCAAAACCGACAGGAGGAAATCACGGTCTGAAGACCTAACCCACGGAAAATCAACTGCCCCGCCTCCCACACTTACTCCCCCCCCACTGGCCTTTACGTCCCAATGCAACTGCTGATTTCAAGTGCCACAGGTGCCTTCCAGGGCACACTCAGAAACACACACTGGCAGAAACCCGAGGAACGTTCCAGAAGCCCAGAAACAAGGCGAGGGCTGCAGGCCAGACCCTCAGCTCTGCACCCCCGAGTCACCTGCAGCGAGCAGAAGTCTCACCTGGGAAACCTGACTCTCCGGGACAACTGACTTCTTATGGCTCAGGAAGAGCAGTAAAATAACAGCAAAAGGCACTACTCTAAGCACCTGGCGTGCAGCAACTTATTTAATTCTCAGAACAGCCCTGCTGTCATCCCCGCATCCCACAGGTGAAGACAGGAGGGCGAGGAACGAATGGCTGTGTATCTCGCCCCGGGTCCCTGGAGCCGGGACCGGAAAGGTCGTCTTTCCTGACCCCGGGTCCTCGGTCGCTCCCTAAGGGACAGTGCCGCACATTCCCACCCCAGGTCGGCACGTGACACTGCGTGTCACAGTGACTGATGACATGAGCCCCTGCACGCACGCTCCACTCTGACCGATGTCCCTTTGAAAGTCACCGCTCGTGACTGCGCCCCTTGCTACGAAGACTGCACCACAGCGACACCTCCGAGAGAATCGGGGTCACGTGAGAACCCCAAAGTCACCCCTATGCTGCACGGTGTCGCTCCGCCCGCACCCACGGACACCGACCTGTGGGCTCCCCGCCGCCGTGGGGGCTCAGGTTTGTCCAGAAGATGCTGTGATTGATGTGGCCTCCGCCGTTGAACTTCAGTGCGGACTGGAGGGAGATCTGGGTGGTGACGTCACCTGAAATATTAAAAGGCACGTACATTTTTTAAAATTCTCACTTTTTCAGCCATTCTATACACTATTGTATTCTTTGTAAAATGTCAGGTAATTGGGTCAGCTTGCCTATAGCACCCTACAGGTCCTCAAATTCTACAATTTCAGAGCTCTACACAGAAAGGCCTTTGCAAAATGCTCTGTCCCAGCGGACTGCCAGGTGGTAAGCGACACATTAAACACCTAGAGGGAGGCCCAGGGGCGGGGGCGAGGCCGGCAGAACACTCAGTCCTGAGCTCCGAAGAGCCAGAGCTCCCTCAGCACAAACACAGGAAGCAGTGCGATGCCACACTGTACGGCCCCACACAGACTGCGGGACGGTCTCCCCTCTCGCTGTCTAGGTGAACAGCTATTCACTGGGAAACGTCTCAATGTTACATCAACGAGAAACGCCACACAGGCAAACTACACTCCTGATTCTCAACCCCAAACGTGCTCCTCCTGCGGGCTTCCCCGCCTCGGGAAGGCCCAGCTGTCTTCTCGGGACATTTCTGATAACTGGGTCATCTCTGACCCCTTTCCCCGCACACCCTTCATCTAACAACCCACTGCATGCCCACCAGCAAGGCCAGCTCTCCCGTTCACACACACACAGGACCCGACCCCTTCTTCCGATGCCTGGTGCAGACCAGCAGCATCCATTCCCCCGCCTCTAGCCCCCAGCGCTCCTGCCACCCCGGGGCATCAATCTCCTGCTTCCAAGTCTGCCCCTGACAGTCCATTTTCAACAGACTGGCCAGGGGACTCCTCTACACCCCACAACGATCGCTGCTCTTCTCAGCGTGAACCCCAGGTCCCTACAATGGGCTACAGACACACACACACACACCACGGGGCCCTCTGCAGCCCCAGGCTGGCCCAGCTGCAGGCTCAGCGCGCTGCCAGCTGAGGGTCCCCGAGGCTTCCTGTGCGGGACCCCTCGTTCCCCCGAGGCAGCCTCAGGCTTCACTCCCTCGTCGCTCCTTCAAGTTTCTACTGCACTGCCAACTTCACCGTTTACGCAGTTCCCCTACTTTTCCTCTCTACACCCCCTGCCATACTACATACTTACTTGTTCACCTGTCTCCCCACCAAAATAAAAGCTCCAGTGAGGACAAAGACTTTCATGCACTACTGTGACCCAGGGCCCAATATATTGCCTTGTATGTAGCAAGGCACTCAATGTTTGTTGATTGACTAGATAATTAAATATATTGAATGTCGTTTCCAAGGTCAAAAAACTATCTGACATCTGTAGTACTCAAAACAAAATGTCACCTTTGAAGACATTAGACCTTGCTAACAAGGAGGCAAAAATATTTTGATGCCTTCCAGAAGCTACAGATGAAGTGAACTATCAGATAAAAATGGGGAAATTCCCTTGTTAAATGAAATGACTTGTTTATTATTCACAAGATGGCAAGAGACAAGGTGAAGGGCACAGAGAACCACCGAGGACGCTGCTCAGAGCTTCTGTAACAGAACAAGCTCGCTGCTGCTGGCCTCCAGGCGCAAATGCGTAAGAAACACCCCTGTTTTCTTAAGCAAGGCCGAGCCTCCAGCTGGCCAGCAATTCAGATAGGAGGGGACCGCGTGATATCTGAACGCACAGCTGATCTTTGAAAGTTTTTTCTAAGATGCCAACTGTCTGCTGTTATGTCTATAAAACAACTTTCTCACAAATCGGTGTCTCCCTTGATTAATTCTTCTTGGAAAGACACCCTGAAAATAAATTTAAGTTTACTAAATTGTGTTTTCATAAGTCAACAGTAACTACATTTTTCTAATGAAAAAGAAACACACTTAATCAGAATTAGTCTAACAATTTCAACCTGTGAAAGTTGAGTTAATCATTTTTTAAATTGTAATAGCCATTTGGAGGACTTAGTATCTGCTTGGAAGGAGGGAGGGCGGCTTTGCTGTCGCCCGGGCCGGGTGGCTCAGTTGGTTGGAGCGTCATCCCGTTCACCATAACTTCTCTGAAGTTCAACCTTTCCTTTGGTTTCACTTCTACCTTTTTTCCCTTCTGTGAAACACAATAAAAGCTAAATGAGTTTATTACTTACACGTGATGAGACTGATGATGTAATTTTACTTCTATTCTTTTGACCCCAATTTTCAAACATGAAAACTCAGCTCTTGCACAATTTTTAAACTGTAGCACTTTAGATTCAAGACAACTCGGCAGGTACTTAATAATTAGTGGGCAGTACAGAATTATAATGTAAAGCTCTTCTTCCCCCAGTGGCTTTCATTAAACAAGTAGTTCGCTGAATCACTGCTTCCATTGCACAAGCAAAGGAGAGAAAGTAAGCTATTTTGAAATTACTGAAGAGAGAGGTTCGTAGGTGTCAGATGTCCTCAAGTAGAACATACTTTCACAACTGGGATATTCCCCAGCCTCTCTACGACCACAGCCTTCCCGCTTCTGCTGTGTCCTGAGTCACCAAAACTTTTCCGGTCTGCAGAGCCTCCCGTCTGTCTGTCGGCACCTGAGGTTTCTGAGCATCAGAACTCAAGATTCCAAAGTGTGGCAACTTCCTCTTGTTTTTGTTTTGCTATTTACCTCACCCACAATCCGGGTGAAATACTGCGTCTTTCCACTAGGTGCCCCCAGTAAGCAAGATTTCGCTGTCAAAAATTTACTACGCCAATTTCATAGGACTTGACATTCAATAAAAATACGTATATTCCAGAAAAAAATATGTTTTTTAAACTGTGTAGCTCACGAAGCCATACCTGTAGTCTGGAGACACGACTGCCAATTATTTCCTCTGCAAACCCCTGCTTAAACTAACAGGCTGAAAAGTGTAATCGTTTTTGTATACAAAGATCAAGGCGTAGTATTCCCACACACACCCCCAGACGCAAAACACAAAAAGTCCACATGTTACTGGTTTTGTCAGCTGGGCTCTTTAAAAAAAAATAGTAACTCCACATGTTTTCATTGAATTCTAAATATTAGTAAACAAAGACAAGCCTGTATCAGGTTCCCACGAATGGATACTTTCCTTGTGGATGTCAAGAACACGTGGAGTGATCTACCAAACGGAGGAGCAGCGTCTCCTCGGGGAAACACGCCCGGCCGCCAGCTTCCCCGAGCGGGGAGCCCGCACCTACCCTTCTGCAGCGCATCCAGGTACTTCTCCTCGGTGACGTTCAGGTTGTTCACGTAGGCCGCGTGGTGCTTGCTGTGGTGAAGCTCCATGATCTGCGCGTTGATGTGAGGCTCCAGGGCGCCATAGTCGTACGGCAGGTCGGGCAGTTTGTGCTTCTGCCTGCAGCCCAGGGACCCCAGGGCCGGCGCCAGCTTCCGGCTCGTGCTGGGAAGACAAACACAGACCGATCCGCTCACGCGGGCCGTCCGCTCCACGCGCGCCCGTCTGCGCAGCCCCGGCTGCGGGACGAGCGGCGCACCTGGGCCTTTGCCCGGCTTGCCCGCTGTCTCGCCCGCCACCTTCTTTAAACTAACGCCGCTGTCCTGCGCCTCGGCAGCACCTGCACGCGCTCAACGCACCCCTGCCTTTCTGCAGGGCCGCCCGCCGCGTCCCCGCCACACCACGGCCCAGAAGGTGCCCTAGACCGCGCCGGGACCCAGCCCGGCAGCTGCCGAGAGCGCCAAAGCAGAGAGACGACCGGGGAGGCGACACCGCGCCGTCCCCGCCGAGGCCCCCGCCCTTCGCCCTTGGGGCAGGAGCCGCGTTCCCGCCGCGCGTCGCAGCCAGGCTCCTAACCTGTACGCTGCGCGGGACAACATGGTGACGCCGACAGCAGGCCTCTCCGAGTCCGAGCCGCCGCGCCGCGCTGACCGCTCGGAGTGAACCGGCGACCGTCGCTGCGCGGCAAGGGCACTGCCGCTCGCCGCAGGCTCCGCCCCCTTCTGGCCGCTCCCACCGAAGGGGGTGTGCTGTGCCGGGGGCTGCCCCGCCCCCGTCCAGCCCGCGCCCCGAGCTCAGGGGCGCGAGAAGGGGGGTCGCAGAGACCTTCTCCAGTGGGCTGTGGGAGCCGCGGTGCCCACCTGCTAAGTTTCCCTACGTGTCACCAAAGGAACGCCGCTATGCCCCCCCCGGTGTCTGATGGTACGGTCCTTAGCTCCGCCTGCGTCGGCACCGCCCTTCGGGTCCTGGAAGAAGACACGGGATGGCAGGGTCTGCAAGTTCGTCCCCCACCCTCCTTCCCTGGTGTCCGAGCTGGGGCAGCCCCGGGATCAGGTGATTTTCCCGGAGGAGACCTCCCTTGTTTCCCTGAACTGCCTAGATGCGCTCCAGCGGGTCGGTAAGGAGGGTGGGTCCAGGTTGCTGGGAAGCTGTAGGGCCATTGCCCGCCCCCCTCCCCCCCAGTGCCGCGAAAGGCCTTTCATTCCGAGAAAAGTGACCTTGGGACCTCCTGCAGGCCCGAGCCCGGCGGAGGGCGGTTACTAAACACCTGAGGCCAGGGACTGCGCCGCAGGGCTCGCGGACATTGATCTCTGTTTCACCAGGAGGATCGGTATCTTCGACTCCAGCCTACGGCCAAAGAGTTCATGGAGGTTAAGCAGGCTGTACTTGTCACACAGTTAGTAAGTAAAAGAGTCAAGATTACAACTCCAAGTTCATACTGTCATGAGTACTAAGACCTACCAGTCAAGTCTTGAGTATTTGTTAGGCGTGACTTCCATGAGCTAACCGCTGGGAAAATATAAAGAAATACAGCAGAAGATTCTTTTTTACAGTGTCTCACAGTCTACTAAGTTGTATCAAATGCTTTATCAACAATTAAAAAAAATTCCTAAGTTGTGTGGGCCCTCCCGATATAGAAGTTAGGACGCCTTTAACACTGTTATCGGCTTGAGTTGGGCCCTTATTGAATGGAATAATATAAAAGGAAATAGATAGTTGGTGCTTAATAAAGAATTTCCCCTCCCGGCAAGATAGCAGAAGGGGCGGGTGGGCAGTGCGAGAGGTTGCTGGAGCGGCTCTGCTTTCTCACCAGGATCTCCCACCTTGAATGTTACCAAATTGCCACCACTTTCACACGAAGTTATCACCAGATGAGCCACAATTAACATAGATACAATGGTCATGTAGCTGATGGGGCATCCAGTTGTGAAAGCTATTTCTGGAGGTCACGCTGTCCGGGTCAAAAATGAACTAGAAAGACATATTACAATCAAGCTTGGATATGCTAATGCGAAGATTTATAAACGATGACTCAGGTTGTCCTCGGCCGAATGTTGCAGACCCTGCGGCAGTAGCACACCTGATGGGTTTCCTACAGACAGCCCAGGGACCGAAGGGAACTGCAAGTCAGCCAGGCACGTTTCCCTTGTCCATTGCCCTGGCCGGGGTATTTTGATGGCTGCTGTGCTGAACCCGGCAGCAGATAAATATGGCTCTTCGGTTGATACCTAGCTGGTCATGAGTCTTGTCCTCAGCCTCAGACTTCTGAACGCCTGGTTGCTATAGAAATTGTGAAAATAACATATATTTGATCCTAGAAAATAAAATTGATTCGGTAAAAGAGAGCCCGGCCAAAGAACAGTGCAGACACACCCTCGCCCTCGTACACAAGGTGCAGTAGCAGAAGGAGCTCCCGCTTTCCGATTTCTGCTCAGCTGCACCACGATATTGAAATACTCATTGTTATTAGATCCTTTGATATCAACGAACCTTAAGCTGACTTTAGGGGGGCCGTGGCTGGTCGGTGGCAGTATTCTAAACAGAGTGTTAAAGGTGGGCCCGGGGTAGAGGTCAGACCTGGTATTCAACCTCTTGTACTTAAAATAGGGTCTACCATAATTGCATACATTGGCGTAATGTGGGATTGAATCCACCAGAAATCGATCATTCCCAAATAATGGCTAACATGTCTATCAATGAAGATTTAACATGAAACTTCACTACAACTAGCTTTTGCTACAGCATATGTGCCACTGAACCTGCTGGAAATAAAACTTTTTCTTCTCATCTTCATCATTCATCTTTGGGTAGCTGTGGGCTTGAAGGATTCTTATGTTACTAAAAACCGGAAGACACAAATTCCTAAACACCAGCTTCCCTTTGCCTCATATTTTATGTTGCTTTAGCTCCACAATTTTGAGTGAAAAGAAATGAATTGGCTCAAATAAAATTATCCTTTCGAGCATGAAAAAAAAAACAAGAATTTCACTTGTTTTCTTCTGCCTCTTGCACAACCCTCTAAGGGTGGTGACTGGGTCTGGACGAGGGAATGGCAAGGGGAACTACCCAGACCGATTTCCCAGCAAGAGGGCCCGGGCTTGCCGGCAGTGGAGAGAATGCAACCCAGGGTGTGTTTGGGTGAAGGAGGAAATTTGGGTGGAAAGCAGATTATGGATGTTCTTAAAACAAACATATGGTTGGTAACAGGAAATTGAGAAGTGTTTTCGCTGAGCACATCAAAAGTAGTTTTTCAGGCAAAATAGTGCAGCATTGATATCACAAGGGCCCGGCTAGTTAGGAAGCTGCTGTATGAATCCCAGCGTTTGGTACCAAGAGCCAGTTTCAGGGGACCAGCTATGAAAACTGGAAGAAAAGGGATTTCTGAAGGATGGTACAATGGAATTCAGTGACAGACCAGTCCCTAATAAAAGGGCTTGATCTCGCTGTGGCTGGCGGGGCTCAGTGGAATGAGCACTGGCCTGCAAACCAAAGGTCACCAGTTTGATTCCCAGCCAGGGCACATGCCTGGTTTGGAGGCCAGGTCCCCAGTAGAAGGTGCACAAGAGACAACCACACACTGATGTTTCTCTCCCTCTCCTTCTCCCTCCCTTTCCCCCTCTCTCTCTAAAAATAAATAAAATTTTTTATTTTTTATTTTTTTATAATTTTTAATTTTTTTAATTTAATTTATTTATTTTTAGAGAGGGAAGGGAGGGAGAAAGAGAGAGAGAAACATCAATGTGCGGTTGCTGGGGGTCATGGCCTGCAACCCAGGTATGTGCCCTGACTGGGAATCGAACCTGCAATGCTTTGGTTCGCAGCCCATGCTCAATCCACTGAGCTATGCCAGCCAGGTAAAAAAATAAATAAAATATTTTTAAAAATAAAATAAAAAGGCTTGATCTAGTGAGAATAACAAACATCACTATCAGGAGACTGTCCTGTCAGAGAGCAGTGATGTGCTTCTTGTTTGTACAGATGATGAGACTTAAATTGGGCCCCAGGACGGGCCTTTTTTCATTTGTTTTTTTTTTTTATTTTAGTTGGTTATATTGATTATATTAGTTTCAGGTGTACAATATAGTGATCTGGCATTTTTATACCTAACAGTGTGATCCCCCCACTAATTCCAGCAATCACCTGTCACTGTAAACCTTCGGGGAGCTTTGCCAGCAGAGCCCCGCATCTGCCACGCATGAGAATAAGTCTACCCAGACATGATCTCTCGAAGGAGAAGGGCCGGGAGCCTTTTCCTCAGTGGGCTTTTATTGGGTTCAGTCTGTGCAGGAATACAGATAAAGCTCATCAGTCATTGTCAGGCAGTAAGGATCAAACAATAGATAGCATACAAAGAACTATGAGGGCTTATTCTGAGTCAGGGTCAGTTGGCTAAAGGGCTATAAAACTTTGGGAAACAAACTCATTTCATGCTTGGACCCTTTCAGAAAATTGAGGGCATTCTTAGCACAGCAGGTTTCACAGGATTTTATGCATTCTTTCTTAGGGCTGATCACCCTAGGGAACCTGCCCGTTCCTGCCCAGGGCTGCACCGCCCTCTGTCATTGTTTCAGGCTTAAGTCAGGCAGAGGAAGTCAGGCAGCCAAGAGATTAGGAGACTTCTTGCAGACAGAATGAGGACTCAGGCTTTGTCAAAGCCAAAGGGCGAGGGTCCATCACCCCCTTTCTCCACAGTCCCCCAAGTCCTTCCCTGGGGGGGGGGGGGGCCCTTCATGACCATGCCTGTCTTAGGTCGTCCCTCCCTTGAGGAATCTTACCTGTCATTGGCTAACCGATCACGCACTGGAGGCCAAGCAGGGTGAAGTAACGGGGGGGTGGAGGCAGCACCCCTGCCAGGGAGAGAAGCTTTGTCTCCTTAGTGGCTTAGGGTCCCAAGGTCACTCACTCAGCCTTAGCCACGGGGGGTTACGGCTTCTGAAACCAGGCAGGGCAGGTCCCAACTTAAACTATCAAAATATTATTGACTATATTCCCCTCCCCTTTTGCATTTCCTTCGCAGGGGAGGAGGAATGCACAGACTGGATGTTCTGATTTACTCGGGTATCGGATGAGATGTGGTGAGACCAGAAAGGGGTAAAGGAGTTGCGGATACAGCAGGTAAGTACAGTACGATGGGAATGAACTATGAAGGGGGTGAAGTACAGTGGGCACAGGGTAAGATCAAAGGTTTAGATGTCCCTTGCTGTGTATTGTTCAAACGAGAATGAGAGAGAGCAAGCTGGTAAAAATATAAGAAAAAAAACTGGAGATAATCATCACCAGGTACAGAATACTGAGTACCTCTAGAAGGAGGGTGGGAGATGAGGTGGAATAGAAATACAATTTGCTTTTTCTATTATAGTTGACGTTCAATATTAGATTAGCTGCAGGTGTACGGCATAGTGGTTAGACATTTACATAGTTTAAGAAGTGACCCCCTGGATGGGTCTAGCACCCCACCTGGCACCCTACGTGGTTATGACAAAGGACGCGCCCTTTTGAACAAGCAACGAAGACCGGGGCGGAGTGAAGTGGCCGTGCGGGCCAAGCAGGAGTGTCTCCAACATGATGTCTGTCACTGGCTCCACCCTCCCAGAAGGACGCCGCCAACCCTCGGAGCATCTGAGATTGAGACCAAGGGTTTTGGGGTATAAGAGGTAGTGAGAAGAAAGTTTTGTGGGTTTTTAATTTTTATTTATTGGTTTTAGAGAGAGGGAGGGAGGGAGGGAGGGGGAAACATCAATTTGTTCCACTTAACTATATGTACTCTTTGGTTGGTTGTTATATGTGCCCTGAGTGGGAATCGAACCCACAACCTTGGTGTATCAGGACCATGCTCTAGCTCAGTGGTCCCCAATTTTGTTGGCACCAGAGACGGGTTTCATGGAAGACAATGTTTCCATGGACCAGGGTGGGGGTGGTGATTTGGGGATGATTCAAATGCATTCATTCAAGCTCACCTCCTGCTGTGCATCCTGGCTCCTGACAGGCCAGCCCAGTACCGGCCCCCGGCCCTGAGGTTGAGGACCCCTGCTCTAACTGGCTAAGCTCCCCAGCCGGGGTGAGAAGGAAGTTTCTTACATTCTTCGTCCACCATCATGCCCCACACACAGGCCTCTTTCCTTTTCGTGCGGCAGCTGCAAGCAGCACTCATTTAGTTCAATTAGCCTGAGGAGCCAGATAGAGTACAGCTGGCTGGGGTCCGTCCCAGCCTCCTTCAGCCAGCTCAGCAAGCTCTCTGCTGCAGCAGGGCACCGTGACCGTGGACTCCCGTTGAATGAACCGCTGAAGACCACTGGCTGGAGGAGGCAGATGTGGGTCGAGGTGAAGTCACTGTGAGCCTGTTACCGACCGCATTCACATCAAGTGACCGAGCCCCAGCCAGTGTCCCACACGCGGAGGAATGGCTTCCCTCCTGCAGAGAGACCTGGAGTCCGCAGTCCAGGGCTGGGATGACAGCATCATCGCAGACTCGGGCTCCCTGTCCTCTGCTTGCCTCATGATCCGTGATAGCTTCCACAGCGCCAGCCATCTCACCTCCTTCCCATGAACAGCGACTCTTGCATGTGACTCGAGTCATAACTCTTGGACCTGAAGCTGGATGCTGCTCCTGGGTTCTCACCTTGGGTCACCTGCCCCTTTCCTCACACTGGCTTTTTGGCCTCAGGGAAGACCCAGCTTCCGGGAGCTGCCCTTGGCATTGGCCCACCTAACTGACTCCACCTGCCCTTGTCTATGGAGAGAATCAGACCTTCGAGCCGTGAACCTGGAAACCTGAATGGAATGGGGGAAGGGCGAAGAGAGAGCCACCCCATATTTAGGGTCCAGCAGGTTCCTCCATAGATCCCTCCATTCAGCCTGCAGCGTCCACCCTGAAGCACCACCATCATCGCTGCGCCAGGTGCGTTAGGTGGGGTTCTCCAGGGACGCAGAACCTATGGGATGTGTAGAGAAAGACAGAAAGAGATGTATCATGAGGAATGGGCTCACGTGATGATGGAGGCCAGCGAGTCCCAAGTCTGCAGTGTGAACAGGGGCGGTTCCAGGGCGGAGGCGACCTGAGGAGGAGGCTCCCCTCACTCCGGGGGAGGTCCGTGTCGTTCCCTGCAGGCCTTCCCGGGCTGGACGAGGCCCACCCACCTTGCGGAGGGCAATTTGCTCTACCCGAGAGTCACTGATGTAAATGTGAACCTCACCCCAAAACACCTCCCAGTGGACACATAAAATTAACAAGCACACTAGGTTAAAAGAACAACAAGGCCAGGAGGGCATTCTACGTAAGGGGTGGGGAGCTCTGTCGGTCATTACACCACACAATTCCAGCTAGAGCACCCCGGGTGCGTCATGGCGTGAGGCTGCGTGCATGGGCACAACTAGGAGCTGCCCAAGGTGAACGGACCCAGGCCACCAAGGCAACGACCAAGCACAAGCATCGCAGGCTGGCTGCCTGTCCTGCCCGGCACGTGCCGGGGGCTGCACCCCACACCGTGGGGTCCACTCTGAAGAACCAGAGCGGGTATGCAGGAGGCGTGGCCTCAGGTACCACAGCAGCTCATGCCAGCACTCGGGCCACTGGGAGAGGTATGCCCAAGGGTCCCATGCAGGCATGTCCCGGAACACCACCGCCACCGCCCTGCTCTGGTGCTGGCTCACGGCTGCATTAACCCTTCGAGATGGGAAATCGGATAAAAGCATGTGAAGCAAGCCTGTGTTTTCACCCTGCGACAGTTAATGTACATGACCTATCAGTGATGTACAAACTGGAAACTCTCTCAATTTCAACATTGACCCTGGACATTCCAGTCCCCCTTGAGCAGACACGCCTTAGTGTTGCCCCAGGCCAGCTCAGGGAGTAGACCCGTTGTTCGGAGCTGCCTCCTGTCCCCACAAGTTCCTTTGTGAAGTTTGAACCCCCAACACCGCAGACTGAGGCTGTGTCTGGAAGGAGAGCCTGCGGGGAATTACGTGAAAAGGAGAACCCCAGGGTGGCCCCAAACCAGTGCAGCTGACACCCTAAAGAGATGAGGAGGGAAGGACACAGCATACACTCGGGCCGCAGGGTGGCCGGGTGAGAGGGTGCGGCAGGAAGACGCCCGTCTGCAAGCCCAGGAGAGAGACCTGAGCCCTGCCGACACTTTGGTCTCAGGCTTCCAGCCTCCAGACCGGTGAGAAAGTGGATTTCTGTCGCTGAAGCCGCCCAGGCTGCAGTGTGTTGTCACGGCAGCCCAAGCAAACTAGCACAGCGGTTCAGCACTTTCTGTAATGCAACCTGCTGTCACAATGTCAGCTACTGTGGAGTTCATCGTCACGGTCACAGGGCCTCCTTCCCACCCGGGCCCTCCCCACCACACTCCCCTAGCACCCCCAGCTCCTTCAAAGGCCTTGCTGGCGGCGCCTGCATTCAGGAGGGACAGCCCTTCTCAGCTGGCTCCTGCTTCGCTGTCATCCAGCCCAGGCACTGGGGACGTCGGCGCCAGCCGCAGTCAGGTGCTGAGAGAAAAGAGGTGTGTGTTCCATCCCGGTCTAGTTCGACTTCATTTTCACAGGCTCTGTACAGGCAACATGCCTGGTTTGGCTTCACCCCCCTCCCCCACCCTGCTCCGGCTCTCGGTCACGTGGGGCCCATGCGCCTGCCCGGGTGTGGCGCCCCTGCCCCTCTGCTGGGGGAAGGACCTTCAAGCAGCTGTGCAGCCACCAGGGTGGCCTGTTTCGTGCTTCCCCCACCTGCTCCCTAAGACCAGCTCGTGGCTCCCCCTTCAGAGCCGTCCTGAGGAAAAGTGGATGCCCGTGTCCTAGTTCACCCCAAATGTGCAGGGGGAAGAGGTCCTGGACCCCCGTTTCTCCAAGGGCACGAGAGGGGAGTAACATGGGAAAGGGGAGAGCCCAGCACTCTGCTGAAGCAAAGCCTCAGACAGCTCCGGCTTCTTCCCCGCCCAGCCGTCAGGAGTGGGGTCACGGGGGAGCTGCCCAGCCTGTCCAGAGCACAAGCCTCCCCACCTACGCGCCAGGCTTTGGGGAATCCCTGGGCTGACTCCCTCGGCTGACTCCCTGGGCTGGAGCTGGTGGTGGCAAAGGCCTGCGGTCAGCACCCTAACCTTCATGCTCCACTGCTCCCCCAGTGACAGCGTGCCGACCCCATCACACCCATCAGGCCTCTGGCTGCTGCACCAGTTGTGAGCTGGGTATGGGACCAGCCATCATCCCCACCCTTGGGAGCTGTGCCACAGTCCCAAGGATCCTGTCACTCAGGAAGTGGTGTATGGAAGAGCTGACAGGACGGCCTGAAGCTACCCAAAGACCTGGGGTCAAAGGCCTGGGGTCAAAGGCCACAACCTGGAGAGCAGGACTTTTCAGCATCGGCACCGTTGGCGTTTTGGGCCAGCCGAGTCTCTGTTGCAGGGGCTGTCCTGTGTCGAGTGGGGCATTTATGCATGTCCCCGGCCCCTACCCGCCAGATGCCGGCGACATTCACCCACCTCCAGTTGCGACAACCAAAAATGTAGTCAGCATGGCCAGATGTCCCCTGGGGGCCAAAATCAGCCCCCCGCCCCCAACATTGAGAACCGCTGTCATAGAGAGAAAACTATGACCGAAATGAGGAGCAGGAGTAGGGACCGAGAAGGGAACAGAGGAAGACGAGAGGCACCTGGCTGCACCCTGAGGCGCCGGGCAGGTGATGTGCAGAGCAGGTGAGGCGCAGGGTTTGATGGTGCTCCAGCTCCTCCATGTTCAAGTCCACCTGGCCTGTACACAGTCCTGGCCCGAAGCTTGGTCTGATGGGCTAGCGCTTAGTCAGAAGGCGAAGGACCTCTGAGGAAGAATTAAGAAGTCCTCCGTATCTGTTACAAAGAAAAACCAGTTAGCAAAACCCGATACATTACAGCCGAGTGAGGCCGAATGATGACAGCGAGCTGGGCGAAAAGGAGAACCGTGGGTGCGCGGTCACACACGCGTCTCTGATCAAAGGTGAACGCAGCTGGGAACAGCTGCACGTGCCGTGTGACCGGTGTCACGTGGACGGCTGCGAGCCGGACGTCGGGGGATCTGGCAAAGGGGGAAATGGGAGAGGGAGCCAGCTCCCCCCCCTGCTGGCGGTCAACAGGGCAGCAACCACACACCTCAATGGTAACAGTAACAGCTCTTTCTTACCGAACACCTACACGCAAGAATCTTGACCCGCTGGTTTTGTTTCATCCTCACGGTTTGCCAAGTGTTACAGGTACAAAGAACTTGAGAAAAGAGGAGGTCTTTTCCCAAGGGCACTGAGCTAGAAACACGTAACACAGGATTTAAACCTGGATCGGCTTGACCCCAGGGCCCAGGCTCTTCCACGCCACCGCGCTGTTCCAGGCAGAATCAAGGCAGGGGTGGGCAAAAGCCGGTTTATAGTTGCGAGTATTCAAAACACGGGATTTATTCTTGGATTATGATTTATTGTATCATTTTTCCATTCAAACAACTGCAAACCCTCTTGTGCCCAGGCCTGCATAATAGCTTTGTGATACAGAGTTCACGTCAACGACTCTCCGGGTGGACAGACGTCCTCCGGTTCCTCCGCAGAGCGGCCAGAGCGGCCCGAGCGGCCGCCGTGGCGCTGCGGTGACCAGGGCCGGGGTGCTCACTGCTGCCGCCAGCAGTCGAGCCGCGCGCTTACCAAGCGTCGGGTGCATTTGTTCCCAAAACACTTAGGCCTCGTTTTACTTACTTCCCGGTTATTGAAATTATGTCATTTCATTCAATGCTACAACTGATTTTAAAAAATGAGTCTGAAAAAGAAAAAGTGATTTTAATGAAAAGCACATGGAACCCCCTGGAAAGACTCCATAAAGGGGAGCCACTGAAAACAACCCATGTTCAGTTAGAGGCAGGCAGAAGAAACGCGGCGGGGTGGGGAAGCGGTTAAAAAGCTAAAGGAGCATCACCCATGACTAGCTTAGCTCAGTGGATTGAGCGTGGGCTGCGAACCAAAGCATCGCAGGTTCGATTCCCAGCCAGGGTACATGCCTGGGTTGCAGGCCACAGCCCCCAGCAACCGCACATTGACGTTTCTCTCTCTCTATCTCCCTCCCTCCCCTCTCTAAAAATAAATAAATAAAATCTTTTAAAAAAGCTAAAGGAGCAGATTGCTCTGCAGGGGTCTTTCGGCTCCCACTCCGCCTCGGAGACCTGAACATGAGAATCACAGACAAGGCATCAGCAGGTGGAGACGGCAGTTTCCCGTCTCCTCATCTGACAAGTACTGAAGGAACCTGCATTCGTACGTGTTGAGTTCAGATGCATTTTTAAGGTACGTATGTGACATTCTATTCGGCCGCCGACTTTGACCAC
This sequence comes from Phyllostomus discolor, assembly GCF_004126475.2. Lineage (NCBI taxonomy): Eukaryota > Metazoa > Chordata > Mammalia > Chiroptera > Phyllostomidae > Phyllostomus > Phyllostomus discolor. Next base: position 204,722,578 of record NC_040906.2, read on the forward strand.
ATGAAATAAAAAGACGTCGTGTCTTCGTGCTGACTGAAGGACAGATACCTCCACAGCGCACTCTGGAAGCTGCGTTGCAACGCCTGGTCTTTGCGGGTCCCCGAGCTCCTGGCTGTGTGAGTTCTGGGGTCCCCCGGGGCCTGAGCTCAGTCCCCCTGCGCTGTCTCTCCACCTGGGCGATGCCGCGCACCTGCACACTGTGGCGATTCCATTCTTCCCCCCCTACCCCCACCTTGACTGAGGTATGACTGACAAATAAAATGGTAAGATAGTGACAATAAATGGTCTTTGACGTAATGTCTATTTTTGTTAAAATTCGACTTTCCATTGGCCTACTTTTCTTTTAGCTTTAGCGTAACCTTTTGAAGTTCAAAGGAGAGGTTTGGTTTTCTTAAGCATGGTAGAATCTCTCAGTTTTTGGACTGAATTCTGGAAGAGACATTCTCAGCGATGGGGTGGGCTGCAAAACCCCATCGTGGACAGGAAGAGTCCACTTGGAACAAGTGCCAGGCAAGTAAAAAGACAACAGCAGTCAAGCACGATGCCCTCGCGACGTGCCTGTCACAGGCCACCACCGGAAGAGTTACCCCACACCTCCTCCCTCCCCGGGGAAGGCAGAAACCTCTGCTGACGGAGGAGGGGCCAGACGGGCAGGGAAACAGGAGCCGCCAACCAGCTCCCACCTGTTCCCCCCCCCCCCCCCCCCCCCCCCCCCCCGTGGGCTGCTGGCTGGCTTCAGACCTGCAACAGAGAGGGAGAAGACTCCACTTTTAAGTCCGAGTTTTATCACACAGGACTGGGCATCGAAGACACAGCTGTGTTCTGACTGAAGTGATTACATGACCTTTTGTTACCTAAGAATCAGGTGACCCGCAGCGGGTCCAGGGACAAAGAAAAACAAACCCATCAGGCCGGGGCAAGACACCGTGAGTGACGAGAAGGAAGTCACCTATGATCCCATCCCATGAGATGCTGTTACTCAATGGGGTGGTTACCCAATGTACTGACAACTTGTACTAGCGAGTAATAAAGTGTCTACTAGGAAAGTTCTCTCTTATTTTTGGCAGTGGAGTGTAACTCTGGGTTTCTAGCAGGACTGTGAGTTCTTTCCCCCGTGAGTCATCTCAGTGGGGATTTCAGAGCTTACAACACCATTTTCCTAGGATCATCCAAAGGTGCCCTTTAAATTTAGAAACAGTATGCAAATGTATAACTTAGATCCTTCTAGACGTTTATGGCTTCCTTTTTTTTTTCCTAAACATTTCTGGAAATTCTTTCAAAAGAGCATGAAGAGTAACAAACATCAGCTGCTTGGACAGTTCAGCTCCTGTCTCTTCCTTTTGCGTGTAAACCCCGTCACAAAACCCCATCACAGCCCAGCAGGCACGTTCCCTGCCTTCCTCCCCATCAGCTGGAAGGTGGGAAGAGGACGAGAAAGCTTGTTTGGGGCCCAGCCTGGAAACGCCATCCATCCCCTCTCACATGCCAGTATCTGGAACTCAGCCCCATGGCCACACGTGACTGCAAGGGAAGAGGGACACTGTAGCTCACCTCTGTGACCAGGAAGAAGAGGAAATGGGTCTGGTGAGTATTTAACAAGTCCAGTCCACACACACAAATATATATTTTTTTCTATAACTGGTCATTGTTAAGCTATAAATTAATATTCACAGGATACCATGAAGCGTGATGACATAGTTATATTCATCATGTAGGGGAGGAAAAATTTTCCTCCATGCTTCCAAGTTCTTTTTTTTTTAAAGATTTTATTTATTTATTTTTAGAGAGGGAAGGGAGGGAGAAAGAGAGAGAGAGAGAGAAACATCAATGTGCAGTTGCTGGGGGTCATGGCCTGCAACCCAGGCATGTACCCTGACTGGGAATCGAACCTGTGACACTTTGGTTCGCAGCCCGCGCTCAATCCACTGAGCTACGCCAGGAAGGGTCCAAGTTCTTTTGACTGATCTAATAATTAAATTGACATAGATTAACTGGAGGGAAAAAAACAAATTTAATTGTCTATGTACGGGAGCCCCAAGTTACAAGACTCAAGGGCAAAGCAGGAACCTGAGGCTCAGCATGGGACCAGGGCCGGGTCTCCCAAGGAGAGGAGGGTGGTGACTCGCAGGTGGGGGAAGAGATGTTTGATAATTAGACGCTTGCCCTGCCACACAGATAGGTTTTACAGATAAAAAGTTATCTCTGATAATAGGACTGTCCTGGGCCTAGCCCCCCAGTGCACTCTTTTAGTCAGGGGGAGGCAGACACTTTTCTTGGGTCTGCTGGGTCTTCACCAACTTCCGCTCAAAACAACCTACAAGCCAAAGTGGCACATTGCGGGGTGGCTTCTTCTGCTCTCCTTCAGTCATTTTGTAAAGAATTTAGAAATGCTACAAATGCACACTTCAGCTGGATGCCTAATGGCCAAATTATATCATCAATATTTCATCAAAGACAAATAACACCACCACAGAATGAACTTTAGAAAATCAAGAATAAAGCTGAAGCCTTATTCAAAATAAGTAAAATTACTCTCTTATTAAAATACTTAGTAGTAGTAGTTTAAATGTAAATTCATTTTAAACGTATTATGATCATTTCCCAACATGTCAGCTGCTAGATTACTACTGAGGTCGTGGCTGAAGCTCATGACAACAGAACTCCAGCTTTTCCAAAGGCCAAGGCTAAAGCCACACACGCAGTGAATTTCAGAAAACACCAAGGTCAAAGCCACACCAGGGTTTATCCCTTACAAACTTAGTAAATACTTATTATCTCTTCAATGCCTTCAGGGGAGACTCCCACGCAGAACCAACACATTCACCTCCTGGCATTTGCCCTCCACATCTTGCTCATTCCTTGCTTTCAGTGTCTGAGACCCTGGAACACTCCCCCACCCCTTCCCAGTCCCTTCTTCGAGGGGCCGGGTCCCCTACTCGGAAAGTAGCTGGCCAGCACACGGCCCCACCTCCATCCGGAACCACTCCCACCTCCAGGGCCCCGGCTCAGAGAACGGGCCTCTGGAAATTTCGGCTTGCCTGAACACGCCTAAGCTTTCCATGCTGTCAGCACATGGCCTTGGACAGCCCGGTGTTCCTTTCTAAGAAAGACTTGCCCTGGCTGGTAGCTCTGTTGGCCTGTTGTCCCAATGAGCCAAGGTTGTGGGTCCCATCCCAAGTCAGGGCACAGAAATGACCAACCGATGAATGCATGACTAAGTGGAAAAATAAATGGATCTCTCTCTCTCTCTCTCTCTCTCTCGCTCTCTCTCTCGCTCTCTCTCGCTCTCCCTTCCTCTTTCTCTCTTTCTAAACTTAAAATTAAAAAAAAAAAGACTCTGTGACCGCCACCCCTTTTAGCTCGCCTCCCACCCAGACCCGCCCTCGACCATTTGGCTATCTTTCGTCCGCACAGAGACACAACACAGACGTGCCGGGTCAGGGTCATCTGGCTGTCGGAAGCATTTCGCTCCTTGGAACGAGACAGCCTTCCCGTGTCTAAGCTCTCTCCTACGGAGAGGAGGACTGGGTATTCATTCAGCTCAAGGGCTGATGATGGGCATGATGTAAGGATGTCCCGAAAAGGAGACACTTAGGGCTATCCGTCTGATGAGCTGAAAGCTACCTTAAGTCACATTATCTGCAGCAGTCATACCATTATTCTGTGAAAGGTTTCTAGTGGTGCTCCAGTCCCTAAGGGGAGCCTGTGGTGTGTGTTTAGGAGAGTGGACTCTGAAATCAGCTGTTTTCATCCAAGGTGAGGCTTTACCCCTTACCTGCTGTCACGGAGCCCTCTGTGGGGACTAATGAAACAAAGCACGTAGAAGACCTGCCAAAGTGTTGGCCATCACCTCCCACCTCTCTGTCTGCACCTTTCCTTGTATTTTTTTTCCTCTTCAGAAGCCCAGCATATCTGGGATTTCCCTGAGTCTCCCACTGGGTGACACATCTCATACAATACAGACTTGAAACTCTTCAGGAAGGACGAGCCTGGATTTGATCTGGGACAAACTAGCACACTCCATTTGGGCTTCTAACGAAGTCCCTTCCCCTGACTGTGCACCCCTGCCTTCCTCCCCAGTCTGGACCTGGAGTGTGGCCTTCTAAGGGCCCACACAAACTTGGCTTTGACCCAGGGCTTGGAAGCACACACAGCATTTAGATTTTTTGCTTTTATTCCCCCGCTAGGTGGCGCTCTTTCCCAGCGTTCTACAAAGCACTGCCTTCCCATTTGTTGAAAAGGTGTAACGAACCACTCAGATTCGGGGAGCCCAGGTTGTGAGATAACCTTGCCCTGGTGTCACCCCAATCCACCGCATCCCAGATCACCGGTGCTTTGCCCAGGAGGCTGTGCTGGTGAGGATGGGCGTGTTGGCTGCAGAGCATGGTTGCTGTCTACGGTTTTCCGTCTTGTGGGGCTGACCCTTCCCCAGGCCTTAGTCAGAGGAAGCCCGTTTGCTGGGGAGCATGCTATGTCCACACCTGGTGGTGTTTCCAGATCGCCAGCTTCGGGGCTTCGGGAAGCAAAAAGAAAGCCGAAGTTAACTCGCCCCTGTGTCACCCTCAGTTACCTAGTCAGGGTGCCTTGCGCTTGTTTTACAGAAAATGTCCAGGCTTTTCAGTGGTGCTTCATAAGGGGAACAAGGAAGCGTGTGCCCACTCCATCTCCCCGGAAGTGGACACCTCCCAGAACTGTATTAGGGACCAGCTTGCTTGCCGTGTGGAAGGAGGTTTCGTGGGTGGCAGGGGACCAACTATAAGGCTGGCGCAGTGGTCCATGAGAGGAGATGAAGACATGGACACAGATGAGCAGGGCAGAGGACAATCTTTAGGAGGGTAATAAAGGCAGGAAAGAGCCATGGACGTAGGTCTTACGTTGTTCTTCACCGATGTCCACAGCAGGCGGTCAGTGTGATCCTACAGACTTACAACTGCCTCAAGCCCGGGCTCTGCTCTGGCGGAAGTACTGCTTCGTGGTGTGCCCAGGGGAAAACAGGCACAAGGCTTTTGAAGATTTTATTTATTTATTTATTTTTAGAGAGGGAAGGGAGGGAGATAGAGAGAGAGAGAGAAACATCAATGTGCAGTTGCTGGGGGCCGTGGCCTGCAACCCAGGCATGTGCCCTGACTGGGAATCGAACCTGCGACACTTTGGTTCTCAGCCCACGCTCAATCCACTCAGCTACACCAGCCAAGGCTGGCACAAGACTTTTAGATGCACTGTTTTCTGACACAAGTGGGTCTTTTAGTTCACTGGTAATAAAGAGTTGCCCTTTTTAAAAATTAAAAGGGGTTTCATGAGTGTTCGACCCTGCCCCCCAAAAACATACCTGGTGTATCCACAGGTTGAGCACAGTTAGCATGCAGCAGAGGCTAACAGAAGAGGATTCTGGAAAGTGTGGGGAATAAGACTGTCCAGCCCCGGGGAGCTAGGTCCAAGTCATAAAGTCCCGTCTTCCGGGAGCGGATCGAGGTATTTCAGTGTCTGCCCTCGCCCCTTGCTGAGCGGGAGGGCTGCGATCACAAGCGCGATAACGCACCCAGGAAGAGAGGCTGCGTTTGATCGTGGGCCCAGCGAAGGAAACCAAGTCCTCTCTGAGCTTTTAGATTTCACTGAACTCTCTGGAGGTGAATTGCTTTATTATATATACATTTTTTTTCAGAGAAAAACCCAGCTTTGTTGGTGCTTTCCCATTTTCTTTAACTTGTTTACGATGTAAACTCCCTTTTTCTCCAACTGTGTACGTCAGCACATGTTAAGCCATAGGCAGCAGCGACCCTGAGGGGCGGTAATTTAAAAAATGAAGACATTCCTGTTCTACTTCATCAGAAGCCCAGCCACTGGCCGACCCTGGGTTAGCGCGGAAGCCTCACCGTGGCATCCGGGATTTGGGGACCCCCACCCTCCACGCGCGCTTGCAGCAGGCTGGCTGCTCCTCTCCTACTTGGCACTCCCCGTCCTAGGAGTTGCTGCAGGTGCCAGCTTACAGCCTCTCCCCGCCGCAGACAGACAAGAAGGGAGGTGGGGGGCGAACAAAGCACTTTCTCCTCCTGCACGTCTCTCCTGCCAGAGAAGATAACCTTTCTCAGAAACCGCAGGAAGCTTCCTCTGGCCTGGGGCCAGGACTGGTCAGCTGGCCAGTTCTGCCTGGAAGAAGACTGAACGCCACTGTTTGGTAAGGAAGGCCACGGCACCCACACTTGACCGGGGGTTCTCACCAGAGGCCTCCTGCCCATCCAGAGGCGCTGGAAATGTAGAGGGAGCCCTTTCACTGTCACACAGAGAGAGAGGTGCTACTGAAGTGCAGTGGGTAGGTCTAGGGGTGCTCACGGTCCTCAAACGCACGGAGCACTTTTGCACGCAACAAAAGCTTCACCCTACACAAAATTCTGATACCACTCCTTTTAGCAAACGTTGGCTTAGACCGGCCGTAACTCATCCCCGGGGCTGAAGATACTATGACTCAGAACACGAGCAGGGGACCATCAGCAAGAAAAGGAACCCCGCTCCAGCGGTGTGTGCCGTGCCCCTGGTGGGAGTCAGGAGTTTGCAGTGAGCAGTCACGATGGCACAGTGACTCCTCTGCAGAAAGCACTGTTATTTGCACTGAATGGGTGGCAAAGAAAAAACGACAGAAATCAGGACTGTCTCCAAGGGCTGACTTAATTTTTCCTAATGAAGGGGATTTCCCAGGAACTGGACAAGTCTGTGTCCAAGAAGTGGCTGTGACTTCCCCACGCCTCTACTCTCTCCGCTCCCTGCCCCCACCAGGACTCAGGATAATTAAACCTAACTGTAGAGCTGCACTTGGGGGATAAAAATCTCCTTTGAAGACCCTGTACTTGGTACATGGAGCAGGTGTTCAGAAAATGTTTCTTGGGTATATGACAAACACGTTGATTCAAAACAATACAAGGACACAAAGCCAGAAAATTGGTCAGCATCATGTTCAAGGAGATAGGTACAATAAATAGGATTTAAAAAATTTTTTAAACAATAAAATAATTAAAATTTAAAAAAAAATTTTAAAGATTTTATTTATTTACTTTTAGACAGAGGGGAAGGGAGGGAGAAAGGAAGGGAGAGAAACATCAGTGTGTGGTTGCCTCTCATGTGACCCCTCCTGAGGACCTGGCCTGCAACGCAGGCATGTGCCCTGGCTGGGAATCAAATTGGCAACCCTTTGGTTCGCAGGTTGGTGCTCAATCCACTGAGCCACACCAGCCAGGGCTGATTCTATCATTTAAAAATGCATTGTTAGAGTGTCAGTGGAGCTCTTTGTGGTGTGCGAAGATGAAGACCAGACATCGTTAGCTTTAATTATCAGTTAAAGTTTTAGATGTTAACAATCTGAAAGATTAGATATGTGGGGTTGGCATGCTGCACTGCTGTTCACAGAAAACTTTTGCAAGATGGCCTAGAACACACTAGCTTAGGAAGAGAAAATGAGTCTAGAACACAGGTGGCAAACAAGGTCGGCCCTCCACCTTGTTTTATCCTGCCCAGCACCTTGTTTCTACCCGGTGGCAGCGCCAAGCTCCTTGCCCCTAGTTAAGGAGTAGTTTCATGTACACAGTCCTACAGTTACATTCGGCCCTTTGAAGGCCACTGTGAGGCTGATGTGGCCCCCGGTGAACATGAGTTTGACACCCACCCCTTGCTAGACTCTACAAAGCTTGGTTTAGCTCTCGTACCTATACAACCACATCTCTATGTTTGACCCATAAAAAGCGAAATAAAGAATGCCTCTGAAGCTAATTGCTAATGAACGGCGGGTAGCCTGGTGAGGCCAAGTGCAAAGAGCACTACAGACGGAACAAAAGGGCTGCGCAAGCGCACTGGCTCCTGGGAGAGCATGCTGTGCACATGCCCAGGGTCCTGGTCTCACCAGCGCTAAGACTCAGGGGAGCTTCCGTGGATCACTGTCAGCTTCCTCCACGGCCAATTCTGCCCCATCCAGGGCCCCTGGACTTTCTGGGTGCCAATGACACAGGCCAGACTGACTGCAGGTGTCTTTTTCTTCTTCTTTTTAAAAAACCTGGCCTCCCTACTAACATTTTATTAGGTGGTCCCTAGACCAAAGTAGGAGTAAAGGTTAGAGGCTCAGTGCAGACGGATGGAAAGGAAGTGGCCAACTGACTGAGTAGTCTGTGCTGTTTAAAACAGCAACGCGCACGAAACATCACCAGACTTCGGTATCTCATTTGAACTTGCAGCTTCAAGTGGCATGAATAATGAGGACCATGCTAGGCCCAACTCGGGTGCTCAGTAAACATTTATTGTTGATAGTTTCATAAAGTTTTCTTGGAAGGGTAATAATTCATTTTGCTAGTACTTTTAGATCTGCAATACCACTCTTTCTCCTGTGCTTTCTGCACATGGATGGTTACCCCACTCTTACGTATTTTAAATTTGATCATTCGGTTCAGGTGGTGACCACCAGATGGCTCCCTACACAAGTGTGCTCTCCATAATTAGATGAACTACCCGTGGAGCGATGTTTCGGTGGCGCACGAATGCTGCTATTTTGCATCAATCTATCATCTCTCAAGATTTTAAAGTCCATGGATCATCCTTGCCTAAATTGATTATTTCTTGAGGATTTGTGTGATAGTCATTTTCTAACTACATCATTTATTCTACATTTATTTGCTGGCACCATATAATTTTCAGAGTACGAAGTCGGTATGTAGTCGTTTCCAGTGACGGCCATCGTCTCCTGCCCCCTTCTCTCTCATCCAGTACAGTCACAGAGCACAGATTTTTATCTATTCAGTACTTACAATCAATTGTAGTCATTTGCTCAAGTTGCTCTAAATTTGGCCTGTGGGTGATCTTTTAAGCTGGCTTTCTTGTCTGTTTAAAGTTTACTTTTAGAACCTTGAAACACCAATCCAAAAGAACCTACGCACCCCAATGTTCATAGCAGCACAATTTACAATAGCCAAGTGCTGGAAGCAACCTAGGTGCCCATTAGTAAATGAGTGGATCAAAAAACTATAGTACATTTACACAATGGAATTCTATGCAGCAGAGAAAAAAGTAGCTCCTACCCTTTGCAACAGCGTGGATGGAACTGGAAAGCATTATGCTAAGTGAAACAAGCCAGGCAGTGAAAGACAAATACCATATGGTCTCACCTTTAACAGGAACCTAATCGACAAACAAACAAGCAAAATATAACCAAAGACACTAAAATTGAGAACAGGCTGACAGTGACCAGAGGGGAGAGGGGAGGGAATTTCAGGGGAAGGGGGAAGGGTTTGAAGGAACTAGTATAAAGGGCACATGGACAATAACAAGGGTGGAGGGGGAGATGGGAGAGAGGAGGGGAGGGCTGGGGGGGGGTGGGCTGGAATGAGGATTAAGGGCAGAAAACTGTACTTGAACAACAATTAAAATTTTTTAAATTTACTTTTAGGGACCAAACATACAGACAGACATAGCCAGACCATGTATAAAAATAGAATCGTGACACAGCTGGCAGCAAAGTGCACAGGAAACCCACCCCCTCACCCCCAGTAACCTGCCCAGGAAGCCAGCCTGCTGGAGGTCAGAGTCAGGCTGCTCTCCCTGTAACAATCCAGAAGCCTCAACAAGCCGTCTATGTAACACTCAGCTCGAAATGGTCAGATTTGATTAAAAACCGACAGCTTCCCCGATATCTGTCCCACTTCCAACTCAGAACCAACCGAAGAAAGCCAAACCCACACTCCTAACCGATCCCAGGGCTGCCCCACCTCTAATCAGCCGCCTCCAGCTTCCCTGCCCATAGGCCCCCTCCCCCCCCCCCATTCAGGCCACAGCTGGGCCCTCCGTGCCCCCCACTGAGAAGCTCGCCCCTCCTCTGCCTGCCTTTGAGACTCTGCCTAACCCAAGCGGTGGTGGGGGCAACTCTCTTGCTATAGCAACCTCTGAATTAAGTAGCCTTTGTTTTTCTCATTTTGTCTTCATGTATTTCCACACTCTATTGAGGTATAATTTGCATACATACGAAGGTGCAACTTACATGAGGTCTAATAGATGTGAAGTATAATTTACATTAAATACATCCATTTTAGTGGTGCAGTTTAATGAATTTTGACAACCATATATACCTGGGTAATCATCACCCGTGATGTAGAATATTTTCATCACCCGCCAAAGTTCCCCTGTTTTCCTTTCCAGTTCATTCCCGCTCCCTTTCCCTCCTTTGCCAAGCACGGATTTGACTTCTATCACTAGAGATTAGTTCTGCCTGTTCTCCTAAACCCTGGGGACATACCACCGGTAGCCTAAGCGTTTCCCTTGCACTCAAGCACAACAAAACATCTGACTTAACATGCACCTTTCCCCGCCCCAGAACTGGAATCAGTCAATTCTCCAAGATGCTCTGGGTCTATTTTGTGGGAAATGGACATTAGAAACCAGGATGTGATCGGCAATTGTGTTCATTGTTAGTGTACAGAGGCCTGCCCTCAAGGTGTGTGAGACAGGGACAGTTCAGCTCCAGTTTGAACGCTCCAAGTTCCCATCCCAGGAAATCCAAGTCCCTGGCAAACTGGAACCGCTGGTCAACCTACTGCTTCTATCCAGGCCCTTTCCGTGCACAGAAGTAAGAAATTCACTTTTAAAAATCCCGTGCTCACGTTGGTATTTCCAATTTCAACATGACACGTTTTTTCTGAACTTTCTTGATGTTATACGTGTATCTCATTCTCTCTTACACTGAAAGTCTCATACGTTGTAACATTAAAATATTTGTGTATCCTACTATACAGTTCCAAAACTATATAGCAACAATATTACCGTTAATTATACACCACTGAGTGAAGCGGAAGATTCCCTCACAGTTCTTTTTTCATCCTTAGGCTATATCCCACCACAGATCCTCTCTGCGTACTATGTTTACAAGTTCTGGGGAATAATCCTTCTCTCTGTTTAACAACCTAGTTATGTCACCAATTTGCCTTCAACTTTGGGTTTCTTTTTTTCTTTTCTGGCTATGTAAATAAAAATGCAGAAACAGGTTAGTCTTGCCTCCGTTTATTTTCCCTCCCCCCACCTCCCTCTACAAGTAACCATTTTTATTGTTCCTGGGATATCCTCCCAATTTTCCATATAACCTGGAGCTCAATCCAAAGCAACGGTATCCTCCTAATAACGTGCACTCCACTGCAAGTGAGGACGAACAGTCCTTCATGTTTAAGGGCCACTGCTATTTCTTTTTCTGTGACTTGTCTGTTCATGTTCTTGCCCATTTTTCTCTTTGAACTGTGGTCTTTTTCAGTTTTGAAGAGTCCTGTGATGCAAGTTGCAAATATTTTCTCCACATTGATCTGATTTCCTAGGGATATTATCCCATTGACCATCTGGAGTAGACTTTAATCTTATCCTCATAAACCACCTAGTTCCAGGACACCTTTGGGGATAAAAGTTTTGGTAAAGCTGGATAAGGGCGGACCAATCAAAGAATTATCTGATCCTAGGAGCCAGTGTGAGAAGAGACAGTTTCTCGTTTACCAGGTGACACCATCGTTCTTACGCAATGGTCCGGACGACACCAAGTTCTCCTCTTAAGACAGCATATTCGAATTATAAAACTTATTTAATCGGGTTCATTAAAAGCACACAAGGTGCGCTCCCTCTCGTTTCTGGGTTAGCGAGGTGCCCCTAGACTTGCTGACAAAGGCACAGCGTCCATCTGCAAGACAACGGCTCCTCCGCCTCGCCTCGAGACGTCGTCAGGCCTGAACCAAGCGGCCAGGCGGGCCGCGCTTCACGACAGAACAGAAGGCGTCGGTTTCTAAGCTCTTAAAACTCGTAACCGCAAGCCTGAGGACGCCCCAGCCCGTTCTCCACCGGGCCCACGGCCGCACTCCCGGGCTTGCACCGGCCCGCCAGCGCGCGGAGGGATCACAGACAGGCTTTGTCAGTGCACGTCCAATCACGCGCCGCCCTGGCTCAGATTCCTCCGCCAGAGGCCGCGCCGCAGCCGCAGGTGGCCCGCGAGCGCGTCCACCCCGAGCCGCTGATCGCGACCCCGCAGCCCTTCCCGTGATGCCTCGCGGCTGACCTCTGACCTCGCGGCCCAGCCCGCCCCGCGGGCCGCATCTCCCCGCCCCCGGGGAGCTTGCGGCGCTCCCGCGGCCGCGGGGGGGTGCCACCGGAGCGCAGCTCCTCCTTCGCTCCTAGAGTGCCCGGGTCGGGCGCCGTCCATTCGCCCTTCCTTCCTGTGACGCGGGGCCCAGCGGCGGCCGGGGAGTCGCGGCCGTGTCGCGAGGCGACAGGTCGATGAGGGGGCGGGACGCGAACACGGAGGGGCGGGAGTGAGCGGGCGGCGGCGCGTTTGGGCCGGGGCAGGGCTGCGGGCGGGGCGGGGCGGCGGGAGGAGAGGGAAGGGGGTGGGGCGGCGAGGCCTCGCTTCCTCCCTCAGCGCCATTTTGTGGCGGCGAGACCCGCAAATAAAGGGGAGCGTGGGGGGCCGCCGCTACCGTGATCGGGTGGCCTCGGCGGCGATCGGGCAGCGTGGCCTCGGCCTATGTGACTAGGCGGCGCCGGCGCGACCTCCGTCTGGAGAGGTAGGTGCGAGCCGCCGGCGGGAGCGGCCGCGAGGATATCTGGGTCCCCGGGGCTGAAGCGCGGCCGCCCTGGCCCAGAAGGGGCGCTTAGAGCCCGGCGGGCGACTCCAGGCTTCCGAGCCCGCCGGCTTCCCGTTAGCCGCGCCGCCTTCCCGCCCGCAGGGACGCTTCCGCTGCTTCGAGGCCATTACCTCTTCCCTCCGTCCCCTGGGCCCGGGGCGCGGTGGGCGCTCCCGCGGACTGGCGAGACCGGGAGTCCGCCCCCTCGGTGCGCGTCCTGTCTCCGCCTCGGTTTCGCCCCCTCCCACCCACTGGCCGCATCCCGGGGCTAGCGGTGCTGAGCAGGAGGACAGCAGGGGGAGGGAAGCAGCGTCTGTTCACCCAATTTCGCATCGCGCAGTCGGTGGTTGCTGCAGCTGCGTTCTCCTGTAGACTTCCATTTTTGAATGATTGGTGCATTCTGAGCTCAAAGATAATTCTCTGTGGAATTGCTTACAGATTTTCGTGAAAATGGAAAGTCTCGTCTTCGGTCCTTGTCTGGCTGTTCGTTGGTTTTTTGTTGTTGTTAGTGTAGAAAGTCCAAGTTCTTGTTTTCGTAAAATCAGTTAGATGTTTGATCCCAAAGGACTATGTTACAAATTCTAAATAACCGTGTTTATATAGTAAAAAACGATTCTTTTGCGCGAGATAGAAAAATATTTCCATGAGCATGTGACAGTTGTAAATTGTCCATCTAGTTTTCCATCTCTTAGAATTTAGTTAATCCCATTGCTGGAAAATAAGTGGAAGTCAGCTTTATCACACACAGCCGTACGATGTGGATATGAGAGTTGTAATAATCGTAAAATAATAATTACATTTGTACAGGATACTACAGTTTTTCAAAGTCACTTGGAGTCTTGTATTATGTAGTATATACTCCCCTTGAAAATATAGGGGTGGGCAAAAGGTTTACAGTTGTTAGTAGGAAAGATAATACAACAATTAATAATACAAGAATAAACATTTTAGCCGACTCAACTGTAGGTTTTGCCCCACCCGGTATATTTAGTAGCAGTCTTGATGGTTTTCATTAATTGTATATTATGTAGCTATTGAAAAAAAATTCTTCTTGCTCTTAAAAATTTTATGTTGGTGGGTCATTTAGCAAAACAAGACCTAGATAGTATTAAATTATCTCCCACTTTTGTGACTCTAAATAATTTTCTATTACTAAGTTTATTAGAGATAAAACTTTAATATTCCCATAATAATACATTGGCTATTAAGGTGGTGCATCAAGACAGAAATCAATGTTATAAATAAATGTTCTTCTCTCTTGAAAATGTAGGTGATGGAAATTTTTCCTAAATGCACAGTAAAATCTTTTATGTTAAATGTTAGTATTTTATGGGAACTCCCCCCCCCCTTTTTTTTTTTTTTTGGTATAGCGCTTTTATGGCACTCCAGGCATTGAGAGCACTTTATGAAGCAGGCAGAATTTGTGTCCCCTTTCTGCTGATTTAGAGACTGTAGCCCAGAAAGTTAAGTGACTGGCTCAGAAGGACATGACTGAGAAGGTGCAAGAGTCAGGAAAAGGTGGTGTTCCCGTTTCTGATTAGTACCCTTTCTGCTACAGTGCCAAGGCTAGTTCGAGGTCAGATTAGTCATTTGTTGTGTTAGGAGTTTGAACCAGGTACGTGCTTTCATGCTGAAGTTGTATTGCCTGGTGCTTGCCTCTCAGTTGAGAGAGGACTGAGTTGCATAACTTAGATCTTGGTGCTAAGAGCCAGGGAGGTCCTGGGATCTGGGATGCTGGGCCCCCAGCCAAGCAGAACCGAGCCTCCACGTGGTGCACTGGTTTTCAGTGTTTGGGCATCGGGAGTGGGTGAGGCTTCTGACATGGTAAACTTGAGAGATATTGTCTCTGAATTAGCCATATAAATAACTGAAACCATTACATAACTTTACAGTCACGCTTCACCGTTTTCTTAAGTATGCTAAAAGTTAACCAAATTGGCCAGTTCTGAATTGTATTTATTTTGCTTTTCTGCATTCTCTACTTTAGCTAGCTGTAAGCTGCTTGATCATTATTCTGGATGAGACAGTGGGGAATTACCCATCTTCATTAGTTACCAACTTTTGTCATTTCATCATCTGGAAAATGGGGACTGACTTTCAAAGTGGCTTATAGCACTGAACATATATTCATTTTTTTCCTCCAGGGTTCAACTCAAATGACGTTCAGTCATTCCATGTTTCTGATATGAGAACAGATTGTACTGAGAACCTGGACTGCTCGCTGTCTTTACGACTTAGAATTGACTGTAGACGGTTATGCTGTCAGTTGTGCCCCCCAAAATCGCCTTGGAAATAATAAATTTCTTAGCACATTTGTGCAAGTCAAATTTGAGAACTAGGTTCTATTTTGACTAAATAGTTGGATGTTGGTGCTTTCAAATTTTAAACCTGGCCTAATTTGCCTTTGCCAGACTGCCCATTTAACTGTTATGCAACATCATGGACTCAAGACTGACTTTTCATCAGCTAAAGATAAGAGAGGAGTTTCTAAATGCTGATGCTTTGAGTCCTCCAGTTGCGGGTCCTGGGACAGGTGGCGTGATCTCTGGCTGTGAGAACTGATGTGTGCAGTGCAGAGATTTACACAGAGCCTGTATTTACCCCCGCTTGTGTTACAGGTTTAGAAATTCACTATTAAAAAGAAAATACAAATATCCTCTAAGCAGTTTGTTATTAAAATCTACGCGGCATCTAACTTTTAAGGAAAGAGAACATAAGTGAGATCACCAAGAATTTTGTTCTTAAACATTTAAGACTTTTCCTCAACCTGTCAATACTCCCTTTGGTTTTTTCGAGAAATAGTAATTGGGGGTCTTTTTTTATGGGGAGAAGGAAACTAATAATTAAATGCTTATTTTGATTAAATAATTTAAAAAGTAACACCATGCTAAAGTCTGATATTTATCTTCAAAAATAACACAACAATTTTGAGCCTTGGTGGTGGTAATCCTTTTTGAGATGGGGGGACTGAGGCCCAGAGGTTACGTTGCCTTTTTTACTGAATTGGCTGAAAAGTCCGTATGGTTCTTTTCCATAAAATGAAAGACATTTTTCATTTTCACCAAAGACTTCATTGATTTGGATATTTTGAGTATGTTGGCCATCTCCCGGTATGGGCTTCGAGTGGGGAGAGGCCAGGGTGCTGCTGAGCATCTTCCGGTGCGTGAGACAGCCCCACAGCAAAGGGTTATTTGGCCAAAATGTCAGTAGTACCAAGAAACTTTGCAAACCACTTCTGACGCATTTGATCAGTCATAGCACCTTTTCCATGTACCATTTAGTCCCCTTGTACCACTCTCCCCCACCCCCCGCCCCCCAGCAATCTTTTTGGCGTTTCAGTTGCATTTTTACCTTTTCAAAAATAGTAAAGCATAATGCCAAAAATATTGTGTAACTTCTTCCATCTTCACTATTAAAATGGCTGCACAAAAATTCATGAATTTTGTTAAGTTTATTTTATTTAAGATTTTATTTATTGATTTTTAGAGAAAGGGAGAGAAACATCAGTGTGCGGTTGCCTCTCACCTGCCCCCTACTGGGGACCTGGCGCACAACCCAGGCATGTGCCCTGGCTGGGAATCAAATTGGCAGCCCTTTGGTTTTGCAGGCCAGCACTCAATCCACTGAGCCACACCAGCCAGGGCTGATTATTTGTTTTTTAATGCATGCTATGACTGCTATCAGTACAATCGAACAAAATTGTTTCGAATGAAGTTAAAGACAGCTAAGTACTGCTAGAGCCATTGTGTGGAAAAACATAACGGACTTTTTAGCCAATGCAATGTTTTTGTTTTGTCACCCTGTTCCAGAAAAGTAGGGCTGTCAGGACTTCCTTAGTGTCTTTCTCGGTCCTTCAAATGCCTTTTAAAAAATAGTTTAGCATATTTATTGCTAATTAAACTTGCAATTAATTTTATTTTAGTGTAATAAGAAGTTGAACAACTAAGTAGTTGGAAAAGAATGAACAAATAGACCTGGGGAAAGAGTCGGGTTGTAGAAGCATATACTAGTTGATTAACTGGAATTCAGTCTATATTAAATAGCATCCATAATACTTATGTTTTATAAATAAAGTTTTGCGTAGCTATGGTGCCCTTCTGTATCATTCCAGGAAGATGCCTGGGACACTGCTTGAGGCCAGTGTCTGACTTCAGCACCGAGCTATCGCCTCTGCAAAGTTTGTCTTGCATGGGGCAGGTGTAAGAATGCGCTGAAAAATTACTTTCCTCAATCCTTTATGGCGACATCAGGAAGAATGAACTTCCTTACAAAAGAAATGTAAAAATAACCTGATAACAGCAGTAACATCATATAATAGTGATATTGATGTAAGATGTAACAAAGCAGAAATTGAGTGTGGGGTGTGTGGGACCCCACGACGTGTCTGCGGCTGTGCTGTAAATCTGAAACGAAAGTGAGAAGAAACGCTAATGATTTGATCATAGTTGAGTTCACTGATATATTGGTTTGAAAAGGCTAGTATTTTTTGTTGTTGTTGTTCTATCTTCAGTGGAAAATAACTGAATCTCATCTCTTTTCTCTTTTTCTAGGATTCAAGATGACCAACGAGGAACCTCTTCCCAAAAAGGTGTGTTTTTTCCCTCAGTTTTTAAACTACCTCTTTTTTTTTCTTTTTTCTTTGATAGCAGAGTCGAAAGGACTGTCTGCACTGTTCGTTCACTGCCCACGGCCTGCCTTGCCTGCGGCAGGCACCGCACTGTGCTGTGTGGGGTGCTCAACGTTGTGTCTTCCGTGCAATGTATTTTTAGAATATCCTCAGACTTATTTCACAGGTTCCTCTTAGTTAATTATTTTCTTTTCTCCTAATTTAAATTCCTTTGATTATAATGTAAAGCCACTTCTCTTTTTTTTTTTTTAAAAAGGGGGGTAACAGCTGTCTAGTTCTTAGTTTCTGCCTTCTTCGCTGGTCTCCTAGTACCCTGTTCTGTGTCCCTTGGTTCAGTTTAGTTACTGTTACACATACAAGTAACACAGGCAGGAAATTCTCGAACATTCCTTGTAGCTCTGTATTTTCTGATATATCTCCTCGGGCAAGGGAAACAAAAGAAAAAAAAAATAAGTGTGACTACATCACACTAAAAAGTGTTTGCACAGCCAAGGAAACCAACAAAATGAAAAGAAAACACACTGGATTCAAGAACATATTCGCTGATAAGGGGTTAATATCCAAAGTTTATAAAGAACTTATAAAACTCAAGATATCCCCCCAAAAACCCAATTTAAAAGTAGGTGAAAGCCCCGAATAGACCCTTCTGCAAAGAGGACATCAGGTGGCCCACAGACATGGGCAAAGATGCTCAACCTCACCGGTCGTCAGGGCCGCAATAAGCTGTCACCTCGCACCGGTCTGAGGGGCTGCCATCGGTAAATCAACAAACAACAAGTGCTGGCGAGGACGTGGAGAAAGGGGAGCCCTTTTGCACTGTTGGTGGGAATGCAGACTGGTGCAGCCACTGTGGGAAACTGTGAAATTACCTCCAAAAACTAGAAATGGAACTGCCTTATGACACTAATTTGAAAGAATATATGCACCCCTGCGTTCACGGCAGCACTGTTTACAATACCGAGGATGTGGAAGCAGCCCAAGTGTCCGTCAGTAGACTGGCGGACAGAACAACTAGGGTCCATTTATACAATGGCACACTACTTGGCTGTGAAAGACAAGGAAATCTTACCCTTCACAACAGCATGGATGGACCGTGAGAGCGTTATGCTACCTGGAGTAGGCCAGTCAAAGAAAGAGAAGGGCTATATGATTTTACTAATGTGTGAAATCTAATGAACAAAACGAACTAACAAGCAAAATAGAGACAGACTAGAGAGTGGGCTGGCAGCTGTGGAGAGGGGATTGGAGGAGGTGGGGTGGTTGAGCAAGAAAAAAACCAAACTTGAGGCCATGAACCACTGGTAGTGATTGTGGGGGGGCAGGAAGTGGGTGGAGAAAGTTGGAGGAGGGCATAGGTGAGTAAATGGTGGTGAAAGGAGACTTGATTTGGGGTGATAAACAGGACAGTGTGCAGAAGACGTGCTGTGGAAGTGTGCACCTGAAACCTGTAGGATTTTAACAACTAGAGTCACCCCGGTCAATGCAATAAAACACGGGAAGGGACGTAGTGGAGATGGGGCTTCTTCAAGTTCTAGTTGTTAGCCTGCTTGGTACAAAGTTCAATGTGTGCCTACTCGTTAAGTCGTACTTGTTTTATTTTTTATCTTTTAAAGAAGTAGTAACATAGTTTCTAATAGGAATTTATAGTTCAATTGGGAAGGCAGGGTGTGTGCTTACTAACAAGTGAGTATTTAAGTGAACAGATGAGATGTGTGGGTCTTATCAGGGAAACTGTAATACAGCCATAATTTTATCGTAGAGCGAGAGAGGTCCCTCACCTTTACAGCCTTCATTTGGTGTAGAGAAAACACAGCGTTTCTCCATTGACAAGTCAGACTATTATGCCCATTTTTTAAAAGTTTATTTTGAAATAATTACTGATTCACAGAAAGTTGCAAAGAAATGTGTGGGGAGGTTCTGCACACTCTTCCTCCAGCCTCCTTGCCGTTAGTGTCTTGCATAACTCCCAGACACCTTGCATAACACTGTCAAAATCAGGAACTAGACACAGAGCCTGTTCAGATACCACCGGTTATCCTGCGGTGCGTGTGCAGTTCATCCTCGGCAGCTCAGTGTGACCAGCACCACCACCACCACCACCTGAACAGGGGGCTGCGCTGCACCAGCACCAGCACCAGCACCAGCACCGCAGGCCTCCCGGCGCCATTTTCCCAGCTCTGTCCTCTCCCTCTCCATCCCCAGCACCTGGCGGAGGAACGTTAATGAGTTTCCCGTTTTAACTGTGCTGCTTCACAAGTGTTACAGAAATGAAATCTTGCAGTATGTGTATCCTTTTGAGATCCTTTTTTTTTTTTTTTTTCCCACCCAGTATAATTTTCCTGGAGCTTTATCCGAGTTGTTGCATGTACCGCTGGTCTGTTTCTTAGTATCCCGTGGTGTGAGTGTATCATAGTTTAACTCTTCACCTGTTGAAATTTCGGTAGTTTCCAAGTTTTGGCTATTGTAAATAAAGCTGTACATTCATGTACAAGTTTCTGTGTGAAAATAAGTTTTCATTTCTTTGGGATATGTGCTTAAGAGCTCAGCCGCTGGTTTATCAGGCATATCCATTTTTTACTTTGAAAAGGAACCACCAAATTGTTTTCCAGACCAGCCATACCGTTTTACACTCTCACCAGCAATGTATGAAAGTTCAGGGTTTTTGCACCTTTATCTACCATTTGTACTGTTTCCGCTATTTTTTATTTAGCCATTCTAATAGGTACGAAACGATTGCTCATTGGGGTTTAGATTGCGTTTCCCTGATAAGCAATGCTCATTTTAAAGATAACAAGTAATTCACCTTTTAAAAAACTTCTTTGCAATAAAATCAGGAGTCATTTTTTAAAGAGGAGAGAAACACTGATGAGAAATAGTATCAATTGATTTGCCTCTCGCATACCCCCAGCTGGGGGCCTGGCAGCTGCTCTGGCATGTGCCCTGATCGGGAATCAGACCAGCGACCTTCTGGTTTGCAGGTTGGCACTCAATCCACTGAGCCACACCAGCCGGGGAAAATAAGGTGTTTTTGTTTTGGGGGGTTTGGTTTTTGGTTTTGTTTGTTTGTGGGGGGGGGGTTGTTTTTGTTTGTTTTGGGGTTTTTTTTTGTTTTGTTTTTTTAATTATACTATGTACTGACTCATTTAAGTCTCAGACTCAGGAGATGTTCCATTGCAGCGCTCCTTTGGGGAGGGGCTTTGTGTGTCTCCAGTAATTAAAGGAATTCCTGATGGAAACCAACAGTTGAGAGGTTAGAAGTTATGATCCTGTCTCCATAAAGTGTGAAGAGCTTAAGTGCCCCTGGTAGTTAAGGTTTTAGGACAAGCATTCCGTTCACATTCTGATTCTCTTTATAGGTTCGACTGAGTGAGACAGACTTCAAAGTTATGGCACGAGATGAGTTAATTTTAAGGTAAAATGTCTTTTATCAAAATATAAATACTTTTCTATAGAACATTGTGTTATAATTACTATAAACTTTATATCTATGTCACTTTATTTTTATTGTGAATACATCTTCAATCATTTAATGTACTTTTGGAATGTATTTTACATGGCCTGTTTCTTATATGAACATTGAGGAAAGCGTAAGACTTTAAAGATCTGAAAAGCACTAGGTTCAGTACCTTCTAGATGATAGGTAAGCTGATTTTTTTAAATAGGTAACTGAATGCTTTTCTTGCTAAGAGAAAATATTCAGAATTTTGCATTGAAAAGTATAACTTGCTATGGGGAAAGATTCTGCTTTCAGTTTAACAAATATATTGGTTTGGTTTAGTGTAGTTATTTCTTCCTTTTCTGTTTGCCGTGTTAAAAAGTTGTAGTTCTAAAGGCTGTGTTTTTAGTTATGGATGAAATGCAGGATTTACTGATGAAGGCAGGTTATTCTTTATCATATGGCGATGACCTTGGTCAGCACGTTTAACTCTTTGTATCTTTCATTTGCTCATTTGCAACTTAAAGGAGTTAGATTAAATTACTTTTAAGAGTTCCTTGCAGCTATGAATGTCTGTGGTTATCAGATAAATGTCTTGCAAAAGTACATTGTCAAGTGCAGCATTACGGTATTCTTTTTTTTTTTAGATTTTAGATTTTACTCACTTTTACAGAGGGGAAGGGAGGTAGGGAAACATCAGCTTGTGAGAGAGACATGATCCCTTGCCTCTCCCACACCCCCATCTGGGGAACCGGCCCACAACCCAGGCCTGTGCCCTGACAGACAATCAAACTGGCGACCTTTTGTTTTGCAGACCGGCGCTCAATCCACTGAGCCACACCAGCCAGGGCTCAGTATTCATTTTTTAAGTGCAAGAAATCGAAAAGGGGATCATGTGTTTTGTGTTTTACAATTTAAATATATTCTTCCTGCATTTTATTACTATGATTGGTAAGTTTTTTACATGACCATCTTTAGGAAAAATAAAATGAATTACTTTTCAGTGTCATTGAACCTTTTTTCTGTAGAAATTTCATGGAATTTTTTACTTGAAGAACTAAGTAAATTTAAGAGGTTGGAAGTGCAGGGGCGGGGAGAGGAGAGTTCTCTTGTTAGATGGACCCAGATGACTTCTCTGTTGTTGCCTCGGGTCTGATGCCTTCCCACCCGCATTCTGCTTCCTCTGCCCCTGTCACGGACACACGCTCTCACCTTCCTTTGCCATAATCTCGTGTGTGAGGCAGCTTTCTCTTTATGTGCCTTTAATTTCCTCCGCACACATTTTGAATCCTTAGTATTCTAAAATGCATCTGTCCTCTTCCTGCTGAGGTTGGCACTTCCTTATGACATATTGCCACTTACCTGTTCTCTTTGAACCTCTAATATGGGGCAGTCCTTGCCTTTTATCCTTACTTAGATAATTCCTTTGGTTATTACGTTCAGTCTTTTTCTTTTTTTTTTTTTTTTTTTCTTTTTTTTTTTTTTTAAGATTTTATTTATTTTTATTTATTTTTAGAGAGGGAAGGGAGGGAGGGAGAGAGAGAGGGAGAGAGAGAGAGAGAGAGGGAGAGGGAGAGAGAGAGTCATCAATGTGCGGTTGCTGGGGGTTATGGCCTGCAACCCAGGAATGTACCCTGGCTGGGAATCGAACCTGGGACACTTTGGTTCCCAGCCCGCGCTCAATCCACTGAGCTACGCCAGCCGGGGTCTTTTTCTTGATTAACTCTGTGTGTTTGGGGAGTGATCAATACTATAATTTTTTTTTAAGATTGTGTTTATTTTTTAGAGGGGAAGGGAGGGAGAAAGAGAGGAAGAGAAGCATCAATGTGTGGTTGCATCTTGAGTGCCCCCAACTGGGGACCTGGCCTGCATCCCAGGCATGTGCCCTGACTGGGAATTGAACCAGCAGCTCTTTAGTTCTCAGGCCAGCACTCAATCTACTGAGCCACACCAGCCAGGACAAGTACTACAATCTTAATAAAAATCATAGTAGTGATTTTTAGTACTGTTGCCTTTAAGGTTTTAAAATCGTGTGTATATTTTTGAAGTCAATTTAACTTTTTTTTTTTTTTTTTTTTTTGCATTCTCATTGATTTTTAACACATTATTTGTGGGTAGTTTTTATCTCGCGCTCTACTACCAGTTAATGTAAAACGTATAAATACGTTTCCCGCCTACAATGTGTTAAGTGAGTTTTTCCTCATTAATTCTCTTGATGATTTTAAATCATCCACTACTTATTTACCTAGTCTCTGCTTCTTGACTTTTTGATAAGGATGTTCTTGTTGAGCTTTTACATTTTTCTGTCGCTCTAAAACAAACAGTCCTTATATAGCCCCCACAAAAGACCTTTATCCATCCCCAAACATTGAATGCACTCGGGCTGTGTCCTGAGTCAGTGGGGCTGTAAGAATAAGCATGCTCTGGGCTGAGCAGCAGTCTGTATGTGGACGGTAGCTTAGCTTGGTGTTAGGGAATACTGTTTGTTCGTTAGGTTGTAATTATCTATAGCAGACCTGTCAAGGTTGTTAGACTAGAAAAAGATCTTCTGAAATTAAATTTTGGCTAGCAGCAACTGAAGAGCCACTTGAAGACACAGGGCTTCAGTCAGCAAGGTAATGACATTCAGGGTAGTCTACTAGTGCCTTAGCAGTCGGTCACTCTTACGACTGGGGAGAGGCGTGGTGTTCACGTGCAGTAATCGCAAGAGCAGCTCACGTAGCCTGTCGTGTGGGCCGAGGAATCTGACAAGGAAGGAAGGTCTCCTCGTACTGCGATGGTGCACAGCGTTTATGAAGTCGTTTGTGCCGATTAGATGTGGCTTTTAAAATAGTCTTGAAAAATAGTATATTCTTTTTCCCTTTTTGTATAGGCAGAAATTAAGTATTTTGAGAGAGTCACATGGTATTTTCACAGAAGAGCCAAGATAAAGAACCTTCAGTCCCTTATAATCAGGCATATTTTTATATGCCTTTTGTTTGAGGTGGGCAGCATACCCGAAAGCAGTAGTAGGTGTTTCACTCAGCTTCCGCTACCCAGGCACTGTGCCGGATGGCAGGGAGTCCCGTGCGGGGTGGGCTCCGGCCCGGGGAGCACAGCTGGTGTGTTCTCGAGAGAGGACACTTTTCTCTGTGTTGCATTTGCATAGCTCCTATACTTGAGAAGGGGTAACGAAGTGACTAACTTATTACTGGTTAGACTAGGTGTATGATCATCCCAGAATGGAAGAGACCTTAAAAATCATGCAGTGGAATTCTCGGTGCTTAATTCATAAGTTTATAGATGTGACTTTTCTAGTTAATAAAGCAGTTGCAGTTTGACCGCTAACACGACTTTGTTTTTGTGCTAGATGGAAGCAGTACGAAGCATACGTGCAAGCTCTGGAGGGCAAGTACACAGACCTGAACTGTGAGTCCCAGTTTACTTCTAACAGCTGTGTGGGAGACCCCTTGTAGGCTGTGACAGATGTGCAAGATGACTGGTTTTGCTGAGCAGACGTCATTTTTATTGAAATGTTAAAGAACTGTGTCCAGTTACTGTTTGGGGACTAGGGAATAGGTGAATGCGACATGGTCCCTTCTCGGGAAGTTCCCGGTCACTGGGGGAGACTGACAAGCAGGAATGATACAGCAGCACGACTGCTGTAGCACAATTACAGGCAAGGTTCTGAGAGAGCATGGAGAGTGAATGATAGTGAAACTCAGCCACTTGTAACTTTCCTCGGTCCGTCCCTTAACCCTTCCACGGAGGAATTTGAGTTAAAGTGTGAGTAATTGGTCTAGACTTAAATTGTAACGATAGGATATGGCTATGTTTTCACAGATATTTTCAATATCTGCTAATAATACCAGCAAGGTTTATTATTTCAAACCATTTTTTAAAGATTTCATTTATTTTTAGAGAGAGGAGAAGGAGGGGAGAGAGAAAGAAACATCGATGTGGGAGAGAAACAGATCAGTTGCTTCTCACACCCCCCATTCAGGGACTGGGCCCGCAACCCAGGCATGTGCCCCGACCAGGAATAGAACCAGCGGCCTTTCAGCTTGAGGGATGACACACAGCCCACTAAGCCACACCAATCAGGGCTAATTTCAAACCATTTTAGCCTCACTTTTCACTGAGAGAAATGTACTGTATGTGAGCATGAAAGCCAGTGTAGTTTTCAAGCCCATAAATCTTAACACCCTAAAATTTCAGTTATTGTACAACTATGTTATAATCCATAGAAATTATGAAAACTTAAAGTAATAATTGTCCGTGCAGTTACTGGCATGTTTATTACATTGACTAGGATAAAAAGAACACTAACAAGGACTCTGAATACTGTAAAATGCAAACAGATGCAAGTGCTGAAGTTCCCTGCTCTGCCGGAACAGAGGAACTATCGTAGCGTCACCCCACCCGGCACTAGTGAGGCGGCTGGGGGCCGCTGTCACACCACTGCTCCTACGGGAGCACTTGGGTTCGGGGACACACTTCCTTGTTCTAAAAGGAGTTAGCACGGAAACTAAAGACTTGACGCATTTTCTTACCCCGGTGTTTCCATCCTTCACAAAGGCAATTAGAACTTTTTTTGGTTAATTCAGTTTGATTTTGAAATTGCATTTCATAACGTTCTGACCTTTTTTCTTTTGATCATCAGCTAATGATGTAACTGGCTTAAGGGAGTCAGAAGAAAAACTGAAGCAGCAGCAGCAGGAGTCTGCACGCAGGGAAAACATTCTTGTCATGCGACTAGCAACCAAGGAGCAGGAGATGCAAGAGTGTACTGTGAGTATTCCGGACGTTTTGCCTGTTTCTGAGGGATTCGTTTTTAGTCCACATTACATGCGCTGATTAGCACTCAGCTACTTCTGTATACTTAATGCTAATTATAAATGCACATTTTGTTAAGGTAGATGCACTTTGAGCTATAAGCAGCTAAATGTAAAATTTCATTAGATAGCCTCTCGTCATTGGATTTAGAATATATTTTGTACGACCAAGAAGTCAGAAGCTGTAAGTGACTCCCTGGCATCTCCATGGTTTATGAGAATTGGGTATCTGAGGGTGGAAGGGGCACTTGCTCTTTCCTAAATAACCATCCGGTCCGTTTCTCCCCCGTGCTCTTTACCTCTCCGTGCGTAAAGCTGTTTTTCTTAGTATCAGCGACTTGCACCACGTTTCCTTTCTTACTGTTACAGCTTTCACTCGGACCATGTGCTGTGTCTGCATATATCAGAATGTAGTGACATATTTGATGGGTTAGCTCTTCGAATTTAGATTCAGTTTTATGTCGTCTTCAGTAGTTTTAGGCATTTTAAAAAATTTTGTATTTGTATCTGTGTTATACTAAATAGGGCAAGCTCTCTCCCTGTTGTTTTTAATTTTAAGATCTGAACTTTTCTTGAATTCTTCCGTGTGCTCTCCGTTCATTGGACACACGTTTATTGAGTCTAACGAACAGGCAGCCCTCTGGTCCCTGGGGACTCCCGTGAGGGGCGCAGTCCTGTCTCCCGCTCTGCTCGCCTGGAGGACAGTCCTTCAGGGCTCAGTCCCCGCCCTTGTCCTGCTTGTGCAGGGACCCCCCCTTCCACGGAGTGTCTAGGCCTCCCTGTGTCACTGTGTCAGAATGACGCACCTGTCACTTCACCTGAGAAAATAGTGGCCTTTGTCCTTTCCTCTACCTTCTCACCACTTTCTTCCCCTCTGTTTCCATCTTCATCACCACTGATTTTTTCCTCTAAGGTCACTAATGCACTAATAAATTTCTCTTTCTCAGTACTTGTATGTCTTCACTTCTGTATTTTCAACTATTAACCATCCTCACCTTTGCTAGTGACTCCAAGAAGTCTTGCCAGTATTTTCAGTATTACTGTTTTTCTTTCTATGTAACACCCACCTCACCCCACGTCTCCAACAAAATCTTTGTCTCCTACGATTTTCACGTGTAATGGAGTGGGCAGTGCACCCCAGGTGCCCAGTCTCAAAACCATTTTATTCTTTCCTCCTTTTTCTGATTTTTAGGATTCTAGACTCTACCATCTACTCATTTAACAGTTTTAGTTCTTCCTGGTTGCATGGCATTGTGCTAGATGCTTGCAAACACAGAGGAAGAATCTCACCTTCCAAGTGCTCACACCTGCTGGATAGAGTGGGAACAGATGACTCTGCCATAGTACCTTCCACCACCACTGTGTCTTGAGCTCCCTCTTCTTGAGCCCCCCTTCTGATGTCCTAGTTCAGGTCCTCCTCACCTCTTGCTTCAGACGGTGTGTGCTCCTGACTCGCCTCTCTGGTCCTCCACTGTCCTGTGTACCCTGGCGGTTTCGACTGTGGCACGCCCAATCAGAGCCTTTGTTGGTGCCCCGTCACCCCGTGTCTTCTCAGCCTAGATTTCAAGGTTACCTGACCTAGAACCTGACCTTTTCCATCCACGGAGTGACTGTGTCGGTGTCGGAGAGGCGGTGTTTTCTGTAGTGATGGTAGTGTGTGGCACGTACTATGTGGCGTGCTTCATTCTGTTAAATTGTCCTAGCCGTTGGCCTTGCGTTGAATAAGCAGTTATGCTTTTGTTTAAAATGGGTTACCTTAAAAAAAGTTGCCTTAAGTAAAAATTAGTATGTTTGTTCAGTGGAATAATAAATATATTCCAGTCATAATATATTTAGCTTTTACTAAATTCCAGATAGGAATTAGCTACTTATGAAATGTTAACTAAATCTTATTTAAGCCTTAGTGTGAAGTAGGATCTCGAACCATATCTTCTTCGGGTGTGAAGAAAGGGATACACTTAATGCTCCTAAACTACATTTCATATTTTAAAAAGGTGTATTTAATGTGCTAGGAAGTAGTACAACTGCAGTGGAAATTGGAGGTTTCGTATGTAAGTAGAGGGGCTGTGGTGTGGTGGACAAGGCCCTAGACGGGAGTCAGGAGGCCCGAGATCGGGAATTCCGGTCCCAGTTCTGGCGCTGGGTTAACTGTATCCCTGGACAAGTGGTTCATTTAATGTCTCGAAAATAAGCAGTTTGAACTAGGTCAGTCACTGTCCAGCTTTACAGTTCTAGGATTCAAGTCCACTCCAAAGGAAAAAAACAAACATAAAATTTATTTTGGCTTAAGGTGCTATTTATAAAGCTATTTTATAAGGTACTGTTTATAAAGAAATGTCAACTCATGTAAATATAAATACTAAATATTTTTAAACCTGGAAATGCAGGTATGTGTTTTAAATTATAATCTTGTACCTGGCATATTTTTAGGGGGTTCGTACTGCACATAGAGTAACGTCAGCAGGCACAGATTTGAATGAGTAAACCACACTGTAGTGTTATATGATTAATATTTAAACTTGGCGTTTCTTTAGTGGGCACTAGCATTTTAAATAAATGTAACTTTTTTTTTGTAATTTTTTGGTTGCAAAGTAGGATATGGCATCTTTATTTAAAGGTTCCAAATATGTAATAAACTCAAATGCCCCTAATTTCTTTTTTTTTTTTTTTAAGGTTTTATTTTTTTTTTAGAAAGGAGAAGGGAGGGAGAAAGAGAGGGAGAGAAACATCGATGTGTGGTTGCCTCTCACATGCTCCCCACTGGGGCCCTGGCCTTCAACCCAGGCATGTTCCCTGACTGGGAATCGAACTGGTGAATGAAACTAGTGACCATTTGGTTTTCAGTCTGGCGCTCAATCCACTGAGCCACACCAGCCAGGGCCAAATGCCCCTAATTTCTAATGGATAACCTTA
Organism: Phyllostomus discolor; assembly: GCF_004126475.2. Taxonomy (NCBI): domain Eukaryota; kingdom Metazoa; phylum Chordata; class Mammalia; order Chiroptera; family Phyllostomidae; genus Phyllostomus; species Phyllostomus discolor. Next base: position 204,750,988 of record NC_040906.2, read on the forward strand.
AATAGTTGTTTTTAATTTTTACTTTTTCTAGAGGATTTTAAGATCAAAGGGGGAGGGTCTTAGTAAACAAGTTAGTAAATCCAGGGAGTGAAAGGGTTTTCACCCCCTGCCCATGTACGTGCCCTTTGACACGGTGGTGACTGTCTCTCTCGCCTTGCGCAGACTCAGATCCAGTACCTCAAGCAAGTCCAGCAGCCCAGTGTTGCCCAACTGAGATCAACAATGGTGGACCCCGCAATCAACTTGTTTTTCCTAAAAATGAAAGGTGAACTGGAACAGACTAAAGACAAACTGGAACAAGCCCAAAATGAACTGAGTGCCTGGAAGTTTACGCCTGATAGGTAAACAAATCATACTCCCCAGTCAAGACTCCCTGACAGTCCCGCTGCGAGAAAGCGGTGGTGGGACGGCCAAGTTCTCGTTTCCACTCCAAGACTCAGACTTTTTGAGCCAAAAAAAGCCACATTCTTATCCTGTCCAGCTTGTAATGGTTAATGTGTAAAACTTACCAGATGAACCTTGTGTTTCAGCTTTTTTCTCTTCCCCTCCCCTTGCTTCAGAGGCCTGACGGCGTCGGACTAATCCGAAGAAGCGGCCGCCTCCGAAAGCCCCCTTCTAGAACATGTAGACACTTGAGAAATGTTTCTGTTTGAAGAAAATAGAGGGAGAAACAGAAGTCTTAAGTCTGTGGCACACTGTGTCTTCAGACAGTTTGGAGGAATGAAAACCTAGAGATTTAAAATCATGAATTGAACATGTAAAATTCCAGTAAAATGCAAAAATGGAATGTGCATCGCTCTTAACCCTGAGCACAGTGACTTAGAGACACTGTATGTCAGTTTTGCCAATAAGACTGTGGACTTCGTGATGTTGTTGAACTGCTTGGTCAAAACTCAAATGAGGTGAATTTTGCCTTTAAAGGGTTTATTTGCTAAGAAACAACTTAATAATTATAAGAGAATCGAATAATAGATACCAGTGCAAGTAGTTCATATACGTAACCATTTAGTCTGGGGCTCTGTATTACTTGCAGGAGCCTTAAATCAATGTGGTTCTAATCAATGGTTTGTTCTTTGAATGGTTGCTAATCCTGTACACAACCTCACTGAGGACTGTACAAACGTGAAGGTGTGGTATCAAGCTCCAGGTTTAAACTGCTTGAAGCATTATAAACATTCATTTCACAACCAGACTGTATAAGGACATTGGCTGTGATGAGACTCACCGCGTGCTTTTCCTAGTAGTGAAATCGCTCAAACCCCCATTCCATTCGGCAGGCACGTGTTGAAAGAGCATTGTCACTGGTGTTCGTGGGGGAGTGTGTTCCTTCATTGTATTTGGGCCTTTTGTATCGCACTCTTGATATAAATTAAATGTGCCTCGAAATAGTTGGTTTTTAAGTTCAAGGAATATGATGATGATTTTGTTGTACTTTTAACATTTTGATTTGGGGGGCGCTGTGGAGAGCAGATTGATTTTGGACAAATTGTTGCCGTGCTCTTCAAAGGAAAGGAAAAGGCTGTGCCTCTGTTTTCCAGCTGGCATCATAAAAGACAAGGAGACTTGACACTTGTTACTTTTTGACGCCTTGTCCCGGGATATTGAAGTAGAAATTAAAGTGGGACAGCTCCACAGGGTGCCTGCCAGAAGACTGGGGAAATTATGTATTGGAACTGTGGGCTGGCCTAAGGGAGACCTTTTGTGACTTGAAAAAAAAAAGGTATAGTGATCATTTCTAGCAAACTCATTTGATCATTTAGATAAATGAGGCATTTTCTTCATGCTTCCATCCAGTCCTGGAGGTGAATTTTTTTCTTCAGATCATTCTATAAGTCACCAATTCGAATTTTCTCTTGGTGATAATGGAAGTCTAAGATGAGTGGAAGATAAATGTTCCAGATTGTCCCAACGTTTAAGTGCAGTTTTAACAAGGGTGACTTAAGTTCTCTCTTAATCATTCCAGTCAATTGTAAGTATCATGTACGTTTGTGCTCCAGGGAACCGAGGTGGGCGGGGCGGGCTCAGGCGGTCTGCGTGGCTCTGCCGCGGGGAGTCCGCTTCTGGACGTCTCGGTGTGTGTGGGGGTTGGAGGGTGAGGAACCACACCTGCTGGAAAGTAGCTTACTGTGCCTGCGTGAAGGCTTTTGTATATAATTTGTGCCATTTAAGATGATAGTAGAAACGGCCTAAATACTTTTAGTAGGTCAAGAAATAATTTATAAAATGTGTGATGAACATGTACTTCAATGCAGCCAGCACGTTTCTTTGCATCTAGGTAACAGTCACTTTGGGGTCTATGGGTTTTTTCCTTCTTACTGTTGGCTTTTTTTTTTTAACTAATGAGATAATACATGATCATGAATAAAATTGAAACAGCGTGAAGAAAGGTGAAGACGAAAAGTGAGAGTCACTCCTGGGTGTGACCTTGCCTTTCCCCCGTTATTCTCCAGGAGGAGAAACCACTGTTACAATTTCTTGGGTATCGAGATCATTTCTGTGCATGTGTTGGTTTTAAACAAATGTGAACATACCTACAGATGATTTGCTGCTTTGCCTTTGTTTTCCACTTTGTCCCTTGGACATTTTTACTTTTCTTTTTTTTTTTCTCATTTAGCTTCCTTTTTAATGGTTACATAATATTTCCATTGTATTGGTGTATTTTAATCACCTATCAATAGATTTCGTTTTTTTAAAGTAGGCTATAAGCCTGGGGTATTTTAAGTACTATAAATATATCATTGATTTTAAACAAATAGTACATAATCAATATTATATCTGGAATAATTCAAATAGAGTGAGTTGTGGGATGGGCTTATTTATTTTTTCCTATTCTTTTTTTCATTTTGAAAAGAATCCCTGAATTACTTTGTCCACTTGAGTTAAAATATTTTATGCACGTGATAATACGTATGTTTTAGAGGGCCTGTTTCAGCGTTTTGGCAGTTGTCACCTTGATGATTTAAGCACAGAGGGGATTGCGTGTGCCCCTCTCTAGATACCCTGGCCCCCTTGAAAACAAAGTGATGCACGTTGTCCATTCTTTTGTATAAATTTTCCTCTCAAATTAATTCCTTATTGTATTTTCTTTGTGGGTTATTTGATTTTAGGAATGGGTTGGATTTTTATTTGTGGTTAAAAACAAATTTTATTTCAGAGACAGTTACTTCCAATTAGATTCTTAGATTCTTATGTTTTTGTGATATGAACACAACACAAATTTTACATGACGTAATTAGTAAAATGACAAAGTTACAAAATATTTAAAGAACAGCAGTTTTGTTAAGATTTGTTTTAGTAATCATTAATTTTAGAAGCCATAGGACATTATTTATAAAAAGTTACAACTTCATAAATGAAACATTTTTGCATCACAATTTGTGCTACTTCATGAAATTAGGTCACAAATTAATGTATACTGATCTAAGTTGGGTTTTTTTTTTCATCTTTACTAAATTTATATAAAAGATTTTCCAGGTCAATTGGAAGACACTGATGGATGGTACATGCTTTGTGAGACAGAATTGCGGGAGCGTAGGCAGGGAACCGGGAGGAGGGGACACCAGTGTGCCTGGCCTCTTTCTTTATTCCTCACTGGATTTCTAAACTCGCGCTCCGTGGAGGCTCCAGTCTGAGGGTGTGCAGGGCAGGTGGGAGCCAGCTGCCAGAAGCAGCAAACAGGAACCAGTAGCTAATGCAGTTGCTGCAGAGAGAATAAAACCCTTGCCCTGCTCTGGCTGGCTGACTCGTAGCTTTTGCCTGAGGCTCCAGTGAACGGAGTAACCCAGGTTGTACATTGCCACAGAGTTGTGGAAGGAAACTCAAGTTACAAATCTGCTTGCATTATATTAGGTTAGAACACATGCTGTCAGTAAAAGGACCTTGCAGCACTGAAAATCATTTACAAAGTGCTCCCGTTTTAAAAGTTCTAAGTCTTAACAGAATCAGATGCATTCTGAAATAGTATATTGGGCAAGAGAAAACCTCACTAAAAGAAAGCATTAGCAAAAGTGTTTTTTCCCAATAAAGTTATTCTGAACTTAACACCATCACAGTATCAAACTTCCTGTCCAAGTCTCAAAGGTAACATTGCAATTATATGCTTAAGTCACACCCCTTTAAAAGTCATTTCTATGATTGCTGAAGCTAAAGAAAAGCAGGGAAGTTTTATGGAGAGACTGCTGTTAGGGCTTTTGCGCTTTTTGCAATTGCCGTATATATGCATGTAGGTTCTGTATGTTGAGCTAGCACTGCAAAACTGGCTTGTGAAATATGGCACTCCTAATTCGGCACATATTTGCATTTGTGATAAGTAATAGAGGGTTTTTTTTTTTTTGTCCTAAGGATAAGGTTTTGTAGCATGAATAAAATCTTAACCATATACACTATTAAATTTTTTAAAATTAGTGTCATTTTAAGATAGCTATGAAGTTTTTCATATGAAGAAGTTAAATGGGGAATTGATGACTAGAAATAGTTTCAAGGCTCTAGATGCCTCTTTAACAAGTTACTGAACACACCTCAATGCAATAAACGTTCTTCTTGTGAGAACTGCCTATTAAGAGGCATCCTGTTAAATGCTGTTCTGGCAAGAATAAATGTACTCTCATTCACTTACATTTACAGGTACTGATTTTCACAAATTAGGCATTTTAAAGAATTACCCATTTGTCAGGTTGCATTTAATTTTTCAAGAACTTTTCTGTTGCATAAAGCTTAGTGTTAATATTGGCATATTTGAGGTGTGTGTTAATTAACTAGCCTGTTTCTATTTCAAATGATAATTGGGAATGAAAATAGATTTCAGAATTATCAGTGTAATAGCAATACGAGGTGGCCATTCGGGGGCTTTTGGTTTAGGGTGTGTTTTTACCGCGGCGCCGGCAGAACACCGAAACGCGGAAGACGGAGGTGTTCCAGAGGAGAAGATGGTAACCGTAGGGAGGCGTCTGCTGGGACGTGGTTGCGTTCTGTGTCTGGGACCTGTGTCGCTGTAATGATGGCAAGCAAAGAAGGTTGTGGAGCGTTTTGTTCTTCATTTTGTGATGGATGGCTCTTTCCTTTGCAGCCAAACAGGCAAAAAGTTAATGGCGAAGTGTCGGATGCTTATCCAAGAGAATCAAGAGCTGGGAAGGCAGCTGTCCCAGGGACGTATTGCACAACTTGAAGCAGAGTTGGCTTTACAGAAGAAATATAGTGAGGAGCTTAAAAGCAGTCAGGATGGTAAGGGTCATTTGTTTGTTTTTAAAGTTTGGTTAACATTGCACTGCTTTATAAAGCTGCCAGCCAGGTGTAATATTACAGATTAGGCCGTGTATATGCATTACTCTGGCCAATGGTTCTATAAAATTATGAATGAAAGGTGTCTAGTTAGGTCATCAAACAAAGCTGTTTAATTTGTGTGTGTGTCCCCTCCCCTTTCCAGATTGTTGATTGCAAATTTCATAAAAAGAGTTTGTTTTTCAGGGGTGAGATTTGATGAAAGAGTAAGCCTGTTATCACTGAGGCATTGCATAGATGTGCCATTTATAGTCAGTGCTTAAAATGGGGGGTATTTTCATTTAAACAGTTTTTCTAAGTGTAAATTTTGGAAGTATTTGGCTGTTCGCAGTGGTCTAAAAGTATATCATTGATTGTACCTGGAAAGGTCCTAGCTAGTGAACGTGACAATCTTTAAGTCTACTGAGACAAACCAAACTTGTCAGCCACCATCCTTTGGCCGGTGGGGGGCAGGGGGGTAAGTGTAGTTCTTTCTCCGATTTATGAGGAAGGTTAATAGTAAGGAAAATATCTAAACTCTGAAAATTAAATTATGAATTACTGTATTTGACAGTTCATTGCAAAGATCAGGAGCCAAATATATCTTTAAAATCACCTTTTGAAGGTAATAGTTCTTAGCTCTTACTCTTTGTAAACATAGTGAATACGAGATATATTTTGTACGGTAGTGAGGACTTCTTTTTTCCCCAGAAGGCTGTTAGAACTTAATGGACATTTGTATTCTGTCAATTTTAAGCTATTTTTTCTGGGAGTTTGGGGGGGGGGGGGGCGCTGTTGTAGAATAGTCCCTGGGCTACGCGGCCGAGGCCCCTTTGGAGCGTTAGCGAAAGGACCGCTCTGTCCTCCAGGGGCGGCACCTGCTGTGGAGCCGAGAACAGTCCCTGGCTGAGAGCATCAGTGAGGGGAGTGGTCACGTGGGCCCACGCATGGCTCAGACAAACATGAAGCAGATTTTGTGGGCTGTAACAGTTGTATGTGCTAGATGGTTTGAATCACTTCAGACTTGGTGGCTTTAATACATTTCTTTTAAACATCTATCTTCCCCCCCAAAACAAACTCGTTCTTGGATGGCTATTTTAAAATCAATCTTAGAATTGTATTTGTTCACCGAAATATTTATTGACTGCCTGGCTTTGTAGCAAGCGACAGGAAGTCTCCTAAACCACGCCGTGAGAGATGTTAACGCGGGCTCTGCTCTCCTTTGCGCAGAACTGAATGACTTCATCATCCAGCTTGACGAGGAAGTCGAGGGCATGCAGAGCACCATTCTGGTTCTCCAGCAGCAACTGAAGGAGACGCGCCAGCAGTTGGCTCAGTACCAGCAGCAGCAGTCGCAAGCCCCGGCCCCGAGCACCAGCAGGACTACCCCTCCCGAGCCTGTGGGGCAGGCGGAGGCCCCGGCTAAAGACTGCAGCCGGCTGGCCAACGGACCAAGTAACGGCAGCTCCTCCCGCCAGAGGACGTCTGGGTCTGGATTTCACAGGGAGGGGGACGCAGCTGAAGATGGCTTTCCTGCTTCTCCGGGGAGCGGTAATAAGGCGTCCGACAGCTCAGAGGAGAGAACTGGCAGAGGAGGTGGTAGTTACGTAAACCAGCTCAGTGCGGGGTATGAAAGTGTAGACTCCCCCACGGGCAGCGAAAACTCGCTCACACACCGCTCGAATGACACAGACTCCAACCCTGACCCGCAGGAGGAGAAAGCGGTGAGCGGGAAAGGTGACCGAACTGCGGGCTCCCGCCACGTTCAGAATGGCTTGGACTCAAGTGTGAATGTACAGGGTTCGGTTTTGTAATATTTTTCCAGCAGATTTTTATACAGTATCACTTAATTTGGGAGAGGTTACTATGGAGAAAATTAATGCATACTTTTGTCACAATTTGCCTTTTTTGGTGGGTGTGTGTGTGTTTTTTTCCCTTTTTTTTTCTTTGCTTCAATACCTCTGCCACTTCGGAAATTGTAACAGTTAATTACTTTGTTGCTAAAAGGACATTTTGTGTAGGGTCAGGTTATTTTTCTATGAGTTAATGTGAAGCTGTAAATGGAAATCTTCCCGTAAGGTATAACACGATGATGTCTGTGTAGGTCTGTGTCTCCCGGGCCCGTGCTGTGGCGGGCCTCCCCACTCATGCTGTTACTATACTGCGCACCATTCGGACCTGTAGAGTAGATGTGGGTTAGGACTGCCGAGTATGCCCAGTGCAGTAGTTTTATCACTAAAAGACGGACTTGTTGATTGAGTCCCATAGTAGTTTCAGTGTTAGATACAGTTTTTTCCACCATACATCTGTGCATTTTCTCTTTAGGTGCCTGAATGTTTAAGAAATTTGTGTGCATAGTTACTCAGTTTTTACGAACTGTTGTACCCCGTTAATGCATATTGCTTTGTGACTCCAGTGTATCGTACCTGTACTGACCAAACCTAAATAAAAATTTTTATTGTAACTCCTGCATTAGTTGTTATCTCATTTGTGTGTGTATGTTTAGCACTTGTTTGTTTTCACTGAATTGCTTAATTGTTACTCATTATCCTTCAGTAGCATACCACAAGGGTGAAAGGTAAGTCCGTGCATCAATCCTGATGGTGCACTTAATTTTTAAAAAAACTTATGCCTTGTTTTGCAAAATAAATTTGGAGTTTAGGACTACACTTTAAATTTTTTCCCTGGCTTATAAAAGTTAATGTTATAAAATATTCAAAAATAGAGAAAAGTATCAAGAAATAAATAGTCAACCTTTGTAAGGTTTTCGTTGAAAAGCAGACTTTTTTTTTTTTTTTTTTTGCAAAATGGATTTCAGGTAGTTAGGGTATCTGTAGTCAGTAATGTTTGTTTTTAAACATTAGCCAAATACTACTTAACTGATTTATACTATTAACGTGTCTGCCAATATTATATAGTAAGGCTACAGGGTGTTAGAATGAAGGAGAAAATGTTTTTAAGACGCAAGATTCAAAGTTTGCCGTGTTACAAACATTAATATCAAGGCCTATGTTATTGAAGGTTACAGAACCCATAGCTTTTCATATAAGCGAGGCAGATGACATGTGATTTTGTGCCAGCTCAGTATTGTTTTAGATACGACTTTTAATATCAAGGAACCTGAGAAGTGGAGTTACGGTACTTGAAACTGAGGTGCAACTTACCTGAAAACTGCCGTGTCTTTGCTTGTTTAGCTGGCATACGAGTATATCTGGTCTCACGTGGTGTATTAAAGTATTGCACATCCTGTCTTAATCGTTTGTGCAGTGGTTGGGTAAGTGAAACAGCCCACACAATGCTGAATAAGCATGGTAGTGATAAACACTTCGGTGCGTGCTAAAACACTAAATGATATTGCCTTGATTTATCAAGTACTGTGGTCTTTGGTTTTGTTTTCTGTTGTGTATGTTCTTCTAACTAGCCCAACTTAAAAAATGAGATTTTTCTTTTGGTATTATGCAATCACTGGTGTGCAATAGGAAATTAATTGTTCAGCTGTTTAAATCATCTTATGACTAAATTTCGTATAGACCTATTATTACGTGTCACCACCAGTGCCCACACCTGTTGAGTCTGATTAACAGATGAATAACTTGGGCGGAGAGAACTTCAGATGGCGCGGGGTCAACACTCTCTGCGTCAGGAACTGGGGGCTTTACTTGCTGGTGTGACTGCAGTAAGAGCCGTGATTGAACAGCACTTACCACAGGGCCAGGCACATAGCGCCCGCTCCGTGACGGTTCGCTGCCGCTGCTGTCTCAGAGCAAAGTTCCAGCACGGACGACAGGCCATCTCCCTCGGGCAAACTACCCCAGATGCAAGTGGCTGGTCCGACTCTGCTGGAAAAGAAAAAAGAGGAGCTTGAAGGAAATGGATCATGATACCTTTGATGTCAAAGAGAAAGGCAGCTGCCTGTGTTGACTTCCTCTGGTAAAAGCCTGTTACTTCTCAGGCAGGACCAGTGGGCGTGAAAGCACTTTTTAGATGTCTCTTAGAAACTGAGAAACCCAGACTTTCGGCAAACGCTTGATGGGTGCTGCCAAAGACGGTTAATTCTTAAGAGCAGCCGAAGTCCAAGATTAAGAATGTTTCTACTTGAACATGTTTGCAGAGAGTTGAAAGTAGTAAAAAAAAAAGAATATTTTGACATCTACTGAGTATGTACATGCCAGAAACTGACAGGTATTTTATGTGCATTATGATTTTCGTTACCACTCCATGAGGCAGGCACGTGGAAGGAATCCCCAGTTACACAACAGGAAATGCGCTTGAAAGGATTAAGTAACTGCCGAAGGGCTGGTAAGTGTTGCAGCCGCCCTGGAGGGTGCTGTCATAGGAGCTCCCTGGACGACACCTCAGAGCTGGCAGTCTGACAACAAGAAGCCAGACTTGGCCACTGTGTCATAATACATCCCCGAATCAGGTGAAGAAATGTCACTTGAGCTTCCAAGGATGACATCTCACAGCAGTCTGAATGGCTGCTGTGCCCAAAACATACTTGTTGGAAACAAGCACGTGACATGGTAATGCGGTGATGGGAATAAATGCAACTTGTGAAGATCTGAAGTCTATACAGTTCACGATGCTGGCTAAGGGGAGAGGGTTGGGCCTCAGAAGTGGTTCGCTCTGTCGTTGGAAATGCTGGCGGTGGGCAAGAGGGAGGAGAACGTTTTGCCTGAGTCTGGCCTTGGTGTCCCAGTTGTCATCTCTTCACGTAAGATTTAATGGGTACAATGAACTGCTCAAGTGCTTGTAACAAAAGGCTCGCTAGGTGTGTGTTCTCCTGGCCTCTCAGCTGTGTATGCGATGCAACTGACCAATCTAGTTTTTGGATACTTGCAAACATAATTCAAAGCCATTCTTTCTTACAGTTTTCTCTCAGACGTTGTTTTTCATTAATAGTGGTTTGTCCTGTACCCAGTCATTCCTACTGCTCTTCTCTGATGACACGTTCTTGAGGGTTCATTTATTCCCAGGGCTATAATGAACACTTCTTAAAACCCTGGGTAAGGCCATTACCTTTGTTTGATCTTGGACCGGGACCCATCAAGCGAGTGCTGAGCTACCCTTGCTGGAAGGAGCATGCTTCCTACCCCTGCCCTTCCTACCAACAAGAGAGTTTGCCATATGGGAGGTTGGTGAATTCTGCCTTCCACTAAAATCTGGCCTGGACCCCCACAAGGCTCCCTGGGAAGAAGCTGGCTTGGGAGCATGGCTCTCACAGTGGTTCCTCATTTGACCTCACCAGCCGAGGTGGTCTGCGATCCTAGATCCGGGTGTCATTTTCAGAACGATTTCTCCTTTCATCTACTCATTATTCTTAGTCCCCACCTGCCCCATGCAGAGCTTTGAGTAGATGACTGATGAGGGACTGGGACGACTCCGCGGAGGACAGGTGCTGTGTGGCCAGGAAACAAACGCAAGCAATTATCTCCTTAATGTTGCATCTGAATGGAGCCCCCAGGAAGGACACAGGTGAATACTTTTCTTGCACCCAGAAGAATATATTCAGAGTCAGCTGTGCCAGGCACTGGTCATAAAGAATATATTAGTATTCGTATTTAATGACCGTAACGTGCTAGGAGCTGTGCATGAAGCCATAGAACAAGATTGTCCTGCAAAGTTTATGGAGCCTAATAGAGGAGACAGATGGAAGTAGGGATTATAATGCAGAGTAAGCAGAAACAAAGGTTGCCAAGGGGCACCTTGCAGGAGATAGGCATCATTTCCTCCAGGAAGACCCCCGAGTGGAGTGCTACGTGGTAGGTTGGTCAACAGAAGACAGTCACAGTGCTCACTGACATTTTGAACAGGGAAGCAACAAAGGCCGAAAGAGGTAGAGATAATGAGTTAGGTTTAGATGCGTTCCATCGGATGTGCTTGCAGGACGTTTTAATGGAGAGGGCCTGTTTGCTTGGGCAACAACTGGGTTGGAGATGCCAGAGCTGTCCCCAAATGGAGGTAACTGAAGCCATGGGAGTGACCGTATTACCCAGAGTTCCTGTGCAAAGAAAGACTCGGAGAATATACTCAGGAGCTGTCAAAGTGAGCCCACAAGGGAGACAGGAGTGGCTGGAGGACATGTGACAGGGGCCTGGGATAGAATAAAGCGTGAAGCTGAGGGGCAGGCTCCTTAAATTCCTCGGGCTCTCCTGCTTCCAGACGGGGAACACAGGCTGGGCAGAGGATTCTGAGAGTCACTGCTGAGCTCTTGGGGAGGACTGCGGATTCATCCCTGTGCCAGGCCCCAAGCCTGTCTCTCCGGCTTCCGCCTCTCCAGCACCCCCACCTGGGGCTTACACTGTCGTTATCTTCTCTGCTTTGTCTGCCCCATCCACATAGCTGTCTTTGGAGTCCTGATGTAGGTTCCCAGGACTGAATGGCATTTCAGTCTACTTGAAAGTGTTTCAGGAGGATTCCCCAGGCTTGTGGACAGATTTTCTTTGTACAAGCTTGCCACAAAGTCTCCTGCTCCAGCGTCCTCAACAAGCTGCACTGCCTGTCTAGAAGCCCTTTCTTTGCTAGCGCGTTAGGTTGTTTCTCCCTGATGGACCAAACATCTAAAAATCTCAGCTTCCTACCAAGAAGTCAGCCTGGGTAAATCAGGATGCTTGCTGTGGGCTTGTCCGAGCAGCTTACTTCTGGCTCAAACGATAAGGAAAATCTGTTGCACAGTTGGGCTGCAAAGACTGAGTCACGTGTTTGTACATTGGCCAAGGCTGAGGCTGGTTTGATGGAGTAAAACGGATGTTGGAAATCACTCACCAGAACTAGATTCCTGGAAAGAGGTGAAATGTATTATCTCTAATAACCACGAAATTCCAGCCATCCCTGCTTGTCCCACCCAAGTGTTTACCCTCGACTCAAACACACTTTGCCAACACTGACAGCTGATGGTTGTTCAATGTTCATTATTACTCAAATATTTGTGCCGAGGTAAGAAACATCCCGATGTGTACAGAATTATTTGAGTGTATTTGAGCCAAACTGACAGTTGCCAGGAAGCACAAATCTTGACTGAAAAAGTGCTCCAGAAAATGGCAGTTTTGCAGCTCGTTTTATACACTACAATCAAAGGAGATGAAAGGGGGTTATGTGAAATTCACTGGTGGTAGATTGGGGGGGGGGGGCAGGAGAAAGTGAAGCCGGGTCGTCTCGGAGCCTTGAGAGGGAGTCGAACCGAGAGACGCACACGTGGGGAGAGCACACTCCCACGCCAGTGGGGACGGCACAGTGGACGAGCAGCCCTGTCAGCACAGAAGTGTCTGCGGGGCACAAGGGGACATCGAGGAGCTCTGTGGGCTTGTGCTCCGGGGCAGCGAGTGCGCCTTGAGGGCTCTGGAAAGGGGATTATTCCGACATTCCAGGGAGGGTGTATTCTCAGATGCACAGGCAACAGACAGGCTGACTTAAGGTAAAAACCGACCTTTGTCCAGGCAGCGGCAGGCCTGGGACACGACTACTCGCCATGGCTGACTTTTAGCGAGGAGTTTCTGTGTTCAGATCCTCCTCCGTGGCTGCTTTCCGTCTCTGAGTGTGCAGGGCCGCCACGCGGCCTCCGCTGAGCTCGTCGGGGTTAGAACTTGGAAACCTCCACTCGCTGGCTGACTCTGTCTTAAGGAGACAGGACTTCATGCAGCTTTGGGAATTATTAAAGCTTTTAGATGACAATCCTGAACATCCATTACCATTTGATAAGCACTAAGTCCTTCCTGTGTGTCCGACACTGTCCCAGGTGCTAGAGAGACTATGACAAAGCCAGACCTCTGTCGGGGAGACTAGCCTGCGAGGTGTGTCCAGGGGAAACACAGCCAGAGCTGGGGCTGTAAAGTGGCTGGGGCCAGAAGTTCAGGTTCCTCCAGAGCTCTGACAGACTTTGAACTTCGCCCAGTGAGAGGCGGAAAGACGGAAAAGGTTTCACGCAGGAGAAATCCTCCCCTTCGGATTGTGCACACTGCAGCCAGAGGCAATCCTTTAGACTTGTGCGGCACCGAGGCGCGTGCAGCTGACCCGACACAGCGCGGAGTCCGCCCGCGGATCTGCAGAGAGAGCCGAAGTGAGCCCCCAGTGGGCGCCGTGGCAAAACGGTGGTGGGGTGTGGGTGTGGGGCGTGGGGGCGGTGCTTGCGATGCCGGGACATCCAAAGCACACCTCGGCGCGGCCCTCGGGCCTGCAGGATTCTCACTGACATCCCCGCCACTGGGATTCCAGCGGTGGGTGTAACGCTTTCACTGACTCGCAAAACACTAAGTTCAAAAAAAACCCGACACCCCTCCCAAAACAAAAACGCCGACAGAAAAATGCAACGCTAGTCTCAAGTGCTGGTGGGCAGTGAGTTTCTTGCTCAGGGGTCCCGCCTCCAGGCCGAGCCCCGCCCCTCCGGCCCCTCGCGCCTGCGCAGGCGGTGGGCGGGGCGACCCGCGGTTCCTCCTCCGCTTAGGGTGGTCGGTCAGCGGCAGGAGAAGGCTATTGCTTCGCTAGCTGCCGCACGGTGTCCTCAGCTGCGCGTGAAGTGGTCCTGTGGCAGGATGAGTGCGGACTCGGACCCCGTGGTTATCGTCTCGGCGGCGCGGACCGCCATAGGTGAGTGGCCGGCGGGCCCCGCGTGGGGCTCCCTGGGACGCCTGGGACCCTCCGAACTAGGAGTCTCACACCTCCCCGGGTCGACCCTTTAGGCCCCACCCCACTCGCCCGGTGAGGATAATTCTTTTTCACGTGCTCTGATTGGCTCTCGGGATAGAGCCACTGCGCCGTCTGACCCTGTCATTGGCTGACGGGAAGAGGCGCTCTCTCGCGACCTCCTGATTGGCCATCTCGGCCCTGTGGCCTCAGGAGTGGGGCAGCGGCGTGGTCTGAGTCGGGGCTCGGGGCGGAGGTCTTGCCGGTGGTCCCCGCGTTACTGTGACCGACCTTCCCCTCCCTAGCGCTGTAGCGTTCTAAGCCCTTGGACGCGCGGGAGGGCCGACCTCCTCCGTGAGGGCGGCGGGGCCCCTCCGCTGGGACCTGGGGATGGGCCGGCCGGCTCCCCGCGGGTCCGTGGCTCCCCGCGCGCTCTGGGAGCCGCCTGCCCGGGCCGCGGCTGCTGCGAGCCACACGCGCTCCGCTGTGCACCCCAAGGCGCTGCCGAGGGCGCCTGCGCAGGGGGAGGGGGAGCCCGGGTCTGCCGGCCCCCCGCCGTGGGCGGCCTCTTCACCGCCTCCGCGTTCCCTTCTGCCCTAGGCTCCTTCAATGGTGCCTTGTCCACCGTTCCTGTCCATGAGCTGGGCTCAACCGTCATCAAAGAAGTCCTGAAGAGGGCCGCCGTGGCTCCCGAAGAGGTGTCGGAGGTCATATTTGGACACGTTTTGGCAGCGGGTAACTCCTCCGTGATCCCGGCAGAGGGTCACGTGTATTAGAAGCAGCCCATCGACGACCCCCGTCCCCCACCCCAACTTGTGTTCTTGCTTCACACACGCGGCTCACAGAGTTCCTTCCGTTAGCATGCTTCCTTTTGCCCCTCTGCCAGGTCCCGAGAATAGCTTCTCTCCACTCGGCCTCTTTCATAGGCTTTTCCCGAGTGACCCTAGACCGCCCTCCTCCACTGCCTTTTCATTCTTTAGAAGCAGGGCCCGCGTGGCACACGGGAGAGGATGCACGGCCCTTCCCCCCTATTCCCCTCCACTGGCGCACATTCAATGAAAATGGATCGAAATCCTCTTTTGCGTCCCACACTACCGTGCTGGGTGCTGGGGTGGGGCTCCAGCCACGCAGGTGAGGTCCCCGCCCCTGCAGATCTCACTTAGCTGGTAGGGCAGGTTGGCTCCCGCTGCTTCTGCTGCAGACAGGCTGAGCCACCGCTGGGATGGGCGCGGGGAGTCACCCGAGTGTTCCAGCCCCCGATTCCCGCTGGGCGTGATGGACCAGCAGTCCCTGCCAGTTCCCAGTTAGTTCATTAGAACCGGTTTCATGACCACTCAGTAACATCAGTTCTAATTCCTTGTAGTGGTAATTGGCGGTGCTCACTAACAGCCAGCTTTGTCCTTACTCTCTCTGAGACCTGGCCCGTTTTTCTGTGTATTTATATTGCAGTCTTGTAGTTTCTCTTCCCAGTTCTCCTTCCCCCACTTCTCTGTATGGACCTTAACACAGGAGCACCCTGCTTTCTTGTGACTCTTCGGGGCTTTAAATACAGGAGTGCTGCCTTGGACTGGTCCCCTCCAGTCACTCTGCCCTCCTTCCCAGGCCTGGGATGCACCCTTACTCGGTTGCCATGGGGTAGCCACCTGCTGGCTGCTCTGCTGTCTTTTCCGCGTCTCGCCTCCAGCACCTCCACGTATGCTGATGAACGTGGAGCTGTGTCTGTTGCGGGTCTGCCTGGTGCTGGGCCTTCCGAGCACCAGGTTAGTGCTCGCCTTACCTCATGTAGCAGTGAGTCGGTGAGTGAAGGAAATTCGGGCAGGTTAAGTCACTCAGGCAAGGCCACAGCTTGAAGTGGAGCCAGCCCCTCAACCCACACCTGCCCTGTAGCCCAGATGTCTTCCGCAATCACATAACAAATATGTACCGAACACTGGCCATGTGCCACGTGCCATTCCTAACAGCTAGAGATAAGCAATGTTCATAAAAGGTAGAAATTCTCGTTCTCATGGAGATCAAATTCTGCAAAATGCTAAACTACTAATTACGCTCAACATTCATTCCTTAACTCTTTAGAACCTGAAGATAAGGATTATGAATAAATACATAAGAAATTTTTTAAAAGATTTTATTTGTTTATTTTTAGAGAGAGGGGAAGAGAGGGAGAAAGAGAGAGAGAAACATCAATGTGTCGTTGCCTCTCGTGCACCCCCTACTGGGGACCTGGCCTGCAACCCAGGCATGCACCCTGACTGGGAATCGAACCAGTGATCCTTTGGTTTGCAGGGTTGGAACTCAATCCACTGAGCCACACCAGCCAGGGCTAAAATTTTTATAAAGGACTTATTTACTTAAATGCATATGTAATTCATGGTAGCTTAAAAAGCAGGAAACTTTCCTGGCCAGGTAGCTCAGTTGGAGCATCCTGGTGTGCCAGAGTTTGTGGGTTCGATTCCCAGTCAGGGCACATACAAGGAGCAATGAATCGATGGAACGATAAATCAGCGTTTCCCCTCCCTCTCTCTCTAAACCAATGAATGCACAAATGAGTAGAACAACAAACATGTTTCTTTCTACCTTCCTCTCTTTAAATCAATGAAAAAAAAGGAGGAACCTGAAATAATATTGCCTTCTTCATTAACTAGTGTCCTATGAGTTTACCTCAGAATATTTTAATATTTTTTTTTCATGTCAGACAGGTAATGTGCCGATGTCGTGACAAGGTTTGTGGGAGGCACATGTCACACAAGAGCGTGAACACCCAGTCATCACGCTTATGAACTACAAAAGGATCTTAATATTCTTTTTCATGTTTTTCCTGTATCTACTCAACATCCAGCCTAGTCCCAGATTAATAACAGTGTGATGACCATAACCTGTACATTTTTGTCAATGACCCGTTTGCTAGTTTTTTCCAGCAGCTCCCCCAAGGCAAGCCGCTGGGCAGGGGCGTGTGGGTAGTGTGCAGTAGAGTGGCCACCGCACAAACGCCGCCCGACCCTCCGGTACAGACAGTGGTGACACCTTCAGTGCTGTCCTCCGAGCTGGTGCCGGATTAAGTTCAGTGTGTGATGTTCCTTCCCGCTCCGTCAGCTCTCCCCCACAGGCAGTTTTCGTTGTGCGTCACTCGTTGCGTAACCAGTTAACCACGGTGTGGTGAGCATTCAGGAAAGAAGTGCTTCTCATCCGAGATTTTCTGGTTTCGGGAACCCTCTAACCTTCCCACGGCTGAGGCGTCGGAGCCATGGCCACAGGGCACACAGCCTAGTTAGAGACACAGTCAGTGCCCATGTTCTGCCCTTACTTGACGAGGGAGTGTGGGCTTATGCAAGCCTCATGAAAAGGTCCAGAAGACAGTTCCTTTTTTTTTTTTTTAAATCTTAAAATCCTTTTTTTTCTTTTTAAGATTTTATTTATTTATTTTTAGAGAGGGAAGGGAGGGGGAGAGAGAGAAAGAGAGAAACATTCAATGTGCGGTTGCTGGGGGTTCTGGCCTGCAACCCAGGCATGTACCCTGGCTGGGAATCGAACCTGGGACACTTTGGTTCCCAGCCCGCGCTCAATCCACTGAGCTACGCCAGCCAGGGCGACAGTTCCTTCTTAATGCACCAGTGACTTCTCGGAGAAGAAAGCTGGCGTCCACAAATGTCTGTAGAGCGGCGGCACAAGATCACGTGCGCGTGAGGCCGGGCGGGGACAGGTGTGGAGTGCGCCTAGGCCTCTTCGCCCCCCGGGGGAGCTTACCCTGACAGTAGCAGGAGACCCAGATGCCAACTCCTGCTTCAGCATGTGCCTCCACCCACCTGTTTTATTTTTGATGTAATAAAATAAAAAATAAGAGTCCTCTGTGTTCCTTCCTCCAGGTTGCGGGCAGAATCCTACTCGACAAGCCAGCGTGAGTGCGGGGATCCCTTACTCTGTTCCGTCGTGGAGCTGCCAGATGATCTGCGGGTCGGGCCTCAAAGCCGTGTGCCTCGCAGCCCAGTCCATCAGGGTGGGGGACTCCAGCATCGTGGTTGCCGGGGGCATGGAAAGCATGAGCAAGGTGAGACCTGCGGCGAGGTGGCTGCCACGGAGCTCTCGCTCATAGACGGCGTGGTGGGGCTGCGACCAAACAGGAAACAGACAAAAAGTGGACCCAGCCTCGATCCCTTCCTGAATGTTCATTGTTTTTCAGACTTATGTGAGAAATTTGGGTTGAAAGTAAAGCCTGTCAACCAGCGTGATTAGAACAGTTTTTATAAAATGTTAACGAAGCATAAAGTATTTTCTGAATCAAACCTATAATGTTAGTCAGTAGATGTCCTTGGTCTTGAACTTCTTTCTCATTTTGAGGAAAAGTCAAAAACAGATGTTGCCACTTACCTTCCTGCACATGACAGGGAGGACCCCGGGGACCAAATTTCCTTGACCTTTGGGAAGTATAAAACGTGGGAAAGAGGACCACCGAGCAGCGCCCTTCCCTAACAAGTGTGCCAGGTGGGATTTGCTTCGCCAACCTCCATCCCTCGAACTGGCACAACAAAGAGGAAAAGTATACCCCCTGCTTCCTGCAGGCAGTTCGAGGGTCTGCCTGGGGACCCCCAGACAGAGGCCCCTTGAGCCCAGCCATTGTGGAGGCCCAGGAGGGGCAGCCGGAGGTGGCACACACAGTGAGCGTAAAGCTCCAGAGGCGGTGCGTGTGTACGTGCCGCCACAAGGGCCCCTGCAGGGCAGACGGTGTCTTGTGATCCGCTGAGGGCCAGAGCCAGGATTCCGGCACAGGCCTGCTGGCTCCAAATCCGTGTGTTCTGCTGCGGCTGCCACTGAGTTGGTAAGCGTTAAGGGGATACCCTACCTACACATCCCTCCCCATCAGTTCATTAGGCAACCTCATTATTCTCACCATTGGCATTATGTCTCCCATCAAAGTAAGTATCACTGGTAGTATCACTTAAGCCGCAGGTGGCAAACACAAGGCCTGCGGGCCGAATCCAGCTCTCCACCTTGTTTCTACCCGCTGGGCAGTGCCAAGCTCTCGCTTAACTGTTAAGGAGTAGTTACATTCATACAGTCCTGAAATTACATTCGTCCCTTTGAAGGCAACTGCGAGGCTGATGTGGCCCCTGGTGACAATGAGTTTGATACCCCTGATAAGCAGATAACTAGTTGCCTCTTTGGAAAGAATGAATGAGTTCTTAAGGAAAGAGGACACAGAAGGGATAGGTTTGACAAAACGGAAGTGTGTAGGGGGGAGGGTAACAGGCTCCCGAGAGCAGACAGGTGGACTGGTCTGCTGATTCCAGGGGCTTTCGGGCCCTGGACCCTGGGTGAGGAGGGGGGTGGGCCAGAGCTGGGGAGAAGGGTCACAAGGGGAATGGGTGGGAACTTAGGGACCACTGGCTAGTGAAGAGTGGGGTCCTGAGGAGAGGACTGGCTGTAACCAAGCCTAAATCCATTGGTATTTCTTGTTTCTAGGCTCCTCACCTGGCTCACCTGAGGACGGGAGTCAGGATGGGGGAAGCACCGCTGGTGGACAGTCTTCTCTGCGATGGCCTCGTGGATGCGTTTCACAAGTACCACATGGGCGTCACGGGTACGGCACACATCGCTGAAGACACACGTGCTGTGGGCAGGTTACCAAGCCCTGGAGCAGTTGGCTCCACAGGCGCTTCCCTCCTCGTTATGCAACCCTGTTTGGTCGGACGCCTTGCTTTTCTGTGTAGTCTTAGTCTGACCTTGAGGAAACAACAAACCCAGATCAGGGCATTTGACAACAGAACTGGTCCTTTTTAAAATAACAAGGTTAAGAAACACAAAAGTTGGTCTGAGGAACTCTTCCAAACGAAAAAGAAACTAAAGAAATTGACAGTGAAATGCAACGCATGGTCCTGCATTGGGTCCTGAAGAAATAAATGAGCTGTGAAGGACACCATCGGGACAGCAGGTGAAACCGGCAGGTGGACCAGGAGTTAGATCATGGTGACATGCCAGGGGTCCGCTTCCTGATTCCAAAAGCTGCGGTTTCATAAGCAAAAGGCCTTGTTTGGGGGGACATACACTCCGAAGCTGAGGTTTAGTGGTAAAGGAGCATGATATCTTTAGCTTTCAGATGGTTCAGAAAGAGAATGAGGAACCAGCTGGGGCAAAAATAAACATAAAGGAAATTTCTGAAAATTTAGAATTGCATTAAAAGGAAAAGACAGAAGGAAGCACAGAAAGAAAACGGCTTCTTGATAACGTCCCCGCCGGCATTTTCACGCCCGTCGCGGGGGGGAGGCAGGGTCGCACGCAGAACGTGGTCTCGCGCCCACCCGGGAGCCTGCTGCTGGGGGGCGGTCAGTGCTTGTTTCAGAAACACTGGAGCGACCACAAGCCAGTTCCTGAAAGTGTTTGGTTTTGCTTTATTGTTTCCACAGCTGAAAATGTAGCCAAAAAATGGCAAGTGAACAGAGAAGATCAGGACAAGCTGGCGGTTCTGTCCCAGAACAGGACAGAGAGCGCCCAGAAGGCTGGCCATTTCGACAAGGAGATTGTGCCAGTTTGTGTCACTTCCAGAAAAGGTGGGTGTGTAAATCCCAATGAGTTAAACATCAGCACGGCTATTTACAAGTCAGAGCAATATCCAAAAGAACAACAGATGGGACTGTTCATAAATTGCATGTTGGCCCTGTCTTTCGGGTTGTAACTGAAGGAGAGATCCGGACGCACCTGAGTATGGGTGTGGGGTGGGTGTTTGGGCGCTGGCACCGCGCTCAGACGCTCTCGATCCCGGGAGCCCACGCTGCCTGGGGGTGGCGCAGGCCTCCCGGGAAATCGGGCCTCCGGCTCGGGGCTGTGAGGGGGTGGCCACTGACCTTTCACAGGCCGGGTCTCCTCCACAGCAAACACCCCTCACTTCCTGCTGTTTCTATATACATTTCATATTTCTTGGGTGGATATTTTTGGGCCCCTTTTTTTTTAATCTTTTACTTTAGAGAGGGGTATGGGAGGGAGAAAGAGAAATGTTGATGTGAGAGAGAAACATCATTTGGTTGCCTTCCACAGGCACCCTGACCAGGGTTGGGGACAGAAACTGCAACCCCGGCATGTGCCCTGACCAGGAATCGAACTAGTGACCTGTTTGCAGGACAACACTCAACCAACTGAGCCACACCAGCCGGGGCCCAAGCTCTAGGAGTGTGGTTAACTGACATCTCTCATGTCCCACCCTTACGAGCTTGGCTTTCCCATTCCCGGGTCCAGTGGACTAGAACCAGCCCAGTCCCGTGCCCGAGACCATAGCCGTTTTGCACGAAGAACCACCCGTACCTACCTTCCTCGGAAAGGGCTGTGGATATGGAAAACTCAAACTGTCTCTTGACGACAGCGCTCATAAAATGTTTTAAATTTATTTTTTAGAGAGAGGGGAAGGGAAGGAGAAAGAGAAGGAGAGAAACATCCATGTGTGGTTGCCTCTCGTGTGCACCAACTGGGGATGGAACCCACAACCCAGACTTGCGTCCCGACTGGGAATCACTTTGCACAATGATGCCCAAGCGAGCCACACCCATCAGGACAAATGTTTTAACATAACAATTTTTATTCGTGCATACTTTTGTCTTATGGGAATGAAAGTATTTTATAGTAAACCTTTCTCCTAAATACGAATCTTCATGCAGCAGGCCCGAGGCACCCGCCTTCCCAGCATGCTGCCTGCCATCTCTGTTCTAATCCAGGGCTCATTCATTTTTCTTGTCAGGCCTCACGGAAGTCAAAACGGATGAGTTTCCTCGCCACGGGTGCAACATGGAAGCCCTGTCTAAACTGAAGCCTTACTTCCTCACGGATGGGACGGGGACTGTGACCGCCGCGAATGCTTCAGGTGAGACACGCCACCTTCTGGTGGCTCTGCCAGGGTAATTCCTTGTTCTGTTATCTCATAAACTTTCTGTACATGCTGTTCTAAAACCTTGTTTTTGCTGCTTTAGGGGAAAATGTTTTTCAGACTTAACCATTACTCTCTCCCCGTTTGACTGACTTATCCTATGTACACTGAATGAATGGGTCAGCTCGCCCAACCGCATGTACAAATGCAAAAGCACATTAGGGAACCCTCCTTTACCTACAGCCTTTGCCCTTCCCCACACCCAGGAAGTCCAGGGCCCCCTGTGCGGGTGAGGCTGTTTCTTCCATTTCTTGTCAACCTCCCCTCCCCCACTGCTTTACTCTTTCCGTTTCCTCCCATTGGAGTGTTCTGTGGTCAGTTATGTCCTATTGGCTAAGGTACCACTTCTGATTACATGCTAACACCAGAAATACGGCAGACGGCTTTGCCAGGGTGTGTTCATTCGTGTCCTCGGGTGTCGAGAAGGCGAGGGAATGCGGGTACACACGAAGCTCCCGAGCCCCGCTTTAGACACCGAGGCCGTGGCCTTTTGCAGGCATCAACGACGGCGCTGCGGCGGTGGTTCTCATGAGGAAGTCGGAAGCCGACGCCCGGGGGCTGGCACCTCTGGCCCAGATCGTCTCCTGGTCACAAGCCGGCGTGGAGCCTTCCATTATGGGGACAGGACCGATCCCGGCAATAAAGCAAGCTGTGAGTTTACCTCTGGGTGTTGGTCCGTTTCCGTCTGGGGGACTAGCACAGTCACCCGCCATTCCGCACTGAAACCCTGCCTTCCGTAAACCTTCCGAGGCGCTTTCCGCACCCAGACGGAGCTCGATTTTGCTTTCATGGTCATTCCTATCAGGTTTCACTGCCTTTGTTTCCCTTTTATGAAAGTCTCCCAGTTAGCCTCAAATGAGCTCACTCACTGCCCGCCCTGTACATTTGGATGATGGGCTTTAGGGCATAGGTGGCAAACACAAGGCCCGTGGGCCGAATGCAGCCCTCCGCCTTGTTTCTGCCCAGCAGCAGCAGTGCCAAGCTCTCCCGTAACTGTTAAGGAGTAGTTACACGTACTGTCCCAAAATTATATTCGGCCCTTTGAAGGCAGCTGCGAGGCTGATGTGGCCCCTGGTGAAGAGTTCGACACCCCTGCTTTAGGGGAACCAGTTCTGCTCTGTCACCTCTCTTACGCATGAGAGGTGTTACTTGTTCAACATTTAAGGTAGTTTAGAATGTCTGAGGGTTGTTCTACCCTTACTGTCTTAGAATTGGTGTCTAAGGCAAAATGTGGCCTCACCACTAGGCTGACTCAGGAACCCAATCGGCAGCTTTTGGAGACCCTTCAGTACCACAGTGTGTCCCACTGTTACCCACAGCGAAGAGCGGGTCCACGAGTTTTAGAGCTCTCCCGTTCATCTTCCCTTTAGGTTGCAAAAGCAGGTTGGTCACTGGAGGACGTGGACGTATTTGAAATCAACGAAGCCTTCGCAGCCCTGTCTGTCGCAGTGGCTAAGGAGCTTGGATTGAACCCGGAGAAGGTAACGCGAGCACGCAGCCCTGAGGAGAGCCTGCAGGCGGGCTTTCGCGGTGCAGTTTGACCGGAAACGCCAAAACCCGTGTGTGTGTGTAGTTAGATGGCACCTCCCAGACGCTGGCCACGTGGTTGTAACGGGTGGCTACGAGACCGAAGTCCCTGCTGGGACTCACGGGTTCACTGTTTCCCAAGGCAAAAATCCTTGACAGCATTCCTTTACTTGAAATGGGAACGGGGTTTTAACAATTTTTTAAACTAAGAAATAAGGGAAGGCAGTCAGGACAGAGGTCACAAAGCTATAAGTCAGTTCCTAAGCAGTGGGAAAGGGTAGCTTACTGGTATAACATTAAGAGGAAAAAGATCCTAGTTTAGGATTTTGACCTGTTACCACAAAGTAACAAATCTTTCCCCCCTTAGGTCAACATTCAAGGAGGGGCAATAGCCCTGGGGCACCCTCTTGGGGCATCCGGCTGCCGCATCCTGGTCACCCTGCTACACACGATGGAGCGGCAGGGCGGGCGCCGCGGCGTCGCTGCCCTGTGCGTCGGGGGCGGGATGGGGATAGCAATGTGTGTCCAGAGGGGGTGAGCCTGCCGGGCCCGCCTGAGCCTCATTTCCCTCTGCACTAGTGAGACACTGACACGAGAACAGGACCAACGTGAGGCTGGACGCCCCCTTCCAGTTCACAAGAACCCAGGGGAGGCTGACAGCTGGTCATACTTTAATGTGGGATACACAAGACAGCCACACCCCAGAGTGTTATAAATAAGAGCGAATCAGGTCAGTCATCGAGGTCTCCTGAATGAACGGCATCTTCGTACCCTCCATGCTTATCATCTTTGCTTTCTGGGTGTAACTTAATGAGATCATCAATCCGGAGAATGGTAATTGCAGCTTCTGTTGCAAATTTCAAACTCTTCACTTTAACGATGGTTGGTTCAAACACTCCTGCCTGTTTGTTGTCTCGAGGTTTGCCGTTAATCAGATCAAGACCAATCCTATAATTTAGAAAAAAAATCTGTTAGGTGATGTCTTACAACACATGCTCACCCTATCCTTTTACAGTGGCCAGGTAGCTAGGTGGGCTGGAGTGTCACCCCGATACGCCAGGGCTGTGGGTTTGACGCCCTGCTGGGGCACGCACAGTAATCAACCAATGAATGCATAAATAAGTGGGGCAGCAAACGGATGTTTCTCCCCTTTCCTCTCTCAAATAAACAAAACTCTTTGATAATAATTAAAGACTAAAGTAGTTCTTTATGAATGACACAATTAACACAGAAACTTTCTAAACATCATTTAGTAACTTATAAAGGGGTTGCTTAAAAACAGCTACGGATTGGCCCCAAATAATCTCCCCTATTCCTCAGTGGGACCACCCTGCAGGTAAAGTAACCACCCAGAGAAGCAAGGACAAACCTAAGACACATCAATGCTAATAAAAATCTCCAGAAAACAAGACTGACATATGAGCTACAGAGGACAATGAAAAGGTCAGAGAAACTGTGTACTTACCATTTTAGGTTTTTACGTTCTGGGTTCACTTGAGCCTCATTATGAAAAGCTCTTAACTTTGCAACCAGATCCGTGGAGTCCTGGGCGGCATTCACTGCCAGCGTATTGGGAATGACCAGGAGAGAGCGCGCAAACTCGGCAATAGCGAGCTGTTCCCGAGACCCCTGAGGAGGAAGACAGTGAGGCGTGTTCACACAAGACGACAGCACTCACAGCAGCCAAGACCTCAGATGAGGTGTATTACCAGAGTGCTAGAGACGGTCCCTCACGAGCTTCTTGGGGGAAAGGGGGGGGGGCTCCTAGCCGTTCTTACCATGCTGGTTGCGTAGTTCTCAAGGTAGATGGAGAGGGCTGCCTCCACCGCGCCGCCCCCCGGGACCACAGACTTGGACTCCAGCACCCTCTTCACCACGCAGAGCGCGTCGTGCATGGAGCGCTCCATCTCGTCGCACATGAAGTCGTTCGCCCCGCGTAGGATGACCGACGCAGACGTGCGCGCCTTGGTGCTGGCAAAACATAAGTGAGTTCCAACCAGTACTTTCATGAAATTAAGTCTACATAGAATTAACTCATTATGAGCACGCGGATTAAATTCTGCCTATGTAAGGACAGGGGCCCACGGAAGCCGTGTCCGGGCCACACACACGTGGAAGAAGGGTGGCACGGCCACCCACCCCCGTCCACAGCGGCCCGGCGTTGCTCTATCCCACGCGTATAACTGCTCGTGCCACTGGGGAGGCGAGAGCAGCAAATCAATGGGAACGGGACCTGCTTGTATCCCCGAGCCCAGCCGACGCGGCTCTGTGGCCGAGGAGGCAGCGCTCACTTTTTGATCAGGATCAGCTCGTCATCACAGATTCTCTCCTGCACCACCTCTTCGGCCTGTCCCAGCATCGAGGCCTCGAAGGTTTCGTCCCCTTCCAGGTTGGCCAGGGTTGACAGAATGGTGGCTGTCGAGGTAATTACAAAGATCTCGTAAGCACTGTTCTCCACGAACACTTCCGCAGCTTGTCTTAGGGTTAGAAACATTTATGAAAAGGCGATGCACTAATAATGCAAGTTTACGTTTCCAGCGAGGCATCAGACAGCAACTGTCCTTTGGTCCAAGATGGAACTGTCACCAATGTAAAGAAATTCAGTAAAACCAAAGAACTTTTCCAATCACATGAAAAATGGCTCTATAAAACACACCCGTAAATCGTTATGGGAGTAAAAGAAACAAGGGTAGGTTTTGAAGCTGCTCAGCGCTGACATTCCAGGGCAGCTTCGTGGTCATGTACAGTGACCCGAAATGTCACACCTGAGAGCTGGCGGAAGACGTACCTCCAGAAGCTTTGGCAATGCGCTTAAGGTCCCTTTTCAAGACTCTCCTGACGGCCATCGAGCCAGTCTCCACAAAGTACTTGAGACACATATCGTCAATGCCACCGGTGGTGAGAATGACATTGGCGCCAGCTGCCAGGATCTTCTGGATTCGCTCCTTGGTGATGTCTGATTCTCTACAGACAGAGTAACCCAAAGACACCTTCTGTTTTTCACATAACACAGCTTTCACTTCCGTAAGTACTTTTCACAAAATAACTGCGGATTAAACAGTAACCAACCTTTCTCTTCTACGTCTAGAATTTAGATCAGCCCAATTTTACATAAAAGTTCCAGGGATTAAAAATCACCACTTAGCTTCCCCCAGATTTGAGCCCCAACCCCAAGAACAGTGATTATGAAGGGAAGTGTCCCTACCCTCAAACACATGGTGGGGGGCGGACTGTCAACCACAGTTCATGGCCAGTGAGGAGGTTACAATGGGCCTCGGACAGAAACCCGTCCTGGTGGATGGGACGAGGAAAGCCTGGGGTCTGGGGTTGAGGGCTCAAGAGGGGAACCTGTGGGCAGGACCAGGACGTGCAGAGCCCTGCAGTGAAGAGTTCGGACTGAGTGAAATCTTTAAGAGCAGCGTGGTCAGAGCTGTGTTTGCAGAAGGACCCCCGATGGCAATGCGGAAACCACGCGGGGCAGGTGAAGGGCCACGGCAAGGGGCCGTGACGGGACACAGACAGCCGAACAGAGAAGTCGGGGTTGACAGCGCCTGGAGTAGAGCACACACTAAGAGCCTGGGGGCGGGACGAGGAAGGAGAGCTGGGTTTTCAACATGAGTTTGAAGGCCACGTGTCACTCAGGCGACGAAGCCAGAAGGCGGTCAGACGGGTGGAAACCCCAAGCAGCCAGGAGAGAGAGTGCGCACTCAGGTGACTGAAGCCACGCTGCTCATCATGCCAAGCGTGGCAGGTGCGATCACTCAAAGAAGTCTTGAAATAAAGATTAACCTCAAAACGAACCCCTGTGTACATACTGAATGAGTGCTGTGTCCCAGACACAACCTAGAAACGGGGGCCACAAAGCCAAGGACACCCTTCAGAGCTCACAACCGAAGCCACACACACACACACACACACACACAGAAACTATAAGCGCCGGGAGCACAAGGCACGGAAAGTCGCGGTGGGGCCTGACGCAGACCGAGGGATGGAGAAGAGCCACCCCGAGAGACTGAGCACCTGAAGAGCAAGTAAAAGGTCAGCTCGTCAAAGCAGGTGGGCAGAGGTGTTCCAGGCACAGGGGCAAACACCCCAGGGCCTGTGGAGCAAGGGTCTGGTGAGCCCCGGCGCCTGTGGGGTGGGACCACAGTGAGAAGAATGCCTAAGGCGTTCCCACGGCTCTGGCCTTGGAAGCGATGAGCGTGGAACACAGCCCGGGGGGGGTGGGTGGGGGTGGGGGGGGGGTGCAGAGTAAACTCCAGACCACCAGCTGGGGGCCTGTGCAATAGTTTGCATAACGATGCAAATGCAAAGTAGACGAACTTGAGATTTAATTTGAAGGCAGAAATCAAGTGGTCGTGGTGAAAAAAGGGAAAAAAGCTACCAGATTAAAAAAAGAAAGAGTTAAAGATATTTTCTAGTGTTCTGCCTTAGTAGAGGGGTCCCCATCACTAAACCAAGAGCAGATTGTATATCATCAAAATTTTGGTTTCAGACACGACTTTGAGATGCTTAAAAAACATCCAGCTAGACAAATACATGCGTGTTTGGAGCTCAGATTTGGGCGTCTCCGAACCACCGAGACCTCGGGAAGGGGGAGCGATCCTGGGAAGACCAGCGAGGCAGCAGGCGCCCGGGAATACAGGTGAGGCAGCGTCAAAGCCCCTCCACCCTCAAGTGTTTCAAGGAAGGAGTCAAAGGCTTCATAAAGGTCAAGTGAGGTTGAAAGTGTCTAGTGAATTGCTCTCAGTCACCAGTGACCTTGGCAAGTGGTCTTCTGCTGGAGAACAGAGCTGTAAAAGTAAGAGAAAGTGCCAGGCACGTTTCTGTATAAACCCCTCCAGACATCTGGCTGTAAAGCGGTGAAGGATGGGGAGGAACTGGAGCACAACGTGTGAGCTACAGGTGGAATCTGAGAGGAATGAAGAGCAGACCCGGGAGCTGAAGACACAGGTGAGAAAACTATCAGTGAACCAGGGCTCTAAGGCAGAAGGAGTCCGGAACACTTAGTGTAGAAGGACTGGCCTTTCACGGAAGGACACCTCCTGTTACATCAGGAAGCAGAGGTCAGATTGCAGTCAGATTTAAAAGATGTAAAAGATGAGGGCATTCCTGACTCTTGGAAGAGATTTCCTGAAGATTTGGTTCAGTTACTAAAAACAAACAAACAAACAAACAACCACTAAGCGGCGAACCATTAAAAACTCACCATTTCCTGCCTAGGTCCCTAGCATGCCAATCAATCGCCGCCGCCGCCTGCACCCCCAGCACCCCCAGCACCCGCCCGGCGCGCGGGAGGAACGCAGCACAGCGTGCTGCTTGGTGCCTCCGCTGCTGGTCTAGGGAAGCACGTGAACTACATACAACACACGGCCCTCGTTCTCTTTCGGTTTCCTGTCGCCTGCTCTAGCAGAAGCAGTTTACAAACACCTCTTTTCAGAGGTCAAAAATAATCTCTCAACGTACCTCTGTCTAATCTGGTCCAGTTTTTCAGGGTCTGTAATAACCACCTGTACACCAAGCTTCATTTTTGTTTTCTGCAGACTGAAGTCAAGGCAAGCAATTTTTGCATTGACTATTCTCTTGGGCATGCCTATAATTAAACATAACATTAAATTCCTTTGTAACAACTATTAACACATACCTAGACACAGAGCATAATAGAATAACAAAGATTAAACTAAGCTATACATAAACACAAATTTAGATCATTACATTTAACATTACGAACACGTTTTTATGGTATTAACACATGTGCTGTCTTCTAACTTGCATTTTTCCTAGGCTATGTGCCTGTGTCACTAAAGAGCAACTGACGTGACGCACACTTCCTTAAAGCACAGTAAGTGCACAGCTTGGGCAGTTCACCTGGAGACGATCAGTATACACAGTCTACAGAAAAAGCTACTTTAACCACCAGTCCCCACACCACATGACCGAACCCTGAGCCTTACCCTGGGACCCCACCACGCAGTTGAGCGCGTAGCCGCTGATGAGCATACTCTCCACCTGGCTTCGCCCGTGGGCTTTCAGAATGTTGATGGAGTTGACTGGATAGCGAGGCTGGCCTCGCACGTCTGTGTATTTCACGGCAAGCACAGCATCTACTACCATGTTAGCGAAGAAATCGCCATTTCTAAGGCAACAGTTAAGGAGAGCAAGAGACTTGGAATGGACAGTGGTTGCACATGGAAGTCAAGGGTAATTCAAAGGCACTTCCTTTTTGAAATCTCAGCAAGGAAACAAGCATTACTCACACCACCAAAATGCTACTATACTGTTATCGCTATCCGCAACTCACACTGCTCCCACAAACACTGTATATTACCGCCCCACCCAGAAGAGCAGGGAAGAAAACAGGAATTTCTATATGGTGCTGCCTCGCATGAAAACTAACACAAGGTCTTTTTAAAAAGCCTCAACTGTACTGGACCACAAGGATACATTCCAATGATTTTGGACGACATGGATGTCTTAGCAGCATTGATCAGGCAATCTCTTCCCAGTTCATCTGTGTTAATAATTAGGTTTTCACTGATGTAGCGCACTGCTTCCCTGTTGACAGTGTGGGAGAGAAAACGAAAATTAACTTCCCATCCAAAGCCTTGTTCTATCACCGTGCCAAGGGCCAGCGGCACAGTGCTCTGTGCAGCCACTTCGTGGAGGAGGAGGACACGGACAGACCCTCCCTCTGCAGACCCCGGCCGCTTCACTCCACCCCGTAAGCACAGCCACCAAGATCTACCCTCAGGAGAAAATGTGGTAGTCAAGGGGAAGAAAACACCCTGGCCCTACTCGCCTCAAATATTCATTAAATGCCAAAATATACGTTTTTCAAAATAAAGCACAGTCATTAAAGAGACGTTTTTAAATGTTTACAATGATTTTAGCAAATAATGTAAAATTTTCTCTGAGTGCAAACAATCTTACTTGCAAGCAAGCCGATAGCCGCTAATGACGGAGGTGGGGTGGATCTTCTGTTTGACTAGCTCATCTGCGTTTTTCAGCAGCTCCGCCGCGATAATGACCTGTCGGGGAAACACGGATCCCTCTCACAGCCGCCTGACACTCAACGTGTGCAGTGACGGCTGGGCACCACAACCATCAGACGCTAAGCGGAATCGCGACGGCAGTGAAATGAATAATTAGACACCTGAGAAAAGCAAGTCTGCAGCGTTTCACATACAAATGGCCAAAGCCAAGTGAGAGCCAGGAAAACGTCCCAGCCAAAATAACCCTAGCTCTGTGCCACGGCAGCGAAAGACTTCACATCCGCTGTCGCATATCCGTCCGACGGACGCCGAATGAAGAGCCCGACTGCTCAAATGACCTGTACTGCCTTGGGTTGTTGTTGCCTGGCTTATTTTAGAAATCATTTAAAGCCTCGGCTGGTGTGGCTCAGTGGGTTGGGAGTCATCCCGAAAACTGAGAAGCCACAGGTCTGACACCCCCCGGCCAGGGCACATGCTTGGGTTGTGCGCATGTGAGAGGCAACCAATTGGTGTTTTTCTCCTTCCCTTCCCCTCTCTAAAGAGATAAAAATAAAATCTAAAAGCAATGAAAAAATGTCCTCGGATGAGGACTAAAAAATGCTTTAAAAATAAATAAAAATCATTAAAAGGCACTGACATTTTTTTAATCAAAAAGACTTCAAAAATACCACTTCTTTAAGAGCAAATTGTAATTTTATTTCAAAAATCCTATTATCAGCCCTGGCTGGCATAGCTCAGTGGATGGAGCGCGGGCTGGGAACCAAAGTGTCCCAGGTTCAATTCCCAGCCAGGGCACATGCCTGGGTTGCAGGCCATAACCCCCAGCAACCGCACATTGATGTTTCTCTCTCTCTCTCTCTCTCCCCCTTCCCTCTCTAAAAATAAATAAAATCTTTAAAAAAAAATCCTATTATCATAAATAAGCTCCTTGTACAAAGACCGATTTTATTATTTTAGAAGAGGTAGATTCCATTCTTTTGTGACCACATTTTTTTTTAGAGCAAAGCATCTGTTCTTCACCAAAAAATAGTGTTTCTACACCAATGTGCTGGCTGTGTAGAAACGTTTACATCATGTCATTGGTCACGTGTTCACTGACTTCCTGCACTCCCACTGCGCGCTCATGAGAATGCCCTGTCAACACTTAGAACATAAAAAACATCTTGTTTTTAAAAACCAGTGAGACTGTCTTCTTCAGATAATTATAACGGGAAGGTTTTAGACATTTCTAAGTCTCAGGTCATGGGGCAGGGGACCGTAAATGAGGGGACCATATTAAATCACGTTTATTTTCTACTTAAATTGTGCAAACTAGCTACAACCCTCAATTTTTGCGAACTTTGTTTCTGAATCGGTACCAAAGAAACAAATTACATTTTCTCCCTCTGATGTATGTAACCTACTTCTAACTCAGAAGCAAAGGACTTACTGTGGTTCACTCTCTGAAAGCCTGACTTAGGAAAACCAGTCTCGGGTGGTCTGCCAGGTGACTACCTACCACGGAGGTGGTCCCGTCTCCCACTTCCTTGTCTTGCAGATCGGCCAGCTCACAGAGGACTTTGGCTGCAGGATGCTCGACCTCCAGTAACTTCAGGATGGTCGCACCGTCATTAGTAATGGTTACATCCTAAGGAATTTGCAGGGAAGAAAAAATAAACAATCATCCACAGAAACAGAACATTCTAATTAACATAACATACATTCTGTTAAAACATACATACGTCCACCTTTACTATACCTCCAACACCAGCACTCTGATTAAAACCAAGTAACTTACATAGCAAGGACTTAAGATCTTTTTAACTTAAAGAAACATCTAGCTGTACTTACACCAATATCATCCACCAACATTTTATCCAAGCCAACTGGTCCAAGAGAACTTTTTACAATATTGGCAATAGAGGCTGCAGCCATAACTGTAGGAATGAAATAATGGAATTAGAAAAATCCACTCCTTCAAACAGCAATCATTTCAGTGTCAAGAAAGTATACGACATTTAACAGTCTCTGAATTTTCCAAATCAACAAATCTTTCCTGATTACCTAAAATAAAAAGGTAATCTACTAGTCACAATTTCGGGTTTGGCCACCTAAAGGGGGAGGGATAGATACACTATACCAGCCTTTTCCTTTTAGCAATTGGCATGTTAAAAAAAATCATATAAAGGCAAACCATCTTTTATCTGTGAATCAAGAAAGTGGGAATCCCAGGGTTCTGACCTTATTGCGAATCCATCTAAGACAAAAATTAATAATCCACCAAATAAGGCTAAGATGGACAGGCAGCCACCCATGACTTCAAATGGCAAAGGCTCTCAAAAGAGGCTCAACAACAAACGCTGTAATGCGTGCCAACGTTCACCAGAATAAATTCACTTTAAGTACCCTTATGCTAGCATTCAACTAAAATTTCGTCGGCTATCTTTTTATTTCAAAAAGCCGTCGGCGACAGGTGGGGTAAGAACTGGATCCGGACGCCCGGCACCCGGCATCTACTGCAGATGACAACCGGTAGGGTACCAGGGGCAAGTGTCCAGAACGGTGGCCATTTGCTCATCGGTAACACGAGCAATTGGAACCACTACTCTCCGGTTAATGGTCCTCCCAAAACGAGACGCTCCTCGTCGTCAGACTCGGAACAAAAGGGGATCGGAGCAACCCAAGGGGACGCCGGGCACGCGTCAGTACCGGGGCTCGCTTTCCCTACCCCAGAGCCCGGGCACCCACACCAACCACTCCCATGCCGCGCGGTGCTCAGAAACGCGCCGCGCCCCCCACCCCCGAAGAAGTGGTGAGACCGGCGAGGGTAGGGCATGTCCCCCAACCCACGGACCCTTTTTGGGGGGGAGAGAAAGAAAGCACAAGGACAGTAGCCACGGCCCAAGCCGGGCGGGCTAGGGGAGGGGGGAGCGCACCACGTCGGCCCAGCCCAGGCCTCATCCCGTCCTTACCGTTCTGGGAGCGGATCGTCTCCCCAGTGCTGCGGTCCCCGAACACGGACAAAGGCCCCTCCATCTTCGCGGCAGGGTGCACCTCGGGTTCCACTCACACCGCGGACAACTAGCGTCTCGGTCCCTAGGCCGGGTAGCGGCCACACGAGCAGCAGGAGGCAGCAACGGCGTGGAAGGAGCCCAGGCGCTGCCGCAGGGGCTGCTGGGAACGCCGCTCCTCTCTCCCCAGAAGCCCAGCGCCCCGCGGGGCAGGGCGGGAAAGAAAGAAGGGGCGGGGGGGGGGGGGGCCGAGAAGCGTGAATGAGCAGGAAGTGAGGAGCCGGCAGGGGGCGGGTTCAGCACTTCCGCTCCGTTAGAGAGCGAATGAGAAAGGCTCCAAAAGGTAGGACGGAAGTCAGGATCCTGGAGGGCGCGAAGATGGTGCTTTGTTGCGCACGCGCAGTTGTACATTCTAGCGCCTTCTAGAAGAGGTGGTACACAGTGGGGCGGAGCTTAGAGTGCGACGGGAGTGAAGGGGCGGGCCCTTCTCAGAGGCAGAGCTGGGCTTCCAAGCTAGATTTGTGTCTTAATTTATTTAACAGCGATTTACAACTGTTTTCATCTCTTGGCACACATAATCTAAAATTCTGCAGCATACCCAAAAATACACTTCTTGGCCACCTAAACAAAAAGGGAAATTTTGATTCATTCATATCCGACAGCTATTTTTCTGTTGGCTGTTATCAATTTTTAATTTGACTGTCGAAAGGAAAGAGGTCAGTGCCCAGGAGTGAGCAGGTTAGAAATCTTGCACGCCGGTTGCAAATCGCTGGTTTGTACAGGACCTGTTTTCCTTGTCCTAAAATGTAGGAACTTGCTCCTGGAGCATGCAAGTCACAGGCTTTGTTCATGCTCTCCGAGCGTAAGCTTGGGCCAGGGTGGGACGGGGCAAAGCTATCCATGGGCCACGCCCCCCCTCCCGTCTCGTCTTCTCACTCCCGCAAAATGACAGCCACTCTTTCTGAAAACTGTGCATCTTGCTCTGCCCCATTCCCTCTCAGTGTCCTCCAGGTGTGTGTCCCAAGCTCTGCGATCAGAGGGCCCAAATAAGGTAGCCTGAAGTTACGGGTTCCTTGTGTGGGTCTCGACAAAAAGCTGTAAGAAGCGTGGTGTAAAAGAACCGGTCGCGCCCACCTTCAAGGGCGTTCCTGCGGAGTGGTTGGTCGGCTCTGGCGGCGGCGTGCACCCCAGCGTAAGATGATTGGAGGGGCGGAGATGACAGATGGTCCTCTCAGCCACTCACTGGAAGGGAGGTTAGTTCCGGGTGGCGGCGTGAATGACCGACGCGGCCTGAAGGCTTTTCCCTGAGTTAATATGGCTGCGGCCGGCGAGCGGCGGGGTCGCGGGTGAGGAAAGGAGGCTAAGCTTTTCCTAGGCTTTGACCACGATCCTGACAGCGATGGCGCTTCGGTCACGGTTCTGGGAGGTGTTGTCGGTTTGCAGGAACCCCGGTAATTGCTCGCTTCTCTGAGATTTACTCCCCGGGGCTTGCACAGTAACGTGCAAGTGCAAGTGGTATTGCATGTCCAGCACGCCCCATGGAAGGGTGAGCGAGCTAACGGCACTGTGATGACAGTCGTAGGAAATTTCAGCGACCGGGGTCTGAGATGGCTACCTCCCGTGGCCAAGCACACCTTCCAGGGCGCGAAGATGGGGGGCAGTGGATGGGAATACTCCTGTTTTGTCCGTATTCGTTACATTTGAAGACCCTCCTGGTTGCGTCCATTCGTAGGGCGTGGGGTCGCGGCGCTGTCAATCAGTTCCAAGCCAGAGGTGAAGCCCGAAGCGGACCCCCTGGGAAACGAAGCGGTGGCCCCGGAGTTCACCAACCGGAACCCCCGGAACCTGGAACTGTTAGCCGTGGCCAGGAAGGAGCGGGGCTGGCGGACGGTGTGGCCCTCCCGCGAGTTCTGGCACAGGTACTTAACCCTGCTCGGGACTGACCGACCGAGCCACGCGCGGTCCTCATCCCTTGGTCCAGGGCCGGGTACCGCTGCGGACTCGCTCCTAAGGAAGCTGCGCTGCGGCGGGTGGAGGAGGGCCTCCGGAGGGAGAGGGGCCGACACGCGACAAGTGGGTGTCAGAAAACAGAAAGAGGGTGGCGGGGGAATGGGGGGCTGGGTGCCTACGAAAGCCCCTCTGAAAGCCAGGAAAAAGCCCAGTTTTCTGCCAAGAGGAGCATTGCCAGCAGCGGACACAGTAGCGTGGGTGTGAGCTCGGTGTGTGGGTGTGTGAGGACCTCAGTGGACAAAGGAGGGGACGGTGTCAGATGAAAGTGGAAAGGTCGGTGGGGCACAGATTGTGAACTTCAGATTGTCAGTCGGAGTAAGCACTTTAGACGTTATTTTCTTTTTTAATTATTATTTTTTAAGATTTTATTTATTTATTTTTAGAGAGGGAAGGGAGGGAGAAAGAGAAAGAGAGAGAAACGTCAATGTGCGGTTGCTGGGGGTCATGGCCTGCAACCCAGGAATGTACCCTGACTGGGAATCGAACCTGCGACACTTTGGTTCGCAGCCCGCGCTCAATCCACTGAGCCACGCCAGCCAAGGGCCTAGACTTTATTTTCACAGCAATGAGAAACTGAGAGAGGATTTCAAGTTTGAGCCTGAATTAAAACTAAATCGTTCTGGTTAAGGGAGAACACATTTTTAAGGGGAAGGGTGGAAGAGAGAAGACCGTTCAGGATTCTCTTTGTTATTAAGATGGTTATTTATCGAACACTTTCTGTTTACCGGGAACCATGCTGGTGGCTTCACATGCACTTAAGTCTTTGATCCATCTTGTATTTATTTTGGCGTTAGCCGGAAGATAAAAGCTTAAATTTGTACCCTGTGTAGGGACCGCAGCTTGGCTTTGCCACCTCAAATCCTTTTTGACAAGGATGCTGGGTACATAGGTCTCTGCTCTCAGAAGCACCAAATTTCTCTTTGATGTTTGAGGTTAAGGGGAAGTGCATGGTTTATTTATTTATTAGTGAGGATATCCTCACGGAGGCAGAGGAAAAATACCTGTCCCAGGTAAAATCCAGGTCAAGTACGTTGCAGTAAATGAGCACAATGTTTAGGCATGCGTTCCCCTGAGGTCGCCTACCCTTAGGATTCCTTCACGATGTCGCTCTCCTTTCCTCACTCAGGTTGCGAGTGATAAGGACCCAGCATCACGTGGAAGCACTTGTTGAGCGCCCCAATGGCCAGGCTGTGGTTTCCGCGTCCACGCGCGAATGGGCCATTAAGAAGCACCTTTACAGCACGCGAAACGTGGTGGCCTGCGAGAGCGTGGGGCGGGTGCTGGCAGAGCGGTGCCTGGAGGCGGGCATCCACTTTATGGTCTACCAGCCGACTCCGTGGGAGGCAGCCTCGGACTCGGTACCGTTGTTTTCACAAGCTTATCTAGTTGTGTTCATTCTTTTTTAAAAAAAGATTTTATTTATTTTTAGAGAGGGAAGGGAGGGAGAAAGAGAGAGAGAGAGAAACATCAATGTGCAGTTGCTGGGGGCCGTGGCCTGCAACCCAGGCATGTGCCCTGACTGGGAATCGAACCTGTGATGCCTGGTTCACAGCCTGCACGCAAGCCACTGAGCTACACCAGCCAGGGCTAGTTGTGTTCATTCTTGACATTAGAAACTTGTGTAGTAGTAGCAGTTGTTCCATATTTCAAGCTCTTTTCGTGTGTCAGACTCAGAGGTGAGTATCCTGACGAGCCTCAGCTGACCTCACCCTCCCAGCAGCCCACGGGGCAGGACTAGGGTTCTCCGCTCTGCACGCGAGGCGCGTGCTGGAGGCTGGCAGCCCAGCGTCCCCGTAGGGGAGCTTTCACACTCTCGGGGACTGTTACGGCCACGACGCTGACCGCTCTGCTTCCCTGTTCACACACCAACTCCTTGTCCGTATGGTTTTAAAATACCGCTTGACGTCCTTGACATGTCTACACCCTCTTTTTCCTTGTCTCTGTGATTATTTAAAGACCATTCTCTGAAAAGCCGGTATGGGGGGGGGGCAGTCAGCATTGCACAATTCAGGGGTTCACGTCTCCTTCCCTCAGGAAGCGGGCTGTTTGTTGTCGGCTCACTCGTGGTGAGCTGGTTTCTTGCATCTCAGCCTGTTTTTCTGGCCTTAAACCTAGATGCAGCGGCTGCAGAGCGCGCTGACAGAAGGCGGCGTGGTGCTGCGGGAGCCTCGGAGGAGGTACGAGTAGGGAGAGGCCTCTTCGGAACGCGTGAATGTCCGGCCGTCCGTGCATCCATCCGTCGGGAGAGCGTGTCAGGGAGAACAGCCGGCTGGAAGTGTCCTGCGACAACCTACCTGCCGGAAGGTGTCTGCAGTCAGGCT
Organism: Phyllostomus discolor; assembly: GCF_004126475.2. Classification (NCBI taxonomy): domain Eukaryota; kingdom Metazoa; phylum Chordata; class Mammalia; order Chiroptera; family Phyllostomidae; genus Phyllostomus; species Phyllostomus discolor. Next base: position 204,788,606 of record NC_040906.2, read on the forward strand.
CGGCCCCCCCTTGCCTTGCGCCTCGCGTGTGTGGGGCTGGCGCCTCGGGAGTGTCCGAGGAAACTGTCACCAGTTACAATTAACTTTCGAAGTTCAAGTTAAATGTTTATATGTTAAAGAATAAAGGCACATTCTGAACTCCCAGTTTCTGGTTATATGAAATTTCTTCCCTTTTCCAGCTCGTTCTGGCAAGCATGCACACGCGGGGTTCACGCGGAGCGCTTGCTGTCGTGTCCAGCTCCCGGTGAGCGGTCTGAACGGCAGCCGATGCTGCTCAGGGTGCGGAGGTGGCTTTTACAATGTGAGATGTCAGTGTAGGTTGGTTACAAACAGCGATGCGCAGAGAAAGGGGCACGTTCTAACCTCAGTGGGGCCCCCGGACCCTAGCAGACAGAACCCGACAGGAAGGGACAGAGACTCACAACGAGGCACTGAGGACGGGGGTGGGATGGACAAGGTGAGTGTGTTCTGGATTCGGCACGGAGTGGATGCTGGATGGATAGGAGACGAAGCTTGGAGCGCATTCAGGGTGACCGGAAGCTGGAGCAGGGTGGGTGGAAGTCCCAAGCAGAAGCCGGAGAGGGGTGGGTGGGAGTCCCAACCGGAAGCCGGAGAGGAGTGGGTGGGTGTCCCCGCAGTTCTCTGAAGGGTGTTGACTGAACCAGGTGAGGTGCGAGGAGGGAGCCTGGAAACAGTTCAGGTGTGACTTCCAGAGCATCTCCCTCTGGCCAGTAAACGAGTAGCCGATTAATTATATGGGCGTGAAATGACGTTACACTGTCGGTCTGGGTGTTCAGTCTGTATGTTAGAGAAAACAAATACGCACGCACCAACACTTTTAAACAGTGTAATGGATCCTGAGAGGCCTTCGGAGTGCAATGGCTTATCCCCCTTTTGGTCGCTAAATACCCCAGGGAAGACGCTGGAATGTACATGTGACAGTTCTGCTGTTTTCTGACCTCACCCCGGAGACTGACTGGGGCGCCTCGCTTTTTTATGGAGTTTACAGTGAATGTATCTGTATTATACAAGCTTCGTGGATTCTGTCTTCTGCAAACTAATTCTACACATTATTATTTCTCTCTTTTTTTAAGATTTTATTTATTTTTAGAGAGGGAAGGGAGGGAGGGAGAGAGACAGAGAAAGAGAGAGAAATATCAATGTGCAGTTGCTGGGGGTCATGGCCTGCAACCCAGGCATGTACCCTGACTGGGAATCGAACCTGGGACACTTTGGTTCGCAGCCCACGCTCAATCCACTGAGCTACGCCAGCCAGGGCCACATTATTATTTCTCTTTTTTTTTTACATTTTTATTATTTTCCACATTTTTTATTGTGATTCAAGTACCGTTGTCTCCATTTTCCCTCACTTTGAAAGTCACGGTTCTCTAGACGGCTGTTCGGTCAAGTCTTGACTTCAAGGGAAGGTATAAAAAAAACCACGGCAAGGACAAGTGGCTTTGGAGATAGGTAATGACGAGACAGGGCTCACCTGTGAGCGATGCTGTAGGTGGGGACTTTTCCCTGCAGGGAAAACCATTGTTCTAGTTATCTCGTCTAGGACTCCTTCAGTTTGATTGGCAATTCTTGGAGCTCTGTGTGGCGGTTGCCACAAGGCATTAAAGACAGTGACGATGCCGCCCTGGCCCAGCAGCTCCCTGGGTTAGCGCATCCACCCTGTACCGCAAGGTTGCAGCTTGGATCTCAGCTCAGGGCACGTACAGGAAACGACCAGTGACTGCGTGAACAAGGGGAGCGACAACATCGATGTCTCTCCCTTCCCCTCTGGCTCTCTGAAATCAATCAATCAGTCAATCAGTCAAAGGACAATGATGATGCAAAGTAAAGTGAAGAAAAGATGGGGGGGAGGGGAGGGGAGGGGAGGGGATGGGATGGGGACACACCAATACTAGCAAGGATGCCGGGTTGGGAGACGTGTTGATTTAGGAAACCTACGAAGTGTGGTCTCTGCAACGGTGCCCCCCCCCCCCCACCCCCCGCACACCTGCATTATCAGCTTACTGCACTTCCTCCGGCGGGGGTGGGGGTGGGGGCTGTTCACGTCTTGGTTCGCTGTTTTTCAGGCTCAACATTCTAGGTCTGCCTATTTCGTCGTGACCGCAAAGAAACTGCGGCGGAGCAAGGTAAGTGGGCTTTGACGGCAAAGGCGAGTCTAAGCGCGACTCTTATCGTAGCCCCCACAGCAAACACCTAAGAGCAGGCGGGAGGTGTGCGCCCAATCCGCAGGTTCCGGGGGGCGCGGGGGCGGCCCGTTTCCTGCGCGAGCCCTTTAAGGTCAGCGGCGCGGTGGGAGCGCGTGGCCGCCCTGGGTGACCTCGGCCGGGCTGCGTGGCTGCGTGACCATGGACGTGGGCGCCGACGAGTTCGAGCAGCGCCTCCCTCGGCTGCAGGAGCTTGTCCTGGGCGCGGACTTCGTGGGTAAGGCGCGAGGTTCGGGCCTTGTCGCCGCGGCCCTCTGGGCTGGGAGAGCCGGCGGAGGGCGTGGTGTGGGCGGAGGGGGCGGAGAGGCGGGGCCGGCTGGCTGAGACCCTCTCTAGGCCTCGGGAGGCTCCAAGTGAGAGGTTCCTTCTAGGCCTGGCCGAGGGCGTGCCAAACAGCAGTTACCCCCTTGGCCCCGCATGGTCCAGATGAGCCCAAGGAACTGGCTTGTCCTTGCTTTGGCTCCCTCCGTTTCCCCTTTCTGAACTCACCTGGCCTGTGGAGCACAAAGAAGGTGAGCCAAGTGGTCAGTCTCCCGCCTGCAGCGTTCAGAGCGTGAAGAGCTGTGGCAGGGGGGCTGGGCCTGGGGACTCTGGTCTTTTTTGCCTTCCCTGCAGGTCTGGACATAGAGTTCACGGGCCTCCGCACCAGCCTGTCTGGGCCTCAGCAGATCAGGTAAAGCTAAAGCTGCCTCAGAGCTGAGTGAGAGAGGACCTGGCCTGCAACCCAGGCATGTGCCCTGACTGGGAATCAAACCAGCGACCCTTTGGTTTGAAAGCTCGCAATCCATGCCCCTCTGGGTGGCACCCTGGCCACATCAGCGTTGTTTCTCAGCAAGCACCTGTTGGCACGGGGCGGGCAGGACACTATTTTATGTGGGGTTTTCCCCAGCTGGAGCAAGGCAAAACGGTGGAGAGGCGCGGAGGCCGGCGCCTTGCTGCCCCGCCATTGCCTAAGGGATGAGATGCCGGTGTTTTCACAGCCTTTTCGACTTGCCGTCGGAGTGGTATCTAAAGACCCGGCAGAGTGCTCGGCAGTTCACAATCTGTCAGATTGGTGAGTCTGATCTTCAGCTGTTGGTCACGATTACTAAGAGGGGTACTTTTACTGTCTTTGTGGTTCTTTTTTTTTAAGATTTTATTTATTTATTTTTAGACAGAGGGGAAGGGAGGGAGAAACAGAGGGAGAGAAACATCAATGTGTGGTTGCCTCTCTCACCCGCCCCTCACTGGGGACCTGGCCTGCAATCCAGACATGTGCCCTGACTGGGAATCGAACCAGTGACTCTTTGGTTCGCAGGCCCACACTCAATCCACTGAGCCATACCAGCTAGGGATGTTTCTTACTGATCAAACAGCTTTGACACCTTCCAAAGAACCCAGCTATCGTTTCATATGCTTGTTTGGTTTCTGGTCGAGTCTGTCAGACCTAACACTGTGGAGTAAGCAGACATCAGTTCAGCAGCAGAAGCTCCGTGCCGAAACACATCAGCGTTGCAGAGCCTCTACCATCCTTCAGGGAAAGATGCTTGTAGTTTTTGCTTAGAGAAAACGTATGCCAACAAGAGCATCCTGCACACATGTTGTTCTGCATCTTTCTGTTTTCTGCATCGTTTTGGTTTAGAGATCTTTCTAATACCAGCCCCTGCAGATCCCTTGTCCACTCTGAACAGTGGTGCTCTAAGCCAGGCACGCATCTGCAGGCTCCCTAATGACGCATACTTCGGTTACTGTTCGTGATAAAGCCAGGCACGCTTTGTGAGTGCGTGAATAAGCCAACCAACGCATCCCTGTTTCTCTCTTCCTTCCTCTCTCGCTCTCAAAAATGAGTAAATTAAAAACACAAAAAACAAGGTGGCATGGACTGTCTTAGTATTTATACCTTCCTGTACTTTCATGTGCATGTGTGTTTGGAGTGCCCCCAGCAGCAGAGTGGCAGAGTTAAAAGAGTGTGTGCTAAAGCATGGTTCCGTGTTGCCGACCCGTTCCTCCTGCGACCAGGCACCTGCTCAGTTCAGCGGCTCACACCGACAGCAGTGACTGTGCCTGTCCCCTCCCTCATGCTGGCTACTGTCGTCTTGAATTCTTTTGTCCGCCTAGTAGTAGAGGAGAAGTGATATGACTGTTAAGTTGATTCCCATTTTTAATGCAGGGTCAACACACTTTTTTTGCAAAAGGCTATTCAGTAAATGTATCAGGTTGTGCAGACCATACGGTCTGGTAGAACTACTCAATGTTGCCATTGATAATGGGAAATCAGCCTTAGATAGTGTCTAAATGAAGGAGTGTGGCTGTCATCCAATAAAACTTTATTTGTAACCACAGGCCCTGACCGGTTTTACTGACCCTTGCTTTTCCTGTGAATGACGCTGGGCATCCGTGTGTGTTGCTCTGTATCTTTGTCCTTGGTTATTTCTGTTGTGGTGGCTGTCCTTGGTTGTAAGCCCTCTCTGGAAAGTGTGGGAAATAGATGTGGTCCTATTGCTGTCCCGCTACTCGGAAGTCTTTTCCACTTTGTATGTGGTCTTTTGAACAATGCAGACACGTTAAAGCAATTAAATATATAAATTGTCATGGTTTTAGGTGTTTCCTCTGGTTAGCTTTGAAACTATAAAACGTCTATTTAATTTGATTTCTGTGTGAAGAACCATCCACAATTATATTTTAGTAATTTCAGCATAACAGTTTGACAGCTCACATTTTGAACCTGTCTCCTCCCCCTCCTCCTTTTTTTTTTTTTAAGATTTTACTTATTTATTTTTAGAGAGGGAAGGGAAGGAGAAAGAGAGAGAGAGAAACATCAGTGTGCGGTTGCTGGGAGCCATGGCCTGCAACCCAGGCATGTGCCCTGACTGGGAATCGAACCTGTGATGCTTTCGTTCACAGCCCGAGCTCAATCCATTGAGCTACACCAGCCAGGGCCTCTTTTTCTTTTTTAAAAGAGCTTATCATCTTCTAAAGCCCACACAGTTTTCTGAAAGCAAAGTACTGTTCAGAACATTTTGCTGTAGCACGAGAGCTAGCTCCCGGCAACCCTTCCCGGCACTCACCTCCCCTCCCCTGCTGTCACTCCCCCAGGACTGTCTGTGTTTACCAGCGTCGAAGGAGAGCCAAACAAGTATGTATAAAGCCCTTCGCAACACACGCGGCTCCTCTCTGCCTGCTGCTCCCCCAGATCTGCTCGGGCTCTGAACCACTTTGGGCCTGGACGCCCCATATCCCCCGGCTTCTGTGCCCTTGCGTTCGCTCCCTTCCCTGAGGACTCCGGCTTGTCCTCCAAGTCTCTCAGAGCAACACCTTTTCTGGGGGCCCTTCAACCCATGAGGGGTGGAGCCTGTTCTTCGAGGGTGGGGTGTCTGCCTCTTTTCACTGACCCCCAGGGCCAGACAGAGTGCTGGAAAGAGCCCTCTCTGAAGCCAGCTCCGAGGCAGAGCTTTAAAAATGCATGTGGCTTTTTCTCCTTATGTTTACTTTTTCCAATAGGTACGTAGCCCATTCATATAACTTCTTTCTCTTCCCGACAACGTTTGGGATTTTGGACTCGGAATTCTCTTTCCAGGCTTCTAGTGTTCAGTTTTTGAACCAGTACGGCTTCGACTACAACAAGGTACGGACGGCCCTGCGGGAGGGAGCGGGGAGGTGGGAAGGGGAGCCGGCCCGAGCGTCTCCGCACCCCGTTTCCGGCCCCTCGCATCCGCATGAAACCGGGAAAGCTTTCTTTCCACTCCGCTCCCCAGCACAGAGGGTGACACTACCCGACTCCTGTCTCTTCCCGTCTCTAGTTTCTCAAAAACGGAATCCCCTACATGAACGAAGAACAGGAGAAGAAAATCAAGCACAGCATCCTGACCGGGAACTGGAGAGTTCGCAGGTAGAGCCCGTTTCTCCGGGGGCTCGGCGGGTTTCTCTGTGGCTGGCGTTTCTCTGCGTCTCCTGTGGGTGGGCATGTACCCTCCTCGGGGGCCGGCGAGGCTTCTGCGGCCTGTGCTCCGTCCGACATTGCCGCTCGGAGCGCTGGCGATTCCACTCCCACGCCTGGAGTGGAGAGACCTCCCCCTGCGTTGGCTGTGAGGTCGGTGTTCAAAGATGAAGGAAAAATGGAAAAAGACCCACCTCTTAAACTGGTTCTCAAGGAAGCAGGAACTCCACTCCAGTGCGGGGGGAGGGTGACTGTGGTGGACGCAGTGTGACATGGCACGTTGGCCTTCAGTGTGACCTTAGGGGTCTCTCAGGGTGCATCACAGGTGACCTTGACCATGCCAGCCGCATGCCTCAATTCGGAGCCTGCTGTGTTCCCCGAGGGCAGGACTTCTGCCTTTTTTCCTTTGGCCCTAGTGCCAGAGGTCATACTCGAGTCCCTGCTCTCCCACAGAGGTCCCATAGGGCAGGGTGAGGGGTGGTGGGTGGCAGAAGGGGCAGGCCACCGGGTCCCAGGCCGGCCCCGCCTCCAGTTGTCTGCTTTTGAGCAAGTGATTGAAGCTCTTCCTGCCTCATCAGGGAGTGGGTGCAGCGAGACAGCTTCTGACTCTGGAATGCTGTGCTTAGTTATTCGGTCTTGATCACGATCTCACGTAATGGTGGAGTTTGGGTTCGTATTTTTTTAACTCCTTGTTTGTGATTTTCACACAGAAATGGAGCTTTTTGTAAGGGAAAAAAAACAATTTTAATTTTTAAAAAAGACTTTATGTATTTATTTTTAGAAAGGGAAGGGAGGGAGAAAGAGAGAGAGAGAGAGAGAGAGAAACATCAATGTGCGGTTGCTGGGGGCCATGGCCTGCAACCCAGGCATGCGCCCTGACTGGGAATCGAACCTGCGATGCTTTGGTTCGCAGTCCACACTCAATCCACTGAGCTACGCCAGCTAGGGCAATTTGAATTTTTAACCTTCTGTTATTTTCTAATGTTGGAGAAGAGTCTGTCCGTACCTCAAAGTAACATCATGTTCTTGTATTTCTAAGACAGGAGACGCTGCATTTCCCCACATTCCTGCCTGTTCCTTAGCCACCCAGATGGTGGCGCCTTGCACCTCCGAGCGCGAGTTAGGGAGCCGGGCTGGAGAGTGGTGCGGCGGGTGGGCTAGCTGCCCGTGCCTTTTCCTCCATGTGTCCGAGGGGAGCAGAGAGCGGCTCGAGTTCTCCTGTGACCGCGTGGGAGAGGGCGGGCCAAGGGCTTGGCTCCCCGTGGCAGGACGGGACTCGGGAAATGACCGGTCTCTTCTGGGCGCGTTTTCCCGCCAGGATCCGGCGTTAAGCCCGGAGGCCGCAGCAGCAGCTGCCAAGACTCCCTCGCTGGCGTGGCCTCAGGGCCCCGGCGGCCTTTCCCCAACCCTCTGCCTTCCTGTGCCCGCCCGCAGTTCCCTGGATAAGGACCAAATCAAGGTGGTGATCGATGAGGTGACGCGGTGGCTGGCCCTGGCAGAGGAAGGCGACTGCATGACTCTCCCTGGCATCACTGGTAGGCACGTGGCTGCAGGCGGTCGCTCTGGTCACGGTCACACACCCTCTGCTCCCTCGGGTCACCCGCCCCGCCGACGTGGGGTCCTCGGGGTGAGACGCGGCGCTGACCACAGTTCGGAAGGCCAAGGCAGTTTGACCTGTTCTGAACTTCAAGGTCGAGGAAGTGAGGTGCCTTTGGAGCCGCCCTTTCACCCCCATCCCAGTGCCCTGTGCACACACTTGCAGTCGGCTTCTGTGGGTCCCCAAATTTCCCCCCCACGGAGCGGTGCAGAGTCACGGCGCCCAAGCGCTAGATTAGCGAGTGGTCCTCAGGGCAGGTCTGTGGGCCCCAGGGGCCTCTGAGACCTTCTCCAAGGGGACCATGAGGTCAAAAGTATAGTCAAAATGTCACTCAGCCAGCACTTGCTGTTGTTGTTGTGCAATTTGTGCGGACAGTATCAAAGCCCAGGCGGGTGAACCCGTCGGCACCTGGGCACAGACTGAGGCGCAGCATCGACCTGCTGGGGGCACTGCGTTCCGTTAAAACAGAGGTCCAGTCTAACTTGACAACTCCCTTCTTAGAGAAGCAATAATTGTTTTTTAAAAGATTTTATTTATTTCTTTTTAGGGAGAAGGGAAGGGAGGGAGAAAGAGAAGGGGAGAAACACCCATCAGTTGTTTCTGGCACGCCCCTGGCGGGGGACCTGGCCTGCAGTCTAGGCCTGCGCCCTGACCGGGAATCGAACCGGAGCCACACTGGTCAGGGAAAGAAGGAGTAATTTTATTCAATCTCAGTCTTTGCTCATCTTTTTAAACACTCTGGGTGTCAGCGCAAGCATGTAGACAAGTAAGTGTGTGTGACACCACGAGGCTGCGGGCCGGAGCACAGTGGCTGTCTCGAAGGAAAGCGCTCGTGTAAGTTTTTGAGTCGAGAGCTGAATTAGCTGCCTCCCCCCCACCCCCCATGCAGCACTATTCTTTTTTTTCCTAGACTTTAAAAAAATTTTTTTAAGATTTTATTTATTTATTTTTAGAGAGGGAAGGGAGGGAGATAGAGAGAGAGAGACATCAATGTGCGATTGCTGGGGGCTGTGGCCTGCAACCCAGGCATGTGCCCTGACCGGGAATCAAACCTGTGATGCTTTGGTTCTCAGCCCGCGCTCAATCCACTGAGCTATGCCAGCCAGAGAAGCATTATTCTTACTTAAAGGAATTGACTGTGGTTCCTTTGACTTGGGTATCTTCATTCACTTTCTCAAACGGAAAAAGCAAGTCTGTCTGTCTCTTCAAGGAGCACAACTCCCAGTGTTTGCTGGTGGTGCCGTTGGAGCTCACAGTCGGGAGTGGGCACTGGGGCCCTGGCAGGGTGGCTCAGTCAGAGCCTCATCCCGCACGCCGGGAGGGGAGCGGGCTCGACCCCCGTCAGGACACAGACCTGGGTCGTGGGTTTGACCCCCAGTAGGGGTGTGTACAGGAGGCAGCCGACCGATGTCTCCCTCTCTCCCCCTTTCTCTCTCTCTAAAATCAATAAAACGTATCCTTGGATGAGGGTGAAAAATCAGCAGTCTGGGGTTTTGGAAGACTGCAGCCTGCCACCACGAGCGTGCCAGCTCCCCTGCCCTGAGGCCTTTCTGATGAGGTCACGGGCCACATTCACAAGCGTCCCTGGTTGTTGCACTAGGGTGAAACGCATGCACACTGGGAGGTCTGCGGAACGTGGCACCCCTGTGTTTTCCACACAGCCTACCCACAATGTTGCAAATCCTGGGCAAGAGGAGAACAGGCTTATTGTTTTAAATGAAAACTGTGCCATCTTAAATTTAAGGTGTAGTTTTTTTTTAAAGATTTTATTTATTTTTAGAGAGGGAAGGGAAGGGGAAAGAGAAAGAGAGAGAGAAACATCAATGTGCAGTTGCTGGGGGCCATGGCCTGCAACCCAGGCATGTGTCCTGACTGGGAATCGAACCTGCGATGCACAGCCCGCGCTCAATCCACTGAGCTATGCCAGCCAGGGCTTAAGGTGTAGTTTTAATTTCTAACATGGTGGCAATCCATAGCCATCATTGACACTCAGAAAGACCCTTTGGGGTCCTCAGTGGAAGAGGAGCCGGCCTGGAGACACACCTGCAGGCCATTGCCCTGGACCGCGCCCTAGCACGCTGCAGCTGCTGGGCCGGCCCTGTTGCGAGCCCCGCACTTCGGCACACCTGAGAGCTGCCTCTCCCTTGGACCCTCCTCTCGGCGGCTGTCTCCCTCCAGCCTCTCTTGAGGGCAGGGCAGACCCCCGGCCCAGGGTCGGTGGGGCTGTGTGCGAGCCCTGTGTCCCCTTGCTGTAGGCTTCCAGGCCTTCACGGTCCAGCTGGTGCTGAAGCAGGCCCTCCCTGGCATCCAGGCAGTGCGGACGGACCATGGGGTGAGTCCTCCCTGCCGCGGGCCACCCTGGCCGCCCCACCCGCTCTCTCCTGCGACCACCCCCAGCCCCTGGGAAACATGGCTCTCTCCCCCATAGCCCTTCCCTTTGGAGATGAGGAACCGCCTCTTCGGCATCATTGCCAGGATTCGGGGCACTCGTCCCTCCTTTCCGTTTCAGGTGACAGTGAAGAAGGCGGGCAAGCAGCATCGCTGGTACCTCGAGGGCGCCTCCTGTGACGGAGAGGGCCGTTGGAAGGAGAAGCTGCTTCTGTCCGCCAGGGGCTTCTCCGTGTTTTTCCAGATGCTGGTGAAAGCCCAGAAGGTAGGAAAAATATCTCCTCCATTCTTAGTTGGGGGACAGTCTTCTGCGTTTCTGGCTGTCGCACAGGTGGGACCCCCAACCGTAAAATGAGGTTTCTGGGGAGAAGTGGTTCCTTCTCGTTGATCACTGGCTTTATGGGTCTCACTTGCCTCCACCCAATCACGACACTGGTTTGAGGAAAGACTGCCGTACGGACTGTTACTGTTCCTCTGCCCCTCTCGGGCACGTGGGTACCGTGGTACTAGTGGGCTTGAGACCCCTTGGGGATCTGAGTGTCTGTCTGGTCCACACTTCAGACGTCCAGTGCGGCCCTGGCCTCACGTCCCCCCTGCTCGCTGCTTTTCTTCTGTTCTGGGATTTAAGCAATGGGACTACTTTTCACAGGGGTGGGAGGTGGGCGGGGGTGGAATTACCACGTGGCGACAGCCTCAGTGGGTCCGAGAGCTATGCCATCTGCCAGAGACTGTTAGTCCGTGGTGTCTGTCTCTCTTGTGCCTGAAGTTTCACGTCCCTCACCTGTCGCTTTCCTCCAAGCAGCCCCTGGTGGGGCACAATATGATGATGGACCTGCTGCATCTCCACGAGAAGTTCTTCAGGCCCCTCCCAGGTAGGGGCACGCCCTTCCCTCTCCTGCCCTTTGATCTCCAGGTGCCACCCTGGAGGGGCTGGGCCCGGAATCCTGCTCCCGGAGGGAGGGGCCAAACGGCTCTGCGGAGCTCGGGCCCTGGGTGCTGTTTACCATCCCCCCCCACCCCCATGGAGGACCAGGGGACTTTCTCACCGTGGGGTGGGGGGGATGTCTATGTTTGAATTAGTACTCCTGCCCCAAAACAGAGGGTACACAGTCCCATTGTAGGAAACTCGGCAAAGTCGGACACCGGTGACAAGCCACCCGCGATCTCAGCCCTAGTCCCGACACTGGCCTTTCCTGTGTTGTGGGTTCTCACTCATTCGACCACACTGTGTATTTGATTTTGTGTTGGGGTTTTATTCCCCTCATACCAAAAGCATTTACTATGTCGCTAACGCAGTGCATGTGATCTGAGTGGCTGGGTGGCCCTGTCCTCCAGCTGTCAGCACGCTCTCCCACCACGGGAGTGCCGCGCCGCCCGTAGGAGCCCCGGCCCGAGTCCTCACGCGCCCCCCCCCCCCCCGTCCTGTGTGTGTTCTCGAGCGCGTCACGCCGGCACACCTGTTCTCGGTCTCCGTGCCGATAAAGTGGGGCGTTCATGGCACCGGTCTTGCAGGGTTGTTTGGGACCAACTGAACTAGTAAAATACACCCAGGGCGCTCGTCTAGAGTGATGGGGGGAGGAGGTTCTGTCTGGGAGAGGTCGCCCCCCGAGACGGATGGCCAGAGCGCCTCGGTTTGGGGATATCGAGGGAATCGGAGAATGGGGGGCAGAGCCAACGAGCACGTGCTCAGAAACAACCCCACCAGCAAATCGAACGTGCTGGGAGAACTCAAGCCTTGAGAAAGGAAGTCGCTGGAGACTCAGCGCCGCACGGCCCTCGAGCCTGGCGTGCGTGCGTGTGTGCGTGCGTGGCGGGGCCGGGGCCGTGGGCTGAGAGGCGGGCAGCGACTGGGTAAACCCCTGAAGCTGGGAGACCGGCTGCTGGCGCCAGTCTGCCGCCTGGAGATGGGGGGGGTGACGCCCCCAAAGGGAAGAGGGGAGCCAGCAGCCGCCTTTGGGGAGCAGGAGACGGGCAGGTTGGAAGAAGAGCACACGTGGCAGGGGGTTTGGTTGGTTGTTTTTTGCAGCAAACCCCCTAAACTGCACGCAGGTGTGCTTCTGATAGACACGCCCATCGGTAGTTAAAAATTGTGATCGGGCACATGACCCTCGCTGTAACGCTTTCGGTGGTTTTTCCCTCGGAACTGTCATTGACCAACCGTGGTCTCATGTCCGGGTCCCAGTAACACCTCCTTCCCCTTTCTCCACTGGCTAGAACTCTGCAAACTGTGTTAAGCAGCGTTGGTAGTAAGCGTCCTGAGTTGGACGGAAACCCTTTTGGCTTTTCGTCCTGCAGACGGACGGGGCAGGCGGGCCTGGGAGGTGGAGCGTCTGGGTGATTTAGGAGCAAGGATGTTTTCGGTTCCCAGTTTGTGTCGTTTATTCACCAGCTGGTGACAAACCAGGCTGAGAACTTCCCTCCCATCTTACCGACAAACTCACCTCCGACGGTCTCCGTCTCTCCCCACAGAGAGCTACCATCAGTTTAAGCGGAACATCCACCGCCTGTTTCCGGTCCTCATCGACACCAAAAACGTGACCAAGGACATATGGAAGGTGAGGGGCGGCACTGCTGTAGGTGAAGGGGTGCTTTGCCCCAGTACCACAGCTTCCTCTCTCCTTAACAATTGTTCCTCGAACCCTTGTTGATTCTCATACTTTACAGCCAGTACCGGTTTCCTTTTCTGTTGTAGCACCGCTGGGTCATTGTAGCTCACACATAATTCTTTTCCTTCCCTCATTCAAGTTCATGTGCTTCTCTAGATGGGGCCACAGAACCTGTTCTAGAGCTTGATACATACCTAGTATTTGCCACACGCTTAAAGGGCATCAGGATTGGGGGCGGGGTCGCCTCTTAAAAAGTCTTGAGAAAACGTCTCTCCCGAGCCATAAGGCACTGGGTCTTCAACCCACACAGCCCATTAGTCACCTGGGAAGCTAGATTCTAAAATGTTGGGGATCTAAAGTCGCCTGTCAGCCTCCCTGGTTCAGAGGGTGGGGGTGGGACTGCTCAAGCTCCCAGGTGACTGCTGTTGTGCTTGGGGGCAAGCACCCAGCTGACTTACATGCTGCTTGGAATTGAACTGAGGAACAGGGAAAGAGGAGTGGGATTGGGGTCTTCGAGCCTCACGCTGGCCACTCGAGGTTAACGACCTGCTGAGGGACCCGTGGGGACGAGACTGGGGGCTCGGTGCACCATCGCCCGGAGATGCACTTCTTTCGTGCTTCCCACGCTTCTAGTGCTGGCGGCCTTCCGTGAGGTCGCTTGTCTCCATGGACCCGAGCCCCAGGGACAAAGGGGCGGGGTGTGGGGCCAGTCTCAGGGAACCAACCCATGGTGCCCCTTTCCACACAAGGTGAGACCGACTCTAGGTCGTGGGGACCTGGCTTTGCTCCGGTCCTCAGAGTGCCTGGTGTCCCGCATGCATGTCCTCGGCCGGGTCTGAGGCCTCGGCATCCCATGTGTCCAGAACCCCCGAGCCCTCGCCTTTGAAGGGCGAGAGTGCGAGCTGTGTCTGTGGCAGCTCCTCCTAGCTTAGGTTGCCGGGCGCCTTACAGGAGCCCAGTCCTGTAAGGGACTGTGGGTACCCTGGCATCCTACATGAGGGATGAGGACCGGCAGGTTCGGAGAGGAGGAGGCAGCGGCTGTGGGAGTTAGCGTTTTTCAGGCCGTTTGAATGGCCCTTTGGGAATACCTGAAGCAGGTAATAGACAAAAGCACACATCTTTAATTCTCCCTCATTTGTTTTCCACAATCACAGGAACTGAATTTCCCCAGGGTTTCAAATCTTTCCGAAGTTTACGAAGTCCTGAACAGGTAAGGAGGTCATCGTTTGGAGCCGGGGTCCTCAGGCGGGCGAATCTGCTCCCCGGGACACATGGGCGATGTCTCAACCTTTATAACTGGGGGTGCCACTGGCACCCAGCGAGCAGAGGCCAGGATGCCCAGGACGGCCCCCAACACAGAGTTCTCCGGCCCAAAACATTACAGGTGCCGCGGCTGAGAAGCTCTTCCAGAGGGGCGGGGACCTGCTAAAAATACCTGCAACTGTGTAACGATGACGTGGTGTTCTCTGTCGGCCGGGGTTTTATCTTCCCTTGCCCTGTTTCTGGTCCCTGGAGTGACGCATTCCGTGAGAGCAGGGTGGTTCTGTTTCGTTTTTCTTTGGGACCCGGATGTTTCTCTTGGGCCTGATGCCATGCACGGAGCAGCAGGTGCTCCTTGAACAGTGTGAGAACGAGCGACACCCGTGCCTGGCGGAGCCCCTGACCTTGGCTGTGCACTGCTCACGCCCGGGCGCTGCACACGCAGGGTGCAGGTGTGATGATGTCTCTGTCCCTCAGACCACTGGACAGCCAGCCCTCAGGGCAGAGCCGGCGTCGAGCTGTGGTTGGTGCCCAGGCTACGTGTCTGCCGGACGCTCAGAGCCGCCGGTTCAGCCTGGTGCCCGCTGGTCTCGCTCTCCTGCCCCGTTGCCTAGTTACACAGGCCCTACGCGCCCGGGCCCTCACTCCCTGCCTTTCCGTTTGAAGATGCCCAGGACTAAGAACATTTTTATTTGTATTAAGACAGCGAGGGGAGAACCCAAGGGACTGGTTTTAGTGAATAGTCTTCATCCTGTGTCTCTCCTCCAACAGCGACTTGAATCCCACCAAGAATTCTGGGCCAGTGATCATTCACGCCAGCGAGTGCGAAAAATACGGTGGGTGCCCGTGAGGGCATGCCCCGCAGGGCCAGAGCTGGGGCTGGGTCTCCCTGGGGTGGCTGGGGCGACCCCACCGGTCTCCTGTGCTGTGCTCCCTGTCGCCCCCTCGCTGGAAAGGCGCCATCCTGGAGGCGCTGGAGGGTCCTGGGCAGGGTCAGACGCATCAGCTCCCCTTTGCCGTGGCGGGTGGGCTGTGGGGAAGCACTCAGCTCTGCGCTTCCTCCCCCCCCCCCAGGGGGTGCCCGTGCCACGGGGGGAGGAGCGGGAGAGGCGGGCAGTGGGTGGGGGAAGGTCTATGGAGGAAGCACGGGTGCAGGTTGTGTGTGCCCGGCCCATGCGGGGATGCCGGGGTGGGGATGCCGGGGCGGGGCAGAGACACCTTCCCCAGGTGCGTTCTGACCTGTCTGCCGCTCTCTCTCCTGCTCCGGAACGCCGCCTCAGCAGAGACAAAGTACCCGCACGAGGCAGCCTACGACGCCTTCCTCAGCGGCTCAGGTGAGAGTGGGTGTCCTTTCACCAGGAGGCCCATGTCTCATCTGTGGCGACCCCTGCCACCGCCCCCCCACTCTCGGCTCACTTCCCGGGAAGGCGTGCCTTTGCGAGCCTTCCCAAGGTGGCCAGGTGGGGCCTCGACACCTGTCACACCTCCAGCTTCTCTCCCCAGTCCTTTTGAAAGTGGCGCACCTGCTCCTGTGGAGACTGCACAGGTGAGTGGCCCTTCCTTGCGTCCTGTGATCTGCCCTCCCGTCAGCCAAGACCTCCGGCCCCCTTGGCTGTCCCAGAGAAGGGGGGACGCAGAGTGTCACTGTGTAATGGAGTCCCTGGCTGGGTAGCAGCTTCCCCCCCGGGCGGCCTTGCCCCCCGCCCCTCCCCCATGCCGGTCCTGGCCCCTGGCCCTGTCTTGGGGTCGGGCCGAGGGGTCGCCCTGCTTTAGTGCTTCCCAGCATGCTGTGCTGGCTTGGTCTGTCACCACGATCCTCATAACCATGTCACTCAGAGAGCGGCAGGAGGACAGTGCTCAGGTTGGCGAAGGACACGTCCTCGGGGCCCACACAGTCAGGCCGGCGGGCAGGTGGCGGCGGGCAGTGACTTGGAATCAGGCCCGCATTGCGGGGGGGGGGGGGGGGATGCTGGAAGCCCCAGGTCAGAGTCAGGTGCATCTCCCCGAGGCGGCGGCAGCAGCAGCGTCCTGGACGTCCGTGCACAGGCAGCTCTGGGCTCAGGGGCGCCGGCTCAGCCCCCGGTGGCACGCCTGTTGAGCGGGACTCCGCCAGCCAGGTGGGGGAGCCAGTCAGAGGGGGGACGTGGTCTTTGTGGCTGGCTTGGAAGCAGTTCTGGGCCGCGGTCTGTTAGACCGGGCTTGGCCGGCGCTTGTCCATCAGGGCGACAGATACGGCGCACGGAGTAGGCTGTGGCACGTTGGCGTGAGGCTGACGACCAGATGAGAAGCCTGCCCCCCGTCTCCCTTTGTCCTGGGCTCTGGTGGCGTTGAAGGGCCCACTGGGAGGCTCGTGTGCCAACCAGTGAGGGCCACTGCCAGCTGCAATGGAGTCCCCTCATGCCCAGCGTCCGGGCCGTACAGCCGTTACTTCCTCTTCTGCTCACGACTCGAACCCTGGCAGGTTTAGGGAGGTTCCTCGGGGGCCCAGGCCCGCCTGGGACCGCAGCTCAGGCCCCTGCCCAGCCTGCGCTCGGTCAGGTGGCCGAGCAAGGCTTTGCAGGAGGGACAGCAGTTTGGAGTTGAGGGTGTTGCCGCATCAAGGGATGACAAAGTGGCCCGTCCCCTGAACAGTGGCCCCTCACTGCCTCTCTGGGCCCCGTGCTCACGTGTGTCAGCCGAGGGATCGTCACCAAACTGCCGCCGACAGACGGTGACCACCCGGAAGCTCTGCTCTGGCGTGGGCCCTGGGGGACAGCGCTGAGGTTGGCAGTGGGGGGAGCGCGCCGGCCCACGCCCAAGCAGCTGGGGGGGAGGAAGGCGGAGCGTCTGGGGCAGCTCTGCCCAGTGGGTCCGCGGAGCCGGTGGCCGCCAGCGTGCCCGCGTGCTCTGGTTCTCTCTGCCCGTGCAGTGCTGGCCCCGCACCCGAGCCCTCCTTCGCCCTGTGCCTCGAGGCGCTGGCCCCCTACCTGAACCAGGTGAACCTGATCCGCGCCGGGGTCCCGAAGATCGTGAGTAGCCTTCGTTGCGCTGTTCCCCCGTCCAGGGGCTGCGCTGGGCGGCAGCCTTGTTCTCTGGGACACCCTAGGGGGCTCCTAGAACCACCGAAACCTCAACTGGTCATTTTTTTTCTCGTCTTCCCGCCAAAACCAACGTGGGCCCACTCCTTCCTTCCGTCCCCCTCCTCCCCCACCCGCAGACGGAGCCTTTCCCACCTTGTCTCTCGGGGGTTTCCAGCCGGGTAGGCCGGCAGCAGGAACGGTGGGAATCTCCTCCTGTTCTTCTCCCTGTCTTCCAGAACTTTTCTGGCCCCGATTACCCCAGTGTCCGACCCCCCGTCCTCCTCCTCAGCGTCAGCAGGTGGCCCGGGGTCAGCGAGGAGCAAGTCTACCGTGAGTTCCAGAACCTCTGCAAGTTCGACGTCCGGCGACTCACGCGGAACCAGTTCCTGCTCCTGACCAACAAGTTCAAGGAGTAGGTGCCCCGGGTGCCAGCTGTCCCGCCCCCTCCCCCCGCTGCCCCCTCTCCTTGCCTGCAGCCGCTCGGAACCTGCTCGGAGCCTTGGGTGTGCGGCGCCCACGCTTGCAAGTGCCAGGCTTGAACACGCTTCCTTCCACAGTGCCCGGAGCGTCCTCAAGGAGCACAGGGGCCACCCCACCCTGCGGGTGGCCCTCTATCGGCACTGGAGACACTCGCCGGACGTGAGCTGCCTGCTGCAGTGAGTGGCCGGGGCTGGGGGTCCGCGGTCCTGCTCTGGTCTCACTGGGGCTCAGCTCGGTTGCTGGCATGTTGCGTTGTGAAGGGCTCGTTGGCACGTGTGGCGAACGGATGTCACTCGGTGACGTTCACTGGGCGTCTGCTGTGTGGGGCACGTCGGTAGGTTCTAGGGCCTCGTCGGTGACAACAGCAGACTCCCGATGTCATGGAGCTCACGCCGCAGCTGGGGTGGCCGCAAGCCAACAAGCGAACTGCGTGCCTGAGCGGATGACAGGTGTTAGTGAGCACGAGAGCCCTTTCAGGAGGTGGGGCTGGAGGGGGGCTGGGTGGCTTGGGGGGCTGCTGTTGAAAGAGAAGATGGGAGGCCCTGCGTCCACGCAGAGGGGGTGGCAGGGCGGAGGCCCTCGGTGGGAGGGCAGGGTGTGCCGGGGGCAGTGAGGAGGCCACGGCGACGGGAGCGAACTAGTAAGGAGCTGAGGCTGGAGATGTCCGTGGGTCCTGCGTGGGTGGGGGGAGGGGGGTCACGGGTGAGGACTGGGGAGAAGCTGCGGCCCTCAGAGGCTTCTGACAGAGGAGTGATGACGCGTGGCTCTGTGGTGGACAGACTGTGGACACCAGGCCGGGGAGGAAGTTGGGAGCCTAATCACCTGGTCATAGTTCGGCCGTGGCTCGGACTGGCGGCTGGTGGCAGAGGGGGGTCAGTGAAGGAGGGATCCCTGGCACAGTGGAGAGAGTCAGGTGTGAACCCCGAGGTTTTTTTGGCCGGAGCGTCGAGAAAGATGGAGTCGCTGGTAAGGCGCTTTAGAAGGCCCCGGCTGCAGGAAGAACGCTGTTGGAAGAAAGCCCTTGGCCTCTAGGGGGTGCTGCGTCCTGCGTCACCCTCTGATGTCGGTCACCAGAAACGTGCCCGGTGGTGCCCCAGGGCCGTGCTGACCTCCAGAGGCAGAAGCGCTGCCAGCGCCGGGACAGCCGTTGGGGGGAAATAACATCTGTGTGAACCACGCCGGGGAGAGAGGGCAGGCGCCTGTGCGGCAGAGCCCTGGGGCCTCCCGCGCCGACCCCTGCCGTGTGTCTGTCTTGCAGAGTCTGTGGCGTCGTGACCACCTGGGCCCTGCTCGCGTTCCTCCTGGGAAGACCCAGCCCCTGACTCCGCGCGGCCGCCTGCGGCTCCGCCCCCTCGCCCGTCCGAGATGGCCAGCCCAGGTCTTGGGTCTCGTTCGAGTGCACCATCTTCTGTTTGCAGATGGATCTGCCTGGTCCGTCCTTCCAAGGAATTTTGCCACGGTTTCCACCAGAAAGTCTGTAACCACGATCAGTGATAAAGAAATCCATGGGCGGCTCTCCCTCCCAGGAGCGCGCCTGTGAAAGTCCCCTCCCTTCTTCTTACCCCGGGCAAGTTGCCGTCACCCCCATCCGTCTGTCTGTGTCTGTCTGGCGGCCTCTCCCCTGAGCCCCAGGGGCCCCCTCTTCTGCCTCTGTCCCTCATTTCCTGAGCCCGCCTCTTCCACAGCTCACGTCTACCTCTGTGACTTCCTAAACAAATGTTCTCCTATTAAAAACAGAAACCCTTGGATCTGGTACCTCTGTGGCCAGGGAGAAGTCACTGCCTCTGGGCTTTAGTGTCCCAGAGCGTCTTATGAACAGACAGGTGGCGTAGGGGCTGGACGCCAAAGGGAGGACCGGCTGTGTTCCCTCCGGGGGCGGAATCAGTGGCCGGCTGGCTGGTGAAGGGAGAAAGCGAAGCTGGGGGTCCGTGTGCTTGGGCGATGCTTTGGAGATGGATTCTACACCATGAAGTGCTAATATTTAGAAACAACAACAAAACTAGAGTTGAGGTATAATCAAGTATTAGCTTACCATAGTCTAAGGTCTTAATTTCATCCACGTAGTTGGGTATAAACATTTAAGTTACCCTAAATCCCTGGCGTAGTTAAGGAGGGAGGCAGCAAACGAGGCAGGAAATAAATAGGGGCCGTCATGCCTCGCCCCCCGAGTCTCTCTGGGGCTTTTCTGACTGCCGCGTCCCACTCCTCTCTGCCACGTGGCTGCCGGGGGGCGGGGCTGCCAGGGGCAGGGCTGAGGTGCCCACTGGTCTGGGCGTGGCTGCCGTGGGGGCGGGGCTGCTGTGCCCACTGGTCTGGGCGTGGCTGCTGTGGGGGCGGGGCTGCTGTGCCCACTGGTCTGGGCGTGGCTGCCGTGGGGGCGGGGCTGCTGTGCCCACTGGTCTGGGCGTGGCTGCTGTGGGGGCGGGGCTGCTGTGCCCACTGGTCTTGGCAGAAGGGTGTCCCCCCCCCTCCCCCGGTCGCTGGGGAAGGGAGGGCAGGGGTCCAGCAGGACCGTGTGGTCTGTCCGCCTGAGGGCCCGAGGACCCCACCTCCACTCCTGGAGGAGGCAGGGGTGGCCCACCTTGGGGGTCGCTGGTCTCTCATTTTAAACCGGACACTCTGCTTCTGTGTTTTCCGCCTGAGAAATGCGTGGACGAAATGCAGTCTCCATCCGAGGTTTATTTTGTATTTTGTGTGCGTGAAAGTTTCAATCCCTGTTTGTCCGGCATTCTGTTGGCCGCCTGGCAAGCCCCGCTCAGGACCTCTGGCGGCCTCGAGGCTCGTGCTGCGCTTCTCGCTGCGAAGGCATCCAGGGCCCTGGCCGGAAGCAGGCCGGGCCTTGCAGGCGCTGGGCGGACCCTCCACGGAGTTCTGCCCCCACCCCCGCCCGGGGAGCTGGCTGGAGGCCTGGCCGTGCGAGCCCCGGGGGTCTTCCCTGGGCGCTCCCAAAACGAGAGGAGACGGGACAGGAACGTAAGCTGGTCTTGAGCATTTAGAGCTTTCTCTACGTCGTGACCACGTCCCCATGCTTCCCATTTTGTCAGGTGTCTGAAGTGACATAGAGCAAGCCCACCTCTCAGTACTCCTCCCCCCCCCCCCACCGGAGAAAGGGATGTTGTAGTTGGATGTCCATCATTGTCCCTCACCTTGGGGACTAAAAGGGAGACAGGTCACCCCCTGGGAGAAAAGCGGTGGTCACCTTTGTCCGCCCTGGTGAGTGGGCCGCGTTCCAGTGTCTGCGTGGACCTGACGGGCCGTTCGAGGAGAAGCGTGGATGTGAGGGCGCAGGAAGCAGTGGGGGCGAGGCTGAGAGAGGACGGAGGGGCTTTGTCCAAGAGCCCTTTGAGCCCTGGCTGGTGCGGCTCAGCTGGTTGGAGTGTCGTCCTGTAAACAGAAAGGTTGTGGGTTCGATTCCTGGTCAGGGCACATGCCTGGTTGGTGGGTTTGATCCCCTGGTTAGGGTGCATATGAGAAGCAACTGATTGATGTTTCTCTCCCCCCCCCCCCCTCTGTTTAAAATCAATAAACGTATTCTCGGGCGAGGATTTTTTTTAAACTCCCTTTGGGCGCTGCTTCCAAGAAATTGAGTTTCTCCCTGACTGACTCAGACAGCCTATGGAATGACACTGGGGGTCAACCAAGATAAAGGAATCTTCCCTGTTTTTTTTGGGGGGGGGAAGTTCTCCCTAAAATAACCATTTAAGAGATAAAAATGCAACCTCCTCCAGAAGCAGGGGAAACAGTAGGAATAAAAATAATTGTTAGAATGACTTGCCTTGTGCGAAAACCCACATCACCACTTGGTGGCACCAAAAAGCAGGAGACGGGGAGAGCTCCTCCCGTCTTTGGGGGTAGTGGCTTAAAACTCCATTCTCCCAGAACGAACCTGGGAGGTGGGTGGCAGTTTCCTTCTCGGGAGAGCCTGTCACCCTGACTCCCTCCCCTGCTCGGGACACACTTGTTGCCCAGCCTGCAGTGTAAGAATTTGAAAACTGAACCTGAGACCACGAAGAAGCTTCCTGGGGACTTGGTGGAGGCTGTGCGTGTCTGTAGGCATGGCCCTCGGGACGGAAGCCTGAGGGCCCGTTTTAGGACAGACTGTGGACAGTGGGGGCAGGTGCCAGCCACACAGGCCCTATGGGAGCTGGCAGGGGACTGAGGGGGGGCACCTGACACCATGCTCAAACCCCGAGGGGCAGGTAGCCCAGCAGGGTGAGACCTGCGGGAGAGGTGACCCCAATCTGCGTCCAGCCTGGGACGTCCCCTGGGTGGAGGCGCCAGGGGACCCCCGTCCTGCATGGGCCAGCAGCTTGTGGCCACAGTGGGGTCAGCTGGCGGACCGGGGTGGCACAGCACCCAGGGGTGGCCTCCGGCTTCGCTGTGCAGGGTTGAAAACAACACTTATGTCGTTGCTGGGGACAGAGGTGGGACGGAGCGAGGAGAGGGACAGCTGGGGGAGGGAGGGCGGTGTCAGTGGTGGGGACGCACCCCTGCGTGGGCCCCTGAGGCCTCCCCTCCCAGGCGCTGCTCCCGGCGAGGCTGAGCCGCCACAGGGTGCTGAGGCGGAAGGGACTCCGTGGCCAGCCAGCTTGGGCTCCAACAGGTAGGTCCCATGGGCCTTGCGGACCCTTCCTCTGCCTGCAGGTGGGCCAGGAACATCCCCCAGCCGTCCTTCCCGCCCCTCACGCAGGGATAGACTTAGAAATTCTGAGGTCTGGCAGTTTTTCCGACCTGCTGCTGGCCCCCGAGTTCTCACAGGTGGGTCCCTGATACCTGCCTTGCACGGAAATCCTACCTTCGTGGTTCCCCCCTGGGGGCCGGCTCACCCACCACTCTAAGGCTCAGCCGGTCCCCCCAAGGCCGTGACGTCCCATGAGCCAAACTCGGAAGGACAAACACTGGGTGATCCCCCCTCCTCGAGGTGCGCAGGGTAGTGGACTCGGAGACAGAAAGCAGACCCGAGGGCCGCAGGGGGCTGGGGAGGGGGTGGGGCGGTGGGGGTGGGGAGGTAGCATTCAAAGGCGCAGAGTGTCAGTGTGGGAAGATGGAGAAGCTCCAGAAACGACGGTGGTGGCGGTGGCCCCACAGTGTCACTCATGGTTGTGCCTTGTGCTGTGACACTGCTCCCCCGGACAGGGGTTCCAGTGGTGGGTTTTATGTTATGTGTGTTTTATCACAAAAATGCAGGCGACCAAAGTGTTCAATAGGACACATTCCACCCTTGCACCTTGACAAACCTGCCTGCGTGACAGGCGGGAGGGCAGGTGTAAGGTTAGAATCCTCGGACTCCTCGCAGCTCTGGGCTGGGAGGCAGCCACAGGGGGAGGGCGGCCCCTGGCCTCCTCCCCTGCTGCGTGCAGCCCTGTCCCTCCCCACGAGGGGCCTCACTCTCACCCGCGTGGCTGCCCGGGGGAACGTCTGAGTTCCGCACTCACCCTCTGGCCAGCCCTGGGCCGGGGAGCAGGGCGCATCTATGGGTGACACAGCTACCCTCAGGCACTGGGCCCTGGGCACAAGGCGTGTGCAGGCCCTGGGAGCAGGCTCGGTGCCATTCGGCCTGAGGGCCAGGCCCGGGGCCCCCAGAGCATGACCTGCAGGCACAGTGCCACTGGGTGCCAGCGGGCTCAGGTGGGTGGGACTCGGTGGAGGTGGCCCCTGGTGACCTTTGAAGTGTGGGCCTCAGGGACCCCTGCTCCTGGGAGGACGGGTTTGCTGGTGGGTGTGTTCCTGCCTTGAGTCGGCTCTGACGCTTGGTGACCCTCTGAAGGGTCCATGCCATTAACCCCTGACATGGCTCCTTTGGGCTACCCAGAACCAGGGCCCCTTCCCACTGGGGGGTGGAGGACCGCCCTCCCCCCCATTTTAGGGGAAACACACTCTCCCAGCCTCCCTCCCCGTGGGCATCTGACGGTGGCCCAGCCAGCCAGGTTCGTCTGGTCCTGCCGTTATCTCAGCTGCTGGCGCCAAGGGAGCAGGGGCCCTGAGAGTCCTCTCTGGCCGGGGTGAGGGAGGCCGAGAGCCCAGGGCAGCAGGGCCCGAGCGGAGGGCACACAGGGTGCACTGGGCGCCGGTGGCAGTGTGAGAGCAGCCGGGCCCCCTGTGGCCCTGGACTTGGCGGAGGCAGCGGGAGTGCCTCGACGGAGCTGACTCTGCCGCACGATTTTAGCATCGCACCGTTGTTTTTGGCCGCCCGACCTAGCCTGCATTTTTCTGTCCTGGGGAGCCTGCGAGCTAGCTGATGTCCTTTTAATAAGTCCCCTTTCTACTCGAATTAGCCGGCGTCTGTTTCTGCTGCTTGCAGTTAAAGCCTCCCCGAGACAGGTCCCTTGGCACAGGCACAGCTCCGGGCCGGGACCACCTGCCAAGTACCTTCGGGGTTGTTTTAGGTGAAGGGTATCAGATTGCCGATTCCAGAGGGTCCCTGAAAACCGGGTGGCGAGAAGGGCATGTGGGCGCTGACCTATAAAAGCCTGTGCCCCCGACCCCCAGGGCCGCCCGCGATCTCACGGATGGTACCCTGCAACACCCCGGGCCCAGCAGTGGGCGAGCAAACGGTCCCCACACGCTCCACCCGATTCCGTGGAGTATTACTCAGCCCTCAAAAGGAGCAGAATCTGACCCAGGCTCGAAGCTTGGCCAAATGAAGCTCGAAGACATGATGCCAGGTGAAGGAAGGCGGACACGAAAGGCCACATAGAGGGTGAGCCCACGTCCAGGAGCCAGCGGAGTGGTTGAAGCCTACAGCCAGGATGCAGGTGAGAGGGCCCCGGGGCCGCTGGGGCGGGAGCCGGTGCTTCCTGGGGCGGAGGTTCCGTCTGGGAAGATGGGAGTGGCCCAGAGCCGGACGGTGGTGGTGGTGGTCGCGCATGACGTTGTGATTGCACCTAATGCCGCTCACTGTACGGCGCACTTGACAATGGCCAAGCTTGTCAGTTCTAGGGCAGGTGTGCGCTTTGTGTATTTATTTGGAGAGAGAGGAAAAGGGAGGGAGGAAGGGAGAGGAACATCAATGTGAGAGGGAAACACCGATTGTATGCTTCTTGTACCCACCCCGACTGGGGACTGAACCTGCAACCCAGGTGTGTGCCCTGACCGGGAATTGAACTGGCGACCCTTAGCTTTGCGGGATGATGTCCAGCTGACTGAGCCTCACTGGTCAGGGCAGGGTATGCATGTTTTAAGATTAAAAAGCAAAAAACAAAAAACACGTAGAAATGCCCTCCAAAGAGAAGCGTTGGTGCATCAGCCCGTGTGGGAGCCAGACTTGAACCCCACCTGGGATCGGATTCCCTGCTCTTCCAGTTGGCCGTGGGCACCTGGGTTCAGGAGTGGGGGTGGGGGGCCACGTCTGTGATGAGGACCGACAGTGGTCCCCTCCCATAACTGCTCGTGGGGTCGGCGCGGACCCTGGGGGTCCAAAGAGGACAGCCGCGGAGGCTGATTTCAGGATTGCGTGTGGGTGGCGGCGTAGCAGTGAAAACGGGGTGCTCGTCTTGCACCCCTTTCACCAACTACCGAAAGCCTTCCCCGAGGAAGGCTGGAGAGAACTCGGGACTCGCCGAGGCCGGCAGACAGCCCCTGCCTGCAGTCTGGCTGAGGGTCTGGGGCTGAGAGCCCCCAGGTGAGAGCCCCACGCATGCGGCTGCCCGGTGCTGCTCCCATCAGGCGGGGGAGGGAGGAGGCAGAGGCGGATGGTCCTGAGCCGAGGGCATCAGGGAACGGGGAGAGCACAGCTTGGGTCCCCGAGGGCCCCGGCATCTTCCTGTATTCCTGGGTCCCTCGGAGCCACGTCGAGGTCGGGGGCAAACGGCTCATCTCTCCTCCTGACCTCAGTGCCGGCTGCGGACACCCGAGAAGGCCCGTCTCCGGTTAGCGACGGCGGGGTTGGTGACGGTGGGTGAGCACTGGGTCCTCTGGGTGCGAAGGAGGAGGGCTGGCCTCAGGGCCATGTGGCTGTAGACCCTTCAAAGCATCAATGTGTGTCCTGGCTGGCATAGCTCAGTGGATTGAGCGTGGGCTGCAAACCAAAGCATTGCAGGTTCGATTCCCAGTCAGGGCACATGCCTGGGTTGCAGGCCATGACCCCAGCAACCGCACACTGATGTTTCTCTTTCTCTCTCTCTCTCACTCTCTCTCTCCCTCCCTCCCTCCCTCCCTTCCCTCTCTAAAAATAAATAAAATCTAAGAAAGAAAGAAAGAGAGAGAAAGAAAGAAATACAATTAGTAGTAATGAAATAGTGTTAGGGATGTAAAGTACAGCATAGGGAATATAGTTAATATTAAAAAAAAAAGAAGAAGAAGAAAAAGCATCGATGTGCCAGGACCCTTGTCCCAGGAACTCAAGAGCGTGGCCTGGGACGTGCCCCAGTGCGTCTGCCCAGGCTGCCCTTCCCATGTGAGTGGAGTCCACCCGGGGCCAGAACTCCAACCTTGCAGCCTGGGGGCCCCCTGCGGGAATCTTCTCACGTCGGTCAGTCGGGGTGGCGCGCAGGGCACGTACCTGGGCTGGGGAGGGGCCGGAATCCAGAACCGTCCCCCAGCCACCACGGAGGTGGCCTCACCTGGGGAAGTTTAACTGAACATCCGAAGGCGTTGGGCGCTCGCACGTCCCTCGTGTCTCTGGACGTGACGCCACGAGACCTGTCACCCTGGGGGATGTAAGGGGGAGCTGAGGCTGCCCAGCTCTCTCTAGAAAGAGTCGGCACGGGAAACCCAGCCCCGTGGCAGCTGGTCTGAGGCACAAACACAAGCGCTGCCGTGAGTAGCCGCTGACACGTCCTGGGCCCTCAGACGGAGGCGGGCGCTCGCCGGTGCCGGGCTGAGGGCTCGGGCTGTCGGAGGGCAGAGGGGGAAGCAGGGCCGCAGGACGGGGGTGAAACGGCCACTGGGAACTGGCTGTGGGGCACAGGCTTCCCCGCCCGGGGGGCTGGATTGCCCCCGTGTGGGTGGGGGTGCAAAGGGCACGAGCAAATCAGGGTCTGGATGCAGAGCTTAGGGACCCGCCGTCTGGAAACAGCATGGGGGGGCACGGGCTCCAGGCGTCCCCCCCCACCATATGCTGGGGTGGGGACCCTTCACTTCTAGTTTCTAGGCGGCTCCCGGGGCAGCGGCGCCCACCTCCAGCTTGGAAGCGACAGAGAGCCCAGTGTTGGAGGGTTTGTGCCTGTGGCGTCGGTCAGGAAAGACAGATCCTAGAACTTTCCTGTTCTAGAATGTTCACTTCGGGCTACTCCTTTAACAGTTCCCGGGTGTCAGAACCATTGAAGGGGCTTGAATGTGACTGTCATGGATGACGACATTAACCTAGGTTGACCTTGGGCTTGTCCTACGGCCACGGGCCTCTGCCCACGACCTGTGACCTCTCCCCATGGGTTCCAGGGACTCCTGGGGGGAGGAGGTGTACTTCTCAGGGGTCCCTCATTTTCACGTGGTGCGTGGAGCCTCTCTCCCCCTCATCCACTCCCTCCTCCTCAGCACTAAGGAGCCCCCCTCACTTCTGTGCCCCCTCTCCCCAAACCGCACGGCTCGGAGGACGTATCAAGGCCAGTACCTTTGAACTCGGGGAGACCGAAGCACGTCCTCAGGTGACGTAGCACATCCTCATCACTGGAGCACAGGGAGCGTTCAAGCGCAAATACCTGGAATCCTTACTCTCAGTCTGTCCAATAGAGCAGCCGCCTCCTCCAGCACGGTCTCTGAGGATACCGAGAGTGCGGCGGGCTCGGCCCCATCGGGCTGGTCCGGCTCCCTTCGCCGTGGTGGTGAGCCTGCGGGGACGCGGGACGGCAGGCCACAGGCCGAGGGGCTGGCCTGAGCCACGGCCAGCTGACCGCGCCGTCCGATTTACCCTGAGCGATGGTTACAGTTGGGACGGATTTTATTTCCGCTGCTGGAGGCTGAGTGGTGTTAGTTTTGCCAGATAACGTTTTTATAATGAGGCAGAGGGTGGCTGGGTCGCGGTAACGTGGCCGGAAATCTCACTGCCGTTTTCGGTGGCAGCTGCTGAGTGTCTGGGGCAGCGCAGGGACACTGACCCACCAAGAACGAGCCCTACAGGGGCTCCAGGGGCCGCAGAGGTTGCTCCCAGACAACTGAGCACAGCGAGTTGGGGACGTTTTCACCTTTGGGATCTGCCACCAAAATAATCTCGTAAGGGTATATTGGCCGTGATAAGACACTCGGTTTTACAGAAGAGAGTTGGCGAGCCCTGACCCTCTAACGTACGACAGGCAGTCATGGCAGAGAGTACCCTGGAGTTCCCCACACGTACCCTAGACGACGACAAGTCATCAGTATGAGGTCGTGTTACGTGCCGGCAAGGGTCGGGGTCAACAGGGACAGACAGGTGCAGCAAAACGGCAGCCTGGGGCCCTGGCGAGTGTGCTGTGCCGAGGTGCGTCTGTCCAGCCACCTGTCAGCGTTCAGCTCCCAGCATCCTCAGCACCACTCGAGGCCACACGGCGAGCACAGGTGCGGTTCTTTCCGCACGAGACTCGCAGTTTCATTGGGGAAGTCCGACTGACACCGAAGAAGCAATTGCAAAACAACCCATGTTGGAAACTGTGGCGCTGATTCCGAGCATAGATGGTTTCCCCTACCTGTCTTTCCGCTCAGCCAGCACTGAACGAGTAAGGCATCGTTGCTCTGCTTCAAAGAGCTGAGTTGCGTGGGGGAAACACACATAAACACGTGACTCGAGTAAGATGAGGGGGACCCAGAGGAACCCCGGAATTCTCTTCCGGAGGGCAGGCCCCTTGGAGCACAGGCTTCCCCACTGGGTGTGTGTCTAGGAACCCACCTGGGTCAGTGGACCAGCTGGCGTTGTTGTGAGAGGCTGTGTTTGGCTTCAGTGAATTTTTTTTGAAGACTCTTTCAGCACCTTTGCCCATTTCACGATGGGTGGTTTACAAGCGCACCCGCCCACACCGCACTGAGCGTTCAGCAGTTTTTGACCAAAAATAACACGACTCGTGCCCCAACCCTCCCTATTCACCCAATCTTTTCCCGAATGACTTTTCTTTCGGTTCCCTGGATGAAAAAAGTCCTCAAAGGGAAATGTTTTGCCAATGTGGAAGAGGTGAAACAAAAAACGGCAGAAGCACTAAAAGGCATCAAAATCGACGAGTTTGAAAACTGTTCTGAGCCGTGGAAAAAAGTCTCAACAGGTGTGTTGCATGACATGGAGAGTACTTGGAAGGTGACTGAAGTTTCAACATGTGAGAATAAATACACGATTTTTTATAGATAAATGCCGGGTTCTCCTGCCCCCCCCTCATGTATTTTTATGGGTGCTGTCACAAACTTCAGCACACTGCTGCCAGTTCCGATCCGGAATCCCTGCTAACTGTGGCCGTCCCAAGGTGGAAGTCACTGTCCTTTGGAGGTGACTTATTTTTTTCAGCCTCCTTGAGGATACAGTAGGTAGGAAAAACATTGCCAAAATCCACAGTTATTGGCAGGAAAAGGACAAGGAGTGCAAGTTGAATGGTGCCCAGATTTGGCCTTTGACTAAGTTAGAAATGTCAAACGTGTTTCTTTCAAGTAGCCACATGGTCCCTTTCTGAAGGCAGGTTAGACCTGTGTCTCCGGGCTTCCCGGCAGGAGGAGAGAGCAAGGGCGATCGCACGCACGTCGGGGCGTCCTCCCGACCCTGGCTCGCCACAAGGCTGCCGCTGCCAGTGCGGGCAGCGCCGAGAGGGCCTCGGGAGGCCTGGCGGGAAGGGCACGAGCCAGTTCCTACAGGAACCCGGCTCTGATCTTTTTCCGTCTCTGTTTTCAGAGCCTCCCCATGCTCGCCGATGCTATCTCCAAAGGATGACTTAGAAATTACAGTTTTATGAAGGGCCAGCGCGAGGCCGGCCAAGTACGCAGGGCTAGACCCGGGGTAATATTTAGAACATCCAGAGGCATGGACAGACGCCATGTCCCAAGGCGGTGCTCCAAAAATACTCTTTCTCACAACTGGATGTTTTCGTGGTGTTTGCACAAGCGAGAACGCGCGATGACAATCTAGGTAAGGAATCCAGAGGGCAAGCGTCTGTGCAGCCAGTTAGGTGCCGGTCCAGAGGGGCAGGAGGCATTGCCTTTATTCAAGTCAGGAGCACCTGTGTCTGCATTGACGCCCGCCCCCTCCCCGCCCCCCAACCACACACACACAGTATGTGTGCGGCCCCTGCCCCTGGCACGGAGGGCTGTCCTTGATGAAGCACTGCTGGCCTCCTCTGGGCTCGTTTCACACTCTCCTCGTCACGCTGCAAAGGCGGGAAGAGTCTCCCTTCTGGCAGATTTCAAATACAGGGTCGGGGGGAGCAGTGGGGGACACAGGACTGGGGACCCAGACTCCCACAGCCGGGTCTAATCCGCAGCCCCTGTCTGTTTGGGACCCTTCCCAGGGTTTATCAAGGAGTCTGTCTGCTCCCTTAACTTCCCCACAGGTTTGCCCCCCCCCCCCCACCCTGTCTTTGTACCTGCTGTGGGTTGCACCCCACCCGGTGGGCCTGTCTGGTCAGAGGAGAAGGGCATTGGGGAGAGAATGTCATTTCTCTGTAAGATTTGTTGTTTAAGAAAAGCGCACCGTAGAGTAAAGATTGTTACTGGGCAGGGTGGGGTAAGAGGAGCCTGGAGAAGACTCCCCGAGGCTGATGGGATCCAGTCAGCCTGGGAGAGTTCTGTTCTCAGGGTTTTATCTTGGAGTCTTATCTGACCCGTGAGATCTGAGGTCTCTCTTGTAGGACGGGAGGGCAGAGGGTGGGGGAGTGGGGGTGGGGCCCTGAGACCCTGTCCATCAAACAGTTGGGACCCAGAGCCACTCATCATCCCAGACAAACCTGCAAGTCCTTGTTTCTGACGCCCCGGAAGCTGTTCTGCTTCCAAACGGTGAACCAAGACAGTTCGTGCTCAGCTGCCTGCCGTTCCAGGGACCCGCTGTTCCTCAGCCCTGACCCTGGAGCCCGTCATCTTGCTGTGACAATGGGCTCTCCCGCCTGTCCCCACGACCACGGCCCTTCTCCCGGTGGGAGTGGCCCAGCCCTGATTTCCTGACTCCTACTTTCTAACTAACCCCAGGGGTGGTGCTGGGCTTTGTGAGGCACTGAACAGGTTTCCCCCATAACCACGGGCTCAGCATCCGGGGTGGAGCAGAGGTCCTTCTAGATGGGGAACGCGTTCTAGGCTGTGACGGGAGTTCACGGGGCTTCCCTGGGGTTAGCCCCGAGCAAAGCACCCAGGGCACTGAGAGGGTCTGGAACCTGAGAGCGACGTCCTGATGGAAGAAAAGATTTTTATCACTTGTGGGTCTACTCATGGGCTCTACCACCTATGGGCTCTACCACTTGCAGGTGCATTCCATGGCCTCCTGGGTTACTAAACGTCCACTTCCTTTGCCCCCATGAGGTCTGTCCCCAGACCGCCCCCACCAGGTTTCCCTGTCTGAGGGAGGAAAGAGGGCTGTTATTTCTCTAGGAAACTTCGGAAGGTGCGACTTGCCTTGTGGAGGTAAAGCTGGAACTTCTTCCTACCCTGGTCTTTGAGGACCGCAGACGCCACGGGCTCCGCTGGCGCGGCGACCCAGTCCCCGCACGCCCCCTTCCCTGCAGACTCGCCTCACCTCTCAGAGGGAGGAGGAGGATTGCCCGCAGAGACAAGCCAGGCACAGAAATAGCCAACCTATTTGTGGCTTAAGTGCAAGCAGTTTTATTTGTGCAGAGAGTGGCTGTATTTTCTCTAAATGCAAATCATTATCTGCTGCAAATGAAACTCCAGCTCCATCTGCAATCATTCCTGCTTTTGTTGGCGGTGCCAACTGATGGCAAAAACAGTCGGTGCCTTCTCCTGCCCACTCAGTCTAGAGGGAGAGAGCTGGTCTCTTCCCGGCTCCCCCCGACCAGCCGCCACGCCCGGCCGCACTCCCCCTACCTACGCACCACCTGGCCACTCCGGCCTGCTGGTGGCTGGTCCCTCATTCACCCTGTGATTGCTATCCGTCTCCAGACCGGGCAGCTGGTGCTCCGCCAGCCCGCACGGACTTCTGTGTTCTGGTAGGGGCTGGACAGAGCGAACTGCTCAGGTCCTGTGTCCTGTTGACTTCACTAGTGACGTTGGAGTCTTCCTTCCAGTTGGTCGCTCTGCTTGGGGTTTCGGGGGCCCCCCTAGGGACCTCGGGAAAAACCCGCACAGTCCCGGAGCCGCTGAGAAGCAGCACGTGTGAGCAGGAGCGCTGGGCGGGCACTTGTCTCCACGCCGTCCCCTCTCACGCCTCTTTCCCTCCGGGGACCTCTTCCCCACCGCGACCGTGGAACTGCCTCGGCCAGCCTGTCCCTGCCCTCCCCGTGGCATTTCCCTCCGTGCGCCTGGCCCCCTTTCCACCGAGTGCGCCCTCCTTCCTGCCTCGCGGGGTCCTGGCTTTCTTTCCAGTCCCTGACTGTCCTCTGGGGACGGGAAACTTCTGCAGGAGGCCGACCCGTTCCTCCCTTGGAACATCGTAACCAGGTAATGAAGGGCTCTTGCAGCTTCCCAGGATGGAGGTCACCTGCCTGTCCGGTGGCCGCCCCGACTCCCACCTTGTCCCACCTATGGCTTTAGGGGACCTGTCTCCCCTGCCTCCCCATCCACCCCCCCCCCCCCCACCCCGCAGAGGACGGCACGCAGGTCGGCCCCCCCCAGGAGCCGCCTGGCTGGCCTTGGGTCTCGCTGCTTACGGAAACAGCCCGAGGAAAGCTTCGCATGCGGGTGCCCAAGTCTGCTTTCCCACGGAATCTGAGCCTGCCTTCCCACCCCGTTTTGATCCCGTGGGTCCCAGGGGTCCCGGACAGCTCTGACAACAGTAGCCACGGAGGAAAACTTTGGAAAAGGAGGAAGCGCCGCCGCAGAGGAGGGAGTGGGGGGGTGGGTCTTCCCTGTGGGGCTTGGCTAGTCACGCCGCCCAGAATTCTCCCGCTTGGCCTCTGCGCCTCTCTGCGGGGTCTGTGGGGAAGGGAACCGGGGTCGTGGGGAAAGCAACCGCACTGCACGGGCGAGAAGCCGCGGCTGCTGGAAACAGCTGCTCCAGGAAAGAGCCTCCAAACCAGGCTGAGGGGCAGCCTGGGCATCACCCTTAGCCTCTGGGCTCTCTCTCTCCTCCGCTGCACAGTACTTACACACGAGACTCTGCAAACGGGTTGTAGGAGGGGAACAGATACCTGGTGGTTGAGCAGTGCGTGCCTCCCCGTGCAGGTGTGTACGCACATCTCATTCGACCACAGCTACTGGTTGCAGGGCTGTGATGAGCTCCATTCTGCAGGTGGCAAGACTGAGTCTTACAGGGCTTGGCAGAGATCACATGGCTGGTGACAGGCTGAGACAGGAATCTGAGCCCTTTCCGTCTTTCCGACACGTGACTTTGCCCCTCCGTGGGGCCTGTTTCTGGCTCATCTCTCTCCTTGGCCCCTTCTGGCCCTGGTGG
This sequence comes from Phyllostomus discolor, assembly GCF_004126475.2. Classification (NCBI taxonomy): domain Eukaryota; kingdom Metazoa; phylum Chordata; class Mammalia; order Chiroptera; family Phyllostomidae; genus Phyllostomus; species Phyllostomus discolor. Next base: position 204,821,573 of record NC_040906.2, read on the forward strand.
TTCAAGGGGCCGCACCTTGCGTGGTCACCAGCGTGTCCCCGCTCCGGATCGGCACGCAGACTTTCACTTGGGCGTGTCACTGAAGGGTGCTATTTGAATGTGGCTCCCGCTAATAAGCGTGGGACCATCTGCTTGGCATATCTCAGCCTCAGGGAGCAGCTCTGATTTCTGCAGAGAAGGGAGGCTGCGGCCAACCTCGGAGAAGATGCTAGGACCGGAGACCCTGCAGGCCGGCGGGGCGGCAGAGCCCCGGGGTGCGGATGCAAAGGGCCGGCCTCTCTACTGCCGCCTCCGACCCTCCCCGAGCCCACGGAGCTAGTGAGTCTGCACCCCACTTTGTCGTTGCTCAGCTGCCTTTCACACGCAGAGTAAGATGCTTCCTCTTCAAAAAGCTATTGCCCGGGCAACTCTCCGTGCTGGTTGTTTTCACAGCGTGTTAGACGTTGTGTGTTCGGGGTGTGTTGGTGAAGACCTTTGTCTCCTCCTGCCTTTGTTTTGGAAAATCCACTTCTCTGTTGGGTTAACTGTCCCCAAACATTGTTTTTCAACTTCGGGGTTGAAACTTCTGCGCTGGCTTTTTCTTTTTCTTTTTTTTTTTTTGACTCCTGATGGGGGGTAAGAGTCTTCGGATCAATTTATGAATAAAGGAGTCGGGGTCTGGAAGCATCGTTACCGTATCTGATTTTTCAGCAGGGGGTGGGCGTGGCCAGAGGCGAGTTGGACTGGGTTTTCTTTGCCTTTCCTTGGTGGACAGCAGCATTAGCGCTGGCCTCTGTCGCTTATGAAGTCAGGTGTGCAGCCCTCGGGTGACCGGGGGTCCGTGAAAAGGGACCTCCTGCTCGGTCTCCATCTTTGATGTGAGTGTCTTGGCAGTATTTCCCAGGCAGGTGGGTGGGGGGACACGGGGGGCGGGGGTGCAGGATGCCGTTCGACTGCTCTGCACGCAGCGAGGTGCAGGCAGACGGAGCCTGCCTCGGGAGCGGGGTCTGCAACCTGGGTGCCCTGACACTTGGGCTCAGATGACCCTTTGTTGTGGGGATTGTGCTGTGCGTTGCAGGGTGTTCAGCAGCATCCCTGGCTGTGCCCCCCGAGATGCCCATAGCCCCCCTTCTCAGTTGTAACAACAAAGATCCCCAGAAGTGCCCGATGTCCCCTAGGAGACAAAACCACCGTCCCCACCCTTGGGGACCAGTGCCCTGAGCTGGCCCTGCCGTACACCTGGAAAGGGAGCAAGACACTCTGGCTTCTCCGTGCAGGCGGCTCAAGTGTTAGGAAGATGGGAATGAGCACCTATCACCTGGACAGATGCTCCTGCCCTGCGCGTTCCCACCCGGCCCCTTCCCTACCACGGAAATTCCACCTCCCAGATGGGTTTCTGTTTGCTCAGGTCACTGCACACACGCACAGAAGAGAATTTGCCCTTTTCTCTGGCGCTGCGCACCAGGAAGGTCCAGCTGAGGGTCAGGCCTCTCTTTCTGGTTGCCTAGGAGCAAGGCAGGGTTTCATATGGCCCACCTGGAACCCTCGTTTTCCTGGCTTTCCTCCCTCCCTCCCTCCCTCCCTCCCTTCCTCCCTCCCTCCCTTCCTTCCTCCCTTCCTCCCTTCCTGCCTTCTTCCTTCCTTCCTTCTTTCCTTCCTTCCCTCCCTCCCTCCCCCTTCCTCCCTTCCTCCCTTCCCTCCTTCCTTCCTTCCTTCCTTCCTTCCTTCCCTCCCCCCCTTCCTTTCTCCCTCCCTTCCTTCCTCCCCCCTCCCTCCCTTCCTTCCTTCCCTCCTTCCGATATGCTAGGCTGAGAATCCAGGACCCTTGGCGGACCATGGCCAACTAAGTGGGAACACATAAAGAGAAGTTTGCTTCCTAGATCCCTAAGAGAAAACTTCAGCAAATATAAATGTGTAGCATTTAAAACTTTCTGCCTCATACCTCAGTAAAGCTGAAAAACAACAGCCTAACAACCAAACCCCACCTCTCTGCCTGATTTGATTCTTACTTTTCTATCCGCTCCGTCGTTCATCGGTCCCTCTCCGTTTTGTGAGAGGTAGACGCAGGTAGCATTTCCCCCAGACTGGCCAGGACCTGGGCTCCGCCAGGCTCGCACCCGTGCACCTCTGTGGAGACCACTGTGCTTGTTTCCCTGCCCGCTGGTTCGTGATCTCGGCTCGGCGTTCCGTGAGGCCGCTGCTGGCTCAGTGCTTTTCAGTCTCTGCCTCCTCGGACACCCCAGCCCTTGAGAACGGCATTGAACTGGCGGCTCAGTGAAGGAGCTGGGGTCAGAGGGTCGAGGCCGCCTTGCTCAGGACTTGCATCGAGGGGCCAGTGTGGCGGAAGGAGTGGTTCTGAGGCAGAGCCAGCCTTGGGCACAGGCAGACTTGCAGTCCCCTCTGCATTGTCATTTGGCCAATGTGAAACCTCTCTTAAGCACCTCTTCTGCATTCAGATGCCAACCTGCCTAGGACTCGTTTGGCTTTTGCGTGAGGGTGTGGCTGTTAAGTATGCTGCCTGCTGTAGCCCTCTGCCTGGTTCCTGGGAGGCTCTGGAGCCTGAGCAGGCGGGAGCACGCGCAGGGGGCAGTCCAGCTGGGGTGAGGGCGGTGGGGCGGACGTGGCAGGGTGAAGTGGTCATCCACAGGGGGAGGGAAGGGACCTGACAACAGGTGGACAGTGTCTGCTGGGTGAGGAGTGTGTCCCGGGGCAGGGCCACCGGCAGCGGAGCCCAACACAGTGCGCAGGACATCTGAGCAGGGCTGGGGGATGGGCAGTGGCAGGCCCAGGAGATTATTTACCCGCAGGTGATTTGATTGAGTAAGTAAATATATTAGGGATAATGGGAGCCAACTTTCTCACCACCATAGAAGGGAGTTACACATGGGGAGAGGAAGAAAACAAAATTGAACTCAATATATTGGTGTAAATCCTGTGGTTATCTGGATCTATATTTATATTGTATGTATACACATAAAGATATAGAAATGTAGATATCAGTGTGTGTGTGTGTGCGCACGCGTGCGCACGGGAAAGGACTGGGAGCAGTGACACCCCCAGAGCAGTGGGCACACCCAGCACCCAGATCTTGGCTTCTAAATACCCTTCTTTCCTGAAAGGAACCAGGGTGCTCTGGAGAAGTGGCTGATTCTAGGGGCGGGTACAGGGACAGTACGAGAGGAACAGGGCCTGATAAAACACCCAGAAACGATGGGTATCTCTGAGGCTAGAAGATTATTAAAAATAAATTATGGTGCATCAACCAGTGACAATTAAAGTCATGTTTTTAAAGCACACGCTGACAAGGAACATGTTTACAACACTCTATTGAATGAAAAACAGCAGGATACAAAAGAGATGATAAAACCACAATTCAGTTTTTAGAAAGAGTGTATGTGAGAAATAGAAGGAAGACTAAAAGGCAATATCCCAGATGTTCCATGGGGTTAATTTTGAGTAGTGGCTTCACGTGTGATTTTTTTAATGAAAAATTTCTAAGTTTTCTCCAATGAACACACATTGTTTCATGCTTAGAAAATAAAGCGACAAGCCCTGGCTGGCGTAGCTCAGTGGATTGAGCATGGGCTGTGAACCAAAGCATCGCAGGTTCAATTCCCAGTCAGGGCACATGCCTGGGTTGCAGGCCACAGCCCCCAGCAACCGCACACTGATGTTTCTCTCTCTCTCTCTCTCTCCCTCCCTCCCTCCGTTCCCTCTCTAAAAATAAATAAATACAAAATCTTAAGCAAAAAAAAGATGACACAGACTGTAAAACCAGCCTGCTGGGGCAAGCATTGTTCCAGAGGCGAGCTCTGTGTGCGGCAGGGCTGTTTAATCACAGGAGGAGCTGGTGCAGAGAGGGCGCGGTGACTCCGGCCCTGTGCTGGCACACTCACAGTTAGAAATCAGACAAGTCTTTGGGGGAAAAAAAATCCCCTATACCGTCAGGGAATAGGATGCGTCACATTCCTTCGGTAGGAAGCAGTAGAAGCCACTGGCTCGGGAAACAGGCAAGAGAGAGGCTATAAAAGGTAAGGTCTTAAAAATAGGAGGAGGCCCGGGGGCAGAGAGCGAGCTCAAGAGAAAGAAGGAGCTCCCAGCTCCGCGGCTTCCTCCACTTAGTCGTGAACGCCGGCCTCTCTCTCACAGTCTGCCCAGCTTCCATTTAGTGGCGTGTGGGGTGAGGGGTGGCTTCAGACTTTAAGTGGGGAGACTGGCTCAGCTCTCCCAGAGAAGTGGGGACCGGGACTCCCGCTTGGCTGCCTGGCTCCGGGATCAGGCTCCGGGATCAGGGTCCATGTGAGCCTCCCTCCTGCTCCGACATCCTGCCAGGACCAGGGAGCACGATACACCGTGCAGCATGAGTTGTGAGGACCAGGGCAGTCGAGTGACCCAGTGGCTCTGAACTTGACCTGCTTATTAGTCCTTAGTTTTCCCTCTAGGGCATGGGGATGCTACGCTTTCCTCAGGGACAATGAGGCTTCCTTATCACCCTCCCCAAGCCGGTTGGAAATTGGAAGTTGGGAGAGGACGGGGGACAGGTGGATGCTGCTGGGGTGCTGCCAGTGGTGGTGCCACTACCTACTCCCCTGTCCCTAGCCGAGGTGTCCCCTCCGGCCGTGCTGCTGTGTTACTGACCACGTCAGGGGGCTGGTGGGCCGAGCTGTGTCCTTCCACCCTGGCCTGCCACTGCCAGGCCACAGGCACCCCTGCAGAGGTGACCACCGTCTAAAAGCGGAGCTGAGCAAGGCCACCACGTGCATGTCTGGGCAGCGAGCTCACGGCACCAGAACTGGGGGCACAGCAAGATGTGCTGAACCCCACGGCGTTCATTCTGGGGGGGCATCAGCTTCCTCTTGCCCTCAGGGGAGCCCTCTGTGTGCCGAGCAACGTGAAATTCTGCTGAGCTAGACGGTTTGGCCGGCGAACAGCAACGGCCCCTCTGTCCTCCTGCCCTTCCCAACCTCACATGTCCCCGTCACCCTGCAGCAGAGGTGACTAATACGCAAAATGACCAGGGACCCGGAGGAGGGCAGGGGTCGAGGGGTGGCGAGCAGGTGGGACCAGCTGTGTTCCGGGCACTTCTTCGCTGGGGGAGCGCGGAGTTTGGGTGGGTCTGGTGAGACTGGGAACGTGACTTTGAACCATGTGTTCCCTGAAATCAAACGCCTCTGTAACACGGCAGTTTGGAGAATTATTAGTTTTTAATGAGAGTGATTTTGATGGGTTTTTTTATTTGCTTTTCAATCACATCATGGTCAAAACCTGAGTCATGTGTGATTCCTGAGTTCTGCTCTAACCGTTAGAGGACTCTTTCATGAGCTGAGGGAGGCTGGGCGTGGGGCTGCCTTCTCCGGACGGCAGCCGTGGCGACTTCCTGTCTTGGAAGAATTCGGGAAGTGCCGACACCAGGTGCTGGAGGTCCAGACGTGAGCAAGGTCAAGTCCTGTCTCCAGGAAATTGCAAGTTCAGTCAGGGAGATAGGCTTTTACTTTTCTGAGAAGGAATGAGGTGGCCTTGGAGGTATGTATTTTGCCACGTGTGATGCACAATTTTTTGCCCAAATTTTTGAGGGAAAAATAAGGATGTGCATTATACATGGGTAGTACTAATTCCTTATCTACATAAATGTTTTTAATTCTTTTATTTACGCTCCTGCGTTTAAAGTATAACTTTAGAAAGCAGTATCAATATCTGTATGTTCAAAAATCAAAAATTCCTTTATAATACAAAAAACAAGTATCTAAATATAAATGAATGAATGAATGATTGAATTAAAAAATTAAAATGAAAGATTGTTGTCCTGAAAGTTTGGGCCAAAAACATGGGTGCGCATTATACAGGAGAAAATACGGTAACCGGGGGTCGCACCAGCATGGGCAGAGGCAGTGCGGGAAGAGGAAGGGGTGGCAGCGGGAAGGGCTGGGAAGGACGGCTTGAGCAGGGACCAAGAGGACAGGAGGCTCATCCCGGGAGTCTAGGCCAGAGACACTCGAGCAGGAGAGGAGCACACGGTGCAGGTCACGTCCGCGTTTGGAACCGACACTCAGGCTAATGCACCGTAATGAATAATGCTCTAAAGGTCTCATCTGTGTGTCCATTACTCTCTGCGTTGTTATGTGCGGCTCATTAAACAATTCCTTGAGAGCGGGGTGTGCAAACAGGAGGGCCGCTGAACCCGCTCTCATCCGTGCCCTCCTGCTGCCTCACTCCCCGTGCACGTGCGGCGCTCCCGTTCCGGGCCCTGCCGCCTCCTCTCCCAGCCGCTGCCCGCCCGCCCTCTGCCCCTCCCCGCACCCCGCCCTGTCTCAGCGGTTGGCAGTTTAGCTCCGCAGCCTGCTCCAATGGAGACCTCAGTCCCCCGGCCCTTCCCCGCTCGCCCCCTCCCCTTCACGGTTGCTGAGGCCCAACCAGTCTTCTCTGAAATGCCTCTGGAATCCATCCTCTCCCCCAGCCATTATTCTACTTAAATGTCATTTCTTGCAGGACTCTTTCAGCGCCTCCTGCTGGCGTCATTGCTCCATCCATCCTCCCCCTCCACCCGGCCTTTAGTCTACCACCACCGTGAACTTCCTAAGACACAGTCCAAGTCCCATCGCCGCCCTGCGTGAGCCCCTGGAATGACCCCCTCCGGCAAATGGCAGTGTTTTTCTAACCGTGGCCCACGACCCCCCTGCAGCAGGAGCCCCTGGGCTGTGAAAATTCAGCTTCCAGGGCTGCACCCCAGGCCTTCTGAAACAGGCGGGCCCTGGAATGTGCATTTTTACTGAGCTCCTCCAGGTGGCATTTCAGCCCTGAGGCTGGAGGAGCGCAGCCAGGAGACCGGGCTCGGCCACAGGGTCCTGACCAGGCGCTGCCCTCCTGCTGCTGCCTGCCCGAGTTCACTCCCTGCAGCCAGGCCGAGGCCCGAGGCCCGAGGCCCTTCGCCGGCATACCCCAGGGCCCAGAGCAGTGCCAGGCAGGGGGCTGGCTCTGAATTAGTGTTCAATGCATGAATCTGGGGGACAGGGCTGTGTCACCTGCAAACTTCGAACCAAGCCACTGCAGGCCTCCAGTCAGCCGCGTCCTAGCAGTGTGGGTTCTGGTCCTTGGGTGGGCCTCTGGGGGTCCTGGGCTCTATCTTCTGTCTAACTGGGAAATGGGAGAGGAATCTGCCCCGGGGAGAATAATTCCAGCATCTCCTGAGAACAGCTGAGGGAAGTGTGCATGGGCAGGGAGGGGTGTCAGGACAGAGGAGGCAGGGACCTCTCTGGGCTTCTGGGTCACACCCCTGGGGAGGGAGCTGTCCCTTTGACCAGCCCTCCTGCTGGGCCAGGTCTGTGGCGCAGCCGTGCTGGGACTGAGACTCGGAGCCCTGCCAGTGCTGGGAGCTGCCGGGCCGTCCCAGACAGGCCTCCTGTCGTCAGAGACATTCCGGCTCGCAAAATAGGCTGTCTGCGTCCCGCTCTGCGTGAAAGACAGACATTCGCCAATTCAAAGTATCGTTTTGATCCACTTCCTTGAGGTTAATTATCGGCGCATGTAGGGGCCCTGGTCTGCGAGGGCAGAGTTCAAAAAGCAAAGGACAATATTTTAGCACACCCACAAAAGAGCCTAAAAAAAAAAGGCCAAGGTCAAGTTGGAGTTGCAACAAAGGAGACACTCTCTGCTGGCCGCTTCCCTTCTCTGTTCTCTGCTGGTGGGAGCGGCTGACGTGTGCGAAACCCCGTCCGCTGTCCTGGCCACCACTCCCGCTCCAAGTTAACCCAGAGACCCCGAACCCACACTTTCAGGGGCCATGATACAGACACCTGTCATGTAAGAGGAAGAGGAGGCTGTGCGAATCCTTATTGCGCCATTCGGAAAACGCGAGGGAACGTTTCCCGGAGTCTTTGCTTTGCAGTTGAAAGTATTCAGCATTTCTGCTGGGTTCGGGGTTGGTGCGTTCTTCACTGTCTGTCAATAGTGTGTGCCTGTGTGGCCCGGGGCTCGTGGGGGTGTAAACACACCTTGTCACGCTTGCCATCTGTCGGTGTTGGTTTGTGCAGCTCACCCAGTCCGAGCAGGTGCCCAGCTTCGCACAGACCTGAGACCACATGAAATAAACGCCTCTGATTGTTCACACTTTAAAGTTATTTGGTACACCGTTGAACCCAATCTTGTGAGCTATTCCCTCTCCCAAAATGGCCTTCCCCATGGCTTATGGCACTTGATGCCTTAAAAAATGACAACAGCAGCCTTGACCAAACATGTATTTTGTCGTCACACTTTAATGCCATTACCTGGGTTCCTCAGGCCAGGAGACTGAGGTATGGGAAATGAGGTGACCTGTCAAACACCATTCAGACAGCTCGGCCGGACCAGAGACCGACGCCAGGGATCCTGGCCCTCTGGCTTTGCCGGATCCCCTGGGCTCTGAGCCACAGGCAGATAAGAATGCAGAATCAAGGGCTACTATGGGATCAGAAACAGCTACTAAGTCTGCTCTCTTTCTCGGTGCCCTATCTAGTCTTATCATCATCAGAGACAGATTGTACAGCCTACAAAAACATTGTTTTGTAGGAAGGTTACATGGGTATAACCTTTTGTATGATCATAAATAGCTTTTTTTAAAAAAAGATTTTATTTATTTATTTTTAGAGAGGGAAGGGAGGGAGAGAGAGCAAGAGAGAGAGAAACATCAATGTGCGGTTGCTGGGGGTCATGGCCTGCAACCCAGGCATGTACCCTGACTGGGAATCGAACCTGCGATGCTTTGGTTCGCAGCCCGCACTCAATCCACTGAGCTACGCCAGCCAGGGCAGTGACCATAAATAACTTTTGTATGATTATACTATGAAGGCTGTGATCCATAGCTGAAATTCTCCCTTTCCCTCCAATTCATCAACTTGATTGATTGATTGATTGATTGACTGTTTACTTATTTGCAGAAATTTACCTGGAGAGTGCCAGCCCAAGGCCCCCTCATGGGTGCATCGAACCTGACGTCGTCTGCTGCCGGGGGGCCCGAGAACGCCTCGGCCGGCAGGAACGCGTCCGCCGGGGAGCTGTACCAGGCAATCTCCGTGGTGCACTGGTTCATTATGAGCATCGCCTCCCTGGGCTTCGTGGAGAACGGGGTTCTCCTCTGGTTCCTCTGCTTCCGGGTGAGGAGGCACCCCTTCACCGTCTACATCACCCACTTGTCCATCGCGGACATCTCACTGCTCTTCTGCATTTTCATCCTGACGGTCGACTATGCTTTAGATTTTGAGCTCTCCCCCGGCTATTACTACACAATGGTCACCTTGTCGGTGACGTTCCTGTTTGGCTACAACACGGGCCTCTATCTGCTGACGGCCATCAGTGTGGAGAGGTGCCTGTCCGTCCTGTACCCCATCTGGTACCGATGCCAGCGCCCCAAGCACCAGTCGGGGTTCGTCTGCGCCCTCCTGTGGGCGCTCTCTTGCCTGGTGACCTCCATGGAATACGTCATGTGCATTGACAGTGAGGGGCAGAGTCACTCTCCACGTGGCTGCAGGGCGGTGATCATCTTCATAGCCGTCCTGAGCTTCCTGGTCTTCACCCCGCTGATGGTGGTGTCCAGCACCGTCCTGGTGGTCAAGATCCGAAAGAACAGCTGGGCGCCCCATACCTCGAAGCTGTACCTGGTCATCGCGGTCACCATCGTCATCTTCCTCATCTTCGCCATGCCCATGAGGCTCCTGTACCTGCTGTACTATGAGTACTGGCCGACGTTCGGGAACCTCCACCACATTTCCCTGCTCTTCTCCACCATCAACAGCAGCGCCAACCCTGTCATCTACTTCTTCGTGGGCAGCAGCCCGAAGAAGCGCTTCAAGGAGTCCTTGAAGGTGGTTCTGACCAGGGCTTTCAAAGAGGAAACGCAGCCGAGGCGCCAGGAAGGCAACGGCCATAGTGCCACCATCGAGACGGTTCTCTGAGGACGAACACGGCGGGTTATTGGTCATCTGTGCTTCAAACACAGCTTACGTATCTCCTCCCTAGGACGCAGAAGGACACCCCACCCCACATGCACGACCACACGGACTGACCGCGAGATGGCACTCAAGAGTGTACCTCCTGGAAATGCCCCACCGCAATGCTCAATCATTTCTGTACCTATCGAAAAACTCTTCCTTTCTTCCTCGGCGCTTCTGGCAGCATTTTTCCAAAACTCTAAAAATGACCCTAGCAGGAAGGTCTGCAGACGTGTACAGGAGAAGGTGACAAAAATACTTGTTGGAACTTGAGGAGGCAGAGCCACGCGGCGGGAAGGACGTGGGTTCTGGAGTCAGGTCGACTCTGTCACTTGTGGCCTGTGTGACCTCGGGCGAGCGGTTCCAACCTCTCGGAGCCCTGCTTTCCTCCCTCGGAAAACGTTCCGCAGCGCGAGTCCGTGCTCCCCAGGCTCGCGGGTGAGATGAAAAGGGAAGATGAGGAGTGCGGAGCACTTGGCCCTGTTGTCAACGTTCCCTGAACGGCAGCCTCTCCTCCTCCCGAAGCGGAAGGAGAAACACGTACTTCTGTTTCTGTAGAGCGCACCCAGGGCTCTTTCGTGTACCCATATTCTTTACAGGGTTTCAGCTGTCGAACGTAGACTTAAGAAGGTCCTCTCTCTGCTTGCAGCGTGAAAGCCTTTCGTGGTGCAGCGCCGCTACCAAAAACAGCCGCAGGTGTGCCAGCACCCCGGCAGCCTTGTGTTAGACCGTCATTTCGGGTTGTGAACACACGCTTGGCCGCCAGTGTGTGTGAGGGACTGCTCGTGGCTGCCCTTGCCCCTGTGGGAGTGCTGGCGGTCGTGAAGGTCTGTTTTGACGCGCTCTACTTGACATCAGTGTTCACGAGTGGAACTGAAGTCCAGGTGCGTGAGGGGGGCTGTGCTGTCCGAGCCCTGCCCCCCGCCCCATGAAGAGGTGGGTTTTTCTTTACAGCCACAGAGATGTCACCTGCAGCCAAGTGCCTGTCCCCGCGCCTCTGGGCCTCCTCTCCTCTTGAGCGTGAGTTTCTGTGTGTCATCTGGACGGAGGCTCGGTGGCAGGGGCTGGTGACAGTGTGGCCACATCTCAAGGGATCTTGGCAGGACTTGCTCAGCATCTTAGCGCTCTGCCGCCCACCTACCCCGACTTGTGCCCGGGCCTTCGGCCCCACGTCCCAGGTGTTGCTGGGACACGCGCAGGGCCTCTAGACTACACCACTAGGTTACTTTCCTTCAGCCTCTCCCGGAGCCCCATGACAATGGCACTGCTTCCCCTGGCTCTCTGGGGAGTCATGTGTTGGTGCCTGTTGGTATGTATGTTCACTGCCTCGGACGGGCCAGGGAAGTGCGGCGAAGTGGCTCTCTCCCGCTGCCTGTTTCTCTCCATCCTCTGCCTTAGAAAGAACCCACCTCCTTGAGCATGCAGGCTGCCCCGCTGGTGGAGACCAGCCAGTCCCCTCCCGCCCCCCTTGGGTGCCAGCAGCTTTGTGGTGGAGACGGCATTGGATTCAGAAATGAGGCAGCTTGTTCCGGGAGCCCAGCTGGGTGCGGAGCGGTGACATTTAGGATGATCTTGCTTTCGGCTGAAAACAGAGCGTCTTCACTGGGGAGCAAGGGAAAGTGGGGATCAGAGGGGCTGCCCTCTGTTCACCGTCATCTGCCCGGGGCTGCGCTGGCCTCCTGGTCGGTGGGAATGGGATCCCCCTTGGCTGGTCTCCAGGGGGTCCCCGTGCCGACGAGGAACGAAAGACTCTTATGAAACGACGAGTTCTCACCCGAGGGAAATACGGTGCCCCAATGGGAAGCCCCCGTTCATTGCCTTTCTGCTGACAAGGTGGGGACATGAATGTGTTAATGAGTACACAGAGCTGCGAGTGGCGAAGAGGCGGGATCCAGCGCTTGGCCATGTTTGTAAGGGACATGCCCCCTCGCTTGCTTCCCCTAAATCCGTCCCCTACAGCGAAGCGTAAGGCGGAAACTGAAGCAGGAAGATGTACGTAAACACACACGTACGGAATAGAATAGCCGGTTCCCAACCGCTGGGCACGAATGACAACAGGCCTGAGTAATGCAGGCTGGAGGCACCATTTCCAAGAGCCCCTGGGCCTGGGGAGGAGCTTGTTTGGATGGTGTCTGTCCCTGACGAAGGGGAACAAGATTCGAGAGCTGCCTCTCTCCCCCAAGCTCCAGGATGCAAACCAGGCCCGGACCTGGTGGGGGGCGGGGGGAGTCGCCAGGGTGTGGGGGTGGGGAGTTGAAGACGAGCTGCGGGCCTCTCCACCCCGCTGCCTGAGACTCGGCCTCAGGGGACTGTCTCAGCACAGCTGAGTGGCAGTCAGAGGGCGGAAGTATCATCTCTGGAGCGAAAAAGGAGTGCGCCCTTCTGGTTGCTTGAGGGCGGGATTCTGAACAGCGGAAGCAGGCTGGGGGACCAGGCGGAGGGCGGCCTGAGCGAAAGCAAAGGACGAGCAAGCCCGGGGGAGGCACGTCCAGCTGCTGCCGCTTCTCTGGACCTGGCCGCAGGAGAGGCTTTGGGGGCCCACCGCAGGGTCCCCTCCCCACCCCCACTCTTCTTTGCCGCTGTCCTCTCTGGCCTGGCGACCCCACGTTCTTCACATCTGTTGAAATATGGCTCCCAGGCCTCTGTGCACACCCACCGTAGTCATCGCCCACGCTTGCCCGGGCAGCCGTTTCCAGTGTCTGCCTGCACGAGCCCCGCTCTGGCCGCCACCTCCGCTGTCAGCTCTGCGGGCCTACCGCTTCGTCCCTGCTCAGTGCACGCTGGGCCTTGCCTCAGCTGCAGCCGGTCTGCCTTCTGGGAACCGAATGCTGCAGGTGCACCACCTTGGCCACGCTCTCCTGTGCCGTCTGCTCATCCCGATTTCTTCCTCCACTGCCCCTGGGTCTCTGCACCACCGAACCTCCTGCCTCTCCCCGCTGAGTCCGCTGCGTCTGGTCTCTTCCCGGTCCTCTCTGTCCCTGTGCAGCCAGGCTCGGGCGTCCCTGGTACGGTCGCTCTCACTGTGCTCCTTGACTCTCTTCCCTCTGGCTCTCCCGTCCCTGCCCGTCTGCCTCGGTGGCCGCTGGCCCGCACCAGGCTTCTGAGCAGACCTGGCACAGCAGTCAGGCTGGGATGTGGCCCTGGCAGGCCTGTCCCTCATCACGGCCTCCGGAGCCGTCCCCCCCACCCCCCTGGGCAGCTTTCCAAACGCCGTTCTCTGTCCTCAGGCTCTCTGCATGGTACGTTTTCTCCTCACTGTCCCTGTCTCCTCTCTACCTTGCTTCCCAGGTCACTGGAAGGAAAAGCACCAAGGCCACTAGGTAACAACCCTGGACCCTCCCTGCCCATCTGGGAGAAACTGCTCCCTCCCCTCTGCCCCCACCAATCCTCCCGTGGGAAGATTTTTCTCCTCTTCCAAATTTTCCCTTTCTTCTGGCCACGCCCTGCCCCCCCACCGCCAGACAATAGTCTCACTCCTGTATAGCAACCAACTTGTGGGGTTTTTTTTTTAATGTAAAAAATGCTGCAAGACCCAGCCCTAACTCTCGGCCCCTCCAATCGCTCTGCAGGGCTGGTGGGGCTCCCACCCCTGGCTGCTCCCCTCTCGTTGCAGTTCTTTGAAAATGCCAAGTCTGCTCTGACTTCTGAGCCTCCACGTGGGTGTTCCTTCTCCCTGGAACGAACTCCACCCCTCAACCCCCGGTCTCTGCTCACCTCCCCTCTTCCCTCAGGCCTCTGGTTGGATGTCACCTCAGCAGGGAGGCTTTCCCTGACCCCCAGCCACCACCCCCAGTTTCCCAGGGGCCCACTTGCTCCTTGCCAGCCCCGTGCCATGCGTGGGTCTGCTTGTTTGCTCACTGCAGAGGGTTAGGGCCTGGCCGGCAGGGACCCCTTCCCCTGGAGACCTCGGCCCGGCCCCTTGTTTGCTGTAGTGGCACCACGTGTACACAGGCCCAGGCTGTGCCCATTTCAACACAAACAACAAAGACACGAAAGCCGTTCCCTACGTCCTGTGCCACGTCAATCCCGTCTGCCCCTCGCCTCCGGATCCGCTTCTGAAGATCCTCTGCCACCACCCTCTGTCCCCACCTTCTCCACACCCAGCCAGCTGAATTGACACCTTGCCACCACATTGAAATTGGCTCAGCCAGGAATACTGGTGACGTCCACACGGCCATAGCTGATGGGCCCTTCTCTACCTCTGTCGTCTGTGGCGTTTGACATAGCTGACCACACTCTGCTGCCCTTGAGCCCTGGCTGGGTAGCTCCGTTGGTTGGAGCGTCTTCCCAACACACCAAGGTTGTGGGTTCAGTCCTCAGTCAGGGCCCATGCAAGAGTCAGCCATGAATGCATGAATAAATGAGTGCAACAACAAATCAACGTTTCTTTTCTCTTTCTCTTTCTCTGCCCCCATTCCGCTCTCGCTGAAATCAATCAATAAAAAAGATGCGCTTGAATTCCAGTCAGCCCCTCCCCCTCCAGCTCTCATGCGTCATCCTGTCCTGCCTGCTCAGAGACGTCTCACCTCTTGTGGCTCTTCCCTGCTGTGCCGCCACGGCCACATTCCTGTGGCCCCGTGGCTGTGCCTCTGCTCGCTCTCTCCACCCGCTCTCCCTGTGTGTCCTGACCCAGAGCCGCTTACATGTTAGTGGCCTCCAAACTGCACTGACCGACCACAGCCCTTGGCTGTGCTGTGCCCTGGTTGTCCTGGGTGTTGGCACCCACCCGCCTGGAGGACATGTGACTGGACGCCCTGCAGACACGTCAGATGCAGCCTGTCCGGGACCCCACTGTTCCCCTTAGGTTCCTTTCTCAGTGGATGACACTACAGTCACTGTCCCCAAAACTCTGTGATTCCCTTGGCACAGGTTGCCCTTCCCTCTTATGAACCTGGCAAATTCCGTTTATCCAGCTACATTCAGCTCACATACCAGCCACTCAGGAGCACCTTCTGGGAGCGAGCATTTCATACTCTCTCTGGTCTTTCAACATCTCTTTCTGCCCTCGCTCTCCGCTGATGGCTCTCTCCCCTTCTCACGAGGGCGGCAGCCCCGGAAGAAGCCCCGCACATCCGGCCAACGTCCTCCCACACCTGCTACCCCGCTGCGCCCCTGTGCCCGGGCGTCTCCCCGTTACCCCAGCCGAGGAGAGAACCCCCACATCTGCCCCCCAGCTCCCGACCCTGGTGCCCGCGCAAGGACACTTCCCCAGGGCTTCTCCCGTCTTGCTGGGCACCATCGGTTTCCGTCCAGGCCAGCGGAGGACAGGTTCTCAGCAGCGGGATGGGGAGGGCTGGTGAGCTGCGGCATCGACGTGGACTACGGGCCCCAGTCACCTGCGCCAGTCGTTTCTCTGTGGACGGCACTGCCCACGCTGACGTCACACCTGGAGAGCCCTGGCCGTGCCTCGTCCCGTGTCCCCAAGCCTGTGCCACCGCGGAGGGGCTCGGGCCGGCCGCTGCCTTCACGGAGTGGTGTGAGGAGCTCGTGGCAGATGCTTTACGGGGTTTCTACAGTTTCCCATGAGTGGAATAATTCTTTCAGGTTCAAGTTGGATTTTTTTACTCAACTCTGACAATTACAATCGCCCCAGAAAGGACAACACACCAAGTCACAGATCACACTTGCGCGCTTTTCTAGTGGAGAGAGGCATCAGGAGACCAGACACCCAGAGCCGAGGCTGCGGAGTCAGGGGGTGGGGGTGCGGGCAGAAAGAGGAGGAGGGAGCCCTAAAAGCACCCAGCCCTTGATCCCCAAACAGGAAATAAAAGCCCTCAAAACATGAGAGCACGAATTACCAAATGTATCGCTTGGGAAACTGGCTCACCCAGCCTCCCTCGCCTGTGGAGTGTCTAGGATTCTGCGACGCTGGTCGAAGGTGCCAGAGACCCACTGAAGTAACCGCTCCAAACCACCGCCGGGGCTGGGGGCAGAGCGGGCCCGCGGCCGCTGAGTCGGGAAAACAGACGAGGATGGTGGCAGATGAGAACTTCCAAAGAGAAGGGTTTCTGCAGCGACGGTTTCAGGAGGGCTCCTGGCAAAACTCGTGAAGTCCTCAAGGATTTTTGCAAAATTATCCATTTTTTGATATTCAAAAAAAGCAACCATGAAATAAAGGAGGTCATACCACGGTAGGGCACAACGTTGACAGAAAAAATATTCCAAGCGTCACCTCTTTCTGTGACTTAGGACAAAGACAGAACGTCCTTTCTCAGTTGTCAGAGTTGAGTGAGATGCTTGCTGAGCGCTCATCTCACTGGGGGTCCTTGGGCAGCTGCTGTTGGATGCTGGCTGAGGGGGTCACCTGCAGGCCCATCTGCAGGCGGGACAGGGCGGGCCGCCGAGATGGCGCGCCGCCTGCCCCTCCACCGCGCGGGCGCGGCTGGAGAGGTCGTCCGGGGCTCCTACCACGACCTCCGGTCACAGCTGGAGGTCCTCCCACGCGGCGACCGTGTCCTGAGAGCAGCCCTCCTGGGAACGAGCTTTTCCCAAGGGCCGAAGGTCAACTGTTGACTTCTCATAAAAAAAAAAAAAGAATTAGTATGTAGTTGAAATTGCCCAAATGTTGATCAAGAACAAATATTTTCATGATTGTAATGATACTCTGCAAAATAATGTACTAAGCTCCCCCCCCCCCTTCTTTTGGAGTTTAGTATGAGGTTCTGGTCCTCACTGTGACAGGATCCCCTGTTAACGGACTTGCACTAAAGCCAGCGGTCTGGGGCTCGGTGCTGTCTCTAACGCGTGTGCGTGACCGTGAACGCACGAGGTCGAACGGTCGGTGCGGACTCCCGTGTACGGCAGATCTCGCCCGGCCGGAAACGGGTGAGCCAAGAGCTCCCGGCAGCTGTAGGCACCGACGAAACGTTCTTTTCTGGGAGACCCAACGCAGACGGCGCTCCCACCCCGTCCCCTCTCCTCCACGAGGCACAGCGCGGTTTCGGATGGACTCCCGGGCTGTGAGTCCTGGGCTGTGAGCCGTGCAGCGGATGAAATGCCCTCGAAGGAAGCTGTTCGGGTTGGGGCTCAGTCAAGTACACAGACAGCAAATGTGCAGGGGATGGCTCCCCTTCTCCCGTCCCCCGGGCCCCACAGATCTATCCAGTCCAACAAGCGGTCTTAGAAGATCAAGGGTACCCTGCCGACATAGGACCACTGCATTTTTCCATGTATACTGCGCACACTTCTGCCCAGATTTTTTAGGGAAAAATAAGGATGTGCGTTCTACATGGGTATAATGATTACATACCATGGGTAATAGTGGGTACAATAATCCCACGTATAATGCACACGCACAAAAAGTCGGCGTGGATTACACATGGCAAAATGCCTTCGTTCCCTGAGCGTAATTGATGTTACCAAGCTACCTGATGGAGATGGGCAGCTTTGCAAGGAGCTGGGGTGGAGGCCGCCCACTCCTGGGCACCAGCACGCCCCGTGGGGAAGGAGAGTGGCGGGCGGCTGCTGCACCCCATTTCTAATACCTCAGCCGACGCCAGGCGGCGCGTGCCCAGGCAGAGGCCCCGGCCCCCGGGGGGGGAGGGGGTCGTGAGAAGGGCCCTGCCGTGGGGGAGAAGGCTGGGACTGCAAACCTGCGTCCACAACAGGTTCGTCTCTCTGACCCTGAGCTGTCTCCAGTGGGCGGGATTATCTCGAGCTGGAATTCCCCCCAAAGGGACCCTGAGGCCAGGGTTGGTGCAAGTGGTCTATTCATTCAGGAGGTCATCCAGAGCTTGGAGAGGGAGGGGGGATTCAGACAGGGGAGGGGTAAAGCCAGCGTGGGGTGGGTGAGTGAGCACGGGAGCCCAGGATGGCGGGGACCCTCTGGGAGAGGTGTAGCCCACCTCAGAACTGCCTCTGCCTTCCCCTCTGAGGCCAGGGTCACGCCACAACGGTGACAACTCCCAGCTCTTCTGCACCTGCCCGTGCTCAGGTGTGACCCGCCACAGCCGCAGCGGAATGCCTGGAGGCGGACAGCTCAGTGGCCATGGGCGGGTGCAGGGCCTGTCAGCGGGTGACCTGCGGGTGGCGTCGCTCTAGAGGGCGAGGAGGACCCGCCTCACGGAGGGGCCGCGCCGCGCCGGGCAGACACTGCGTGCGGAGCTCTGCGCGAGGTGGGAGCAGCCGTGAGAAGCCACTGAAGACGACACGCTGAGGGAGCACAACGAGCCAGAGACAGAAGGACGGCCACTCTGTGACCCCACTCGCATGAGGTCCCTAGAGGAGTGACATCCCCACAGACAGGACGCAGGGGCGGGTGCCGGGGGCTGGAGGCAGAGGGGTGGGGGGCGTGGGGTGGGGGCAGCGCTTCTGTCTGGGGGGATGAGCACGGTCTGGGGACGGATGGTGGCGACGGTCTCGGAGCCACGGCGAGTGCTCCGTGCCGCTGAACTGTGCACTTAAAAACGGCAACAGTTGTGCTGTGTGTATTTTACCACAATAAAAACACCAGTTCTCATGCTTGCAAGGCCCTGGGTGTGCTCCTTGGCATCCGGGACCGTGTCTGGCCCAGCGGTGGGCACAGAGCCAGTAAACAGCGCTGGCGACACAGGAGGAAGACAAACCGTCCTCCCTCCAGGGGGCGCCGTGCCTGCCTGTCCCCTGGGGGCTGATTGACTGCACATCTCAGTGTCTGCACTTCCTCGTGAATGTGCTTCCCGTGGGGCAGCCCCACGCGGTCCCAAGGAAGCCCTGGCAGCGCGCCAGGGTCACCGTTCTGGACTCCAGAGGCCACCCAGTCTGTGTGGCAGGGAGTCACCTCCGCCCTTTGGGGCAAATGAACGAGCATGGCTGTGTCCGAACAAACCTTTACTTACAGGTACTAACATGAAAGTTCAGGTGCCTTTCGTGTGTCGCAAACATGCTCGT
This sequence comes from Phyllostomus discolor, assembly GCF_004126475.2. Taxonomy (NCBI): domain Eukaryota; kingdom Metazoa; phylum Chordata; class Mammalia; order Chiroptera; family Phyllostomidae; genus Phyllostomus; species Phyllostomus discolor. Next base: position 204,840,379 of record NC_040906.2, read on the forward strand.
TTCCTTCAAACACTTACACCTGTGAGCAACGACTCTAAGCTGTAGCCACGAGAACAAGCGGCGGCTGGCTTCAGTGGCCGCAGGACCTTGCGGGCCAAGCCTGGAGTACGTGGGGAACCCCCCTTCCGGAGCTGACCTCAGTGTGGCCGCAACACGTCCAGGTATAATCCAGACCCTGCCGGGGGCAACCCTTGGTGTTCCCGGACCTTGCGGAGGGACCAGCAGCCATCCCGACTCAGCCCCGATGAGCGAGATGGGGGTGCAGCTGAGAGCTCCCTTTCCTGGCGGCTCCTGCGGTGACCCCAGAACACCAGGGAGAGACCTGGTGCCCTGCAGCTAACTTGGCAGAAAACATAATTCCAATTCCATGCCCAGGGACCACGTGGATCCGTCACACCAGACCACAGTCTCTGGGTTTAGGGGAAGTTCCTGGAGTTTTTCAGAGATCGGGCAGGAAAGGCTCACGCACGAGAATTCTGGGTGGGTTTCTGGGAGGATAAAGACCTCGCATATGGCCCTGGGTACAGCAACAATAAATTCTGATTGCTAGCAAGTTGGGAAAAGAGAATGTTCCCTGCCCTGGCTGGCGTAGCTCAGTGGATAGAGCGCGGGCTGGGAACCAAAGTGTCGCAGGTTCGATTCCCAGCCAGGGCACATGCCTGGGTTGCAGGCCAGGTCTCCAGAGAGAGGCAACCGCACATTGATGTTTCTCTCTCTCTCTATCTCCCTCCCTTCCCTCTCTAAAAATAAATAAATAAAATCTTAAAAAAAACCCTAAATGAAATCTAATTTAAAAAAAAGAGAGAACTTTCCCAACACTGGGTTGATTAGCGCTTGCAGGCTTGGTCCCATGACGGGACCGACATCTCAGGATGTTACTAATGCCAAGGTCGCTAGCACCCTGACTTGCTGAGGTGTGCTCTCCATCACGGTGCCCCCTGTGGAATGAGGCGCCTTCAGGCCGATGTAGAAAACGAAAAATGTCCCTTAAAACACATAAAACCAAACAACCACACCACAAACATCATTTAAAACACTTCAGCCTCACTGGCCCTGGTTGATGGTGGCTGAATGTTCATGGGAAATGGAGGGGAGCCCCTGAGCGCCCCCCGCTCCTTTCTTCCAAGCCCAAGGGGCGGAGGGGCTGTCTCTCTTCCCGCTTTGGACAGAGCGAGGGACTCCCTCACCCAGCGAGTGCAGGGCAGCGCTGACTGTATGTATTTTCGGAGGGCCGAGCACCCCCAAGCTTTGCCTTTTCTCTCTGCAAATCAAGAACAAGGTACTTCCCAGCAGAATGTCGGGTTGGAAGGAAGGGCCCTCTGCCAACGTGTGAAGTAGGAAAATCACGGCTGGTTTTACGTGGGCGGAGCTTGTCCGCCAGCCTCCGGCTGGGTCAGCACCCCATGCCCAGCCGTCTTCCCCAGGTCCGTCCTCGGGGAGGATGGGGAGCACAGCTGACAGCCCCCTCTCAGACACGTCCTGCCGGCTCTGACTTTTTCCTGTGACCTTATTCCCAACATCCAGTCCTGTTCCTTATTCGTCTTAAAGCTGGGTGACCCGGAAGGAGAGAGGATTCTGTCAGGGCGGCAAGGAGCTGTTGAAGCACAGAACTTGGAGTCCCTGGGTCCCTGCGCGTCCCCCCCCCTGTCCCCCTCCCCACCTCCCTGCACAGGTGGTACCACTGTGGGGCTAGAATGAAATGGTGACACTGGGAACGTGGCCTGGAAGATGAGACAAACCTGTGCCCCATCTCTCGGGCCACAGGAGATGACCCGAGGGACTGGAGGGGCTCATCGAAGCTGGTCTGGGCCCAGGAAAGGGCCCGAGGGGTGAACTCTGGTGTTGGGGCTCAGCAGTGTCTGCGGGATGACTGAGGTTTCCACAGGTTAAGGCTTCCCGGGGGGCGGGGGGGCGGGCAGGAGAACCCAGCCCCGGCTCAGCCACAGGAAACCAAGGGGACAGGCTTTCTTACTTTTTCTAGGACCTTGGGCAGCTTTATGGTTGGATATGTGGGGGGCTCCTTGTGTTTTAAACAGAAGGGGGCCTGCTTTTGTGCAGTGCGTGTTCCACTCCCTGCAGCAACAACCTTCGGAGGGAGTCTGCAGTCCCACTGGCCACGGGTGTGCGACTCCCTCTGTACGAAGGAGGACTCCTACTCTGTGCTCGGAGATGGGCCCTCCCACCTCGGATGGCTGTGCACTGTTTGCCAGCCCTTTGCCTGGGCTCCGCGTGTGCGTCTCACTCGACACTCACAACCTGCCACGCGCGTGCTGCGGTCGTCCCCAGCACCCTGACACTGGAGTGAGTGGCGGAGCCAGAATTCACACAGCGACGCCTGACTCTAGGGCGACCACGCTTCGTCCGGCTCGATAGTTCGCTTCCCCGCCCTGCGAACTGAAGATTCGCTTTCGCCATCACTCCTGCAAAAGGCGCCGAGAAATGTCACGTCATTGGATGACGTGAGGAATCCCTGGGGAGCAATCAAGATGCTCCTTCAGCCCTGGCTGCTGTGGCTCAGTGGATGGAGTGCCAGCGTCTGAACCGAAAGGTCGAGGGTTTGATTCCCGGTCAGGGCATGAGCCTGGGTTGTGAGCCAGATCCGAGGCTGGGCATGCAGGAGGCAACTGGTTGATGTTTCTCTCCCTTTCTCCCTCCCTTCCCATCTCTCTAAAAATAAGTAAAATCTTTTTAAACAATGTTTCTTCAAGCTTAATATCTTACAGAGCTAAGGAGGGCAAAGTTGAGCTATTAAGGGAATGTTCTGGCTCCTTAATGGTTCCCGTCTTCCTCCGCCAGCCCAGCGGCGCCGTGGGGCCCGTGCGGTTAAACTCCATGGAGGAGACGGAACTACACGCTGCGTAGCCTCCGCCTGCAGACAGGACGAGCACAGCGCCTGCGGCCGGGGTACCGCTGCTGGGGCGCGTCTGAGAGTTCCTGCTCCGCGGGTCATTGTCACCTTGCGTGGCTCCTCCTGAAAGTGGGTCCTGTGGACACGGCCTTGAAGGCAGCGCAACACTAGCGTCCCAGTCGTGACAAGTGGGAGGGCAGCGGGTGAAATCGGAAGGCAGGTGGGGTTGGAAGACAAAGGGCAGTTCCAAGGCGCTTGAGAAGGGAGGAGCAGCTAGGCAACGACACAGGGCTAAAGGATGTGACAGAATACCCCAGCCAATGGACTGAGAGGAATGAAATTCAGAAGAATTAAGAGTACACAAAATCAAAAAAAAAGAGTACACAAAATGATGAAAACAATGAACTACGTAATAAATAGCAAATCTATGTTTTCAAGAACTTAAATTTTTTTAAGTAAAGGAAAAGTCTTTACGCACCTTCCCCCCATTTTGGGAGCTCCTTCCCCTTCCAGAAGGATCCGGGCCCAGCTCTGCAGAGAGGGCCCACCTTCCCCAGCGCTTGTCTCCGTAACTGCAGACCGAACGGACAGGGAGAGCTTTCGTGGGAAGCGCTGAGCCGCCCTCCACCCTCCGCCCTCCGCGTGCCCTGCTCCGGCCCGGGCGGCGGCCGCACCGCTGATGTGTCACCTCCTCACACGTGCGTGCACTGACCACGGCTGACTTCTCTCTTCTCAGCTCTTGCGGTTACCGTGTATGGTCACACATGTGCGCTACAAAGTGTCTGCTTGTTTGTGTGATTTCGTATAATAATTACATCACAGTGTATGTCGTTCTCTGCCGATTGTTTTTTACACTCACATCAGGTCGAAGGGTGCACCTGTGCCGGTGTGAGTCATGTAGCCATAGTTCGTTCATGTTTTCAGCGCTGGGAAAAAACTTCCTCTGAGCAAACATGCCACATTTTATTCTCTGGAAAAAAACAAGAATGTTTCAAGTTTTAAAATATTTTTTTAATTTTAAAATTTTATTATTATTATTATTATTGCTGCAATGAGCTTTCCCGTTCCCACCCGGTCCAGGGCCTGGGGGAGGCGCAGGCTGGTTGAAGGGCTGCCTCATGGCTGCAGGGACAGGCTCAGGCAGGAGCCAGACCCCAGGGGTGCAGAGGGGCCCCTCGAAGGCCTCTGGGCTCCTCAGGCTTCTGGTTGTGCTTGAGGGGGAGCCTCTTGAAGGGACACCCGCCCAGCCCAGCTGGGGGCCACCAGCCTGTGGAGGGAGCCAGGTGTCACCAATCTTCTTGGTACATCTCACCCTCTCCAGGAAGTCACGGAGCCGAGGGGCCGGGGTGGGGGGCAGAACGGGGGTCTGCAGGTCCACAGGGCCTGGGTCAGGTTCTTCTCCAGGGCCAGGGAGGCTTCCCTAGTGTCCTGAGTGTCACCCCCTCATGTGGTACAGCTTCCGCATGTCCTGGAAGAGAGTGCAGCCACCACACTGGTTTTGCAGCTTTAAGAGACGCTCGGTGCCCTTGGCATCTCCTCGGCCACCTCGGGGAAGAAGAGGCCCAGGCCCTCCGGAGATGCAGCGTCACAGTGGAAACAGAAGCCCAGGGGAGGTAGGTGAGGGGGGGGCCGCAGGTGCAGGCTGACCGGGGGTCGACGGGGCCTCCACCTCGGTGGGCTCATTCTGACAACCTGGGGGCCTGTGCTTGTCCGGCGAGGAGGAGTTAAGGCCCAACCCGGTGCTGGCTGGTCTCGGAGACTGGGGCAGTGAGGGGGTTCCGAAGGCGGTGACGGGGAGGAGGCTGGAGGGTGGTCGGAGGCTGGAAGAAGGGGGTCCCTGGGTCTGTGCTGACGCAGGAGACGGATCGCGGGGACCGCCAGGGGCGCTGTTATTACTATTTTTAACTGTAAATGTTGTTCAGGAGCATTCCTACCCATGGCTCCCAGTAGGTTTGTACAAGAGTTTCTCTCGGGTGTATATTAATTAATACCCAGAAGCAGGGTTGCTGGGGCAGACTTGCCATGCAACGGCAGAGTGTTTTCTGAGGTGCAGCTGGTCGGGTGCAGAGAGACACTCCCGCACCGCCCCCCCCCCCCCAAGCCTGAGTCTTCCTTATCCTCTCTGCGGGTCTCAGTGCCTGTCCCGAGGGGGGGCGGGGGGGTGTGATTGTAGGGCTGTTGTGCACTGACCAGTGTTAAAGAGGTGGGCTAGGTGAACCCTCGACCCTGCGCCCGGTGTCCTTATGGGGGAGCCAGGTGAAGACGCACATGCCAGGGGAGATGGCCGCGTGAAGACAGAGGCAGAAATTAGACGCGTGTCTGCAAGTAAAGGACCTCCCCACCCCGATGGCCAGCCACCCCCCGCATCTTCTCCCGGGCCTTCAGAGGGAGCTGGCTCCGAGGCACCTTGACCTTTTTCCCCACTGGCCCGGTGTTCAGTCTCTCCGGTGAGTCTTAAGGAGCCTTGATTACTTAACTGCCTCCGTCACTGTAGCCTCACATACATCTTGACGTCTAATGTTGATGTTATTTGGGGGTGATGGAGCAAGCACAGCCGGTGCTCCTCCCGGGTCTCTTGGGATCCCTTACGCCCTCCCTTTCTCCACCGGTTTTTCCTGGGACACTTCCCGGTGCGTCACGTCCACAGTGTCCCTGCGTGTCCTTGTGTGTCCCTGCATGTCCCTGTGTGTTCATGTTCAGGGTCTCCTGGGGAACTACTTTAAAACTGGGATATTCCCGGACATTGTAGGATATCTTTTCAGGTTACATGAAAGTCCTGTTGTGATTTTGTTTGGATTTTTTTTTTTGGTAATAAAATATAGACCCCTTTGGGGGACAATTATACCCTTAAGACATTACATATTTTATGCATGAATATAAAATATTGTTTCTTTTATAGGTCTTTTTAGTGCCTTTTAACAAAGGCTTTATAATTTTCAGAGTAATGGTGTTGCACATATTTTACTGAATTTATTTCTAGATACCTACAGTTTTTGTCGCACTTGTAAACAGTGCTATAGAAAGATAATCGCTTTTCACTCTTGACCTTATTGTTTGTTTTTTGTTTGTATGCCTGGTAATTGTTGGCTGAGTTCTGGACATTGTACATGAGAAATATATGTCAGTACCCCTTTGCCAGCCTAGCGAAGCCTACACACCTTCTTAGAAGAATGCATTTTTTAAAGATTTTATTTATTTTATTTTTAGAGAGGGGGAGGCAGGGAGAAAGAGAAGAGGAGAGACATCTGTGTGGTTGCCCCTCACACTCCCCCTACTGGGGACCTGGCCCGCAACCCAGTCATGTGCCCTGGCAGAGCATTCAACCAGCAGCCCTTTGGTTTGCAGGCCAGCACTCAATTCACTGAGACACACCAGCCAGGGCAGAAGCATATTTTTAAATGTAGATAATAAAATGCATGGGATTACAAAAAGAAACCAACTACACTGATTGCGACCCAAAGACCTCGGGGGTCATGGACCCCAGATTAGGAGCTGTGCCGAAGTTCTGGATGATGGGGTCCCCAGAGAGTGTCAGCTGCCAGCTTGGGCGAGGCAGAGGGACCGGAGTTCGGTCACCTCTGTCCGGTCTGAGCTGAGCTGAGCTGAGCTGAGCCGAACTGCAAGTTTGGGGGGCTTCGTCTACCTCTGGCTTGCACGCCCCTGCGAGGTGCACCCCTCCAGGAGTCCCGAGTAGGGACTTTGAGTAGTATTAGATAACTTCCAACAGAGAAAAAACCCCAACCACTCACTGTCGCAGGAACGGTAATTGGCAGAAGCAAATGCATTTCTGCAGATAATAGCCTCAGACAGATTGCAGATATCAGGACATTTAATCACAGGGTTTTGACATTTAAGAACTCGGGAGACTGGAGCTGTGCTGGCTTTCAGAGACAGGCAGAACTTAATGAGCCGCATAAATTATTCTTCACTTTTCTGCTGAAAGGGCTGCAAATAGCTTCTCACTAGTCCGACTGTCATTTTCTTTTTTATGAGGGACATGAACTATTCCCTCAGGCACAATATTTTTGAGATGGAAAGAATATTCCTAAATATTTTTATTAATTACCAAATAACAAGACAAATTAAAGGTAAGAGGTCAGTTGCCTCCCATCTGTTTAGGGATCCAAAAACATGGTTTGGCATATTTTTAATGTACAGTTCGGACCTTTTAGTGCATTGACGCTGGATTTGGGCAACAGAAAGGGTTACATAATAGAGCAGCCTCCTTCCACCAAATAAAGACCTGAGGGTTTGTTTTTTTTTTTAATCTCACTATTTAAGTTTAGAAATTTTGAATGTTTGGACAAGAAAAGTTTTTAAGACTTTATTTTTTAAGTAGTTTTAAGTTCACAACAAGATTGGGAGAAGGTCTGGAGATTGTTCTTGCCACCCTGTCCCCACACACGCATGACCCCCCTGTGACCGACAGCACCCCCTCCAGCGTGTACACTGGTTACGATTCATGAGCCACCTCCACACGGCAGGGCGCCCGAAGTGCATGTTCACATTACAGTTCACTTTTGGTGGTGCCCGTTCTGTGGGTTTGGACCTGGTGCTCTACAGCGACACGTGTCAGTCATTACAGAATCACGCAGAGCACAGCAGTCTCTGTCACTGCTGCAGGGACTGTGCTCCAAGGTCCCCCGTGGAGGCCTGGAACCGTGGATAGCTCTGAACTCTTGATACGCCGTGTTCTCCCACCATCCACACCTGCTCACTGAAAGGAAGTCCATTATGGCTTCTCTCTCTGGTGTAACCCAATTGCCAGCATCACTACTCTTGCACTTTGGGGACATTTTGAAGGAAAATACGGGGCACATGACCACGAACACAGACATTCTGGAACTTTCCGATTGCTGGCTACTCAGTGACTCACGGGCAGGGAGTGTCTACCGTGTGACAAGCCTGGACAGAGGGGTGACTCACGTCTCCCGCAGGGTGGAGTGGGAAGGCGCATAATTTTCATGGCGCTACTCAGAATGGCACTTCATGTAAAACTTGCAAATTGTTCCTTCCTAGAATTTCCACTTGAGGATGGAGTGGGAAGGCATGCAGTTTCATCACGCCACTCAGAAGGGCACTCGGTGTAAAACTCACAGACTGTTCCTTCCTAGAATTTCCACTTCATGCTTTCAGACCGCGGCGGAGTGCGGATCACTGACAACGTGGGGGCAGCGCTGCGGACAAGGGGACCACTGTGTTTCCGCTCCCCCCCCCAAATTCCCTGCGCTCCGGCCATCTTTCCCTCCCTGCCCTCCACCTCCTGGCCGTCCCATCCCTGCACGGTCTGCACAGGTTCACCTTTTCCAGGGAGTCGTGGAGACAGGACCAAACAAGGCAGCCCTTTCAGCTTGGCTCCTTTCACTCAGGGTGGTGTCTTTAAGATTCCTTCATGTCTTCTTAGGGTCGGAGAGTTCATGTACTTTTAGTGCTGCATGCCACCCCACTGCCTGGGCGGCCCGTGGTGTATTTCCATCCACCTGCCGAAGGACCTCTCGGTTGCTTTCCAGTTTGGACAATGTGAATAATGTTGCCATCATTCACCCACGCGCAGGTTTTTATGTGGACGAAGTGTTCAGCTCCTTTGGGTAAATACCAAGGAGCATGTCGCTTAGAGCGCACTTTAAGAGTATGTTGAGTTCTGCAGGGAAACGGCCCAACTGTCTTCCGAAGGGCGGTGCCCGGGCGCTGCCACACCGGCCAGTAGTGAGGGACAGCCCCTGTGGATCCACAACGGGCCACCTCTGGACCTTGGCCATTCTAACAGGTGTGTGGTGGTCTCTCCCTGGTTTTTGAGTCGCTGTTCCCCGGTGGCTAGGACGTGGAGCACCTTTTCATGGGCTTATTGCCACCTGTGTATCTCCTTTGGTGAGGTGTCTGCTAAGGTCTTTGGCTCATTTTGTAACCCAGTTGCTTCCCTATTGTTGAGTTTCAAGGGTTCTTTGTGTATTTCGGATAACAGTCCTTTACCAGGTGTGTCTTTTCTAAACATCTCCTCCCGGTCTGTGGCTTGTCTCCTCATTCTCTTGACATTTCACCGAGCAAAAGTTTTTAATTCTAATGAGGTCTCGTTTATCGATTATTTCTTTCATGGACTATGCATGAAGGTTTTTTTTCTTCTTTTGATTCCCCCTGCTAAACTTTTCTTGTTAAAAAAGAAACAACAATAAATACGGGACAGGACGCTCCATGTCACATTACTTTAATGGTGCGGGGTCAGCTGGAAGGAAAACAGTCCCCCATGGTATCTGACTTTAAAATGGTCATTGGAAGGCTCTAGCTCGTCGATGCAAACCAGCTCCAGCCCTGGCTGAGCCCCTCCCACAGCCGTGCGCCGCGCTGGGCAGAGCTGGTGGGGCCCTGGCTCAGAGAGTCTGTGTTCTGTTCCACGCTGGAGTGTGCGTGGGGCAGGATCGCTCCGTGGGCAACAGGGACCAACCAGTCAGGGATCGAAAACACAGAGCAAAACAGAATATTTATTTTCCATAAACTTAGCATTTTTAAAAGATTCTATTTATTTATTTTTAGAGAGAGGGGAAAGGAAGGAGAGAAAGAGGGAGAGAACATTAATGTGTGGTTGCCTCTCACACCCTCTCTACTGGGGACCTGGCCCACAGCCCAGGCATGTGGCCTGACTGGGACTCGAACTGGTGACCCTTTGGTTTGCGGGCCAGCACTCAATCCGATGAGCCGCACCAACCAGGGCAAAACCTAGCATTTTTTAAAAGAGTTGTATTCTCTTTCACCTCTTTTTGTGGTATCATCACTATACCTATTACACCTATTAATGTTTGAAACCCAACAATACATTGTTTTAATTATTATTTTATCACCCGTTGTCATTTTCTTTTTTTAATTGTATTTTCCCATTGACATCTAACCCCCTTCCATCCCCACCCCTCCACGATCACCAGGCTGTAGTCTGTGTCCATTACCATTTTGCATTACAGAAAAATCTAGAAATTATTTATAATTCTGCACACACAGAAGGCTTGAGTTTTATGGTTGAGTGTTTTCTTCTTCTGAAGGTCACGGTGGCCAGGGGGTGGGCATTGTAACCCTTTCTGCACTGGGACCACTGCCGTTCCCAGCATAACCTCAGTTCTGACTTGCAGGCTTTGGAGATGAAGACAGGACACTTCATTGCCTGCTTCTCCTCAACCCGCCTCTCTCCCAGAATTCCCGGGGCTAGGGATAAGGAATTCAAGGAGCCTGAGGACAGACTAGATGAAGGCAATCCCTCTCTTCCCAAGAGTTTGGACAGGGGCAGGAAGGGCCGTGAGAAAGTTCTTCCACGATGCCATGGGGATTGCTGTGGTCATGGAAGGGATAGGGCCACCAGGTGGCGGTGTTGCACAACAGCGTTCAGCAGGGGACTCAGTCAGGGGCCTTTGGAGACAGGGGCATGGATCCCCCACCCAGAAGGGGGAGACAGCGTGGGAATTCTCAGGACTGGCGGACATCTGTGAGGGGGGCGTAGGTGTCCAGGTGAGGTTGGCAGGTGAGAGACTCCAGGGTGGGGAGTCTCTGGGTCTGAGAGCCCCCGGTGAGCGCAGCAGTTAGGGGACAGGATGGTTCATTTCGTGTCAGCTTGCCCGGGCCACAGGGGGCTCCGATGTTTGGTTAAACGCGATTCTGGGTGTGCGTAGGCGGGCATTTCTGGATGAGACTGGCATGTGAGCTGGCAGACTGAATAAAGCAGATCATCCCTCTACCCCAAGGTAGACGGGCCTCGCCCAGTCCACTGAAAGTCTGGGGATAGGGGGAGGGCTAAGCAAGGGAGAGTTTGCTTTTTCTGCCTGACTGTCTTCAGGCTGGGAACTGGTCTCCTCCTGCCTTTGAACTTGGACTTACACCAGAACTTACACCATCAGCTCGCCCCAGGCTCCAGCTTGCCAGCTGCTAACCTTTGGGACTTGTCAGCCTCCATAATGGCACCAGCCAATTTCTTAAAAGAAATAAACCTATCTGTCGTCTCCCGTTGGTTCTGTTTCTCTGAAGAACCTTGAATAATAGCAACAGGGGAGTGCTTATCTGTGGCTAACAAATGTTGGGTGCAGTGTCATCGGTTGTATCAAGTAGGTAGGCTCTAACCGGCTGAAAAGGGTGTTTATTTGGACTGTAGGTGAAGTAGCTGAGTGGGTGAGAGTCTGGGCTGGCGCCAGGGGGCTTTGAGCAAACAGTCCAAGCCTGGAGGAAGGAAAAGGCTACGTGGGAACCGTCTTAGGCCGACCCCTGGGATCCGGCTCTGGCCCCTTCTTATCGCAGCTATGGAGGGAAAGGAGGAAGCTCTCCGATGAGTGTGCGCATCTCTCTAGTTCCCAGACCCTTCCTCACTCCTGGGGCGTTGTCTGTCCGGGGATGGGGCTCGTGTTTCACGTGAACTCTCCATCACCCCTGCATGTCCACGGCACGCCAGCCTGGATCGGGGAGGAAGGAAGGCCTCAGGTCACCATGGCAACAGCAACAAAAATAGTCGCATCTTCTCCGCCATGGCCGCGTCCTTGCTCTTCCCTGGCAGAGGCCGAGGCAGTGCCACGGGCCCCCTTGGCTGGCAGCCGCCCCAGCGGGTCCGCTGCAGCCGCCGGTGTGTTTGCCTAATCACGTTTGTCTCTTTTCTAATGAAAAGATATTAAATGCTTGTTATAGGGGATCTGGGAAGTAGAAAAATAGAGAAAAATGAAAAGTGACCCATATGAGAGATAACCACATTTTCACATACTTCCTCTTATTCTTTTTTATGATATATGCATAAATAATACCTAACATCATTATGGCTTTCCTGTGTCATTAAATATGTTTTGGAAGGATGATTTTTTTTTTTGCACAAGCGGAATACAGGAAGTCTTGCCCAAAGATCTCCCTGGGCTGCCTGATGCCGGCGTGGCCCACAGTGTACGAGGACCAGCTAGGTCTTTGGTCCTGCGGAAATTTTTTTCTTCAGGCATAAAAATGTCCAATATAGTCATAAAAACAGTGACCTAACCTATGCTCAGAAACGCATGCATTTTAAAATGATTACACTTAGAAGCATAACTTTTTAAAAAGATTTTATTTATTTATTTTTAGAGAGGGAAGGGAGGGAGGCAGAGAGAGAGAGAAACATCCATGTGCGGTTGCTGGGGGTCATGGCCTGCAACCCAGGCATGTACCCTGACTGGGAATCGAACCTGTGACACTAGAAGCATAACTTTTAAAGCCAGCATAAAATTGCACTCAGTGGTTGTAGCAGGTGTTAGAGATGTAGATTGGTTCCTGACCGGCCCGCAGAGAACCAACGTCCAGTCAGTGGGGACAGCGCTGCCCCCCCAACCCCCCATCCCCCCCGGCCCCGTGTTTGTCCTGACAGGGGTGGCGGGGGCCTCACCCCTGTCAGTGTTCGTTCTTGTCGGCATCGAAGAAGAAGCAAAGTGCCGTCTCGGTTTCTTTCTGCGTCTCTGATTGTAACACTTCATCAGTCTCGTTCTTCCAGGAGCACACGGGTCCCCTTCCAAGGAGCCCTGCAGCCGCCGCGGTCCAACCCGCCGAGCCGGCCGGGAGGTGAGGAGAGAAGCGCTGGCCAGGCCGGGGGTGCACTAGGCTGCAGCCGAGGTGCCCGCTCAGCAAGAAGAGTGTGGGGGCGCAGCCAGACAGTGTCGGGGCGCGGGGCTCGTGCCGTTCGCCCCCAGCGTGCTGTGCGTCTCTGGAAGTTGTTCCTGCATGGAAGTCAGTCCCCCTCTCTGTCCGAGGAGCCCAGGCTGTCCAATCGAGTAAGCGTCTTTGCAGAGAAGCACCTGCACGCAGAGAAGAAAGGACACCGGGCCCAGCCCTGCTTCAAGCTGATCAGTGACTACATGGTCCCAGGTGGCTCCTAAGGAGGAGGGGTTCAAGGCCTCCAGCCCCCACCCGTTATGGGGCAAGTGGCTGCTTTACTTCCTAAGGCAGGTCACGTGCGTATTCTCCCGCCACTTCTGGCCCCGTTTCTTCAGACACGACCCGACTCAGTGTGCCACCCACGGCACCTCCGTGCCCCGTCGATCAGAAACGACAAGGGCCTGCGTGGCCAGCCCACGGGGACTCACCCTGATCGCTGTCTCCAGGTCGGGCCACCCTGGAAGCTGCTGCTCCCGTCAGGCCCGATGCGCCAAGCAGGACGACACGAGCAGAGGTTTCCATTCGTGAAATACACTGAACGGCAACCAGGAAAGGCACCAAACCTTCCCCGGGTTGGAAACTAGAAAAGAGATCATCGAGAATGTTAAAGACCTTTTTGGCAAAATGAAAATATGTTCTCGCGTGAGTTTGGGTTGGAGAGTGGGCAGAGCGACCCACGGCTTGGTGGGATACCGAAGACTCTGGTTTCACTGGGCTGGGAGGCTGTGGCTCGGGTCCCCAGCGCCCCTCCCCCAGGGTCTCTCTCGCCAGGACACTATCGAGTCTGTGTCACAGCACATCAGCAGTCAAATGGCATCTCTTTTTCTGCCGCACACTGTCCCTTTTCCCTCCGAGGTGTACCTGGAAGGAGACTTGCCTCAGGGCCTCAGGTCTGCCCATGCAGCACCTGGCCAGCGTGGCTCCCACCGCGGCCGGCTCAGGCGCTCCGTGCCCGGCCCGTCTGCATTGGTTTTAAGGGGCCACCAAGACGCTTTCTTCTGCCGGGTGATCTGCCCCCGCACTCTCCCTGCCTCCCCGCCGGGACAGCCCCGGGTCAGCGGGAACACCTCTGGGCTGTAGGCAGGGGCAGGGGCTGACCCGGAGAAAGCCATGGGGGCTCAGCGGACCCCAGGGAGAGGGGGGACCCATGGAGCTGGCGATGTGAAGGGGCCCAGGGAGGGCCGGAAACCAGGACTCTGGGAGGGAGACAGAGGAGCCCCAGACTTAAAGAGTGTTGGGGGGCTGGTGGTAGAGAGAGGGAGGAAGGAGAAGGGAGCGGGGCCCGTCCCCGGGCAGTTGGTCCCTTTCTCAGGGGACACTGCGTTTATCCGAGGGGCAGCGGGATGCGGAGATGGGCAGCCCAGTGCCGGAGCCTCTGCCTGCGTCCTCACGAGCTCGTCACTCCAAACCCTGGCCTCCGAGACTCAGTTTCCTTATCTGCACAGCAGGCACGATCCGAACCGCATTCACCTCCCGTGCAGCTGCGAGGAGCACACATTGCTGCGTGTAGAACGTGGCGCACGGTAACAGCACTGTGTAGCATCCGTCATCACTTCGTCCGAGGCCTCAGGCCACAGCGGCCGGTGAGGGGAGGTGGTCAGGGGATGCAATCAGCTTGGACCGGCCCCCATGCCTTCACTCCAGCTCAGGCTCAGCTCTCCCCGTGTCCCCCCACTTGCTCTCGCTGGGGAGCTTGCAGGGCAGCAGCAACACCTTTCGCCCTACGTGCGAGAAGCGGAGGCTCCGAGGGGGGAGCTTGCTCTGGCGCACACACCAGGACTCGACGTTGTACTTACCCTTTCTCCTCTGTCTGCAGCCTCCTCCCCTGCCCTTGGCCTTCGTGGAGCCGTGGCTGTCCCTAAGAGCGTGCTCGCTGGAACGGGAACAGAAGCCACGCAGGAAGTGAGCGCCTTTTTCCGAGGGCCCGCCCGGCGATGGGCTACTTACACTTCACGGCCTTGCTCCGCCGTGAAGCCGCTCCCAGAGCCGCAGGGCCCCTGCGGGGCCAGCGCGCAGCTGTGTTGTGACCCCAGGCAGCCAGTGCTGGCTTTGGAAGCTCCAGGGGCTCCCGGGCCAGAGCTGGGCTGAGAAGTCCCACGACGAAGGCTGGAAGGGGGCAGGAGACCGCAGCTGAGCTACCACCACCGGGCCCAGCAGAGTGCCCAGCATGCACCTGGGCCCGCAGCTCCACTCCACGGAGACAGCCCACAAGTCCGTCTTTTTATATGAGAAGACCCCCAATAGTTCACGTGTAAGGAGAGCGTTGGGGGAGAGAGGGAGACACTTCTCTTTTCTTCTTTCCTCCCAGGTTCACATTTGTATGGGGCTGTTCTGGGCTGTGCGGGTCATTCAAAGGCCCCAGCGTGCAAACCCAGCTGGAACTGTCTTCAAAGGGCGGCCAGAGAGCTGTTTCTCTTCCACACACGCTTGATTCCACGGCTGGGTTTTTTAAAAAATGTTTTTGTTTATCTTCACTAATGATCTAACTTTGATTGTAATCCTTTGCCACTGGAGAAGTATTCCTAAATAGATGAAAAGAACAGAAAGATAACATCAACCAAAAACATTCGTCATACAATTGCGCTCTCGTGATCAGGCCCCTGGGTGGAGGGTGGGGAAACCCCGTTCGGCTTCTGCCCCTGCCTCGGAGGAGCGGCCTCGGCAGCCGCTCGCCCCTGCGAGCCTGTCTCTTCCTCTGGCCAATGACGCAGGCGGGACTCTCAGGTGGGCAGTTGGTTATTCTGTGGACGTTCCCTTTCTGTCCCCTCTTTCTTCCGGTCACGGGACCCCAGGTTTCCTCTGGGGAACCTCCCTCTTCCACCGTCACGCATTCCAGATGGGGTTCCACCATGAGCTCGGCTTGGGGGATCCCCTCTTCTGGCCGTGGGAGTGGGGAGGGATGCTTCTCACAGCACGAAGGGACCCCACGAAACACAGTGTGTACATCTTAGAGTGGAAATGGCCAACAGGAAATGAGTTCTTCCCCTCGGTATCAGCTATCGCTGCGTGACACATGCCCCTGCTCCCCGCCCTGATGGGCAGCTTACGACAGCACGCGTTTATAACCTCAGAGTTTCTGTGGGGGGGGCGGGCAGGGCTCAGCAGCTCCCCCAGTGACAACAGTCAAGGTGCTGGCCTGGGCCACAGGGTCATCGGTTCCCCAGCCCCTCTGGCCGCCGGCAGAATTCCTGTGCCTCTTGCAGGCCCAGGCCTTCGGGTGCTTACTGGAGACAGCTCCCAGGAGCTGGGGGTCACCCCCCGTTGTCTGCCACACGGGCTTCTCAAGCATGGCCGCTGATGCCACGGCCGCTGGTGCCTGGCCAGCGAGGGAGCGCGGGGCCTGTCTGCTGGCCAGGGGGCGTCTGGTTTGTGCCTGGAAACCTCAGCGAGCAGTGACACCCCGTGTTCTCTCGGTGACAAGCAAGTCACGGGGCCTGTCCTTGCAGACACTGTGCCGAGGTCTCAGCTCGTGACATCTCAGTAACAAGCCCCTGTGTCGAGGCCCCGGGTGGACTGGCTTTCCACATGGTTCCGCTCAGCGGGAAGCGGCCTTCGATTCCAGGGCCTTCGCTCCCGCTGGCTCTCGTGTTTACCGGATGGACGCCCCCCACACCCCCGGGGCCAAGCTGCTAGCTCGGGACAGGCAGCCGGCTGGTGGGGTGGGTGACAGACCCCTGCGTGTTGGTCGCTAACCTTTGGGGGGGGCTATCCCCTCCGTGGGATACTGCTCATTAGAATGCCTTGTCGGCAGGGGCCCCTGGCTCCCCGGACACGAGATGGATGTGCACACACCAGGACAGCGGTGGCACCTGTCAGCCTGAAGGTCTGCTCTGTAAGCCCCCATGCCTGCCTGCCTTCTGAAAGCTCTGCACATCCTCAGGCTCTGCTCTGAGAAGACTCCCAGCATCTGCTCCATCCCGGACGCTAAGTCAGGGCTGGGAGGAGGAGGAGCAGGGGGCAGGCCGCTTGCACCGAGGGATCGAGAGAAACCAAAGCCGGCGCGTCCTGCTCCGCCGACCACCGAGGGGCCATCTTCCATCTGGAAGGAATAAATCCCCTCCGACAGGGACAACCGGGAGGGTGGAGGGGGATGGTCCTTTCTCAGCTGGGGAGATGATAACAAAAACAAGAGGGTTACTTTTCAGCAGTTGCAGTACATGTGCCCTGGTGCTTTCAAATGGCTGTTTTGGCATTCAAAAAATAACATTTTAAAATGGTTTTCGATTGATAATTTGTGAGGAGAGTACAGAGAGCTTCCACGGGCCATAATTTCCCAGCAATCAATCTGGCCAGTGCGCAGTGGCCAGACCCACACACTCCATCGGACGGAGCGCCCCATCCCCGTGTGGAGGAGGAGAGAGCCTTTCCCCCCTCTTTCCTCTTTAGTGTGTAACTGGCGAGGTTTCCAGGGGAGGGGCTTGGGGGTGATGCTGGGAGAGGGAGGGAGAAGGGAGGGAGTGGGTTCCGTGCAATTCAATGGTTGATGCTAAGGGTTCGTTTCAGCCTCTCTCTCTGCTGATCTTTGCAGAAACTGCTGGCGGGTATCCTGCAGGACGGGCTGGGGCTGGGACACCCCTCCCCCCTGCCCAGGGGAGGGGCTGCGGGAGGGTATTTTCGCCTTTTCCGCTTGGCTCGGGGGCTGGTTTAGCGGGTGAGGTGCAAATGGCGGACAGAACGTTTTGCAGAGTTTCTGTCAGTTATATCCTCCACACGGGCCCGGAATGTTCTCTGCTGCAATCTGGGTGGCAGCTGTCCTCCGTCTGTTTGAGCAAGAGCTGGGCCGTGCCGTGCTGACCTCTGGGAAGAGGAGGCGGCTTGTCCTTGTCCTTGTCCTTGTCCTCGTCCTTGTCCTTGTCCTGGAAGGGAGGAGGGAAAAGCAGGCTCTCCAGCAGGGAATGCACCTCAGGGCCATTTTTATTTATTTTTTTATTGGTTGATTTTAGAGAGAGAGAGAGAGAAGAAGAGGGTGGGGAGAGAGAGAGAGAGATCTATTTGCTGTTTCACTTATTTAATGCATTCATTAGTTGCTTCGTCTATGTGCCCTGACCACGGATCGAACCCACAACCTTGGTGTATCAGGATGGCACTCTGACCAACTGAGCTACCCTTAAGCTCATCATCACCCATTTCATGCCTTAAATTCCTCGCCTCTACCCTGGCTGGCAGAGCTCAGTGGATTGAGTGCGGGCTGCGAACCAAAGTCACAGGTTCGATTCCCAGTCAGGGCACATGCCTGGGTTGCAGGCCATGGCCCCCAGCAACCGCACATTGCTGTTTCTCCCTCTCTCTTTCTCCCTCCCTTCCCTCTCTAAAAATAAATAAATAAAATCTTTAAAAAAAATTCCTCTCCTCCAGTCAAACCAGTGTGGCATTGCTGTATAGACGGACGAATGTATCAACGGAACAGAGTAGCGAGTCCAGAAGTAAACCCACACCCACGGGGCAGCTGATGTTTGCCGAAGGCGCAAAGGCGAAGTGACGGAGAAAAAATAGTCTTTCCCACAAACGGCTCTGGAAAAATTGCCTGTCCCCCATGCCCCCAGATGAACTTGGATTTACAGCTTGCACTGTGTGTAAAAATGATCTCAAGTTAGATCCAAACCTAAAGGTAAAGCCTAAAACTTTAAAACTTGCAGAAGGAAGCACACCAGAAAACCTGTCACCCCCGCGTAGGCGACGATTTCTTATACGGTGACACCAAAACCACAACCCATAAAACAACAAATGGATACATTGTACCACATCAAAATGAACAAAAACCCCTGCTCTTCAGAAGGTTCTGTGAAGACAGTGCAAAGCCAAGCCACAGACGGGGAGGAAACCTTTGCAAAGTGCGCGTCTGAGAGGCACCAGCACCCAGGACACGCAGGCCCGGCACGGACAACGCCCCTTGTTATGACAAAACCGTTTGTTACACAATCATAAGCTCGTCGTTCTGTAACAGCACTATCACACTCAAGCACACCGGATGACGTTTCAGGTCATAGGTGGCAAACACAAGGCCCACGGGCTGAAACCGGCCCTCCGCCTTCTTTTATCCAGCCCGGCACCTTGTTTCTACCCAGCGACAGCGCCAAGCCCTTGCTTAACTGTTAAGGAGCAGTTACATGTATACAGTCCTAAAGTTACATGCGGCCCTTTGAAGGCCACCGGGAGGCTGATGTGGCCCCCCGTGAAAATGAGTTTGACACCCCCATTTTAGATGAAGTGTTCAAACTGCTGTCCATCTCGTGTGAGACATTCACATATCCTAGCAACCACACTCAGGCAGGCCTTTCTTCTGCCGGACCCTGTATAAAGAACTCTCAAAACTCAGCGATCAACAGACGACTCAATTTTAAAACAGGCACGAATCAGGTAGCTAGGTAGACGGAAGGTGTAAGGAAGGAAACTAAGCACATTCTGAATTGATGCTCCACATCCTTTGGCACTAGGGAAATGCAAATTAAAGCCACAATGAGGCAGCACCGCTCACCTGTCGCAGTGGTGAAATGTCCGAGACCAGCCCTGCCCAGGGAGGGCGTGGGAAGGCGGAGCTCTTGGGCTCGCTGGTGGAAATGCAGACCGGAGTGCCTGCTTTGGAAAACGGCTTAGTGGCATCTTAAAAAATTAGATGGACACCTGCCACCTGACCCATCCAGTCAACTCCTAGGACTTCACCTAGAAAAATAAGAAGACATGTATTCTGAGACACGTCCAGAAACGTTCCGAGCAGCTGTCCTGGCTCTCCGTCGGCAGGTGAGCGGCAAACGGACCGTGGTTCCACAGCAACTCACTCGGCAATGAAACAGGGAGGTATCGATCCATGCAACGGCATCGATGAATCTCAAAGTGATTGTGGTGAGTGAGAGAATCCAGACCGAGAGGAGCACATACTAGGTGATCACATTTACAGTGAAGTCCAGAAAATGCCAGCTTACCTGTAGTGCCGGCAGGCAGGGCGGCGGGGGGTGGCAGGGAGTGGGGAGGGAGGGACCACCGAGGAGAGGCCCAGGAGACTTCTGGAGGGTGGACGCGGTCAGTCCTGCCTGTGCTCACAGTGGCACCAGGGCACGTGTATCTCAGAATGTACATACCAAGTTGTCCACTCTCGATGGACAGTTGATTGTGTGTCAATATGCAATTTATTGCGTGCCAGTGACACCTAAACAAAGCTTTTTAAATGTCTTGAACATTCCTCTAACCGAGCGACTGCCAAGAGCTTTTCAGCAAAACTCTTTTTATCAACCTCGGAGATAAGGTGGTGCCAGCACGGCAAACTAGAAGGAGTTGTGCATACCAAACGGACCACGCGCGTTTCTGCAAGGAGGCGGAGTGAGGGGAGCGGACGGGGCGGGATGGGCGAGCTGGTCTGCACGTCCGGGAGCCTCTGCTGCCCCTCTGAGCCCAGTGCCCTCACCCTCGGGGGGGCAGCTTTGGGAGGTTGGCCTCCACAGTCAAGGCTCCGCAGAGTGGTGGGAGTACCCCGGGGTTTACATGGACAACCCTGGATTTGAGTTCTGGGTCCGCCACACAGCACCCTTTGCAGCCCGTGACCCCTTTGATCGTGGGTGTTCTCAGGCCACACGGGCAGACTGGGGACCCCCTGCGGACTGTGGGGAGGGTTCGTGAGTTAATGTGGAAGAGGGCCGGGGGCTACAGTGGGCGTGCCGTGTGCTGAGTTCTCCCTGTCCCTTACTCCACTGGGTGTGAAGCTCAGCCTACTGTTGGGAGCCACCCTGCCTGGTTTCAGAAGCTGTAACCCCCATGGCTAAGGCTGAGTGAGTGACCTTGGGACCATAAGCCACTCAGGAGACAAAGCTTATCTCCCTGGCAAGGGTGCCGCTTCTGCCCCCTTTTACTTCACCCTTCTTGGCCCAGAGCTTATGCCTGATTAGCCAATGACGGGTAAGATTCCTCAAGGGAGGGACGACCTAAGACAGGCATGGTCACAAAGGGGCCCTCAGGGACAGACTTGGGGGGCTATAGAAAAAGAGGGTGATGGACTCTTGTCCCTTGGCTTTGACATAGCCTGAGTCCTCATTCTGTCTGCAAGAAGTCTCCTAATCCCTTGGCTGCCTTACTTCCCTAAACTGATTTAAGCCTGAAACAATGCCAGATGTAGGTGCGGCCCTGTGGCAATCAGGCCTGAGAAAGAATGCATAAAGTCCCGTGAAACCTGCTTTGCTAATACCCTCAATTTAAATAAGGGTCCAAACATGAAATGAGTTGGCTTCCCCAAAGTTTCATGGCCCTTTGGCTATCTGACCCTGACTCAAAATAAGCCCTCATAGTTCTTTGAATGTTATCTACTGTTTGATCCTTACTTCCTGGCCATGATTGATGAGCTTTATCTGTATTCCTATGCAAATGAACCCAACAAAAGCCTATTGAGGAAAAGGCTCCCGGCCCTTCTCCTTTGAGAGATTGGCCACCTTTCCTCCCCAAGCAGATCTTGTCTTGGTAGACTTATTCTCACTAAGTCGGGGTGGCTGGGGGCGGGAGGGGGGGAGTGTGGGGGGATGGTGTCACAGGTGGAGCCCCCCACAGCCTACCAAGTGGGACATGCAGGAGATCAGACTTTTTCTTCACTGTTCTGGTGCTGGATTTAATTTCTACGTTGAGCCGTCCATCCATTGGAGAGTAGGAAACAGCCCACTACACTGGGTTGGAGCCCTTCCTCAGAGTAACTTCCGAGCTGTGGAGGGTTTAAGGGGGCTATGGCAAAGGTGGGGGACTGCGTCTCACCCTGGCTAAGGTCTGCCCAAATGGCTTGTCTGGCCACTGGGAGACGGTCCGCATGGCTCACAGTGGAGCCACACCTGGTGCAGCCCCGGCTGCTGCAGGCCCAGCTCTCCCCACCCCCTCCACGCCCCATCAGGGTGGCAGCAGGCACACAGGGGAGGGGCGTGGTCCTGGAGGGGGCGTGGCCATGAAGTCCTGCTCCGCCATGGCTGCGCGAGGACAGAAACTTCATTCTCACGCATGAAAAGCCCAGGAATCCAAATAACTTAACTCCTCGGTGGTTGTGAAAATCCAGGGAGTCAGAGCTGAAAACAGGGCCGGGCACTTGGTGAGTCTTCCAGAAAGGGCATGCATGGTGTCCTGCCGGAGTGAGGGGCCCTGCCCATCCTCCTGCTGGGCAGTCGCCGCCTCCAGGCTCCTGGAGGCGGGAAATGTGGCTGTTGGCCCTTTCGATCTTGTCTCCCCTCAAATGACCTGGGAATTCCAAAGGCGCGGGGGGACCAGGGCCGGGCCTCATCACACTCTCCTCCCGGAAGCCTCCGCTCTCCGGAGACGCCCCGCCTGGGAATCCGTGTCCAGCCTCGGGGAGGGAGGAAATGCGGGGGCAGAGCACCTTGCTGCTCCTCCTCACGTGTTCCTCCAAAAAAATACATCCAAAAGATTCCTCCACTGGACCTCGGATCTGACGCCGAGGGCTGACCCCCTGCAGAGCACCAGCGATGAGCCACACGTGTGGGTGCCCCTGACTGAATGTGGGGGGCTCAGGGGTACCGTGACATGCAGGTACAGCACCCTTTGTTCACGTCTCCAAGTAGCAGCTTCCACCTGCCTCTCTGGGGTCTGTGAGGAGGCGCCTGCTGTGGAGGAGTGGGCAGTGCCTGGAGAAGCCACGCTGGCCCCCGGTCTCCGCACAGGAGGCCAGCCCTGCTGGGTCCTCAGCTCCCACAGCCTGGGCTCGGAGAGGACACATCTGGTCACCTAACGAT
Source organism: Phyllostomus discolor (assembly GCF_004126475.2). NCBI lineage: Eukaryota > Metazoa > Chordata > Mammalia > Chiroptera > Phyllostomidae > Phyllostomus > Phyllostomus discolor. The sequence goes on from NC_040906.2 coordinate 204,862,570, forward strand.
GACGTCCTTTGCAAGGGTCAGGGCTCAGCAGAAAGGGTCGGGGAAGATGCCGGAGTGGAGATCCGTACCAACTCCGCTTTCTTCTGGAAGCACGTAACCTGTTGCAATGCAGCCTAGCGGGCGTGCCCGTCACATTTTGGAAGAGAATTTGAAGTCGGGAAACAGTTATTAAAGAACGATGCCGTCCTGCCACCTTGTGGTAATATCCTTCGGTGAATTCTTTTCGGTGCAGTGGCCCGTGAGGGCACGCGGACTTTTCCGGAAAAGGACCGTGTTTGATCTTGTGCGGCGTCTTGCCAACCACCATCGCTTTCGTTGTGGCAGAGAGATTATCTGAGTGCAAAATGCATCATGAAGGCCAATCTTTGAGGCGTACGATACTTAAAATGTTCATACAACACACCTTGTCTCCCCCTACGCAAGGAGAGGTGCTAGGCTCTGGGGGGGATATATGTGTGGTCTCTGTCCTCAGTGAGCCAAGAACATGCTCCAGGGTGAGGAGACTTTACAAAAACACCTGCCTTACAAGTCCAAAGAAGTCTGTGTCGCAGGAGGAGCTCTGGGTGAGACAGGGAGAGGGGCTGAGGACAGCACGGGGAACCGGGAAGGTGCCGTGAGGGAGGGGGCGTCTGAGCCCAGGGGCACCAACCACAGGAGGGACACACGAGGGCCCTGGACCAGCAGCGGGGAACCGTGGTCTGCCCACCTCGTTTGACGACATGCCACTGAAAATCCACCAACAAAAACAAAAAGTCGGCATGCATTTCACTGAAAGCACTTTCTTCGTGAGTCATGAGCATGTATGGATTTAGCATGTACGTTATAAGGCATACGCTAAACAGAACAGACTAAAACAAGGAGTAGCCCCGGAACTTCTCGCTTCCCATCGGCGTGTCAGGCCCAGTTGGGATGTTGCTGGGGTGGGCGAGGAGGGGCAGGAAGGTGGAGAAGAGGGAATGAGAGAGAGCTGGGAGGCATTAGGACTGTGACATTAGGACCGCAGGCAAAGATGTACGTGGACCCAGGTAAGGTGGGGACAGAGGGACGTCGAGAAAAGGTGTGCGCTTTTAGAGACAACTCGAGACCAGCCAGGAGTTGAGGCAGAAAGAACTGGTAAAGGTAATTCTGAGTCATCTGCTGGGACGATCACGGATCGTTGCCTGGAAGAACACGGAAGAAAAGGCAGGTGCCGGAACATCGTGAGTTCTGTATACGCTGAGCCACAGTGAGGTCTCTGTTTCGCTTCCCTGGGACTCTGGAAGGTTCCAAAGGCCAGAGTGGACTAGAGTCATCTGACTCGGAGACGGCGGCCAAGTGTGGGGGGGTGGGACGTGGCCCCGGGTAAAGGAAAACAGAGGGAGAAGGAAGCAGAGCCAAGGACAGACTTCCAGGGACACGCGGGTTCCCCGGGAAACGGCAGGTGCCCGGGGCGCGTCTCGGGTCGACACCTGGAAGGCACGAGGAAGCAGGGCTGGGCGGAGGGGCAGGCTGCACACGGATGTGGTTTTTCAGCCGGGCCCCTGGGAGCTCTGAGTTGCGGTGGTCCTCTTGGAGAGGTCGGCGGGGTGCTGGACCGGTCCCTCCCGGCTGGTGGGCATGACTGTGTGCCTCTCTTCTCAGCTCCTCACTCTGTGCCATCAGCTTGATCTTGACATTGGCCACGGTGGTAGTTGGAAATCTCCCCACACTACAAACCAGGGTTTGCTTTTTTTTTTCCTTCCTGGAGAACTAGTTGTTAAATATTTACCAGGGTACTTACCTGTGTCCTAATGAGGTAAGGGGGCGGGGCTTTTGCTGCTGCGGGGACTCACTGTTGGGTGCAGAATGAGTGGGGGTGTTAGCTCGGGGGGCACGGCGCCCTTCAGGTGGGCTGTGCAGCTGCAACAGAGCGCAGCTGCGGGCTTTCGGCGGGCAGCACCGCCGGCACCTGGGGAGTCCAGCGCCTGGCCCGTGAGGATTATCGCCTTTTGTGCAACCTCTGCGTGCAAGCGAGTTCACCTTGTCCGTCTGGACACGGCTCCTCCGGGGTCCGGTTAGTCTCCTCCTGGGGAACCTGTGAGAGCAGGACTGACCTCCCTAGCTGCGGGGGGTCTTAGAGCCACATGCCGGTGGTCATCTCCCTCCTTTTCTGCCCATCCGAGAGTCCCCTGGCCCTCAGCCGGCACCTCTGCTGGCAGGCGGCTTACTTACCTGGTGGGGTTACCAGACACTCCTCCCCGGGGCTGGAAATCCTGGTCACCGTGTCCTTCTCGGGCCGTGGCTGTCGCGTGATGTCTAGTCACCCTCAGAACTGAGTGGGGAAGACAGAGAGACACCCCTGTGGGCCACCGGAGTGCACATCTAGTCTTCCCCTCCCCCGCCGCGGGAAGGCAGACCCTCCCGAAGGTCAGGGTCAGGTATGCCTGCTGGTGTGGCGAGTCCTCCTCTTGTTGGCTCATCCCTTGACACAAGGATACCTGGTGGGGGCTTCCTTCTCAGGGGACCAGGGCCCCTCACCCCACAGACCTAGCCAGGGTCCTTCTGGGGTCCACGTGCAACGTCCTTCCGGCTGCAAGGGGAGGAGCCTGGTTTCCTGGTTGGTGGGAGCGGAACCCCCAGGCTGCGGTCTGCGCTCTGAACTGGGACACGGCTGCGCCCTGTGTAGGGGACGCCCCTGCCGCTGAGTGCTGCAGCGGTGGCCGAGGTCCTCCTGTCTCTCGAACAAGAGCAGGGGCAGGAGAAGTGTGACTCCTTCTGCCCCGACAGGCCTGGGAAGGAGTGACTGGGCCCCACGCCTCCCCCCCACCCCCCGCAACTAGAACTGCCTGCTTCTCGACACCAGGGCCGGAGCTCTGGGCCCCACCTGCTGCGGCGAGCCTCCTCTTCGTTAGTAAGTCAAGCCCGTTCTCCCAAGTGACCTACGTCACCCGCCATGAGGCACCTTCCTCGGGGACCGCCCCCGTTCATCACACCCCCCAACCCTGTTTTAGAGTTTCTGGCCCTAATTTCTACACGTAAGGCAAGGGGCCTCTCCCTCAGGAGTGTAGAATTCTCAGGATGAAACAAATGCTAATCCCCTTGCAATGCCACAACCACACAATTATTGAGGGTGGAGGAGAGCAGAAAGAGAAGAAGAGGAAGAGGTCATCATTCCCAAGATATTTAAGGGTGATAACAATAGGCTGGATCTTCCTACTGACTTCCTGGGGGCGTGTTACTTCTGCCTCCCTGAATAGGTCGTGCCTTCTCCGGTGCTTCTGCCTGTCCACGGCGGCGTTTGCCGCAGCTAGCGGGGAGCGGCGGAGGGCGGGAGACAGCCGGGGCTGGACTCCGTCACCCGCTGTCTGCCAGAGAAGAGCCCACTGGCTCGACTTGGTCTGCAGCTTCATCACGAACAGGCCGTCACGGCGGATTCCAGGGCACGGCCCGACCCTTCCCGTTGGGCCGTGTTGCCCACCGCCGGGCCCGGGAGCGTCCTCTTGGCATTTGTGGTGCCTGTTTTCTCGCCCAGTGCTCCGGAAAAACGCAACGCTCACCCTCGCTGGAATGTTCCCTTCTCACGTGTCTGTGTGTCAACTGTTTTATTTCATTCTTGCGTGCCCGGCATTTCATTAGTCAACTCCGGCCACCGCGGGCGCAGGGGGAGGGCCCCTGGCTTCATCCGGGGTGGGCATGTTCTCTGTTGTGGCTGTGCTGGGCCTTTGTGAATATAATAACTGAGATATAAACTCACGTATTGCACGGTCTGCCTGTTTAAAAATGTCATGTGTATTCTCAGATACGTGCAACGATCACCACCGTCCGTGTTAGAATATTTCTGTCGCCTCAGGAAGAAACCCCACACGCTTGAGCCACCCTCACCATGGCCCTGCCCGCCCTCAAGCAACCGCTCACCTCTTCTCTCTGCAGAACTCACCCTTGCGGACATTCGCGTAGGCAGAATGACGCAATACGAGGTCTCCTGCGTCTGGCTTCTTTCCCTTAGCATGCTGGTTTCAGGGTCACCCGGGTTGTAGCAGGTGTCAGCACTTCACTCGTTGTGATGGCTGAGGAATATTCCATTAGGTGAACATACCACGTTTCACTGAGCGTTTGTTAGCTGCTGAAACCGTGGTCATGGCTGCCATGCGGCCGTGTGGTCACGCCGCTGCACACACGGGCTTCACTCGGACATCCGCTCTCGTTTCTCTTGGGCGTATGCCCGCGTGGGAGGTGGCTGGGTGCCGTGGCTATCGCTTGAGAAACCGGCCGACTGACTGTTCGCCAAAGTGGCTGTGCCGTTGTGCATCCCAGCGGGAAGTGAATGAGGGGCCCGGTTTCTGCACACCCTGGCCAGCAGGCAGTTAACTCACTTTTTCATCTCAGCCATTCCAGTCCGTAGGAAATGGCGTCTTGCTGTGGTTTTGACTCGCCTTTCCCTAGTTACTCGTGATCCCTAGCACCTCCTCACGCGCTCATTGGCCATTTGTATGGCTTCCCTGGAGAATGCCTCTTCAGATCCTTTGCCCAGTTTTTATATCAGGTTGTTTGTCTTTCTATAACCGAGTTGTAAGCAGGTACCTGGTCTTTTAGGGCAGCTGATGTTTAGAGCAGCGTGCCCTGGTCTTGGATCACGTGGTTGCAGGAGTTTCTCACACACTGATCGCGAGCCCTTAGAGCATCATCAGATTCCCGGATGCCTTTCCATCCCTCAGGGAGTGTCACAACCCAGAGTGGTCACAGCTCAGAGTGACATCATGCTCACCAGGAGCCGATGCCTTCGAGTTTTCCAGAGGGTGACAGGCAGTGGGACCCCAAGGACAGAGCCACATGTCAGACAGCCACAGTGTCCGGACTGGACACCCCAGTGGGCACCTGGCCTCAGGTGAGAACACAGAGGGAAGGGAGCAGTCACCAGGGACCGACTGGCCTCCCTCCCTCGTTGCCCCTAGAAGATCTCGGGGTGGAAGTCTCTGAGGGGGAACAAGACAGGTAGGAAGCAGGACAGGTGGAAGAGGGGAACCGAGACAGACAGGTGCATGGCCAAGCGGTCAACTGCACAATCCTACCCTCCCCGACCAAGGACACTTCAGAGTAAATGGACTTTTCCTCCCCAACCAGAGGGTAAAGGGCTTCAGTCACCTGCTCAGGGAGACAGACAGCAGAAGTCCAGTGAAGGTCATTTGTGCCAACCCCACTCAAGGACAAGATGAAGTTAGGGGGATAAATGTCACTTTGGCTCATCAGCATAAAGGTGATGAATATTCATTCTACTGAGGCCCTCCCCTCAGACCTCCCCTACACTCTCAGCCTTTAAACCCTCAAGATGAAGGACCCAGGATGAGCGCGCCCTCCTGGGAGCACACCCACACCTTTCTTCTCCCTCATGTGTGCATCTCCTAAATCGCAGGTGGCAAACACGAGGCCTGCCGGCCGAGTCCGGCCTCCACTTTGTTTTATGTGGCCCGGCACCTTGTTTCTACCCGGCAGCAGCGTCGAGCTCCTTGCCCCTAGTTGAGGAGTAGTTACACGTTTACAGTCCTAAAGGTACATGTGGCCCTTTGAAGGCCACCATGAGGCTGATGTGGCCCCCGGTGAAAAAGAGTTTGACACCCCTGTCCTAAATGCTAAGGATCCCTGCGAGACTCGCAGCCAGGGGAGCAGTGGGCAGCAGCAACGTGTCCTGGGCTGACCCTCTGCACCTGTCCCAGGCCCCCCTTTCTCTGGGCAGTGAACGGCCAGCAGCTGCCCTGGCCCCCTCCTATCCTGTATCACGTCTAGGGGGCTGCAGCAGCCCCACCCTGACTCCCTCCTGCTGCTTCTTGCACCCCAGTCCCTCCCTTGTCCCACTGTCCCCAGCTTTAGTAAACGTACCCTCAAAATTAAAACAACATCGTGCAGGGACATGCCGAATCTCAGCAGCATTTGCTATCATTTATTCATTCAACTAGCGGTTGATATGTTGTTGGTGGCGGTGAGCCATGAGAACAATTAGTAAGGCAAATGGCTGACTTCATGTATTGCCCCTGTAAATGCACGTTTTCTTATTTGAAGGGGCCATCCGTGTTACCGTTACTCTGCAACCTTCTTCAGGCCCAAGACAATCCACTCCATTTGCGCATGTTTTGTCGTTCTTCCTCCTGCTCTCCGCAGGGTCTGCGCCAGCAAACCCGCAACTGGCAGGAAGCTCGGAGTTGCAGTTGGGACGCCGGGGTCGATTTCAGGGCCTGGCCACTAGGGGCGCAGGAGGCTAGCTTATGGGGGCTTCCCCCTGCCCTCTTCCTACCGAGAGCATCCCGCTGAGGCCCGACCCCCTCCCTCCGCTGAATCATGGGCGCCGCTCCCTTTTCTGATGCGGAAGGATCCTTAAGCTGGAGTGAATGCTGTTCTCTCCGGGTTTCCACCGCCCCCCCCCCGCCAACACAGGCGTGTGCCTCGCCCGCTCCCGTCTCTTGACCTCAGCTGGTTTTCTCTCCCGAGCTGTTCTTCTGTGAAGCCTTCTTGAACTCCTTCCTCTGAGCTGTCAGTCCCTTCCAGCCTTGAACTCCCGGTGCACTTTCAGGGGTCCTTAAGTGGCTGCTTTCTGAGCTGTCTGCCTGCGTATCCGTTTGTGCAACAGACATTTGGCAGACGCCCCCTGAACACAGGTGCTGTGCTCGGAGGAGGAGAGGGGTCACCTGGGAGCCCGACAAGCAAAGTCCCCACCCCCAGGGAGCTCACAGTCCGGCGGGGGGGGGGGGGTGCACAGGAAGGACCACCGGTGGCCCCAGAGTGGGAGACCCTGCGAGGGAAGGCGGAGAGGAAGCAGCGCTGGGGCAGAGGCTGAGACGCAGCGAGAACCTCCACGTCGTGGCTCCCTCCGTTCCCTCCATTCGCTGCAGGGCCTCACCGAGCTGGGGGAGGCGCCAGCTGGCGCAGCCGGGAGGGAGAGAGCTCCTGGCAGCAGAGAGGGTACACGTAAGCCTTGAGTCAGGACCGAGCTTGGCAAGTGTGCCGTTCACAAAGGAGACCAGTGGGACAAGAGCTGAGGGAGGGGCGGGGGAGCGGGGGAGGAAGAATCAGCCCGTGCTCCCGAGGGCCAGAGGCCGGAGCTTGGAGGAACGGCCAAGTGCAGAGTTCAGCAGGACATGGCCATGAGCTGGTGGAAGGCACCGATTCCTCATCTCTTGTGCTAATCCGGGTGGGCAGAAGGGGGACTTCTTAACACCGCGAACCACTTGACGGCCGACTTCTGGTTCCTTCTGATGGAGAACTCCGTCTGGCCGCAACTCGGTCCCTCCAGGTTGCGGTCTCTTTCGGGAACCTGCTTGGTGACCTCGGGGTTCCCTCTGATCTTGCTTGCTCCCCCTTCCTCCCTGGGAGGGCTCCCACACTGTCCTGCGGTGGGGGAGGCCCTCTGTGGGCCTGAGCCTTCCTGGTTTCGCTGGCCTGCAGGGAGGTGTGCTGTACCCCGAGGCTGCTCACATTCGGCCAGCTTTGGTGGTCTTCGTCCCAACCAGAAGAGCCCCGTTCACAACCCCCGGACCCCCGAGCTGTTCTGGCCATTCCCTTGCTGCCCCACCCCACTCTGAAGCCCACGGGTCTGAGCATCCCCGCTGGGCCACCCAGCTGCTCAGGTGCTGCCCCGTGGGCTCAGACCCTCTCTCTCTGGGGTTTGCCTTCGGGGTGGGTCCTGGCTCCGGATGCTTCTGCGTGGTGCCCGCCCCGAAGCAGACACCGCAGTCTGGGGAAGTGTGGCAGACCTGGCGAATGCCCCCGGGGGGTTAAAAACAAGTGCCGCCCGAGGCAGCCTGTGCAAAGGCGAGGTCTCCTTCGTGCCGCCCAGCCCCCACCCTCTGCACACTCCCCGACACGCGCCCCTCTCCTCCATGGTGGGGGACTGGACAGTGTCCTGCCCTCGGACAACAGAGTGGGCAGCCTGGAGGCACAGGTGTGAGTTAACTGAAACCGGCTCCTTGGTGGGCTACAGGCAGGCGGGCCCCGCAGAGGGCCGAGGGAGGCTGGCCTCTGCATCCCGGTCAGGGCCGAGGTCTCCCCTTCCTGTCGGCGTCCTCGACTCCCAGCACGTGTGTCTCAGCCCTGGGAGCTACAGCCCGGCTCTCCACATCTGCCTCTGGACCTTGCATCCGAGCCCGGCCGCCAAGTATTTGCAAACTTTGTTCCTGGTGCGAAGTGCGTGACTCAGGAGGGCCCAGGGGTTGGAGGGGAGGCACCGGGGCACACAGGACTCGCAGGTGGCGGTGCAGAGCTGAGGGGGAAATTCTCTGGCAAGGGCTTTGAAATCTGCTTCTAGAGCCTTCTGGGCATTCTTCAACTTCCCAGTGCTCCCGGGGAGCAGCAGAGGGTGGAGGAAGTCCAGTTGGGAGGCCAGGGCTGATGGCGGCCTGGCCCAAGGTTGGCCGTGGAGACGAGCACAGAACTCTCGGGTGATCCGCCCTGTATGGGTGGACCCCGCTGTGCTGTGTGCGCCTCTAAGTCAGGGGCCTCGTCTCCGTGTTTTGGGGCCCTTGGGGACTAGGTTCTGCATGTTTGTGGAATTCACAAACGCTCTTTCAGCCCATGAACCTTTCTCAGCCTTGCGGGGTCATCTTGATTACGTTCTCGTTCTGCCAAAGACTCACCATCGCGCATAAATTTTGATTAATGGCAACGACCAGCCAAAGAAAGCAGATGTCTTTTGTAAACACTCTCAAGATCCAGTTTATCTCCAGAATAGTCATCTCCTGAGGGAATGCCTCCAGGAAGGGACCTGTTTGCAAGTGATTAGACAGTTAAGGACGCTGTGTAATTAAAGGGGAATGCACATTTGCTGTTCTTCTGGAAAAGGGTCTGGTTTCTCTCTGTAGCCTCAAGCCAGCACGCCCCAGCCTCCCCGCGTTTGGGAAAACGGGTGTCTGCTCGGCCTTGGCAGAGGCCCCCGCAAGCTGTCTCCTCCTTGGACCCGAAAGGGAAGGTTTGCTGAAGGGATGCCAAGGTCAAGGGGAGACACACCCTGGTGCTTGTGCGCCTCCTGCCAAGATTCCTCGTCTCTTCGGTGGCAATCTGCCTCTGCTTCGGGGACCATTGCCCCATCCGCACCGAGGGACAGGCAACCGTGGGGCAATAATCCACGTGTCATTAGTCCAGCGCTCCCCCGCCCCCCGAGCCTTTTCTTACCGCTGGGGCTGAACCCTATAGCATACTCCTGGGACACAGAAAACCATGGTCAGCACGCTCAGGGGGGCGATGTCCCAAACCCTAGAACTGTGTGGAGCAAAGCTTAGCGTTCAAGGTGGACAGTCCAGTTTGCAGCAAAGGGACGGTTAGACAGCTGCTGGTTTGCAGGGACCGTTTTCTGGCATAGCAGCCCGTGACTGAGGGCATTTTTCTTCACCTGAAAGGAAGATGATTCTTCCGTGAACGTGTCCGTGGGCCCGGAGTGGGGAAGAATGGCTTTTGCTCGTTTTGCCACTGTAGCTGTGGCCGGCGGGACCTGTTTAAACAGACCACCGGGAAAATGTTCTCTAGAGTCAAGGGTGTCCTCACGCCTGTCTGGGGCTTTATAACAATATAATGATGACTGTGAAGGGGCTTACGGATGAAGGTCAGGGAGGCGGTGTCTTGGAGAACAGGTGCAGAAGCATCTAGATCTGGGGTTCCTGAACCTCCCAGCCTCGGGGTTCCTTCTCACTCGTAAACATTATTGAGGCCCCAAAGCAGTTTCTTTTTTTTCCCCTTTCAATGTGAATTCTATCTATGGGCATGTACCATGTTCAAAATTGAAATGGAGGAGTTGATAAGACACAGTAACGCTGACACCCTCACACCGTCAACGGAGAGTGACGAGGTCCTCACGCCACAGGCGGCGTCTGGAAGGCACCGCGGCGGCCTTGGGAGAGGGTGGCAGAGGCAGAGCGTGCCTTAGCGCCCTCGTGAAAAGCGCTTTGACCCCCCCCCCCACCCCCGCACACCTTGAAAACCCTGAGGGTTCCTGGGGCCACACTTCGAGAACTGCGGACACATAAACCTGTAGATGGCTCCTGGGTCCCCGCTGGACAAGACACAGTACCACGGAAGACCTGGACGCTGCATACAGGGGGACTCTCAGTTGGTGCTGTTCAGTTGAAAACCTCCAGCCCCAAGAAAGGGGCTGAAAACACATCCCCCAGAGCAGCAGGAGGGCAGCACAATGTCTGCTAACACATCTGCTTTTTAGGTGCATCCATCGGGGGTTCGGCCACTGACACTTAGACCCTGTGACCACCGCTACGCCATGTCTGAGCACTTAAAACGGGTCTGGTGCTCGCTGTGGGTTCCCGGCAGCGCCAGACACTCCAGAGCCATTCCTTGTTGTACGTATTCCACAGATTGGGAAGTGAAAGTCGAGGGGGATTAGGTAGATCATCCAGACGGCCCAGGCAAAATGTTGGAGAGTGGGGTTTCAAACCCAGGATACCATTTTTGGAAGTCTAGGTGCTCAACCACAAAACCACAGTGTGTCCTGTAAACACTCCTGTCATTCAGAGGCCTGCGGGAAAGGGCTCACCCATCTAGGTCCTCCAGGAAGAGCCCACACGTCTAGGTCCTCCAGGAAGAGCTCACTCATCTAGCTTCGTGTCACGGGTCCATCTCTCCTGCCAGGCTGATTTGACATCTGGCAGGTGGGTGTTGTTACCTGCTTGGTGCTCTACTAGATCCTGTGAGGGACGTAAAAAATAATATTACTGGGCACAAAACACCCACAAAATGGACCCTCTCTCTTTGAGTTGACCAAAATGAGCGCACAAAAGTGGAAGGCTAACTCACGCTCCACGTCAGTTAGAATACAGCAAATCCTTGGCATCGGAGCGGGAGGCCACTGGAGCGCGAGGGATTTGTGCAGAGGGAGCGGTTCGTGCTGGGCTTAAAGGAGAGACAGTGTGTTTACAGGAAAAAAGGGGGGAATTGGATGCGAAAGCTCGACTTCAGCTGGAGTCCCAGTTCCATCATCAATCAGACGTGCGAATTTGAGCCCGCTGCAGAGCTTCCAGGGTTTGGGAGCAGCGTGCAGTGGGGGCACCTCCAGGAGCACGGAGGCCAGGTCCAGCTCGCCAGGGGTGCCGCCGCCGGGCAGCTTGCCGTCCCTTTCCTTGTGCACCCCCCCACGTGCCCATCCCCGGAGTCCTCCACCCCCGCGTGGCAGGCCCCACCCCGGGAGCTCGTCTCAGCCAGCAGCACTACTCGAAGGCTCACACTTTTTTAAGCTTCTGGCAAGCTCACACTTTTTCTTAGAGTTTCCCAACTGAGTCATTCGCCCTGAACCTCCTTGGAGATCTCACAGACCTCGCAGACCTCTCCAGCCCCGGGCCCCCCACTTCCTGTTCTGCAGCGCTAAGCAAGTTGCTTTAACCTCTTGTGAACCTCAATTTGCTCGCGTGTAAAACCGAGGCCGACCATGCCTTCCAGGGCCGCTGGGAAGGTTAATGATTGTCAGTCTCCCAGCACAGCCCTCACAACGCTTGGCACACAGTCGGTGCATGATACACGAGAAAGAGGATTGATTCATTTACTACCAGTCTCTGGTCTACTGTACCTACGACATAGTTGCAAGCGGTACAAGTTATGAAATGTCCTATTGGATTCATTCGTTTCTTTGTTTCAAATTTCTGATCCTCACGAAACTGGGTCGTCGTGGAAAGATAAAAAAGAAATAGAGAAAAAAATGCTGCCCCTGGAGTTGAACCTCCCCCACCCCCCCGGCGGGGGCGGGGGTGGGGGCTGGGGCGGGGGCGAGAAGAGAGAGCTGGAGTGTGTAAACTTTATAAGGTCCGCAGTCAGCACTTTCTGCTTTCACTAAATAACCACACATCCCTATGTGTACATTTCCCCGGCTTTTACGACTTTCTGATACTAGAGAACACTCTTAGGCGGACTGGTGGTATCTGGTATGCAATCCTTTGCTCAGGGAGGGACAGAAGTTGTTTGCTCAAAGAAAGCTGGTTTTGGACTCCGGGACCACACCCCTCGAACTCGAGTTCCTGTGTTGCTCTTTTCCAGAAAATAAAGAAAGGAAGGAGAGGAAGGAGGGAGGGAGGGTGGGAGGACGAAAGGAAGTGCTTTGCAAGAAACGGCCGTGCATCACTTTGACAGGCTAATAATTACTGTTGGCTTCCTTCAGGTTTTTTCTAATGTGGGTTGGGAATCTCGAGCTGAAAGGAATGCAGTTGGCGATTTTAAAGAAGTTATTGAAGAGAAATCAAGGGTTTTCATTTTCATTGGCATAGGGGTGTCAAAGACTCGTGTATACGGCCAGCCGTGTCAGGGTGTCGGCGACGTGGGCGGGGAAGAAGTCACCGAGAGAAGAAAGTTGCAGGGAGTCAAGTTTTTATTTTACTTTCCCAGGAGAGGGAAAGGGCTGGGGGGGGGTGGGGGGTACCAACCAGCACCGAGGGGTGGGGGCTTCGAGCTTTGATCGGATTACAGCTGGATTATAAAAGGGCGAGGGAGGCTGTTGTGGGTGGGCTGCAACGCAGGAGGTTTGGAGTGGTTCTGCATGAGCTACAGTTCGCTCCAATGTAATCTTCTGCCTGTGGCGGTGGGGGCGCATAGTCACGGTCTGTTCTCGCTTCCGGTGACTTCCAGTCCTGCAGGCGTAAGCTCCGAAGAGCAAAAGGTCAGTCCTGCTGAACCAGGTCACAGGCCTGCTCGGCAAACGGTGCCACGATAGCACATGGTACCGGTTTTGTCCCTGCAAATGTGACAGGCCCGGGGGATGAGCTGGGGGAGAGGTTTCGGGTGGTTATTTCAATGTTGAGAGCACGGAAATATTGTTGGTAGAGCTTGTTCATGTGTCTTTCAGTTACAGTGGACATTCAATAGTATTTCACACTGGTTTCAGGCATGCTTTATAATTTGCATGCCACGGTGAGATTATCCCAGTTAGATTCCCTAACTACCGTCTGAAGGAGGTTTTCACTTAGGATGCCTTGAGCTGAAATAAGAGATGACCCAATTCGGAGTTAATGAAGGGAAGTTGGAAGGCTTTTTTTTTTTTGTAGCTCACAGGAAAAGAAGTCTAGAGAAAGGCCTTTTCTCTGCCATCCGCGTTGTCAAACTGCTCCTTAAACCCAGTAGCGTAGCCACTGGCGGTCGCCGAGCCCCTGAGCTGTGTCGTGCGTGCGGGGGGCCAGCTTTGCACGGCAGCGTTTTCTTCAGAGCAAGGAGGCTGACCTCCCAGAGGCCTGCAGTAAGGCCTCATCGGCACAGAGTGGCTCAGGCGTGCTCATTTCTGAACTAATGTGGCCCAGCGACGGACGGACATCTTCAACGGGCGTAGACCGAGCAGCTGGGACGTGCAAGGTATCCAGGGCTCCGCCACCGTGTCCTTTATACGTTTCCGTTTTCCGGACTGAGGGTCGGCGAACTATACAGCCTGTGCGCCGAGTCTGGCTGGGGGCCGTTCTCACGAATAAAGTTTTGCTGCAACACAGCCACCCTCATTGGCTTATGTGTGTTTACAGCTGCTCTCCTGCTACAGTAGTAGAGTTGAATAGTTACGGCGGAGTCTGCGTGGTCCGCAAAGTTAAAATATTTGCGCTCTGGTCCTCACTAGCAAGCTGGCTGGCCCTTAGTGTGGAAGAAAGCGGGGTCGAGGTGAAACGGCACCTCCCGTGCCCTAGAGCTAAAAGGAGGCAGAGGCTAGCGTCTCACTCAGACGCCCGAAGCTCTCTGCTACCAGCTCGGGGGTAGGGGGTGGGGGAAGGATTTCGAGGGACAGATTTGTGTTTTGTGCGCCGTGTGCCGATGCAGCTTCACGCCCAGCGACGCTGATGCTGACGCCAGCCTGCCGAGGGAAGTCTGCCTGGAACGACGGACGCGTTTCCTAGGAACGCGTTTCCTAGGAACAGGGAGTTCAGGTGCTACGGTGCGCAGAGGGGCGGTTTGGGGCGTGAGAAAGCTGCAAGGGTGTTTCACACTTCTCGACAGTGAGTCTAACGGGCCATTTTCAAAGTGAGACCAGCACCAGCTGGAATAGAGTATAAACTTTTCAACAACCAGCGGGATGAAATAAAGACTTTCAAAACCGTAAGTTCCCATAGAGGGGACGCTGATTCACGTCCCTTCAATGACTTCTTTGATGAGTTCACAGAAAGTTCGTTTTTAAAATGTAGGAAAAAAATATAGGGAAATGAAATCGTGTTTACCAAAAAAGGGAGACCTAGAACGCATGTGATTCCTTCACCAGGCCTTTAATTCCCCTCCCACCCCCCTCTCTGAGGTCACGCAGGACCCGTCTCCCCGACGGCCCCAGTCCCCCTCACCTGCTGCAGTTCGTGCTCTCGCACGGTCCCCGCACCTCACAGAAGGGTTGCTCTGTGTGACCGATAGCATATGGCTGGCACGATGGCGTGTGACTCTAAAGATCTGTCATGGAAGGCGTGGTGGTTCCACCTTGGTTTCCTGAATCGCTCGCACCGGGGAAAGGCAGCCGCCGTGCTGCGAGGAGACCCACACAGCCCTACAGAGAAGACCCCACAGAGCGGAACCGAGACCTCCCACTGCCAGCCGCACCGACTCGCCGGCCACCTGAGCGAGCACCTTGCAAGCAGGTCCAGCCCCAGCCACTCCCTCAGCGGATGGCCGCCTGGGCTCACACCCAGCTGCAACCTCAGGAGAGACCCTGGGCCAGAGCTGCCCCTGCTGGTCGACAGGGTGCGCAGGAGGTGACACACGCTTATTGGTGTTTTCAGTCGTCTAGTTCTGGGGTAATTTGTGCAGCCGCAGTAGATAACGGACACACCTGTTCCCGTATTAGGTTAGAAGAGTGGCCGTAGAGTAGGCAGGTGGGTCCGAGTGAAGGGCAGCGGCAGGGCAAAGGTCAGAGAAGGAGGCACTTAAGAAATCGAATGAAGTGACAAGGAGCGGAAAAACCAAAGCCTGTCCAGATTTTTCAGAGTAGTGCAAGTTCATTATTCTGATAACAATGACAATAGGTAGCTTTTATTGAGCACCTACTGTGTGCCAAGCACTGTGGTGGTATCTGTAAATACACTTGCTTTAAGGAAACTTGGGCTCCGATTGCGTGGTTTAGAAGATATGCACCTTAAAATAAGGAAAGAGGGAGAGGAGAGAAGGATGGAATGGGATAAAAAAAAAGCTAAAGTATGGAGAACATTGAAAAAATATATATTTATATGGAATTCTACAAACTTGGCAAGGGAAGGGTGAAATGCTGAACACACTCACCTGTGTGTGTCACATAAAAACAACACTTACTCATTTCCAATTGCATTCGGTCTTTCCCCCTCATTTGGTAAGTATCTGTTCTGGGCTCTGAGCTGTCACGGTGCCAGGCACCAGGAGCCAGCCCTGAGCAAAACGGCCCCAGACCTTGTGTTCTAGGTGGCTCTACTCATTTTCAGTGGATGGCGTCGCCACGTAGCGGTCCTCCTGCCAGAAACCCAAGGGTGGCCCTAATTCCTCTCCCATGAGCCCGGGATTCTGACGGGCACTTCTCTCGGACCTCCATTGCCACCGCTGCCTCGCCCGGTCCGTCAGCTTCCCGGCGCTGCTGAAACAATGCACCATAACCTGGGTCACCTGGAGCGACGGAAACTTTCGGTCTCACAGATCCAGAGGCCAGAAGTCCTACAGTGAGGTGTCGCAGGGCCGTGCTGCTCTGAACGCTGGGGGGTTGGTCTGCTCTAGGCTCTCTCTTTAGCTCCTGGTGGTCCCTTGGCGGGGGCGGCACTGTCCCGACCGTCACGTGCCGCCCCATCTGTGTGAGTGTCTGCCACGCCACAGGATGTGCTTTCTGGGGGGTGTTCGCAGAGAGACCACAGGCCCGGAATGGAGTGACGCAGGCAAAGCCAGGCGTCACTGAACTGAGACTTAATACTTAACCGTTATAGCTTCCGCCTCTCCCAGGAATGGGATCGCAAACCAGTCAGCCTGGAATTCCCCGGTCAGCACCAGTGACAGACCCCTGACTCCCTAAAGGAGGCTGGCCTTGTCGCGGCCGGCCCGGTGTTGACCAGCGTGGCTGCCTTGTCCCGCTCACTCTCGCCGGGAAAAGCCTTTCACTTTGTGTGGCTCCTGGGAGTTCTTTGTATACGCCAGACGGGATGCTGGCCGATTCAGGGACTGTTGGACAAAGCCAGTCAGAACTTTCAAATGCGCTCAGTTAAATTTTGTTTTTATAACAGATGACACCTGTCATAGCGGATTAGGGGCCCGCCCTGCTCCAAAACGACCTCCTCTTAACCGTTACATCCCGTCAGCTCTGTGTACCAGGAAGGTCACATTCCGAGCTGCTGGGGGTGGGGGCTTGAACTCATCTTTTGGAGGGGACACAATTCGGCCCGTAATACCTGGGCTGTGTGTCTCGGTCTTTCAGCCAGCCTCCCTGCCTCTGGTAATCCCACCCGTGTCTGCCGCCTGTGTCCTTCAGAGGGTCGCCAGTGTGGTGTGCCTACAACGACAGCCAGATCTTGTGGCCGCTCAGCGAAACATCCTCCGAGTTTCTCGAAACCTGCCTGTCCCTCCCTCTCCAGCTCTACCCACGCCCCGCCCCCCGGCCCGGAGCCCTCCCTTCTACCTGTGTTCTGGCTGCATCAGCGCCAGTGATCTCCTTCGGGAACCCACCCGGTTCACCTGGACTGAGTTAGACTTAGAGGCAACTCTGTCTCCTGTGGCCCCCCCGTAGGTGCGTAACCGTTGGGTTGGCTAAAACGTTTGTTTAATTTTTTTTCATACGATGGCCCTAGTAGCGCTGAGTTGTCTTGAACTTTATTCGAAACAATTTGGTTAGATTGTATTGGGACAGCTGTCACATCAGCGTGCATTGAAAAAACACTTGTTAAAACTGGTGAATTTTTGTGCAGCCATTTTAATACTGAAGATGGGAGGGAATACACAGCATTTTGGGCATGTTATGCTTTATTATTTCAAGAAAGGTAAAAATGCAACTGAAACACACAAAAAAGACTTGTGCCGTGTATGGAGAAGGTGCTGTGACTGATTGAATGTGTCAAAAGTGGTCTGTGAAGTTTCTCAGTACTATAGATATTTTGGCCAAATAACCCTTTGCTGTGGGGCTGTCTCACCCACTGGAAGATGTTTAGCAGCACCCCTGGCCTCTCTTCACTAGAAGCCAATAGTGGGAGACAGCCGACATACTTAAAACACCCAAATCAACAAAGTTACTGGTGAAAGTGAAAAACGTGTCTTTTATTTTACAGAAAAACAAAACAGACTTTTGGGCCAACCCAATACCTTCTCTGTGCCCTCGTGCCAAGTACGGCGGCATTAATGAAAGCGTAAGTACTCAGGCTGTTTGCGGGGTTCCCGTCGCCGACCTCCCTTGGAATGACGCCCTTCGTGGAGAAGGGAGAGGCTGTGGTTCCATGAGTCACCTCGTCCCCGTCACAGGCTTGGGAGGGAACTTCGCCCCGAGGGCTCCTGCGCATCCAGACCCGGGGGTCTGTGCTCGGTCCGGAGCTCCTCCGCGCCCTGGGAAAGGACAGTACAGACCAAGGACACAAGGACACCGCGCGGCACGGATCTGGGGCCAGAGAATGGTTTGTTCAGAAGGGCGCCGTCTGTCCCCTGCCGTCTCACTCACAGGAGCGTGTCTTGCTCCCTAGCAGAACTTAAGCAACGGAAGTCTCTAGTTGATCTGAGGCCTCTTCTTTTTGGCCCCACCCCAAAAGTGGTCGTGTTGCTGGAGCTGCCCACGACCCAGCAGCCACCGTTCATTTTCACGTGCTTCCTGCAACCGAGCCCCCCACAGCTCTCCAACGGGTGCCCCCCCTGCATGCAAGACCTTTCTCTTCTGCTGGCTGGATCGTCCCCCGGAAGTCTCCTGGTGCCCTTCCTGCGTCTCTGCCCCTTCTCTGGCTTGTTTCCCACAAATCTGTTGCTCCCAAGGGTGGCAAATTGCCTTTCCTAAAGATGGCCATGCCTTGGTATTTTTCTCACTCCACATTCTCTTCCTACGACGATGTGATTGACACTCTCCCACTGAGAGCTGGGGCCCAGGGTTTCTCCCCTTGAATCTGGGCAGGGGCCAGTGACCACCCTGCTAGGGACACCGAGACCTGAGCCCTGCGGCTTCCAGGCCGAGTGCATCTCTCTCCTGGCCTCTCTCTCCCCTCCTCTGCTTGTCTTGGAGCCCCGCCACCACGTCGGAAGGCGCTCGGGCCACACGGCGAGGCCACACACGCAGGCATTCCAGCCACGGTCTCGGCTGACAGCCGACGCCAACCGTCAGACGTGGGAGGGAGGGAGCGCTCAGATGGCTGCAGCCCGGGACCCTTGAACCTTCCCTCCGGCTGAGGGTCACAGGTCATGGGGCAGAAAGGAGCCCTCCCTTCTGGGCCCCGTCTGCGTTTCTGACCCACGGGGTCTGGTGAGAGCTAATAAATGCTGATTGTTGCTTGAAGTCACTAAATGTGAGCGTAATTGATGACACTCCAATAATAGACACTCGCTAATGCGCCGAGAATCTCTTTCCCCTTCGTTCTCTCCCCGGGCGATTGCATTCAGTTTGCTGATGTCCGGTTGCCTGTCCCGTCACCAGCTCCCCCGTCTGTGCCAGGGTCTCCCTCCGATTCCTCCCAGTTCTCATTTCTTGTCCACGGTCAGGGCTGTACTGCCAGTCAGTCGCCTGCTGGGCTCCTGTTCCTCGGACTTGCTATGGCACAGAAGATGCTTAGCAACTTTCTCCTCTTCTGTTCCCTCTTTCTGTTCCCACCTCCAGACTGTGCCACTGATGCCTTCTGTCCTGCCTAGGGGGTTGCTGAGTGTGCCCTTGGGCCCGTGGGTATCCTTCTGGCTGCAAGTCACACAAAAGCCCCCTAAACATGGTGTAGCAGCCTGACTCCAGTCAGGAGATAGGACAGGGAATGCTGGATTGAAAGTATTAGTACCTATAAGGAAACTCTGTGTGGTGGCAGCCTGGGGTTGAGGGAGAGCGCCCCGAGAACGTGAGCTTGGAAGGGGTTCCGATCTCATTGGAGAAGGTGCGATTCAGCTCGTCGAATAGCAGAGGTGTCCCCTGGAGTGGCCACGTGGGGCTGGTCTGCAGTTGCAATAGGTCACCCTCTGGCGTGCAGGTGGGGAGCAGGTGACCCGCAGCTGGCGGTGTGGCTGTGCTGCACCCAGCAGGAGAGCCTCTCTCCTCCCCCACCCCGAGCCCCACCCACGGCCCCTGCACAGTGCATTCCACTCAGAAAGCTTAACATCATGCTCACGCTAAAGGAGAACTACTTAAAAGAATTCCTTCCTCGATCTCAGAGCATATACGGAAGGGTACATTTGGAGCTGAGAGGAAATAAATGATTAACCAACACACAAGGCTTCCGCACATTTATTTATTGTGCCACAAAGCCAATGATCAGACACTGCTGGCCAGTGGTAGGGTTTTGGTGATGGGTCAGCAATGTCCCTGGAGATCCTGCCAGTCTCCGTCTTTCTCGTGGGTGTTGGCGCACCTTCCCGCCGCGCTCCAGGGGCTGTTGGGGAGGCCAGTGCCCTTGTGCGGACAGCACTACAAGCACACACACGGGGCGGGAGGCGGGGCGTTCCTTCTCCGTGCGGCTTCTTATTAGGGAAACATTTCTCAGAGGGTCCCAGGAGACTCCCCATCAACTCCCACGGTCAGGACGGGGTCATCTGCCCTCCCCCCAGTTGTAAGAACGAACGGCTGAAACGCAAGGGCCTCACACCTGTAGCCTCTTCGCTGGGAGGTGGGCTTTGCCTGCAGAGAAGGGGATGCACGCAGGGAGGCCGGTCAACCGCATCTGCTCACTCCTCCCCCCGCCCCCATGCCCAAGGCCCCGACTCCTGCCAGCCACAAGGTCCCCAGGTGCCCTAGAAGTCACAAGACATGAATGCTACTGGTGGCCAGGTGCGGACCAGTTCTTGGGGAAAGACAGATGGCCTTCTGCTGTCTCTTTTGTCACCTGCATTCTGATACTTTTATTGAAGCAGCTTCTGGTCTCTCCTGCACCATCCCTGTCCCAGGCTCTAGGTCTGTCCAGGAGGAGGACATTTATGAGTTAAAACGATGGCCTTCTGTACCAGCTCATACCGTTCAGGTCAAAGTTCTGCCTTTCATCCATCGCATGACCGGGGCGAGGCATCTAATTTCTTTACGCCCGAATTTCTCATTTTTTCTTTTTTTTTAAAAGATTTTATTTATTTATTTTTAGAGATGGAAGGGTGGGGGAGAGAGAGAGAGAGAGAGAGAGAGGGAGAAACATCAATGTGCGGTCTCTGGGGGCCGTGGCCTGCAGCCCAGGTATGTGGCCTGACTGGGAATCGAACCTGCAACACTTTGGTTTGCTGCACTCAATCCACTGAGCTACGCCAGCCAGGTCATTTTTTCTTTTTATTGAATTTATTGGGGTGACTTTCTCACTTTTTAGATGAGGATAGTAAAAGCACCCACCCCCTAGGTGTGCTATGACGAGTACACGATACAATGCAGAATGGTTTGTGGCGCATAGTGAGTCTTTAATAAGTATTATTTTGCCAGCTGTTATTGTTCCTCACTTTATACCCAGGGAAATCTAAATTTCTTTTTTTTTAAGATTTTATTTATTTATTTTTAGAGAGGGAAGGGAGGGAGATAGAGAGAGAGAAACATCAATGTGCAGTTGGTGGGGGGCATGGCCTGCAACCCAGGCATGTGCCCTGGCTGGGAATCGAACCTGTGGCACTGGAAATCCAAGTTTCTTAAGTGACCATTTAAGATCCTGTAGGAAGTGACCCCAGTGAAATTGTTCCAAACTTGTAGTAAAATGGACTCTGGTCCCTGCTAAGCCATAACGGGAGGGCTTGGGTAACATCTGCGAGCCTCTGTTTTCTCAAACGCTTGCTGCAAAATGTAAATGAAATGCAGGAGAGTTCTTCCCTATCCCGTTTGACTGTAGAGTTTCTCATGTGCAATTTTTACCCAAAGTTTTTCCAATGGTCCCCAAGTGTCCCTTACCCCTTCCTTGTTGCCTTGCATTTTGTCGTCTTGTCTTACTCTCCTTTAGGACAAGACAGTGTCTCTCAGACCTCAGTGTGGGGGCCTCTCCTGGAGTCTCGGAGTCAGCAGGCCGGGGTGGAGCACGGGAACCGGCATTTGTCAGGAGCCGTGGGTGCTGCCCCAGCTGCTGGTCCAGGGACCGCTCTTTGCAAACCTCTGAGCTGGAGGAGAGGTTACACACTTTTGCTGCAGAAGCCAGATGTTGAAATACTTGACGCTCTGCGGGCTCTGTTGCAACTCGGACCAGCCCTCCCAGACAAAAGCGGCCGCAAAGACAATGCCTGTGCCCATGGGTGTGGCCGTGTCCTGGTGACACTTGACTTACAAAACAGCCGCCTGTGCAGACTTGGCTCTCGGCCTGGTGTTCGCTGCCCTGACCTGGGACAGTACCCCTGCGTTTCCTTTGTGCGGAGGAGGGGGGGCGGGGGCGTGTCTTTCAGAGCATTGGCGTTTTTGAATTGTCCAGTTCAGTTTTCTTACAGAGTATGCTACAGTCTGGGTTCGATCGTTTCGCTCTGGTTAGATTTCGGTTCTATGTTGGCAAGAATGCCACATAAGAGATATTTTGTGCTGAAGGCAGAGTTGTGAAAGACTTTGAAAGGGGCCCAATATATTGGGTAACTTCAATGGAGAGCTGGGCATTGTCTGGTCACTCTCTGGGTCATCCCGCTTCACAGAGCTTTGTGCCTCTCACTGTCTCTGAGCTGCTTTACAACGCTGCAGCCTTTAGACGGCCAACGGCCTCGTCTGCGATTCTTCTCTTCAGAAACGTACACGGTCTCCATCGGACAGGACACACAGTTGACTTTGGACCTATGGATCTTGACCGGTCTTCTGTCTATTAGGCGTCCCGAAGTACACAAGTACGCATTGGATTCTCTTTAGAGTCTACTTGGAACCAGTTGTAACATGCTACTGGTTCTTACGTTAATTAACGAGTTACATAGTATCTTTGACACACGTTCATCTCACACCTGCCTTCTAAGTCATGATTATACCCTTTTCAATGTTATCCTTTAGCAGTATTGCTCATGGCATCACTCTAGGAAACAGAAAGTCTTGTTTTTTTTTGTTTTTTTTTTTTACAATACTGGTGATATTAATTTCAATCATTTGATTAAGGTGGTTCTACCATGCCTGTCCACTGTAAAGATATATGCATATTTCCCCTTTATTTTTCTCAAAATATACCTCGAGACAAAGTGAATATTCCAGTTTGCAATAGTTTCCCACTCGGTGGTTTGGGAATCCGCTGTAGGTCTCGACCGAATCAAGGGTCACCTTGGAATGGACACTACGAACCTGAAGGGGCGCAGAACCAGCCACCTGGACACAGGTTCCTGGGGGGCATGTGCTGTTTTGAGCTGAAGGCCATCAAGACCCGGTAGACTCAAGAAAAACCTTTATCTCCGAAAGATAAAGCCTGTCTGAAAGAATTTAGACCGGGGGCCTGGCTTAGCCCGAGAGCTATTAGCAGAGATAACTTTAATCTGAGAGACCTACCTGCAGCTCAGGGCAAATATCTGCTTATCCAGCTCCCGCCTTCTCGGGTCTTGTGACTCGCCCCCCTCTCCTCGGAGGCCCCGGGCCCCGTCCCAAGTCTGAGCTCAGGATGGCACATGAGCTCCCACTGTCTGACCTCTGGGTCTCCTAGTTTCTCGGCCTTTGATATGGATGAAGTTAACATTGTTTTTCTCCTATTAATCTGTTTTATGTCCATTTACTTAGACCAGCCAAAGAACCTAGAAGGGTAGAAGAAAATGTTCTTACCTGGGTAAATCCTTTCTTCATCCCCCCCCCCGCCCCCCCCCGTCGGACCTCTGAGCCCCGCCTGGGAGGCCTGCACTTTCCTTTCTTGGGCTGTGTTACCCTTGGGCCCTACGGCACAGTTGCTAAGTAAGCCGCAGGCGCTGGGGCTGTCTGGCATGGGCTTAAACCCTGGCTGTTTCACTTACCAGCTTCATGACCTGAAAGTCATTTTATCACTTTGTGCCTGTTTCCTTATTTATAAAATGGTGCAATAAAGATAACTCTCTTACAGGATTGCCGGAGGATTAAATGAGCTAAATGAGAGCACCAGTGTGCTGCATGGCACATAATTACCTGCTCAGTAAGTGTTAACTATTATTGAGTCATGGTTATTTGTAGGTGTTTGAATCCCAGCTTTGCCACAACTCAAAATGTCTTTGGGTAAGTTACTTAACATTCTATGCCTCCCACCCTCATCTGTAACAAGGTTCCCATCTCATAGATTTCTGGCTTCAAGATTGTTACTTGCTAGCAGTGTCTGGTAGGGAGCAAGCATGAAAAAAGGACGAGCTGTTACCATTGTGATTATTCTGTACATTTTATTTGCTGTAGGAGAGGGGATACTGAACGCAAGCCTTTTCACTTTCACTGTGCCTGGCTTAGAGACCTCACAAGGTATGGAGTCACAAAATTTTGGGTGGGCCAAAAATTTGGTTTAGTTTTTTCCCCCGACCATGGCTCTAGTAGTGCTTAGCTGTCTTTTTACTTCATTCGAAACAATTTTCTTACATTGTGCTGTGACAGCTGTTGTATCAGTGCGTGTTAACCGCCCCTCCCAAAATTAGTGAATTTTTGTGCAGCCATTTTGACATTGAAGATGGAAGAAGATATGCAACATTTTCAGCATATTATGCTTTATTGTTTCAGGAAAGGTAAAAATGCAACCGAAACACACACACAAAGAGATTTGTGCTGTGACTGATCAAATGTGTCAGAAGTGGTTTGCAAAGTTTCTTGGTGATCCTTTGCTGTGGGGCTGTCTTATGCATTGGAAGATGTTTAGCAGCACCCCTGGCCTCTACCCACTAGAACCCAATCGTGTGAGACAGCCGACATCCTCAAAATATCCAAATCAATCAAGTTATTGGTGAAAATGAAAAAATGTGTCTTTCCTTTTGTGGGAAAACAACTAAACAGACTTTTTGGTCAACCCCATACGCAAATAGAGGAATTAACAAAGACTTGTTGCGTGACACTCGCTTGAAAGCTACACTTTTGCTTCTTGTATAGTTCACGGTCCTGTATTTGTGCCTCCTCCCCCTTTGGAGGAAGCAGACACCCGGGAAATAATGCTCCCACAGGAGGCTGTGAGAGGCGCCGCCGGGCAAAGGTTGGGAAGCCCCCGGCAGGGCTCCGCGATGGACCGGCAGGATCCAAAGTCCCACGGCCGTGCCGTGCAGTGCCGCTCACGGCTGGGCAAGCGGGGCCTCTCCTGTCTCCTCCCTGTTCGTCCAAGCAGGGAGATGGTTGTGCCAAGTTGGGAAGCGCCCGCCCAGCAACTCAGAGAAACTGAGGCCCGGCCGGGTCCCCGAGCCGGGTCGCCCACGACACCTGCGCCGGAGCACCCCCGCCGCGTGGCTTCCTACCCCGCGCGTGGGGCGCTCACGTGACCACGCCTGGGCGGAGTCCGGCGGGTGGGGATCACCTGAACAAGGGAGTCACGTGAGCGGGGCGGGGGAGGGGGCGGTGCCGGGCGGCGGTCACGTGACGCGGTTCCGGGGCCGCCGCCGCAGCCGCCGCCGAGCCCAGCCGAGCCGCGCGCCCCTCGGGCTCTCACTCCGCTCCCGCTCTTCTCGCGCTCCGCTCCGCCTCCACCCTGGCGGCGCGACTATGTCCCGGGCGCGGCCCCCGGCAGCCGCTCGCCGCTAGTCCCGCGCCTGCCGCGCAGCCCGGGCCCGGGGCGATGGGGGCCGCCGCCGGCCGGAGGAGCGCCCACCTGGGGCCCGCGCCCGCCGGTCGCCCGCTGGGCTCCCTGTTCTTGCTGCAGCTGCTGCTGCTCGTCTGCGCCCCGGGGGCCGCGAGGGCCGAGGGCGCCGAGTTTCCCGAGCTGTGCAGGTGGGTGGCCCGCCCGGGCGCAGGCTTCGCTCGTGGTGTCCCCGGTGCACAGCGGGGCTGGGCGGGGGGCGGGGGCGCTTGGGGGAAAGGACTGGGGTCCCGGAGTCGCTTCCAGCCCAAGCTTGGGTTCCCCCCCTCCCGGGATGGAAAGTTGCCCGCGTGGTGGTGAAGGGAGAGACACCGAAGGAGGGGAGGGGACGCGCGCGCGCGCACGGGCGGGGGCGCGGGGTGGGGGGCGCGGGTCGCGCGGCGTCCTGGCGCTGGCCTGGGGGCTGCTGCCCGGCCACTTGTGGCTGTCACTAAGTCCTGAGTTGCTTTGTGTGCGAGCGGCGGCTGCCGCGCGACCCGTCCGGGTGACACGCTGCGGAAACCCTCACGCCCAGCGCTTGCCCTCTCGCAGCGGCGCGCCTGCGAAAGTTGGAGGACGCAGGAACTACAGCTTTGCTTTGTTCCCGCTCCACGTTTCCTCCAAGTTCCACCGGCGAGGCTCGCCGAGGCCGCTGAGCGTGAGAAGGCTCACCCGCACAGATGGCCTGGGAGGTGGGGTTTTGGTTTCATTTACTGATTGAGTTCCTCCCCGTGGGTTTTTCCATTTTTTCTTTAAGTAGAATTTACACAGAAAGTGGGTTTTTTTTTTGTTCGAGGAATTTGGGATGGTCATTCTGTGTTGGCTTTCAAGACTTCACCCCTCGCTTCTCTGAGCCTAACTTCCTGTCTGGTGGCTCACATGATGTCATTGTCTCATGTGGATCATTCTAGTGGAGTCTTGCTCTGGGGACCCTGATTGTACAGTCGCTGGTCCCATCCAGAGCTTTTAGTTTTCTGCCAGGGCGAGGAATCCTGGGGCTGGGGGACTGCCTATGCCGAGAATTTTCTTCCCAACCTTTGGACTATTTAGGATAATGGAAAAGTAAGCTTAAAAAAACAAACAAACCCAACTTTGGTATAAAGGAAGCAGGATGGAAAGTTCAGTAAGGCTCGTGAGCAGTCCACAGTCCCTCCTGGCACTAGCAACTTACTGCTCAGAATAACGTGAAGTTGTGCCCAACTTGAGCTGAACTTGGAGTTTGTGGTGAGCTTAAGGGAGTCCTTCTTCTTCCCCTGTATCACACATGGTTTTATTAGCACTGCCCCTCCCATTCAGAATTTAGAGAAATTATTACGCCGAAGCGGGTAAGGCCGAGCTCACAGAAGAAAGTCTTTGGAAACACCCATACTCTTTCTTCTCCCTCTTTGTAGGGGGAGGGCTGCGGGAGGGAGACTTCACTGCACTCGGTTTGCAGGCCAGTTAGCTGCCCCCAGATGCACAGTTAGCTACTGAGGCCTGCAGTTTACACAAGGTCCGGCGGCAGCAGCCGACATGGTAAGAAGTCTCGAAGTCTCGGAATAATGGCTGCTGCGGCCAACCTTATCACTCAGAAATTCACCCAGTTGGGCTGGCGACGTTCAAGTCCTGCGCTTGTGAGCGAATTGGAATTTATTTGTTAACAGTTAAGGTTAAAGTTGACCTCCAGGGCAGACCCATACTGTGTGACTCGTGTGGGGGAGGGTGTCTTACTTTTGCTTTAGTTTAGCCACGGCAGCAGCCAGCAGCAGCGGCGGCCTGGACCTGCCGCATTCCTCATTAACCTCATCTCCAGGCGGAACCCGGGCTCTGGGTTTGGTAGAAAGTGGCCTTTGAAGCTTTAAATACTTCTCCCCATTGTCATGTAGGGGGGCATCACTTAGCACGTGCTGAAGCCCTCTGAAAGGTGATCTGCTAGTGTGACAAATGTGCCCCCTCCTCCGGCCTGAAGATATCTCTCGGGTTGGTGTGTTTGCTTGTGCTCGGGACAGCACCTCCCCCCCCCCGCCCCCCGTCGGGTCAGAGGGCTCGCACGCACCTCCCCCTTGTCCGTTCCTGCTCTGCGCCTTCCCACGGGGGCCTTTCCAGAGCCGTGTTCATCGCTCCTTTCCACCCAGTACCTGCCACGTGAGAGGTTCTTCCCGTGTGTTCCTGTTTTAAATGGATAACTTGGCCTCGATACCTGTTCAAACATTTTTTTGGGGGGTGTGTGTGTGTACGTGTGTGTCAAAAATCTGTATTTTTTGAGATAATGCTGGCTCAAAGTCCCTTAGCTCGAGCACACATGCGAAGAGTGGGAATGTGAACTGATCATTTTTTTTTTTGTAAAGAAAATCCCGGATGAAAAGTTCTCTGAGACATCACCGAAGCAGGACGTGTCAGGCTGCCGCCTCAGTCCGTCGTTCCTGGGCGTCCATTTGGCTGAAATGTGAACGGCTCACCCCTGCCGTCAGCGGGAGTGGGGAGAGTCAGCTTCGCAAGTGTCACCATTTGTTCGCGCTGCTTTATCTACGGCGGCGGCAGCCCCGGTGTACGCACGGTGCACGCCAGATGCTCGTCCGTGGGTCGTTTTCTTTTCTTTTTTTAACATTCTTTTTTTTTTTTTAAGGTTTTACTTATTTATTTGTAGAGAGGAAAGGGGGAGAGAGAGAGAAAGAGAGAAACATCAATGTGTGGTTGTTGGGGGCCGTGGCCTGCAACCCAGGCATGTGCCCTGACTGGGAATCGAACCTGTGATGCCTGGTTCGCAGCCCGAGCTCAATCCACTGAGCTACGCCAGCCAGGGCCCGTTGGTCGTTTTCCACTGGCATTGTCTCAGTCAGTGTGGTTTGGTGCCCAGGGCGGTCCGCAGAAACCCCTCATCCAGGCTGCAGGTTTGGGGTGCCTGGGTACTGCCCAGCTGTATAACTAGAGTCCAAACAGGAACTCCTCATCGCTTCCCAAACATGGAGCTGGAGTCCTGGGGGCACAGCCTTGCCCCTAGAACCTTAGAGGGGCTTTTCCTCCGCAGTCCTTCAGGACCAGCTGCAGGGAAGTCCGGGTCTGCTGCAGGGGTCCCCCGGTGGGGGCAGGCCTTTGGGGTGAGCAGCAGCCCTGACCGCTGCTGGGGCAAGGGGGCCGGGCAGGGGTGTGGTGCCTGGCACCAGCAGTCGCTGGGAGGAACGGCTCCAGCAGCAGCTTGAACCACATTCACGTCTGTGGGGAGCACGGGCCGCTGCTAGCTGTGCATGGGAGAGCAGGGGAGACCCAGGCAAGTTTCCCAAAGTGCATCTGGCTCCACGTGGCACTTATTTAAAGCGCTTGTTCCTTGGAGCAACTCGGTTCTATTTCCTAGGCGTCACGAGGACGGTGCCAGGTGGGCGCTGTGTGTGGAGGAGGCGGGTGATTCTTACCCACTCAGCTCTTTCTCGGGGGGCGGCGTGCCAGTGAAAAGAACGTGTTTCCCTGAGGCCAGCGTGACCGGCCTTGGGGCTGGCACGGCACAGAGGTCTTGAGGCCGAAGCAGCGCTGTGCTGGTGAGGAATGTCAGTGAGTGTCCCTGGGCCGGGGCGAGGGACAGGAGAGCGGCAGGGGCAGAGGCCAGGCTGTGTGCAGAGTCCCCACAAGTGACCCCAGTGCCCTGCTTGGCTCATTGCTGGGTGATGTGCACTTTCTAAAACACTGTCTCTCACACACAAAGGGTTCGCTCCCACCCTTTATTTAGGTGTTAACATCCTTAATGAGTGAGGCTTAGCAGTTTGTACCAGTTATAAAACAATGCATTGGGCTGGCTTGATTTAAGCGGTTAAGTACTTTACAATTTATTCAGAGCAAGTCCCTCCCCCCCTCCCCCAATTGTTTGGGTATAAATCCTGGAACTTTTTATTACATCGAGGACAAGAGGATAATGAAGCCAGCTGGGAGTTGAGGTTGGTTTAGTTGCTGTCTCTAGATTTTTTTTTCCCCCCCTGCAATTTTTTTTTCCAGAGGAACAATGCTTATATGCTTAATTTGGGCCACATGTTAAACTTGGCCCCCATCCATTTGTGTGTGTACATTTCTTGCAACAATAAGTGTGTAGAAGTCCAGGGTTGTTAATTACGGATACATTAGACCACATGCGTTCATTCTTAGAACGACCTCCTGACCAGATCCCAGGCAGCGCGTTCCTGATTGGGCTTCGCATCTCGTACCGGCGTTCCACAGAGGAATCTTCAAAAGCTGGGGTGGAGAAAATGATGCGGGTGTTCTCATCCGTGTTTTGATCTTGGCATGTAAGGACCGAGTTGTGCAGGGCAGAGGGGGGGTTCAACAGGGTCCCGGGACTGGAGCGAGAGGCAGAAAGAAGCTCGTCCCTTCGCAGGTGCTGTTCTGCTCTTCCTTCTCGGTGCCGCCCGTGTCCCCGCTGGTCCTGAGTGGGGTGTGGCTCGGGGGAGGTGGCTCAGACTGGGCACGCTCACGGGACCTCTGTGGTCTCCTCACAGCCGACTGCTGACCAGTGAGGGACAGAGGCCTGAGTCTGTGCCCAGTGTCTCCCCGCCCTTAGTCCTGGCAAGGTGACACAGGCTTCCTTGACTGTGCAGGTTGTTGTGAAGCCTTTCTGACGCCCAGGGGGGAACTGGGAGGGGCCGGAGCCGGAACGGACACACCTCCGGTGGAATGTCACACTGGGATCCCAGAAGATCGCGTTGCCCTTGGCCTTGGTCGCTCTTGCCAGGGAAGGAGCTGCCACGAACACCCTCCTCCCTTGTTTGTGTGAACTTGAAATAATGTCATCTTAGTTTTGATTCTTGTTTTTGAACCAAGAGTAACCTACATGTTACTTGCTTTTGGCTATTACGAATAAAGCCGTTGTGAATATTTGTGTACCAGATTTTGTGTGGACATGTGCCTTCCTTTTTTGTGGGGGTGGGGAGCAAAGGAGCATTTAACTTGATGGGAGCCGTCAAACCGTGTTCAGAAGTGGTTGTCCAGTTTGCGTTCCCACCAGCAGCCTGCGAGGGACCCATATGTACCTCGTCTGCCAACACTTGATGCTATCAGTCTTTGTAATTGTAGCCTTTCTTAGGGGTTCGCCGTGGCGTCTCTGTGTGGTTTTAATTTTCATATCCCTGCTGACTCAGGATGTTGAGTATTTTTTTTTCTTACATTTATTGTGATGCCTGACGGTGCCGAACATCGTTCACGAGGCATATTGGCTGTTTGGACGCCTTTTGTAGTGTCTGTTAAAAACAGTGTTTTGCACTGCAGCCTTTAAAATTTTTTTAGGGAGGGGGGTCACCTTACTGGGTTTTAAGAATTTTTTTTTTAAAGATTTTATTTATTTATTTTTAGAGAGGGAAGGGAGGGAGAGAGAGAGAGGAACATCAATGTGTGGTTGCTGGGGGTCATGGCCTGCAACCCAGGCAGGTACCCTGGCTGGGAATCGAACCTGCGACACTTTGGTTCGCAGCCTGCACTCAATCCACTGAGCTACGCCAGCCAGGGCAGTTTTAAGAATTCTTTATGTATTCTGGGTACACATCCTTTCTTAGGTATATGTAATGAGTATTTTTCCCCATCTTTGACTTGCCCCCTTTCATTTTCTTAATATATTCTTTGAAAAAAAAAATAAATTTTGGTGAACTCCATTTGATGTTTTTTTAAATGGTGTGTGCTTTTCGTAGCCTAAGACGTGTTTGCCAATCCCGAGCTTCCCCAGCCTCAGCACTGTTAACGCTTGGGCTAGACGAGTCTTTGCGGTGGCGGCCGCCCTGTGCGCATGGTGGGGTGTTGAGAAGCACCCCTGGCTTATGCCCACTGGGTGCCGGGAGTACCCCCCACCCCCAAACTCCAGCTGTAACAAGCAAAAATGGCTTCACAGTTTCCAAGGCCTCCCGGGCCGGGCAACAAAATCACCTCCCGCTGAGAGTCATGGACGGACTCGACGGTCCAGTGGGTTTTTCTCCTATGATTCTTTCTAGAAGTTTTATCAATTTAACTTTCTGTTTAGCCCTAGAATCAATTTTTTTTTGAGTTAATTTTTCCCTACGAGGTGAGGAAAGGGTGCAGTTTTATTCGTGAAGACATCTAGTTCTGTTTACTCATATTTTCTGTAGGGTGCTCGCAGCTGTTCCCAAGGGTGACTGGGCGGTAATTTTCTTGGCTGTGCTGTTCTTGGCTGGCTTGGGTATCAAGCATGTGTTTGCTTTGTGGGGAGAGCTGGGTAGGTTTTCGTGTTTCACAGGCTGTGCAGCAGTTTTAGGACGGGATCGACATTTTCTCTTCCTGAAATTTTGGTGGAACTCCCCAGTGCGGCTCTGTGGAGGTGGAGCATGGGGGTGGGGTGGGGGGGGTGTGTGGATTCTAGTTCCAGTTTTATCTGCTTTAGCCATTCAGGTTGTCTGCCTCGTCTCGAGCCAATTTCTGCAGCCTGTGTTTTCCTAGAAAATTTGTGGCTGTAATTATGTGTTCACATGCAAATATGTAGCATGCTCCTTTTGTACTTTTGAAATACTTTTCACATCTGTAGGTACATTTTAAAAATTCCTGATCTTTATTGATACATTTTCCCCTTCCTAGTCATATTTACTAAAGAGTCTCTTACCTTTTGTAATCTGGACAAAAGATCTAGGATTTTGTTTGGCTCCCTGTCTCTATCCCCATTTCTTTCTGGTTTTATTAATTCCCACTCTCCGTTACTGACGGCTGTGTGCCGTTTCTTTTCCTAGTTTGAGATGAATTTAAAACTGTGTTTCTTTGTTCTGAGGACCCTACCACTCCTGGGTTTCCGATACACAGTTTTTTAATCCTTCAGTTCTGAGTGTTTCCTTCTTGGACCCAGAAGTTCTAACTGCTTCAGCTTCCTGGGCTAGTCACTAGCTTCTGAGAGCACGTTCCCCCAGGTAAATGGATTTTCCCCCTACCGTGGTCCTCCGTTGTTGTGGTAGAATTGACTGACGTTTCTTTCCCCTGTGGCCTAGCACCTGGTCAGGCGGAGGGCGTCCTGTGTGTTTGGAAAGACGCTCTGTCTCTGGGTCAGAGTTTCTAGTTTCCCTTACTGGGCCGCCTGGCCTGCCCTAGCGTGTTCCTTGTCCTGCTCCGTCCGTGTCGCCTACTTGGCGTCCGGCTGCCGCTCTGGACCGCGCCCCAGAGAGTGTCTCGGGTCCCGTCCCCAAGCTCAGCGGGTCTCCTGTTCCCCAGCTCTTCAGCCTCTCTGTTGCCTTTTTATTTTTTGTTTCACGAGGTTTCCCCCAGGGGATGTGCGTTCACCGCTGCACTTCTTTCCTCAAGGGCGGCCCTCGGCGAGGCAGTGACGGCCTGCTCTGGTCGCTCTTGTCGTCCCCACCCCTTGGGCCCAGGTTCCCACGTGTGGGCAGCTGCGGTCTGGCCTTTCGGGGTGCTGGTGCCCCGGGGCCACTCCCCCTGGCCCCGAGCTGCCTGTCCTTGAGCAGCGGCTGTGCGGGATCACGTGGCAGCAGCTGCTGGAGCTTGGCTCGACGCCGTTTTTGGGGAGGCCCAGGGTGGGCAGGGCGTTCCTCTGGCTGGTGGCTCTGTGACTAGCTTTCGAGTCCTAGGTGCTTTGCCGCCCTCCCCAAGACGACCCCCAGCCTGTTGCTGCCAGGAGACAGCTGCTGGGCCCCTGGCTGCAGCGGGAGCCGGAGTGTGGCTGTGCCACTCACTCCTCTCCTCGGGACCTCATTCCTTTCTCCAGAGAGGGGGGGGGCCCTGACTCAGGATGTTGCTGTCCTGGGTTTGCAGGCACACTCTTCCCTTCACTCGTTGTGGGGCCTCCGGCGAGTTGGTGGTCCCCGGGGGTCTCGGTTTCCTTCTGTGTGCGGTCACGCTGTCCGGGCGGGTAGGAGAGCTGGAGCGCTGCTCGGTGGCTGGCCCAGCTTCAGCGTTCCATGAGTGGTGAGGGTGGCAGAGACCGCTTTTTCTTTGTAAGGGGGGGGGTGCTGCTGTGTTAGCTCGGAGATGCTTTTCGCTTGTCACTCCGTACCCAGGTTCCCATCAGTGCCGGGGGGCTTCTGCCTCAACCAGAGAGCGTTTCTTTTGTATCTGGTTTATGCACTGGTGCCCCACGTAAGAACCCCTTGGAGGAAGCAGCGCTTCCATCATTTAAGAAAGTTTGAAACCCACGGGACGGCGTGATTCTCAGGCTTCATTTTGCATCCAGAGCTCTGTGGTTTCGAGGTATGCGTCCTCCAGGATTCCTGCAGTTGCGAGTAGCAGAAAGCCCAGCTCCGATTGCCTCCAACAAGGAGGAGCTTGAGGATGGGAGGTGTGGGGTTTGGGCGGGCGCCAGGTGCCATATGTCGGGCGGCCTGGGGCCCTTCCCTGCCGATTTCTTGGCCCCGTCCTCCTTCCTGTTGTGGCTGCTGCAGTTCTGCCGGAGCCGAGAAGTCCCAGCCGGCTTCTGCCCGGGCCTCGGTGGTCAGAAGGGGCTCCCGCCCTCCCGGTCCTTGCCCGGTGGGAGCAGGGGCTGAGAATGCGGCCCGACGGGGTGGCTGAAGTCCGCTGCGCTGCCC
Organism: Phyllostomus discolor; assembly: GCF_004126475.2. NCBI lineage: Eukaryota > Metazoa > Chordata > Mammalia > Chiroptera > Phyllostomidae > Phyllostomus > Phyllostomus discolor. Next base: position 204,895,721 of record NC_040906.2, read on the forward strand.
GGCAGCCGTGGGCCGCAGGCCCCGGGGCTGGAGGTGGTGCCCGGAGCTTCGCGCCCCGCTCCCCAGCGTGCGTTAGGCAGCACCGAGGCAGGCTCCCAGAATCCTCCACGCTGGGGGAGCCCTGGGCCCTCCAGGTCCCGGGAAGCTTGCCCTTCAGATCAGCTAGCAATCTTTGGTGGCATTTTCCTTTTCGTTGTGTGCTTTTAGATCCCCCGGGGCAGCGTGCGTCGGGTGGGGGGGAGGGGGGCAGCCTCCCCAGGCCAGGAAGCAGATTCCTTCACGTCCTTGTCTTTCTGCTCCTCGGGGCCAGGGAGAGTTGGGGGAGGCAGAGAGGGTGAGTCTTCGTCTCTGATTCGTTCTGGCGCACAGAGGGAGCAGGGACAGATCAGGGAACGTGGGAACAGTGGAAAGTGGCCTTGGAAATGCGGTTGCCCGTGGGCGTGCTGGGAGGGACGTGTAGGAGCTGCCTCCCAAGCAGAGCCTGGTACGCGCTGTCTGTGCGAGGCTTGCACACGCGTGGAGGGCTCGGTCGGGAGCGGGACTGCTGGGGTTCGGCCGTGCCTGAGAGTAACTTTTTGGGATCCCTAGTTTGTCTCTACTCTAACCCAGTTAGACATTGTACTCTAAACCACTCAGACATTCCGAAACACTGTTTTCTACTGAAAGCAGCACCTCCCCGCCCCGCCCCGCCCCAGCAGCCCCAGCTGCTCACCCCTGGCCTTTGAACAGAAACCCAAACCACCGGCGTGGAAGGGCCGGAGATGTGGGTTCCTAGAAGTGACGAGGGTGCCGCGCACTGAGTCACCCTCGGGCCCCTCCGGGGCCCCGCCCCCTGCCGCCTGCTGTGGGCGAGTTACCACAGACGACGTGAGAAGCCAGCAGGCTCGCTCCTCTGTCTCTTTACAGGTGGCCCCGGAGGAGGCAGCGGGTTCACGGCTTCGGTCGACGTTCTGGGGGGGCGGGGCCGCTCTGTGTGGGGTGCACCACCGTGTCCAGGCCTTGCAGCAGGGACCAGGAAGGACGGGAGGGCGTGGACGATGCCTCCGACGGGGGAAGGGTGCTCTGGCAGGGGGCACTGCTGACATGCTCGGGAAATGGCGGAGGGGCCCCTGGAGCTGGCGGGGCGGGAGTGACCCTGAGGACCCCAGGGACCCCGAGGAGGGCGGGAGGAGCCGGGCTGGGCCCCGAAGGCCGTTGCCGTGGCGCTGGCTCCCATTCCGAGGGTGGAGGGAGCCCGGAGGACTTGGAGCCGAGGAGGAGAGAGACACAGGGTGGGGGCGGCCGGGGTCTTTGGCAGACCGGGTGGGAGATCACGCGGGCCGGACTGCGTCCTGGCCGTGGGCGAGGTGGGGAACGGTCCCCTTCCAGGTGTTTCGGAGGCGAGGCTGGCGCGATCTGCTGACGGTCGGCCACGGGGTGTGAGGACACGGAGGAGAGACTTGCCCGGTGCAGTGGGGAGGACAGAGTGCTGTTTCCCCCGAGTGGGAAGGGCTATGGGAACGGCGTGTGGAGGTAGGAGAAGGGGTTCAGCCTGACCCTGTTGCTGTCCAGACGCCTCCTAGACACCCAGGTTGGGGGGTCGGGTGGCAGGTGGGTGCCAGGCAGCACCAGGGGCTGGGGACAGCGTGTGGGAGCTGCAGACCCCTGGGTGTGGTCTCCGAGGGGCTGCCCAGGAGGAGCAGGGGACCGTGACACCCTGGAGGAAGAACGTGATTGAACATGTCACCCTGAGCATTCCACAGCCCAGAGACCCAGCACTGACCCTCGGCCTGTTCGCAGAGGTCTTCCGTGACGATGACCCTCGTCTCATGGGTTGAAAGTGGGGTTGGATTTGAGGGAGGGGGCAGGGCAGGACATGGAGACAGCAGGTCTGGGCCACCCTTCTGGGAAGTTGGCTGTGACCGGGGTCAGAGAAGGGGGTGGTCGCTGCGCCGGGATGAGGGGTGGGGGGGGAGTAACGCACCCGTGGGAGAGCAGAGCGGCCCCAGGGAGGGTGGGTGCAGGAGCCCAGTGCTGGGGCCAGGAGGACGCAGGGCAGGGCGGGGGGCCCGAGACCGGGGCGGGGGGTGGGGGGGAGGCAAACACGGCGGTGGGTGGGGACGCGGAAGTGTCTGGCTCAGGCCCTCGATGCACCGGGGCTGCCAGGTCTCCCCGGAGGGCAGCAATGTGGTGCACGGCCGCTTTTCTCCACGAGTCACGTTCACGTCGGAGAGCAGCAGCGTTTGCGGACCGTCCCCTGAGTGTGCGGGGCGTGGGGTTCGTTTGCTCCACACACATTCCTCCCCTTCTCCTGGAAACCTCTCAGGCTTCGGGGAGACACTGCTGTCCTGCACGGGGTGCCTGGCTCAGCACCTGGGGGTGTGTGTGCGTGTGCGTGCGTGTGTGTGTGTCTTTTCCCAGCTGGGTATCAGGTGTTGCTGAACCCCAGGGGCCGGTCTGACCCCTGACCCCAGCCTCTGCAAAGCAGAGACATGTCGAGGGTCCCCATCTCGCCACAGAGAAGAGCTGGCCCCTTCCCGGGAGCTAGGAAGACTGGCCTGGCCGCGCCGCCCCCCCCCCACCCCCCCCCCCGGTGGCAGGTGGGGCAGGCTCTGAAGGAAGGACTGCATCTGGGAGGGGTTCCTAGGTCACGGGCGATGCCCGGCCCAGGTCAGGGGCCGAGCGCTAAGGTTGGGTCGGCTTTCAGGGCAGTCAGAGTCGGATTCAGACATCCTGTAATTAAGGAGGTTCAGCCTAGAACCCAGCCCTCCCTTATGCACGGGAGGGACCAAGTCTGAGAACACCCCGATAGTTACACTGATTTTGGAGTTCCACCCTCGCAGAGCAGGGTCTGGGGTGGATATCCTTCCCGGCTCGGCTCGGGAGGGAGGGCAGGCCGGGCCTTCTCGTGAGCTTTTTGTCCTGCAGGGGCACTGGCCTGGGTGCTGCGAAGTCTGCCCCGCACCTCCCCCTGCAGCAAGAGCCCCTGAGGAAGAGCCACGCTGTCCTCCCCCACTCCCCCACTGCCAGCAGTTGTAGGTCCAGCAGGTCTCTGTCCTGGTGGCGGCTGGGACAGGCTCGGGGCAGTTCCAAAGTGCTGTCGTGTCCTGAGTGATTCCAGGAGGTGGCTGGTGTGTGTGTGTGTGTGTGTCCTGAACCCCAAGGTTGCTGTGGGGGATGTGTGTGTGTCTGTCCTGAACCCCGAGGCGGCTGGTGTGTGTGTGTGTGTGTCTGTCCTGAACCCCGAGGTGGCTGGTGTGTGTGTGTGTGTGTGTGTGTGTCCTGAACCCCGAGGTGGCTGGTGTGTGTGTGTGTGTGTGTTTCTGTCCTGAACCCTGAGGTTGCTGTGGGGGATGTGTGTGTGTCTGTCCTGAACCCCGAGGTGGCTGGGGTGTGTGTGTGTGTGTGTGTGTGTGTGTCCTGAGCCCCGAGGCGGCTGGTGTGTGTGTGTGTGTGTCCTGAACCCCGAGGTGGCTGGTGTGTGTGTGTGTCTGTGTCTGTCCTGAACCCCGAGGCAGCTGGTGTGTGTGTGTGTGTCTGTCCTGAACCCCGAGGTGGCTGGGGGGTGTGTGTGTGTGTGTGTGTCCTGAGCCCCGAGCCCCGAGGTGGCAAGGCGGGGGTGGGGGTGTGTCCTGAGCCTCAGCACTCCCCTGTCTCTGCGCTGAGCTCCACCGGCTCCGTGGAGTTGGCCCAGGACAAGACCCCGTCCCCTCCTTTTGCTCCAGTTCCTTGCTGGTGTCGCCTGACATTCCTTCAGGAGGCCCCAGGACAGTCACCTATTTCTGTAAACTTAATTTTTAGCGGCCCGAAGCCTCCTGTGGGTCCGGGTGAAGCCTTCCATCAGAGTCTCTCAGACACCGTACGTTCCCGGTCTCGACTCCCAGGCCTTTTGGGGCGACTCAGTTTTGCAGGGCGCTGGGGCTCGGAGGAGTGACGGGTGACTCACCCAGTTGGTCGGGCAGGCGGGGCGTGGCTGGGTCTGTGGGCTCGTCTGTCTGTGGCCACGCCCTTTCTGGGTGACACCCACGTCCCTCTGTTCCACGAGGCTCCGTTAGTCACGCTCACGCGGCTTCGAAACACTTCACCAGCCACGGTTGCCCGCCCCCGGCGGCCCAGGGTCAGCACCGACCCTTCTAGCTAATGGGCTTCCTCCTGCGCCCAGGCCCCGTGGGACCACCAGGGAAGCCCAGGGACCGTCTGGCGCGTCTCACCTTTCTTTTCTTTCTTTCTTTTTCTGTTGCAGGTCCCACGTCTTTTCCACAGCTTTGTGGGTTTGTTAGAATAGGAAGTGAAGTACTTCCTGTATGAGCTCTGGCCTGGCGGTGTCAAAGGCGGTGACCCCAGCCTTCAGATCAGGGTGCCATCATCTCCCCAAACCGGATCCTTCTCTCTCGGTGTCAGCCGGCAGCGGGGGCAGGCGGGGGGCGGGCGGCGGTGGGGGGCGGTGGCTTCTGCTGCCTGTGCCCATTCTGGAAACCCCACCTCCCTCTGCACCCTCCTTTCCCCCCGCCCCTCCCCCCTTTTCTTCCCCTTTCTGGTTGGAGAGGCTGAGCGTTTTGAAGGGTATCGGGCTGGATGTATGAGCTGACAAACTCTCTGATCGTGATAAGGGACAGCGGTGTGCCAAACGACTTCCTGAGTGTTCTGTTTGAGGGCTTGGAGGCGGGCCAGAGCGGGAGAGCCTTTTGAAGTTCGGACTGGAGAGAGTTTGCATTCCCTCGTCCCCCCCAAATGGTAGATTCGCTGCTCCCTCTAGATCCGGAAAACCAGCCCTCCAGCCAGCGACCACGCTGCGTTTGCGGTGTGCATTTTTTTTTTTAAGGGAGCCAAATTACAGATTTACGCATGCTTATTAATTTTACTGGTGATTCCATCGTGCCTCGCTCCTGCTTTATATACCAATAATTGTAGGCCCATAATAAGATGTTTAACAGCTACGTGACCATGCTCGAGACCCTGAGACTCCCCGGGAATCAGGGACTGGCGTGTTTCAAAACCCGAGGGCTGTGCGCACCATCCCCCCGCCCTCCCTCCCCCGAGGCCAGGGGCAGAGCACGAGCTCGTGTGGCCTGGAAGGAATCCAGGTTTCCAAGATATTTTTCTTTAAAGGGCTGGGTATACCATACATTTCATAATTGAATTTTATATACTTCACTTGAGATGTTCGCTGGTTTTAAAATGAAAGAACTCCCTCCGTCCCCCCCCCCCCCGCCCCCCCGTCCTTGTCCTTTACAAGGCATGGCAGTTTCCCAGGTGTGCAGGGGTGACATTTGTGAAAGCTTGAGAGGCGTCACGGTAAGACACCAGTGTCACATGCTTCAGAAATATTGTCCCGTTGTACCTCTCTGGCTTTTTCTTTCGAATTTTCCCTGTCTTGGGGGCAGACACCCCTCCCCCAGTGGCGATGGCTTTGCACTGCTGCTGGGTAGCTTTCTGAGCCCTGGGCGGTCGTGCCGGCCAGTTTGGGACCGTGACTTCGGGGCTGCCCCCTGGGCGGGCCCGGTCCCGGCCGGGATGGGTTCCAAACGTGGCGGCGTTTGCTGCAGCAGCGCGGGCAGCGCCGGCCGCCTTCCTGTCTCGGGGCCGGCTGACAGTGTGCCGCTTGTGTGCTGCCCTCTCCCTGGGAGGCTGCCAGCGCCCTTCAGGATATTATGAAATTCAAACCGAACGAGGTTAAAATGGAGCCTCTGTGCCGCGGAGCGGACGCGGGCTGAGCGCCGCCGTCCACGGCGGCGGCTTCGCAGAGGCCGTGGGGTCCCCGTCGGGGCCAACGGGCTGCAGCTTTCTTCCAGGGGAGGACGCCGCGGCTGGGGCGCTCAGCGTGCACGGTGGAATCCATGGGCTGCGTCTGTCCGGGGTGTGTTTCAGCCACGCAGGCCACTTAAAAATCCGAGATGTCTTCAAGTGATTTGTTGCCTTGGGTGTGACTTCTCTAACCACCCCCTCTTCCCCGCCACCCTGGGTCTGACGACGGGTGGACTGTGTGGGCTGTTTCTGAGTTACTGATCCCACTCACTCGCGGACTCTCCCTGCCGGGTCTGCGGAGGGCAGTGCTCTGTGCACTAAGCAGTCGTGCTCGCGGAGCGTGAACCTGGGGTGAGAACAGTGTAGACGTGTTTCTTCTTCCTCCTCCTCGGTGGAGTCCTCGCCAGCTTGGCTGCAGAGCGAGGCCAGTGCAGCTGCTGGGAAGGGAACTGCTAGCTAGCCCTTCCTGGGAAACCAGTTGGGTGAGGGAAGAGAGAGATGGCAGAAGTCCACCCCCGGCATTTGGTGTGACCCGAACTGTGCGAGAGACAGAGCCCAGCTGGACGGGGCGGGGCAGCGGGGAGGGTGGCGGAAGTGTGACCCTAGGGAAGAGCTTGGGCTGGGGCAGGCGTGCCACCTGCGGACCGGCGTGCCCCGCGCAGCCTGGACCAAGGGTTCTCAGCACTGACTCGGGGGTCACCCTCAGGTGGACCGCTGGACCTCGGGTTCTCAGCCCTGACTCGGGGGGCCGCCCTCAGGTGGACCGCCTCTCTCCGGAAGCCTCTGTGCTACACCGGAGCTGCCGTTGCAGCGGCGTTGGTTGTCACAAGATGGAAACTCTAAAGTTTCGTGGACCGTCTCGCCAGGGTCAGCATTGTCATCGAAAGTAAATGTTTCTGAAAAGTGAAAGAAGTTTCAAGCACCGAAGGCAGTGACACCCGTTTTCTGTCACCGTGAAGCATTTGCCCCCGGGGCCCAGGCTGCCAGGCTGATGATTCCTGGCCTTGTCCCTGCCCAGCTGCGTGACGGTGGGCGAGGGGCCTGGCCCTTCTGAGCTGCGGGCTGGGCTCCGAGGCTGGGGGACTGGGGAGATGAGGGCGCTGCCCAGAAGGTGTGAGCCCCCCGAGGGGTGCTCTGGCACGTTGGCAGGCCCACCCTTGGCCAGGCTTCCTTCACCCTCTCCTTCCTTCTCCCTCCTGCAGTCAGTGTTTGGTGCCTGCCCAGCACTCTCCCGGGGTGGGGTCGGGGGGTGCTTGAGTGGCCGTGCAGCACAGTGGGGTCCCTGAGGAGGTCTGGCCTTGCGAGGTGGGAGAGGCCAGCGGGGTGGTGTCAGAGCTGGGAGGATTCAGATTTGGATGGGGTGGGGGTGGGAGCCAGCGTGGCCTAGAGGACGTGTGAGAGTGTGTGTGTGTGTGTGTGTGTGTGTGTGTGTGTAGCATTGTCAGGTTTGCTTTGACATGGATTTGGGGTTTTGGAGGGTGGGAAGGGGACACTGGCTAGTTACATTTTACACTCTGGACAATGAGGAGCAGAGGAGCGAGGATTTTGCTCGCTGCTGCTGATTTTCGGAGCCAGGGTTCTCGCACGGACCATCTTGGGTCCAGAAGAGCAATTCTGACTGCGGACCGGCCGGCTGCCTCCTTCGAAGACGTCCCCTGCCTTTCCCTGCTGCTCCCGAGGCTGGGGCGGCGGCCAGCGCTGCCGTGTGCGGCTTCCCAGTGACCATCTGCCCCTGGGGCCTGCGTGGCCCTCGCTGCTCCCCCTGTCTCTGTCCCCGAGGGTCCCTCAGGTGCGACGAGGGGTAGCCTAGAGCCCTGGTGACTCTCAGAAGACTTGACCCTGACACGGGTGTTGGAGTTTCATGGAGAGGCTCAGCGGGCTCTTACCCTGTCTTGCTTCAGGGTCTGCTTGGGTAGCAAATATGTTCTGACTGTGTGTGTGCGTGCATGTGTGTGTGAGTGTGAGTGTGTGTGTGTGTGTGAGTAAAGACTGCATTTCCACACAGCTTGTACGTATCTTCTTCCAGAGGCTTGTTTCTTGCCAAAAATTTAAAATTTAATATTACAGCGTAGTTTTCTCTGATCTAATATGTCGGTCTCATTTTTTTTTTTGTTGCCGTTTTTCTCCTTGTCTTTACTTGTGTCAGCCCGGACAGCGTAAGTTTTCTGTGGGTCTCAGCCGAGGGGGTCCCTTGGCTACTGAGTGAGAGTCTCACCCTTGGGTTCCCTCATTTTGTGTCTGCACGGTCACTTCAGGTAGAGACTTTTCAGGCCAATAATCCTTTTGGACAAAAGTGTATTAGTTCTTAAAGATCCCATTAAGTTCTCTTTAGTCTATAATAGTTTTATTGTTTCTGAAGCCTTTTTCTGGTTCTACAGTACGATCATGATGCTTTTAGATGCTAGCCTAAATTTAAAGAGTGACTTCAGCCTGGGACACTCTGGCAGGGTGGCCTCTAGCCTGGCAAGGAGTCTAGAATCATCCAGTTCCAAACACGTAATTTTCTTAACCAGTGCTATCAGATATTTAGATGACTTCCAAGTTTATTATGAAATCGTCTTTAAAAAAACACTACCAGCAGAAGCATATCTAGATAATAATTTAATCCATCGAGTGCGCATACCAGAATACACAACAGTTTTTTTGGAAAATGTTTCATGAGCCTGCAGATACGTTATTTCAACCCAGCGATTATCCCTCTGAGCTCCCAGTGATACAAGGCGCTAGGCATGCTTTTTGTTTCAAAAACAGCCTTAAGTCCGCTGGATTCCGAACGTCTCAGGCATTGATGGCCTGCAGATGCCTTGGTGTGGAGTTTAGGAACGTGCTGTTGCTGTCCCTTCCTTCTCACGTGATGTGGCCCAGGGCTGCACCCCAGTGCTGCAGGGTGGGGGGGGGGGGTGGAAGTGGCATGGGAGACGCCAGGCCGGAGGGGCCACCCTGGGGTGCTCAGGGCAGCCCACCCCCAAGAAGAGCCAGGACGCCAGGTCTTCTTACCCAGGGCCCCTCCCTTCCCACTCCCAGGACCGTTCGCCGCTTGGATCGAGCGCGAGAAAGCAGATGGGAAACGCACACGGAGAGCCGAAACGTGATTGAATGTAGCCGACACTCTCTCTCTCCAGGGGCCCTGGTTTTCAGAGAAGCCGGACAGTGTGTGTCCCCCATGCTTCTCTCTTTCTTCTCTGTTCTGCTCCCCCACCACACACTGTTTACATCTCCCTTATTTAAACATCACCTCTACAAAGACAGCAGTGGAGTGGTGTTTGTTAAGGAAAGCATAACATTTCATGCACTGCGTGGATTTCTTTGGAGTTGCTTCCTACCAGTCAACTCATGCCAGAGGGACACCTGTGTGTGCCTCTTCTGCATGTTAGGATCGTGAACCACCTTCGTGGGGCCACTGCTGAGGTGTCACGTTTGATGTCTAGGGTCCTGGAAGAACTTAGTCACTGCTCCTGAGCAGTTAGCAGTTTCTATAACTAACCGTAACCAGTAGACAGCTTTCACTAATACTCTGCGAATAGAAACTCGAGCTTAAAAAGTTGAAGGGAAGGTCCACGCACGCACGATGCCTTCTCTTGGGGGGGGGGGGCCTTCCTTTGCTTCAGGTACAACATCGGACCTGCTTCCTTTAATCTGCAGCCCCGGTGACTGCCTGGGCCTCACCTTCTGCCCTCCTCCTCCTCCTCCTCTTCCTCTTCCTCCTCGCCTGCTGAGGCCCAGCAGCCCTCTGTTTCCCACCCGCCTGCCTGCCTGCCTGCCTGCCGCCTGCCCAGCTCACTGCAGCCTGGGGGACTTGCTGTGGCCCCCCTGCTGGGAGGTTCTCCCCACCGCAGCTGCCCCCTGGGCGGCTCCTTTTTGTCCTTCAAGCCGCAGGGCACCACGCATCCCTCAGAAGGTGCGACTCAGTCCTTTCTCTCCAGCAGGGCTACTTCCTTTGTGCTGGTGGCTGGGAGTGTCCTGTGCGTTTGTTTTCTTGTTTACTGGCTGCTCTCCCCTGGAATACACGCCGGGAGGGTGGTGCCCTTTTATTTATTTAATTTTTGGCCTGCCTTGATCATCGCTGTGCTCAGTGCCTGTGCAGTAAATACTTCAGAATGTTTGTGAAGCGAATGAAAAAGGTCAGTGAGGGTCGAAGGAAGATGACTGTCTGCTGACGACTCCCCTCTCGCGCCTGGTGGTACTCGGGTGGCTCCCCCGTGCCTCTGACCCTCCCAGCTTGAGGAGGCAGGTCCGAGGTGTCAGGGGTGCCGGAGGGAGTTCAGTGGAACCTGCTTTGAGCCAGCCCCCCGCCTCGCCCCCCCCGCAAGGTAGGCCCTCACCAAGTGTACCAACCTGTTTTTCAGGGTGCTAGCAGTTCAGGGCTGGCAGAACTTCCGGGAGACACAGCCCGCCACCCTGCCTGAATGCTCACGTGTGCTTCTGCCCTGTGGCTTCTCCATGGGTGGGTGTGACCCATCCCTTTACCTGCAGGAGGACGCAGGGAGCCTTTCCCGCCACCAGCCCCACTGTGGGGTGCCTCCATTGTGCATGGGCAGCTGGGGAGATTTCCAGGCCAGAGGGTGTGTTGCCTGCTGTTTTCTGCCCAGGCCTTGCCCTGATGCCTGGCGGAAGGGCAGCTCTGGGGTGTGGACTGTGCCTTCCCTCCTCCAGGTGCCCTCGGTGGGTAGGAAACCTTGACACCCCTTAGGGTGGCCTCCAGCCCCCACAACTCCTGAGCAGGCAGAGTCTAAGCAATTTGGGGTTAATTTATCTCCCTCTCGTTTTGTTTCAAGCATGCAGATCGCTTCCTTGACAATTGCTCAGTAGCCACTTTGCCAGGGGTTTGAACACGCAGTGAGTCTGGGTGCACGGATAATACTTGTCAGCTGCCTGTCGCAGTCGGTCAGCCTAACGTCTGGCTCTGAGTCGGGTGGTGGGCGCCCCGCACGGCTCCGTCCTGTGGGTTCCGGGCTGAGCTGTGGCTGTAAGGAGCCAAGAGCCAGAAGAAGGACTGTCTTTCACGCCGCCATTCGTTTTTACATAAAATAAAGTAAAAAAAAACAAACAAACCACTCTTTGGCTTTCCAGCATTCCAGTGTGATGGGAACGGTTACTGTCTTATATCAACATGATTCTTGAGCAATTCCTTATCTGAGTCGGTATTCTTAAGTGAACGGCAGAATTTTAAGAATTTTGATGACTGTCGAGTCTGGAGGTGGCTTCTGGGCGGAGTGAAGCAGAGCAGGGTGGTACTCGGTGGCCCCTGCTCCGGCCTGGCCTCAGCCCCACGTAGGGGACTCGGGCATTTCTGGCTAATGACACCGCGGTGGTTCTGAGCAAATGTGGCCTGAGTGTTAGACTCGAGAGAAGTTCAGTTATTGGCAGATCCCTCGACAGTGACACGTTGTTTTTCTTCCTTTCTAGTTACACATGGGAAGCAGTGGACACCAAAAATCACGTGCTTTACACAATCAGTGTCTGTGGCAATGTGAGCATTGCCCAGTGTGGGGCGTCCAGTGCTGTCTGCATGCACGACGTGAAGACAGACAGCTTCCGTTCCGTGGGTGAGTAAACCGGTCTCGACGTTCCTGCATGTGCACGGTCCAGCTCTGCAAGCGTGACTGTGTGTGTGTGTGTGTGTGTGTGTGTGTGTGTGTGTTGCTCTCTGCGCAGTTGCGTATGCTTAGAATACATGATGCACATTTTATGTTTTGTCAGAGGTAAAGGAGGTAACCATTGGAATGTCCACGATGAGATCCAATTAAATTACTTCTGTCTAGGGCAGCGAGTTTCAACCAGTGCACCACCAGAGTTTTTTAAAACACGCAACACCTGACTGTTGAGTCGGGGGCGTGGCCTCCTTTCCCTTAAACCACAGGTGCAAACACAAGGCCGGCGGCCGAGGCCGGCCCTCCGCCTTGTTTTATAGGCCCGGCACCTGGTGTCGAGCTCTCACTTAACTGTGAAGGAGGAGTTACATGTATGCGGCCCTAAAGTTACATTCGGCCCTTTGAAGGCCACCAAAATGAGTTTGAAAGTGAGTTTGACACCCCTGCCTGAAATGGTCAAATAAAAAAATGACATTAGCCGACACAACGATAGCTGTCAGGGTGAATCAATCAAAGGTATGCCTATATTTTCATCAGATGGGCAGAAAATACATTTTCTGGTGAGCCTCGGAGTGTTACTAATCACTTTACGTGTGCCGTGAGATGGGAAGGGCTGAAAATCGCTGATCCAGTGGATACGGTGTAGTCAGCTGTTATGAAGAATTATGTGCATTTGTACTTGTTGACCTAGAAGGATGTTTCCTGCATGGCTCTGCCGTTCTCATGCTTTCCTTAAGCCGGTCTTTAGTTTTCTCCCTCCTCCACCCCGTTTCCTCTGGGGGCCAGCCCTTCCTCCTCACGCCCCACCCCCCGCCCCAGTAATGTTCTGCTGTCCTCTGTGGCCCCTGGATTCTCCCGCAGTCCGTATCCGCATGGGGCTCAGCAGTGGCCATTCGTGTTGGGTCACACTAAAAGTTAAGTAGTCCTAAGGACGGGCAGTCCTGGGGAGAAAAGTGTGAGGCTTTCTTCCCTAGGGCTGATTTTCTCCCCCCGCCTGCCCTCCTTCCGGATCAGGGTCCCTTTCCCCTGGTGAGGATGAAGGGCCCGAGGGGACTGACTGCCTGACACCCCCTGCAGGCCTGGTGGCGTGGGGAAGGGGCGGGTGCTGAAGTGCAGATGTGCGGGGCAGACGGAGAAGCAGCTGGTGTCGTCGTCCCCAGATTTGGCGGCGTGGCCGTCCACCAGGGCAGCCTGACGGGTGTGGCCGTGGCGAGGGGCAGTCGTGAAGCGGGGATGGTGTGGCACTGGGAATGGCGCGGGACCTCAGTGGTCCAAAGAGGGTGTTAGGTGGGTTTTGGGTGCTGGGAGGGGCAGTGTATGATGGTCGCTGTGCTTGTCATTTTGAAAAGAAATTCCTAACACAGTGTCAAAGAACTTTTCAGCAAGCCGCATCGTAGCGGTGGCCAGTGAACGTGTGTCTTCTGGTTTGTGGTTGTCTGGTAGCGCGTCACCGGCACGGGGGGACACCAGAGGCAGGCAGGTCACACACAGGAGGGTGGTCTGTGAGGCTGGCGTGGTTGGACATTTGAGAATGACCGAAGCCTGGCCGGAGAGGGGACATGTGCTGGCTGGGCAGGCAGTGGGTTTGTTTCAGGTTCTCTGTGATGGTCATGGGCGGCGGGGGGAGGTGATCTGATAAAATGGGATCTGAGGGAGCCGGGCCCGATGGGATGGCAGAGCTCGGTCAAGGGAGAGAGGCTGCAGGTAAGCAGGTGAGTTAAAAGCTGAGGCACAGGTTGGTGCTGATACCAACCAGCAGTGCCCAGTCTCACTTTACTCCCGGGCACGTGCGACTCGCTCTCCCCAGACCTGCCAACTCCTAGAGAGGCGGTCGGCTGGGTGCTGCGAACTTCCTGGCATTGGCCCTCACCACCCTGTCCTCAGCCAGGACAGCAAACCAGGAGGGATGTGTGTCAAGGTGACAGTCACCTGAGCAGAGGGGACTTGGATGTAGATCTGATTTTGCTGACCTGTGTCATACCATAGACTACGTTTGTTTTTGTAACTGAATGGTAACTACATGTCTCGTGTGTTTCTGTGCGAGGTGTTATGTTGCAAGTAAAATCTCTATTCATTTGTTCAGCAACTTTTTGAAGTAGGTTGTTCATTTCCCCCATTTTGTAAACGGAGACACCGACACATGGAACGGCCACGCCCCTCGCCCGAGGTGGCCCTGGAGCCTCTGCCCCTGCTCTGGGCCGTGGCGTTGGAGCGTCACAGAGACACGCAGACGGTGGCAGGGTGGGGACCAGAACCATGAGCGCGAAGCTGAGTGCCTGGGGAATGATCTGTTATGAACGAGCAGCCAGCGGAGAAAAATGTGAATTTTGAGAACAGCCACAAATCCCGGAGCTCCCAGTAAATCAGAGGAACGGGGGAAACTAGTGTGGCGATAGATCTAAATGTATGTGTATGAGAACCTAATTAATGTAATCAAAATTTTGGGTGTAATGTAGGTGTTTTCCTGTTAGCACACAGCAACAGCCCTCCCCTTCATATCATATAACAGAAATGACACATCAGTCAACATCCAAAGGAAAAAGGCAACAGAACGTGAGGGGGAAAAAACCGAGGAAAATAGAAATACAATCCGGGCGAGGTGAAATCTTCTCTCAGTGGAAAAGAAGACAGACAACCCGGGAGAAAAGTGGCAAAGGCTGGAGCAGGCAGCTCCCAGAGGAAATCCCGGTGGTCGGAGCCACCACCTTCGCTGGCCGGGTGCAAATGCAAATCACAGCGATAGTGGGATCTCGGGGCGGGGGAGGGGGGGGGTGGGGGGGGGGTTTCCCTTCCGTCACACCGGCAGAAGTGTGAATGGCTGCATCACACAGGGCTGGCAAGGAGCCCGGAAGCGGGCTCATTCAGATGCTGCTTGCTGTGGGAGGGTGGTTTGCCCGCAGCCTTTCGGGGAGATCCTTGCTGATGCCAGTTTTACCCTTGGAAATGAACACGAAGACCTCAGCTTCGGTTTAAGTAGTATTACATGGTTTTTGATTAAAAAAATTAAACACTAGCTCTTCCTTGGGCAGATGATGGTGTTACACAGGTAAACCTAGCGGGGTCCAGCAGTCATGTCTGTGGGTCCTGGAAGGAACATGTGGTCCCTTTTACAGCCCAGATGAATCATCTTCACCACATTCTAAAACGACCGGTACGTCGTATAATATGTTGGATTTCTTTTTAAACTACTTCAGATGCGGGAGCTGACAATGAAAACGTAAGCACTCATAATAATTCTGAGAAAAAAAATGCAATACTTTAAACATAAATGTGATGACCTCGAAATTCTCTTAGTCTGATACTGTCCCAGTCTAAATTGATGGCTCGGTTACCGCCACCTTCAAGAAAATTAGGATTGGTCAGGGTCAACATTGCATGTATGTGGAAACACTGAAAATGTCCACACTCCTCCCAGCGTCCCAAATATCAGCACTGTGGTTTCGGTTTAAGGAATCCGAGGGTTAAAAGCTCTCTATTCTGTATCCACTTGGCAAAGCCTGCCACCAGCCCGTGGAACTGACGCAGCGCACCCACCAGGGAAGTGGTCATTGAGGTTACTCACCACCAAAGCCGGGCTGTCTTCTCCTGGGCGACCTGGGCAGGACACGGGGAGCCCATCCAGTGGTAGTTGCAGTGTCCACTGCCTTCTCTCACTCACGAGCTGGCCCTGACCTCGGGTGGGCACCCACGTTGTGTGGCTCCTGCGTGCACGCTCAGAGTTCTGCAGCCGGCACCCCGGCCGACCCCTGGGCTGAGTTTGGTACCTCTGACTATGGGATGTGAAATGTCTCCTTTTCCTCTTAAGCCCTGTGTCCTTTTTTTTCTTAAAAATCATGTAACTCTGCTGGACATTTTAAGATATCTGGCTGAGTTTCAGACAGAACTTGTGTTTTTGTCCCCTGTCGCGCTCTCCTAGCCGTCTGGCAGCATGCCAAATTTTAAAAGTTACTTCTAGATCCTACTTTTGTAAATCTTACCAATAGAGGGAATTAGTACCATCCATAGGTTTTTTTTTTGCACAATCTTTTTTTTTTTTGTAGCGTGAATTGTGACAAACAAGTAGGCTGGAACAACCTAGCTATGGGGACGTTTCAGGAAATTGTACTTTATTTCTGATTTACTTGGTTAATTCACATCTTCAAAGGCAGATGAATAAAGTATGTTAAAACAACCAACACTTAATATTCATTTATTTATAACAAATACTCGAATGGATCAATCACTGAAACAGACAAAAACCCCTTTTCCACGGAGCTTACACGGAAAACAGCAGTGGCTACGGAGTGGAGTCAGTCGAATGTGATGGATGCTGTAAAAAAGGGAGGGAGGAGAGTCCGGAGCGCTGGCGGTCTCGGGAGTGTCCTTGGATCTTCCTCGGGGACCTGTTGCTGAGAAAGCGGCGTCTAAGCGAAGACGTGGAGCTGGAGTCTTGTGGCTCTGGGGCGGAAAGCCAGTGCAGGGAAGGAGGAGGGGGATCCGAGGGGGGGGGCGTCATCGGTGGTAGCAAGAATAGAAATCTCTTTTTAAAGAGTGTTGATACAAAGAGCAGAAAAATGAGGCAGTAGCTTGGAGGGAACACCCGGGTAGAGAGGATTCTTGTTCAATTTGGTGACACAGCATGTGATACAGATAGAGTCCACCTTGAAGGACACGACACAATAAAGACGCGAGAGTGGGCACTGAGAGAAGCCTTGCTCGAGCACACGGGTCACTAGCACGGAGAGGCCTGCCTGCCTGCCTGGCCGGCTCTGACGGAGGTGTTGGTGGGGCCCAGGGGCCGCGCGGCGGGCCCTGGGGTCGCCCGCGCAGTGGGGATCCCCAGGCCTTGCAGCCTCAGCGAGGCCGAGTGGCGAGCTCGGCTGGGCTCGGCCGGGGACGCCGAGGGTTGCAGGCGAGGCCTGGCAGGCCCGGAGCGCGGCCTGGTCGGGTGGGCTCTGGAGAGCGCGGCCTGGCGCGCAGGGTCTGGACGACCCGGCGTGGCCTGGCCTGGAGGGCGTGGCCTGGCCTGGCGGGTACGGGCGAGCGTGGCCTGGCGGGCCTGGCGCGCAGGGTCTGGAGGACCCGGCGAGGCCTGGGCGGCAGAGCGTGGCCTGGCCTGGCGGGTACGGGCGAGCGTGGCCTGGCGGGCCCCCTGGTGCGCAGGGTCTGGAGGACCTGGCGTGGCCTGGCTGGTAGGGCGTGGCCTGGTCTGGCGGGTCCTGGCGAGCGCGGCCTGGTCTGGCGGGCCCGGGCGAGCACGACCTGGAGGGCCCGGCCTGGAGAGCTCTGTCTGGCGGACCCAGCGCGTGGTCTGGCGGACCCCGCGCGGTCTGGCGGACCCGGCCGGGAGACCGCCGTCTGGCGGAACTGCCATGGTCTGGCGGACCCTGCAAGCACGGTTGGGTCTGGCGGGCCCAGGCGAACGCGGCCTGGCCTGGCGGGCTCGGCCGGGAGACCGCGGTCTGGCGGGCTCGGTGCGCGCAGCCTGGGCTGGAGGACCCTGCCTGGAGAGCGAGGCCTGGAGGACCCGGCGCGGTCTAGTCTCGTGGGGCCCTGCCAATGAGGCCTGTTCTGATGAGACCGGGCGAGCTCTGCCTGGTCTGGCGGAGCGGACCTGGAGAGCGCGGTCTGGAGGACACGGCGAGGCCTGGTGGGCCCTGGAGAGCGCGGCCTGGCGGGCCCGGTACGCAGGGTCTGTAGGACCCGGCGCGGCCTGGCTTGTAGAGCTCGACCTGGTCTGGCTGACCCGGCCTGGAGAGCGCCGTCTGGTGGGCCGGGAGCTCGTGGCCTGGTTTGGAGCACTCGGCCTGGAGACCGCGGTCTGGAGGACCGGGCGCGCGCTGCGCGGCGCGCTCTGGAGGACCCGGCGCGATCTGGCGGGCCCGGCGAGCGCGGCCTGGTCTGGCGGGCCCAGCGGGCGCCGCCTGGTCTGGCGGACCCGGTCTGGAGAGCGTGGTCGGGTGGACCTGGCGCGCGCGGTCTGGCGAGCCTGGCGCGGTCCGGCGGGCCCAGCGCGCGGTCTGGCGGACCCAGCGCGCGGTCTGGCGGGCCCAGCGCGCGGTCTGGAGGACCCAGCGCGGTCGGGCGGACCCGGCCTGGAGATCGCGGTCTGGAGGACTCGGTGCGGCCGGGCGGGCCTGGGCGAGCGTGGCCTGGTCTGGCGGCCTCGGCCTGGAGACCGTGGTCTGGCCGGCCTGGCGTGCGCAGCCTGGTCTGCAGGACCCGACCTGGAGAGCGCGGCCTGGAGGACCCGGCGCGGTCTGGTCTGGTGGGGCCCCGCCAGTGCGGTCTGGTCTGGCGGACCCGGCCTGGAGAGCGTGGTCTGGCGGGCCCGGCGCGCGGTCTGGAGGACCCGGCGCGGTCTGGCGGGCCCGGCGAGCGCGGCCCAGCCCATTTGGCGCCGTCCTCGGGAGCTGGCCGTGGGCCTGGCGTGCTGGCCGCCGCCCCGCAGTCCTCGCCCGGCTCTGGTCCGGGGAGGATGGCCAGGCTGGCCGGTTGCCGCGGTTGTGTGCCGCGGTTGTGTGCCGCGGTGCGCAGCGGCCTCTCCCTGAGTGCCCGGGTAGGCAGCCGGTGTCGGCTGCCTGGCGGAGCGGGCAGAGGAGGAGGATGAGATGGACCGGCGGGTGCGATGCTGATGGGGCCTGATGCTGAGGGGTGCCGGTGCCCCGCGCCGCGGCGGCAGAGCTTGGCCGGATCGCTCGCGGCCCGAGACCAGGGCCTTCTCCTTTCCTTTGCAGGGTGGACCCAGCAGTTATGAGGAGACCCCAGGAGCTCTGGGCACAGGGCCGGAACGGGCTGCGGTATGGGGGGATAGGAGGTGTGGGGGAGGGTCTTCAAGATGGGGGGGCGGCTCCTCAGCGCCCTCTTGTGTCCACAGTGCGCAGCTTCCCACTGGCTCTCGCTCCCTGTCTCCTGGAGAGCCGGGATGCGGGGGCGCACCGAAGCCCCGCCCCGTCTCCCGGCCCCAGACCCTCCCACTGTGGGCGGGGCTTCGGGCGCTGTCCACTGGCGCTGTCCTCGGTCCCGGAGCCTCGGCAGGATTTCTATGTCCTTTTAGCCGAAAAAACGATTTTCTAATGGACCTCGGGAGTTTCCGGCAGACCCTTGTGCGTAAGCAGGCAGGACAAAGAACCGCCGATCCGCCTGCTTGATGACGTGGGGCAGCTCTAAAACCCGTCACGACTTCTCCATTTGGCATCTTAATTTTCACCCCTCTCTTTTTTTTTCTTTTTCTTTTATAAAGAGATCTCAGCCTTCGTGTTAAATTGGGCCAATTATACTCCCGAGTTGATTGATGATACGCACTCATCATTAACCCTTGGACTAACCTTTTTCTTTTTGTTTTTAATTAGTTGTTTTGAATAACCACTGTGTGTTTCCCTTCCCCTTTCACTGGAAGTAACCATTAGCACACACCTACCTTTAAAGATTTTGTCCCTTCCCTTCCCCCCTGCCCCCCCCCCCACCACGTGTGGGTGTATGGGATTGATGCTTTTAGCTTTTGGGGGACTTATGTGGTAACAACCGTATCATGCTGCTGAAAATCAACTCTGTTGTTATCTTTCACTGTGGTTCATTCCTTCGAACTCATACACAATATTGTGTGGATCTGCCAAAGTTAATTTACTCTTCTGTTGATGGGCATTTGGGTTGTTTCCAGATTACTGCTAGTGTGAAATACACGAGCTGTTCTTCCGCTTGTTTTCTGGTACACGTGTGCATGGTTTCCTCTTGTGTGTATGCCTGAGATTTGAGTAGCTAGAGCTAGGTCACAGGGCACATGAATATTCAATTTTAGGGCATAATGGCATGCTGACTTCTGGTTGTACCAGTTCACGCTACCACCAGAAACACAGGAGACCTCTCGGGCTGCCTCCCCTCTAACGTTCGGTATTTAATATTTGGCAGTGGAATTGCTGTAATTGGTATGTCATGTGGGCTTGATTTGCAATTCCTCGTTCACTGGTGATGTTGAGCATGCCTTCGTATGTTTATTGACATGTGTTTCCTTCGTTCTGAGTACGGCTTGTCCATTTTATGTTCAGTAACCCATTCACATGACCTATTCTTTCTGTCTAGAAGCTTTAGAATTTTCTCTTTGCCGTTGGCATTAAAATTCACCATATTTTGACTAGGTGCAAGTTCTTAAAGACATTTGAAATCTCTCATCCTTTCATGTTCTCTGTCAGAGGTCATCTATTTTCTTTTATTTCCAAGATTTATAATTTTTTTGTTCTTTGTGTGTGAGTATGTGTATTCTTGGCCAGCTCTGTGTATCTCCCAGTTTATAACTTGTTTCTGTTTAAGCTGTTTTTTGATGAATATATGTTTTTAAATTTAGTAACTCAAATTTATCAATTTTTTTTGTAGTTAATGCTATCGAGCATTAAATATTTTCTTACATGAAGGCTGAAAGATAACTAACTGTATTTTCTACTAAGAGTTTTAAAGTGTTTTTATTTTATGTTTATGTCTTTAATTCATTTAGAATTGATTTTTTTTACATCGGTAGCAGGTAACAATCTAATTTGATCTTTTTTTCCATATGAGTTGCCATTTGGTTTCCAGTTTCATTTATTGAACATCCTCTTCGTCGCCCCCTGAACTGTTATTACTTGTGTCACACGTTAACGTTCGATTTGCACAAGCGTCCCCTCTGTTCCAGCCTCTTGGTCTCTGTTCTAGTCCGTTTGTCAGTTTATCTGTTCCTGTGCCAACTGCCACATGTTAATGTCATATAGATGTTTTTTCTGGATCATTACAGTCATGTCGCAGGCACACTGAGACATGATCATCCCACCCGTGGGCCATTCTGAAAAAAATTGATTTTATAAAACACATAATAGGAAGATATTGAATAACTTCGGTAGTGAAGTTACAGGTTCTAAATATACTCATATATTGGGTGGACCAAAAAGTTCATTTGTTTTTTTCTGGAAGATGGCTCTAGTAGTGCTCAGTTGTCTTTAACTTTATATGAAACAGTTTTGTTCGATTGTATTGTGACAGCTGCCATATCAGCATGTGTTTAAAAAAACTTACCAAAATTGGGGAATTTTTGTGCAGCCTTTTAAATGTTGAAGGTGGAAGAAAATATGCAGCGTTTTTGACATATTAGGCTTCATTATTTCAAGAAAGGTATAAATGTAAAAAAAAGATTTGCACGGTGTATGGAGAAAAGGTACGGTGACTGATTGAATGTGTTAAAAGTGGTTTGTGAGGTTTTGTGCTGGAGATTTCTCACTGGATGATGCTCCACGGTGGGGTAGACCAGTTGAAGTTGGTAGTGATCAAATTGAGACATTAATTAGGAACAGTTAACATTATACCACGTGGGAGATAGCCGACATGCTCAAAATATGCAAATCAGTAAAGCTATTGGTGAAAATGAAAAAAAATGTCTTTTATTTTATAGAAGAAAAACCACACAAACTTTTTGGCCAACCCAGTATCTTTGGTGATCACACTGATGCAAGATGGATGGAGTGGGGGATGTGGGGGATGGGGAGATGGGAGTGGGGCTAAGGGGACCGACCACCTAGGCGAGCACCAGAGCGCAGGGGTGAAGGGATAGTGGTCGCCATAGTAACAGACACGGAGAGCTGTGGCTGGATTTGAAATGGAGGCAGAACTAACAGAACTTCGAGCTGCGTTCAGCGTGGCCAATGAAAGCGATAGGGCTCAGTGTGTTGTGTTTGGGGCTCGGAAACCTGGGTGGGTGGCATGCCGTTCCTGAGACGCGGGATTCTTGGGAAAGGACGGTTTGTAAGTTTACAAGCTTTCGGTTGAATTACAGCACCACACTTAATTTTGTTTGTGCTGGAAAACAGCTTTATGGTTGTGACTATTTTACAGCTCGTTTGTGCCCTTTCCTTTCCAAATAGGTGACTCCTTCTTGAGAAGCGCAACCAGAACTCTTCTGGAATTCAACACAACAGCGGACTGTGATCTGAAGCCAAGCCCAAAGCACAAGATGCAGAGCAGCATCACCTTCCTGTGCGGGAAAACCTTGGTGAGTCCGCAGAGTCGCTCGGTAAGGTTCCTCTTGCTCAAACGTGTGCCCCTGGGGGGGTCGAGCTGGAGCGGTATTCCAGAAAGACTAAGGGAAGCAAATTGAAAACACAAGCAGGCAAACAAAGGCCCCCACCACATCGCCATCACCATGAAGAGCCAGTAAGTAAGAAATCGTAAGTCTGTAGTTACCACTTTCAAGTGAAACGTGATCCACATCCTGTATAAAACTGTCAGTCGGCGTGAGTAATGTGTTTGAACTCCAGGCCCTGTTTAATGTTTATTGCAGACACGATTTTACTCTCCTTCTAAAATCCCTTCCCTCCCTGCATTTTAGTATGACAGTTTTTAGGGCAGTGTGTTTATTTTTTAAAAAAACATTTTTCTTTCCTCATTTACATGGAACTTGAGAGATGGATATCTACCTAGGACGCCAGCTTTCAGTCAGCATGCCGCGGCACACCGGCGTGCCGTAAGAATTTTGAAAACTTGCAGTACCACTGACCTCTCTTTCCTTGTCGAATGAAAAAATAACAGCCAACCCAACAATAGCTGCCTGATGTGAATGAATCAAAATTATACCTATTTTTGGGGGTCAGATTGGCAAAAAACCCATGTTTGGGTGTGCTAGTGGTGGTAGTGGTTAGTGTCTGTGTGCCGTGAGACGGGGAAGGTGGGAAGCTGCTGGTCTGGGAGAAGAGTTGGCCAGTGGGTGGTGGGGTTCCCAACCTTCTGGGGTGCTGCTGTGTGGAAAGGGGGCATAACTGTTGAACGTGTGATCGGTTCTTGCTGTCTGCGTAGTGCACGTGACTTTTAAATTTTAATCTTTAGCATTTAGGAAGGACTCGCAGTAACGAGTGGCTAGCTTTTTATGAAAAGCAGTTTGTCCACAGAGCCTGGGAATGTTGTCTGATCAGAGTAAGAACCCACGTATTTAGAAAAACGAGGGTGAGTGAGACTCTCGCAGCCTCCAGATTGCTTTAACACGCTGTGTTAGACTTTGCGGAGGCCGACGGGTCCTCAGGCCCACAGTGTCTCGCCTCGAGGACCTGACAGAACTTACGTCGTGAAGTTGGGGCCAGCCTGTCGTTTGCACTGTGCCGTCCATGTTGAAACCGTGGGGAAGACTTTGTTTGCAGTGCCATGAAAGACGGAAGTGTGTGTTAGGGAATAAGCTAGACGCTGTTTAAATTTTAACCCATCGTGTTCAAGAACTCCGAGTTTGCCACAGAGGAGCCAGCATCGGGAAGAACTGTGGGTTTGCACAGGGGAGTGGAAATTCAGGACCCGCCCAGCCGAGCCAGCGAGCTGGGCCGCAGTTTGGAGCCAGCCCCGGCTGCTGCGGCGTGGGGGAGGGGCGGGGCGCCTGCAGCCCGCGCTGGTGCAGGAGCTCGGTTGGGCCTGGGTGGGCCTCCTCCCTCGCTTACAGGAAGCGTGAGGTCACATTTTCTGGCTTTGATTTTGCTGGCATTTGCTGAAGAGAACATTTGGCGTTGGAGGGGATGGGGACCCGGAGGATTACTTCCCATGAGTTTACTGTACTCGCATAGTTGGGGCAGTAGAGCAGCTTTGGCCTGCTCGTTCCAAAATTCCAGCGTGATTTCGTGAGGCCTTTGTCTCAGAGTTTTTGGGTCGGGGAGCTTCACGATGACTTTGTTGAAACTAAACGGTTGCCTTCTCCCGGCCGCCCCCTGGTTGCTACTTTTAAAATTTCCCTCCACTGTTGCTCGCTCTAAAAAAAGGAAACTCGACACTGTGCAGCGCGGTAACTTTTAACGTGTGTTTGATAGGGGACTCCGGAGTTTGTCACCGCAGCAGACTGCGTGCACTACTTCGAGTGGAGGACCACGGCCGCCTGCAAGAAAGACGTGTTTAAAGCTAATAAAGAGGTAACGAGGGCGCTTCCCCGTGACATGCTTGTGCAGCACATCCTGGGACCCTGACGGCTTGACGTATCAGGGTGGGAACCTTTTTTGGTTTTCAAGCTCCATTTGAGCAGAGGATATCATGTGATTGAGTTGTTAAAATGGTTCCGTGTGATTCTTATTTTAGGACAGGGCATTTGAAATAAATAGCCCAGGGTGTGATTGAAATAGAATGGCCCACCCACAGAAGGCAAGTTCGCTCTTGGCTTCTGGTCCTGCGCGGCTTGGCCACTAAGGGACATCAGGGGACGGGGGTTCGGGGTACTCCCTCTGCCTGTGGGTACTATCTCCACACTTTGGGGGGGTTTCTGGATGGTGAGTCCAGGCCAGGTGGTCTGAGCCTGCCGGTTCCTCGCCAGCCCCCCTCAGAGGCTGGAAGACTGTTACCACTCCTTCCATTCTTCCTGTGGTGTGCGGTCAGGTCGTTCTTGGTGATCCACGACGTATCCTGTTCCCCGGGCTGGGGCTTCCAAGGCTGGCTCCGCCGAGGGGCTCCCCCTGGCGCTGCCCTGGCCGGTACCCCCCCTTCCGACTCTCCCCCTGGCACCGCCCGGGGCCTCCCGCCTGCTTTCCTGTGCTCACGGCGCGGGGCGGGGGGACGGCAGTCTCTGTGGGTTGTTGTTACTCTCTCTTTACTGTTAGTTTTCTGTTCTGGAGGATCGGGTTCCAAGCCTCAGGAGCCGGGAACTGACAAATGGGAGCCGTTTCCACGGATGGTCTGCTACAGTGTCACGTAGGGAGGGTGAAAGGAGATCCATTCGTTTTTAAAAAGTGCAGCTGGAGGAGATGACTTGTAACGGACGGTCCCGGGGTTTTCACGTCTGGCAGACCGGCAAGAGGCGGGATGGGCCGCTGCACGCGGGGCGGAGGCAGCACGCCGTGTCCAGCAGGGAGTGTGAGGAGTGGTCTGCGTGCAGAGCGGACCGTGTGAGAAGAAGCAAGGCCACGAGGAATGGCCCCGATCTTTCGGGGGTGGATGGCGTGAAATGTAAACTTCACGTTTGCATCGAAGGCTGAACTGCCGACATCCAGTTAGCGGCGGGAAAAGCTGCTCAGAGCTGCAGGGCTGGCCTGCTGCCCCTCTGGTGGAGGGGGGGGCCCTCAGTCCTCAGGAGGCCCTCGGGTGTCCCTTGGCGGCCCCCTTGCTCCAGCCTGACAGCGCTGCTGCCCGCATTCCTGCCTCCACGGTGCGTCCCCCCTCCCTCAGTGTGCTGAGCTGACAGTGGCCTCTCCCGTCGCCTCAGGAAAAACGGCTTTCCAAATTAAAGGAGGGAAGAAATAGCGGTCTGTTTTCTTTTCTTTTTTTTTTTTTTTTTTTTGCTGCGTGTGGTAGGTCACAAGTCACAAACGACAGCCTGTGGGCCAGGTCCCACCCCGGTGTGTGTTTGCACAGCCTGAGAAGTAAGCAGGGCCTTCACATGTTTACAGGCTTGTACATACGCAAAGAAGAGTACATAGCAGAGACCAACGTGACTGACACAGCCCAAAACATTCACTCTGTGGCCCCTTTTAGGAGAAGTGTGCCCTGTACTGAATTGGTCATTTGGGGTGGAGGGGATGGTAGGGGTATTTTTTTTTTCTCTAAACAGGATTGTTGATGCCCTGGCTGGCGTAGCTCAGTGGATTGAGCACGGGCTGCGAACCAAAGTGTCCCAGGTTCGATTCCCAGTCAGCGTACATGCCTGGGTTGCAGGCCATAGCCCCCAGCAACTGCACATTGATGTTTCTCTCTCTCTTTCTCCCTCCCTTTCCTCTCTAAAAATAAATAAATAAAATCTTAAAAAAGAGGAAGAAGTAAAATTTAAAAATAAATAAATAAATAAATAAACAGGGTCGTCGACTGTCCCTGAGACACCGGTCTGACGGCTCATGAGAAATGTCGCGGCTTGTTCCACGCTGGTCCCTGGGTCTGGCCGGCAGCTGGGGCTGTTCCCTTCCGTCTCCGTCTGGTGCCGGCCCCTGCTGGGCGAGGCAGTGTGCGTTCCGCTAGGTTTTGAAAGGCTTCTTCCCGTCCGGAGCCCGTGGACCAAAGGTGTGGGGGCAGGTCCCTGCTCCCGGGCTGGGGAGCCTTCTGCCCCGGGTGCGGGTGCGCGGGACGGCGAGACCGAAGAGCGTGTGGCTGCGGGAGCGGCCTCGCTGGGGCCGTTCTCGGGTCTCAATGAAGCACACACACACTTTCCTCCGTCTTCGGCAGCATGCGCTCGCCCCTCCCCGCGGGCCGCGGTGTGACCTCGGAGATCACGTTCAGTGCTTTGTGTCCTTGTAAATACAGCAGGACTTCTTTGAAATGGGATCCAGACTTGGTTTAGGGTTGGTGTGCTTGTGGTTTCCACACCATATTCCTTTTGTCTCCTCGTTTCTTTGGCTGGCGGGGCTTTGTCGGCTGTGGGACGCTTCGACGGGCAGAGGTCCTGGCTGTTCGGACCGTGCCTTTGGAAGCTGCCTCTCCGAGGCCCATGCAGGGGGTTCTCGGAGGGCTTTTTTTTTTTTAAGATCATTCCCTTAACGCGCCGTGGACGTGCACCCCCTCCCACAGCACTCGTGGAAACACAGAGAAGTCAGGACGTCCCGGAGTCCCACAGACACGGCCTACGCGTGGCGCTCACAAGGCCGGCTCAGTGCGTGGGGCATGGAGCATGGGGCGTGGGGCGTGCAGCTGGCAGCCGGCCCATCCCAACCGCTGCCTTCCCTCCCGCTCTCACGACCGTCTCCACTGCTCCGCTCCGCGGGGCAGGAAGTGGGAGGGCCTCCCCCAGGAGCCCGCGCTCTCCAGCTCTGTGGGCGCAGGGCTGGGCGTGTCTGTAATTCCTTCCTGGCCTGGGGAGCCGGCCAGAGGCGGCTGGCTGCCTGGAGCGGGGGTCTGAGCACCACGCTTCCTGGAACCCCTCAGGCCTCCTGTGGACTCGGGCTGGTTCAGAACCACGAGTTCTTGTTTCAGACGGGGCCCCGTTTTTCCTCCCCTCCAGCCGAGGGCCAGCTGCTCCTTCTCTGTCCTCGGCTTGCATTTTGTAGCTGGAGAGGTGGCTTCTCCCTCTTCTCCCTCTTAAGTCTGACCTGTCAGCTTGAACCTCTTTGGAGTTCGTGTTTCTGTGTTATATTCTGGGGAATGACAAGCTTCCAGTTTACAGTGTTGTGTGCACGCTGTGGTTTCTTCTGCTGGGACCCGGGCACGGTCCACAGGGGTGCCTTTATGTCAGTTTAGATGACTTCTTTAAAGCATTGTGGGGGTGCCCTTCCCGTGGGGTGGAGCCTGAGGCTTGGCCTCCGGCCCTCGGACCTCACCGGCCGGTCTGTTGCCTCTCCCAGGACCAGATGGGCCAGCCTCCCCAGTTTTCGGCGGGATCTGATCAGCACTTCGGGCCGTGGCAGACTTGGCCTTAAGGCTCTGGTTGCGTGGAGGTCGCTTGTCCCTGAGCCTGTGCAGAGATGCACGCTGTTGGTTTTCTCCGTTAGCTCTCCCTGAGATCTCGGAAAACAGGCCGGGGCGGAGGTTAGTGGGTCAGAGCATTCCTGCGGGTGTGAGAGCATCCTTTGAAGGAAAAACTGAAAGCTAAATAGCAAGCAGTTAACCTTTGTAAGTGGACCTGCGTGTGCATGGCTTCAATCAAAAGGACAACATTTTAGGAAAATGATGAAAGAAACGACTTTGAAATGATTGCAGAGACTATGAGTTTTCAGTGTATTTTTTTTTCGCACGGGCGTTTGAAACGAGGTCAGCGCGTTGTTTTGGAAATGAGACCGACAGGGGTGTTCCCAGTAAAGACATGGCAGTGGGGGGGGTGGGGGTTGGTGTCTGGGCTCCCAGGACCCTTCCTGGTCCTGGACACCCCTGTGGGCCTGGTCACTTTGCCTTCAGAGGTAGGCGGAGCTGTTTCAAGCGCAGGATCTTGCCAACTCCCATGGGCTCCTTGACATTTTAAAAATAAGGGGCCGTTAGTTCATGGAGACGAGAGAGTGGTCGTAAATCAGAACCCAGGGAGGGCGGGGGAAACAGAGGCCCCGAGGAGGAACCCGCCTTCCTGTGTCCCTGAACAAACGGATGTTAGGTTGCGGGCACGGTCCTGAGCCTCGCCACAGCGGAGACGGCATCCCCTGTCCTCGGGGGAGCGTGCTCTCTGGGGGAAGGGGACAAGCCAGCCCGCGGCCGCGCCTGGCCACACCCATGGGTGCTGGGAGGAAAATCCCGGAAGGTGGGTGGGCACGGGAGGCGGAGAGCGACCGGCCACTGACTCTCCTCTCCCCCCCGCCAGGTGCCGTGCTACGCCTTTGACGGGGAGCTCAAGAAGCATGACTTGAACCCGCTGATCAAGACCAGCAGCGCCTACCTGGTGGACGACTCGGACCCGGAGTCTTCCCTGTTCATCAATGTCTGCAGAGACATAGGTCTGAGTCCCGGCGGGGGTGGGGGGGGGCACCTGGGCGTGGGCTGGTGGCGGGTCTCTCGGGGGGCTTCCACATCTTTGCCCTTCCGCTGCCCGTGTGCCCCTATGTGGGGGGCCACGTCACTGTGAGGCCGTCCAAGAAAGCTGTCACCCCAACAGATGTTCTCTGGGCCTGGCCCACCCCTCGGCCTCGAGGAAATTCTGACTCTGTCTCAGATTCCTTCCAAACTGTGGGTCCATGCGGTGTGTCCTCTCTGCCGGACCCTTGGGGTTTCAAGGTTCTCGAGGAACTCGTACTTCCTTCCAGTGAGACGGGCGAGAGTGGACTGGGTCGGGGGGCTGGCTGCTGAGGAGCGGAAGGGGTCAGCACTCCCAGGAGGCCGAGGGAGCCCGGGGTGTCTCCCTGGCTCTGTCCTGAGTCCCTGGGCTCCGAGCTGTAGGCTGGGGACTGGGGGGAGAGCGTTGCCCAGAGCCCTTTGGGCACTTGGTCGTGACACGTATCCTGTCCTGGGATGACATCGCTCCTGGCCTTCTCTGAAGGTGCCAGCGCTCGGGTGGGAAGCTTGGGGGGCATCGGCTAAATCCACGGGGGCTGTATGTGGCCTTCATCTGGAAGGACTGTGAGAAGTCTCAGTGAGCCCCCTGCCTGTCTGCCCACGGCCCCTAGGAGGAAGCCAGCTCCCTGTTCCTCCGAGGGCTGCGCGCCGTCGGCCCCTGCAGGCCAGGTGGGGCCTGACGCTCTGCCTGCAGCGGTGGCAAACTCTGCTCGTGGTGAACTAAGAAATCATCGTTTCCTGGGTTCCTTACATTCTCATTTCTCACACCGTTCATAGGACTTTGGCCTTAGAAAAGTGGGGAAAATGGTAAAAAAAAAAAAAAAGTCAGTCTGTGAGGGTATATTGCTGGGTCGCGGGTACATGCAGATTAGTGTACAATTATCCTTTAAATTGTACCCACATGGCATGTACCACTCGGGTTGTTATTTCCAGACGGTTCTACAAAGTGACGCTTTCACGGACGTGGTTCGCCAGGAGTGGCCGGCGACCGTGCTCGGTTTCGTGAGCCGGGCCTCCGGCACGGCTCGTGTTTCTCTTTCAGAAAAACAGAGTCGGACAGAGTCTGTGTCGCACGTGGGTCTGTAGGTCAAACTCGATTATAAAGTGGAAGGGTTGTGTAGGTGATCGGATTCTGAAATAATTCGCCATTTTAGTTCGGAAAACATTTGGATTTCTGTTTTGTTTTTTTTTTTAAATCATTTCGAGGATTATTTGGCTTCTCTGGATGCATTCTTGCACAGTCATTTTCTTCCCGGTTTACTGGCCATTTGAGTTGAATTTTCAGGGAGGTGGACTCATACTGGAGGTGCCCCAGCCGTGGTCGGGGCGCCCTGCAGGCCCCGGGAACCGCTCCGAGCCTCAGGCTGGGTTCAGAAGCGACCCTCACAGCCCCTGGACGGTGGCGGCCTTCCTGCCGTCTAACTGGGCACACTGGGGGGCACCGGCCTTGCTCTCTGTCTCCGGGGTCCCAAGCAGCCCGTCCCCTACGCGCCACCAGGGGCGAGGAGCCCACGGCCCGTGGACACTCCCTGCGGGCTGACCCGCCTGGGGGGCGCACAGTTCCGTCTTGCAGGCCTGAGTGCCGAAGGTTCTCCTTTGCACCCTCTGGTGGCTCCTCACAGCAAACTGGAGAAGACACGGTGGTCCCCCCCTCCCCCCGCCCCTGCCCAAGTCCAGTGATGTTTACTCCTTCATTCTGAACCCCTGTGTAATGCTGGGCACCCATTTAGGCCCCGAGTCCCTTGACCAGGGGACGTGCCTGCTCTTCTTGAGCTCGTGGTCCCGTGGAAGGTGTGTGGACTAGGTGTCAGGTGCGGTAGGTGACGATCAGCAAGTGGCACAGTGCATGGGGCACAGTGTATGGGGGGACTCATGCTCGGCGGCCAGCAGTCTGCACCGTCTGAGCCTTGTTCTGGGCACGTGTCCTGTGTTCTTTTCCTTACCCCCCTCCCCCGCCCCCCCCCCCCCCCCCCCCCCCCCGCCTGTGAGGTGGTGCGGGGCCGTGAGAGCCGTGCGTGTGGTTAGACCCAGGTTGTGGTGGAAGTCACTGGTGGGTCGAAGGTCTGGACCCAGAGCCATCTGTGCTTCCTGGCTTGAACCCCCTCGCCTTCACACACACCCAGGCAGCGCCTGCATTTTCCAGCCTGGGCATAGATGGGAAGGGGATGGTGCTGAAGTCACTGTGTCTCCCGGAGGGGGCGGGGACATTCCTTGACTTCAGTGAACATCGTGACCCCTGCAGATAGGGCGCCTCTCAGGTGCCAGGTGGGGCGCGGGCGTCTCGCATTCCTTCCCCCCACACCTGCCCACAGCCCTGCGGGGCGCGGGGGTGGGGGCACCTCACTCTCTTCACAGCACACAGGCAGGCAGGTCACCGGCTGTGCAGGGCCTCGGAATGGAATGTGGCCCTGCCTCTTTCTTCCCTCCGGACTTCACCCTTGTGTTACTTGTGGGGACCCTGGAAAACGCGATCATTTTCTTAAAGGGACCCCGGGCCTAAGGTTACGCGTGATTGCCACTCCTGACGCGTAACCCCACGAACGGCCTGTGTGATGTCTTGCAGACACGCTACGGGACGCCAGCCCGCAGCTGCGCGCCTGCCCCATGGGCACCGCCGCCTGCCTGGTGCGCGGGGGCCAGGCCCTGGACGTCGGGCGGCCCAAGGAGGGCCTGAAGCTGGTGAGCAAGGACAGGTCAGTGTGCGGCCGGCGTGCTCGTCGTCCTCAGCAGGCTCCCCGGTGTGGTGCCTGGGAAAGGATGCCTCCCCCTCCCCACTCTGCGCCACGTGCTTGCAGAGTCCCTAGTCGTCGCCGGGAGTCCCCTCGGCACTGCGTGTGTCTCAGGGCTGTGAGAATGTGTACCCGGACCCAGCCCACGTGTGACAGCCCCCAAAGGCGTGTCCTGACATGCTGGCCCGGCAGGCCGCCCTCGAAGCTGATGACCCCGTGTCCGGGTTTATCTGCCGGTTGTAGGCGGCATCCTGGAGGGTGGGGGGCAGGAAGGGCCGTTGGCTGGCTTCCTTCCAGGGTGTGGAGCCTGCTTCCCGGTGGGGAAGCCCCCTGAGGCCCCGGGGTCTCGGGGCAGGGTGTGTGGGTCCTCACGCCGACACTCTTCTCCTGCCGCGGTGCCTGGCGTGGCTGGGAGACGCTTATCTCCAGGGTCCGCGCAGGAGCACGGCCCGAACTGCAGGGACCAAGCGTCTCCGTTGTCCCCCGGTGGCAGGGCCTTTGGCGGCCGCCTCGAGACGGGCGCTCTGGTCTGGCGCTGGTGGCGTGTCACGCTGCAGTCGTGGGCAGTCCCGGGAAGACGCTGGAGCATACCTGAAACTCAGAGTGCCCGGGGGGCGTCCGTGTGTGTGTCTGTGCCGGTTGGCCGGGGCTGCTGTTGACGGAGGCCCGCAGACGGTGGTCTGCTCTCTGCTCCGGAGGCCAGGCGTCCGAGCTGTCGCAGCGCCGGCTCCTCCTGAGGCCACGGCCCTTGGCTTGTTGGTGTCCGACTTCTCCCCGTGTTCCTCCGTGTGCCCTGATCTCCTCCTCTTATGAGGACACCAGACACACCTGAGGAGGGCCTCCCTACCTGGTCACCTTACCCGTTACGCAGTCACCTCCTTGGAGGCCTCGTCCCCAAACACTGGCACGTGCTGAGGTACTGGGGTTTGGGCTTCGCCGTGAATTGGAGGGTGGGTGGGGCAGGACACGTAACCTAGCCTGTCACGGGGCTCTAAGTGACAGATGGGTGGTTTTTCGCACCAGGAGGGCTTTGTAGAATGTGGGCATTGGTGAAAGCCAAGCTTGTCTTCTGAGCAAAGGCGGGCCACGTGTGTTTGGTGGTGCTGTGGCAGGCAGCCCGCCTGGAGCCCTGGCCCATCCCAAGGGGGTGGGGGGGTCCACACACCCCACAGTGGGCCGGCCTCCCCCACTGTCCCCCCCACCGTCCTCCCTCACCCCCGCCACTGCACACACGCACGCTCCGCCGGCTCCAGGTTAACCCGGGAGCGTTGGCCCGCACTCAGAAGTTGTTCTTTGGAGAGGAAGCGGCCGTGCAGCCTGTGACCTGCTCAGCTGTGTTTGTTTCGTTTTGGGAGAGTATTTATAATATTTTTTTTGTTTGACTCGAACAGCTTTTCTTCGTATTTACACTTGCACACTGACCGTTCTGTTTATTTTTCAAAGAAAACAGCACTTATTGAAGTTTACTTTGACATGGTTGCTTTTTTTTCGAATGGAAGCGAGTCGACGTTGCACTGTGTGGTGGCTTCTTTTACGTTTTAACCTCCCTTCCGCTCCCGTGTGCTCAGGCGAATGGCACCCGATACATTCAGACGCCATCGATACTTTTGTAACGCTGTTCTCTCCACGCAGGCTCGTCCTGACCTATGTGAGAGAAGAGGCAGGGAAGCCAGACTTCTGTGAGGGTCACAGTCCGGCAGTGACCGTCACGTTTGTCTGCCCGTCAGAGCGCCGAGAGGTGAGTGGCTTGGCCGCCGTCACTTCCCTGTGGCGCGTGGAGCCCGTGAGCACGGGCTGGGGCGGGGCGGGGTCCTGGGTGCAGGTGCCAATCGAGGTGGACCGCTCGGCCGCCCGGGTGGCTCCTGGGGACGGCTCGCGCTCTGCTGTGCCTCAGCCCCCCGGAGGGGCCTCTGGATGTCAGTGCAGGCAGGGGCTTTGTTCCAGGGTCTGGGGGGGGTGACTGACTCCCAGTGGCTCACGGACAGAGTTTCAGGATGCTCATAATTCACGATGGTTCGCATGGCAGTTGGAAAAGCCCTCCGCCCTACCCCAAACCCTGATGTCACGGCGGTTGTTGGAGGAGGAAGCTGGGTAAAAGTAGCTAATGAACGCCCAGAAACACGGCGAAGCAATGCAGAGGACAGACGGGGGTCCTGATGGGGGAGGACCGTGGCTGGAAGGAGGGCGCCCGCAGGCTCCTGGGCGGGGGGGCTGCGCCCCTGCCCGCCCACCTGCCGAGCCCGAGCTGCTGGCAGCTCAGCTGCCCCACCCCCTGGCCTTTGCCACAGTCGGACACAGCTGCAAACCCCTGGAGGGTAGGGGTGGCCTGGGCCGTGCTTGGCCGGGGCCCGGGGGTGCTGCACGCAGCAGCAGTGGTTAAGTGTCGGAGCAGACGTGGGTGCTGGTGGCAGGGAGACGCCCCGGAGAGGAGGGGCACGGCCTTCTCCTACTTGATGTCTCCTCTCCTGACAGACGGAGCTAGGGGTGGAATTCTTTTGCCTGGGAGCCGTACTGCCCCTCCCCCCAAACACGTGTGGCATTTGCTCTGGTTTCGGGCTGGCCCCTGGCCTGCTTTGTGTGCTGGGTCACAGGGACAGATGGTTAGTCTCGGCCAGCTTTCCATCTTGTGTCCTGGGACTCCTAGGGCCCTCGGGGGCAGCTTCCTGAGGACCCAGGGGCTGAGCAGCACCCGCGTCAGTTCTGGCTGGGACACTGAGGAAAAGGGGTTTGTGCTCTCCGTCCGCCCCACCCGTGGGAGTGGGACTCTTGTTAGCCCGACCAGACGTTCTCAGCCGGCCGTGTGTCTTTCCTCGTTCCTTCCGCACGCAGGGAGGATGGTCTTCCCGGCTCATGGGGGCACAGGCAGGAGCCTCCCCCCTTCTCCCTGGGGTGCAGCGTACTTGGTGGTGTCGGCGCGAGGGGGTGCCTGTCCTGCTTATCTGCTCCCCGGGCAGGACGGGGGTTGCACATGATACCTTAATACCCGAAGGTTTATTCAAGCATTTACGCCGGGTCATCAGATACTTTTAGGAGCTGGGGTTTTCGTGAACATTTTACTTTGTCATGTGAACCCTTTTTAAAAAGGCTTTATTGAATTTACAAACTAAAGTTGACCTGGTTTAAGTGCAATTTCATGGTTGTTGCACTTGGTCTGTAGTAACAGACTTGGCCAGCCATCGCCACTGTGGAAGGTTCGGGCGCTCCCCCCGCCCCCGAACCCCCGCCCCGCCCAGGAACCCCCGTGTGGTCACCCCTCCCCGGCACTGCCCCGCCAAGGCAGCCACGGGCCTGCCTCTGGCTCCGAGGGCTTGCCTCTCCTGGGCGTCTGGTAGACGTGAGCCGCACACTGTGTGGCCTTTGTGTCCAGCTCCTCTCGCTGGGCGCTGGGCAGCCCGTTGCCAGACGCCTGCCTCTCCCGGCCGAGCGGTCACAGCCCGGTGTTGAGTCAGACAGACGGAGCCGGCCTTGCGGCCTCGCAGCCTATTCATCGCCCGGCCTGTGTGTGCAGACCCAGCGCCGGGGACTGGGGACCGGGGACCGGGCCTGGCCCGGGGCAGGCGCTGGGTAAACACGTGCGGGGAGGCCGTGCTCAGGAGCGGCTGTGCCTGAGGCCGTGAGCAGCAGCTGTCCCCCCCAGCCGTGGTTAATGGCGGCGACACTGCCCTGCAGGAAGCAGTGACCTCGTAGCCTCGGCATCCCGTTCGCGCTGGAGGCTCCCGTGGGGACCGCACGCTGGCTGCCAGAGTCCAGCCAGAGGCTGAGGCTGTGCTTCCCCCGGGGCGGGAGCAGGTTACAGGTTACAGGTGAGGTGAGCCCAGCTCCCCTCCCACAGTCTCAGGAAAGGGGTTAAGAACCGGCTGCCTAGATGCTCACGCACGCCGCAGCACCCACCCAGCCCAGGGTGGGGGGGGGGGTTGCCCTGCTGGCCCAGGCCCCACAGCACTTCTGATTGAAAGGCCAGCCGGCCCGCACGCCCCTCCCAGGCCCCGGCTGCCAGCCGAGGCCGCGGGAGCCAGGTGACGCTGAGTCCAGGGCGGCGGACCTGTCGGCGGGGGACCCGAGCCGAATAATCGAATAATAGGCGGAGGGCTGGCTGCTGGGGTTCAGAAACAGGAGCAGAAAGACGTGAGAACCCAGCAGCCTCCTCGCGAAAAGCTTTCCAGAGGCACGGAAGACCTGCGTCCGCGCCGTGTTCTCCAAATTTAATTTCGTGCCTTTTTAAACCGTTCCCGGCAGGGCACCGTTCCCAAGCTCACGGCCAAATCCAACTGCCGCTACGAGGTGGAGTGGGTCACCGAGTACGCCTGCCACCGGGACTACCTGGAGAGCAGCAACTGCTCCCTGAGCAGCGAGCAGCACGACATCACCGTTGACCTGCAGCCGCTGCGGCAGGACAGAGGTGAGCCCGGCCGTGAGGGCCGGGTGACGGGCCCCCCCACCCCATCCCTGCTCCCCCGGCCCCCCAGGTGGGCGGTTCAGAAGGAAGTTCAGGTTGAGTGAAGCCGGGTCGTCCCTTTCTTAGCACTCGAGAGCGTGACAAGGCCCCTCCTCCTCGTCCCCTCCCCTCCAGGCCGCTACTACTCCGCCGATGGGAAGGAGTACGTGTTCTACCTGAACGTCTGTGGAGAAACCGAGGCAAACCCCAAGGTCTGCGGTGGGCGACAGGCGGCCGTCTGCCAGGCGAAGAAGCCCGACTTGACTCAAGTCAAAGTGGCCGGAAAATTCCAGAATCAGACTCTCCGGTGTGTAAACAGCCTTTCTGTGCTTCCCCAAGTGCATTGTGTCTGTCCTTGTAAAACGTAGCCGACCTCCCTTGTCCCCTTCCTCCCCCGCCGTCCCCGAGGCGGGGCGGTCAGGGGGCGGTCAGGG
Source organism: Phyllostomus discolor (assembly GCF_004126475.2). Classification (NCBI taxonomy): domain Eukaryota; kingdom Metazoa; phylum Chordata; class Mammalia; order Chiroptera; family Phyllostomidae; genus Phyllostomus; species Phyllostomus discolor. The sequence goes on from NC_040906.2 coordinate 204,930,987, forward strand.
GGCTGGCGTCCCCCCGGGCCCGGTGAGGGGCCTCCTGTCCCCAGACAGCGGGGATGTGTCCCCTGGCTCCACAATGGATGGCTTCTGTTCAACCTCTCTGCTTTACGACCCATTGTTTGCAAGGAGCCACACTGGAGGAGAGCCGTTGAGTTCATTAGCTCACAGTGGACGCGGCCCTTGTGTTTTAAAATGTGTCTCCCCGAGCTTCCCTGTTCCTCGGGCGCTTCCTGGGGCGTCTGGAGTGCCGTCGAGGGCGTCACTCAGAAGCTCTAAACCAGTGAGAGCACGCAGTCAGGGCGGCTCTCATGACTGGGTGGGTGGCGACGGTCACGGCACACACATCAGAAGTGGTCTCCTGGAGATAGGGGTTGTCCGGCGTCCCTCAGGAGAGGCTGGGGGTACGGCAGCAGCTGTGCGCTTCTCGGCCTTTGTCTCGGGCGTACGGAGTCCAGAGAGGAGAGCGGAGGAGCCTCCGCGCCCCCAGCAGGACCCTCGGCGCGCACGTGCTCGCAGCCCGTGGCTGCTTGGAAGGGAGAGGACGCCGAGCCTGCACGAGGGCAGTTCGTTTCCCTCCGACACGGCTCCCCCAGCAGGCAGGGGCGTGTGGTGCCGTGTCAGTGACGACGGGTCAGGCGTGTGCCAAGGGCTCGACGTGGAAATGTTTCCAGAGGCGAGTTTCTGTCGTGGTTTTCTGGCCAACACGCACACTCCTGTCCCCCCAAAAACCCAGGTACTCCGACGGGGACCTCACCCTGACCTACCTCGGCGGCGACGAGTGCAGCTCCGGCTTCCAGCGCATGAGCGTCATCAACTTCGAGTGCAACGAGACCGCGGGTGAGTGCGAGTGCCCTGGGCTGGGCTGCGCCCCCGGGGCCGGGGGCCGGGTGGGCAAGGAATGCTGAATGGGGCAGCCGCCCAGCCGGCCCTGGGCGTGGCCGCCTCCCGTCCCCAGACGAGGCAGGGGTGCCCAGCCAGCGACACACACATCCTGTTTCCATTTTCCTCCGCGCTCTGTTTGTTTTGGGAGCGGGCCCGGCCCTGGGCCCGCGCCGGGATGGAGTCTCTGTCTTGGATTGTGGCTCACACCAGAGTGTGGGCAGATCCAGCACGGTGGGCCTGCCGTCCAGTGTGGGGCGGCGGCAAACACCACTTTGCTTTTACAAACGGAGTTTCAGGATGCGTCTCGGAGGTGGCGGCCTGGTGCTGGAGGCTGGGTTTCGGTTTTTCGGAGTGACTGGGAGACGCCTCCTTGCAGTCACGGCGGCCCTGGCGTTCCAGAAAGCCACGCTGCCCTCCCCCCAGGAAGTCCTGGACCCGGTTTGCGTGGGCAGGGAGGGGATGGCCTCCCTCATCCTCAGGGAGCTGTCCTGTCCGTGGGCCTCCAAGCTGCGGCCCCAGGCGTCCCGCCGGCCGGGTCCTGCTGTCCCCACACAGTGGCACAGGCACTCAGGGCTGCTGCACCGCGGGGTCTTCCTGCCCCGAGTGCCGTTTGTTCAGCGTGTGTCTGCGGCACGGCTTTGACCCTTCTGGTCCCGGGCAGGTTCCAGCCTGGCTCCCTGCAGGGCCTGGGGGAGGCAGCTGTGTGTGTGGGGCCCAGGCTCCAGGAGTGCGTGTCTGTGGGGGAAGGAGGTCGGGGAGCTTGTGAGCTGGGCCCAGCACTGACCAGCTGCCTGGGGAGGAGAAGGACTGGCCGTCACCCCCAGCGCCCATCTCCTGCTGGCTCCTCGGCCCTCGGTTCCCGCCGCTCTGTGGTGGCCTCGAGCCTCCTGACCCCCCATGCACTGCAGGCTGGCTTTGGAGCCCACGGCTGCAGCCGTTTCGTGACTGCCTGGTCTCAGTGGAGTCATCTCGAACACGTTTTGTTAGTGCCTGCGCGCTTGACCCTGGGAGACTGCGGCTGCCATGACGACCGGGCTCCCCTGGTGTGCGCAGACAGGAGGAAACCAATGCCTGCAGTGCCGGGGCACGGGGGCCGGCCCGCTGCTCCCGGGCAGGGCCGTCACCTGGTGCTCGCCAGGAGGGGGCCCCGGGGCCAGGATCTGGGGTCTGGGCGGCCCCAGCGCTGAGGCGGTGAAGCAAGAGGTGGCTGTGCAGGAGGGGCGGGGTGGCTGTGAGTGCCTGTTTTCGTGGCAGAGGGGACAGCTCAGGCCACGGCGTGAGTGTGGGTCGCCGTGAGCAGGTCCAGGGCAGGTGACCCTCCACAGGAAAGTGGGGCCACCTTGGGAGAGGCTCGTGTGTCCTGTGAAGAGGCAGACGTTACTCAGAAACGAACGTGAAGTCCCAGGGACTTTCGCCAGGCTGGTGACTCGGCTGTCTGCTTTGGGCGTGGCCCTCGGTGCATCTCCCGGCTGGTCCTGGTGTTTTCCCGCCCTCCTCAGGGTCTCTGTCTTCTGTTGCCCTCACCTCCTCCGGGTCTCCAGGAGACGCTCTCTGCAGTGCAGCCCTGCTACTGAGGGTCCCCTCCCTGGGATGGGTGCCGGCTGCTTCCCTGTGTCCCTAGGCTTTCAGGCCCCCCCCCACCTGCCCCTTCCCAGGCCGGCCGGCCCGTCTGCCGTGGGGCGACGCCCGTGATCCCAGCCTCCCTCGCTGCTCATCACCTCCGGCCCTGCTCTGTGCTGGGAGTGTCACGGATGACGTGGCCGAGGTCTCCGTGAGTGCGCTGCCCTCGCTTGGGCACGCTGGGAACGCGGACGACCCCCACAGACGGAGGGGGAGGCGGGGGGATGTGGAGAAGGGTGCAGAGCCGGGGGGCTCACGAGGCAGAGGTGCAGCCTTCCGGCCCACGGGAGCCGAGGCGTCAGGAAGCGCAGAAGGCCGTGTCTTCCTTAAAAAGAAATTGTCGTGCATTCCGGTAGAAAGGACATCCCCGTGCAGATTTCTGCCCCGCCCCTCAGATGTAGTGACGATCGCCGTTTCCCCAGACTCGCTCCACGGGAACCGCGTGTCACCAGTGGGACACAGCGTCCCACCCCAACTCCGATCTGACAAAATGAACAGCGATGCCCGGATGCCGCCAGCTTGGTGTCCGGCCGCTTTCGTTGCGATGGGGACACGGAGACGTGGCAGAGAAATGGCACGCCGGTGGGGGATTCTGAGCCTGCTGGCCGCTGGACCTGGACGGCCAAACAGTTAAGGCTCCTCCTGGCTCTGCCTGACGCATCAGAGCTCGGAGCGGGCTGCACGTGCCGTGAAATTATCTCATTTGCTTGTAGAGTTCGTCCTGTGATGCCTCCTGCGTTTGTTGGATGCACGTAATGACGAGTTTTTGCTGCTGACCGGTATTAATTGGCTATGGGTGTGACATGGTTTATACTTGAACGTGGGTCTCCAGGAGTTATTTGTGCTTAGGAGCCTGTGGTTCGTGCATTTCAAGATACAGCGTTTATGAATTTATTCTTTTAGCCATAGTATGTTTTTAACCATTTATTTCAGTATTTCACTTCTAGTTTTATGCAATGTGATTTTTTTTTTTATTTGTGAAATAAGGGCACGAGAGCATTTTTGGGGGAAGAGGGGCTTCCTAGGATAGGCTAGTGAGAAACCCAGGAATTGAAGTGGCTCATTGCATTAAAGGTCTGTTTTCTTCAGTTCCGTGGTAGGGTTCACAGGTGGGGGGCTCTGCTCCAGGTGGTCACTCAGGGCACTTTTCGCTGCTTGCTGCCGCCTGCAGGCTCGGCCCCCAGGGACTCCGCAGAACGGGGGACAGCCGTTCAGTTTCACGGGCTGGAGCTGAGTGGCAGGGGCCAGCCTCCCAGGCGGGGAGGCCGGGAATGCGGCTTGGCTGTGAGCTTGGGGGGACAGTGGGACCCGTGTGGTGAGCAGGTGGTGCCGTCTGTGCCGTAGAGGGTGGAGGAGCGGGCTCTGCCACCCGTCAGCCAGAGAGCTGGCTGCTCAGTGCCCCCGGGAGGACCCGTTTCCCCGTCCGCTGTGACGTGCTGGGAGGGGGCCTCGGGGGCCGGAGAGCCAGGCTGGTGTGTCGGGAACTGTGTGATTGACAGGGAGGTGCTGAGAAGCTGACTTCCGTCCTGCCGGGGGATGGACACTGTCGGCCCCCAGAGTAGGGGGCCCTGAAGGCAAAGGCCCCCCCCCCAGCCCCATACTTCCAAACAAAGCCGTGTAGTCTGGCGGAGGGGAAAGCTGGTTTGCAAGCCCCCTCCACTTGCCTCGAGGGATTAACTACCAAGACAGAGACGACGGGCCCCACCGGTGACAGCGTCAGCACGCCCCACACAGCATGAGTAAGTTTCGGATGCAGAGCCGGCTCCGAGGTAGTAGGGGTGGGTGCTGGAAGCCTCCGTGGTCTTATGTAATCGTTTGCCAGCTCATCTGGCGAAAGACAAACACGGCGAAGGCTTCAATGTGCAGAAACAGAGATGTTTTCCAAAGAGAGAGAAGACGCCAGCAGGGCTCAACTGTCGGAACCACGTGGGTGGGAGAAGGGGCGAGGGCGCCTCCCGCTCCCTCAGCCTCACCGTGGAGGCGGCAGGGGTCCCAGCGCGCCCGGGGTGGGGTGGGGGGCGCAGCGCGGGGTTGTCAGGAAGGAAGCCGGAGCGGTGCTTCTCGAAGAGGACGGTGGCGGGTGAAGGGCTCGAGCGAAAGCAGCAGCACCCACAGCGGTGGAAGGAAGTACTGCCTTGTACTCGGGGGCCTGGCTCCGGGGCCAGACCATCTGGATTTGATTCTGGGCGCCTCTGCTTTCTAGCTATGAAACCATAGGCAAATTATTCAGCCACCCGACATCTACTACACGGGGCTGAAGTTGTAACTGTGCCACAGGGCTTCGGGTCTACATGTGCCAGTTCTTACAAAGCCCTTAAATCGGAGCCTGTCTCTGCTCCCAGGCCCCCACGCCGCACGAGGGTGCCCGCCTAGTGCCTGGCTCAGCCCCTGCTCAGCACTGGGCATTGTAACCACGGCGTTTATATGCTTAATAGAGATTGCAATGGAAACATTATTTGCCTTCGGTTTGAAATACTGCTTGTCTTTCCTGGAGAACATTGTGCACTCCAGGGCACGAAGCCTCGAGAGAGGCGATCCTGGGAGGTCCAGGGAGAATGGTTAAACCGTGGGTGGGGGCCAGGGGAGCCGTGGGCCTCGGCCCCCCAGCTGGAGAGGCGAGGAGAGAGGATTTCCTGTACTAGCGGGGAGGTCTCAAGGCTCTCCCCGAACCCAGGCTGTGTGGACCCGGGCTCGGGGACCCAGGATGAGCTGGCTTTCCGAGCAGAGCTGAACTGTGGGGGCTCGTAGTCGGGAACCCCGCGGGGCCCCCTCAAGGCAGTGGGCCGGGGCTGAGACGCCGGCCCTGGCGGAGGCCCGGGAGCAAAGGGTGTGGATGCCTCCTGGCGGCGTGCCTGTGGCCGGGCGAGGCGGCGTGGACCTCGGCACGCCTCGGTTGGCAGCGGTGGTCAAGATGAGCGCGCTCTCACTTTCATTTTCGGGGTGAGCCCGGGGAGCTTGTCCTGCTCACAGTGACATCATCACGCCAGGGGCCCTCCCGGCACTAGGGCTCTGGCCTCTGCCTCCCTTCTGACGACTCTCGGGCCCGACCTGTACAGTCCTCGTCAGCGCTCCTTGCGCATCCCCAACGAAGGTGTCGCAGACGGCCTGAAGTCTGACTGAGGCGGGCTGCCCTGGAGGGATTGGGATGGCCTGAAACGCAGCAGGAGCCACTGGAATCTCTGAGCCCCCTGAGCCCCCGATCCCCCGAGTCGGGGATGGGAGTTGGCGTAACTGCGCGTTTGGTCTGGGCGTCCCGTGTGCCGTGGCCTCCCCGCTCCTGGGACATGCCTGGGTCATGCCTGGGACACGCCTGGGACACACCCGGGTTGGTCGCTTCACGGAGCCTTTTGTTTTCCCTTTGCGAACCGCGCAGGTAACGGCGGGAGAGGGGCCCCGGTGTTTACCGGGGAGGTGGACTGCACCTACTTCTTCACCTGGGACACGAAGCACGCCTGCGTCAAGGAGAAGGAGGCGCTGCTGTGCCGCGTGGCCGACGGGAGGAAGCGCTACGACCTGTCTGCCCTGGCCCGGCACTCAGGTACGGCTCCCGCGCTCCGGTCCGTCTCGTGCGTGTGTGTGTGCGTGCGTGTGTGTGTGTGTGTCTGTCTGTGGGAACGGTTACTGTTACTTGTGTGAGGCCTGGAAATGCAGTTACTGTTACCTGTGTGAATCCTGGAAATGCAGTTACTGTTACCTGTGTGAATCCTGGAAATGCTGTTACTGTTACTTGTGTGAGCCCTGGAAATGCTGTTACTGTTACTTGTGTGAGGCCTGGAAATGCTGTTACTGTTACTTGTGTGAATCCTGGAAATGCTGTTACTGTTACCTGTGTGAATCCTGGAAATGCAGTTACTGTTACTTGTGTGAGCCCTGGAAATGCTGTTACTGTTACCTGTGTGAGCCCTGGAAATGCTGTTACTGTTACTTGTGTGAGCCCTGGAAATGCTGTTACTGTTACTTGTGTGAGACCCTTGGAGTGGGGAGCGACGTGCCTGGGTCCCTGGTTCTATCCCCGGTCAGGGCACATGCCTGAGGTGTGAGTTCAGTCCCTGGTTGGGGTGCGTGTGAGAGTCAACCAGTGAGATGTTTCTCTCCCTCTCTTTCTCCCTCCCTTCCTGTCTCTCTGTCTCTCCAAGAAGAACAAAATGGAGAGGACACTGAATCAGGGGGCAGAATAGCTGCATTTGAGGTGGGCACCGCCGTTGCCTACGTGGGGTGCTTCAAGCTGATCTTCCCAACTGCCTCCTGTGTGCCAGGCCCTGTGCCGGGGCACTGGACATTGCATTTTGTTTTTTAATTTTTAAAGATTTTTTTAAAAGACTTTATTTATTTTTAGAGAAGGGGAAGGGAGGGAGGGAGAAAGTGGAGAGAGAGAATCAATGTGTGGTTGTCTCTCACGTGGCCCCCCCCCACTGGGGACCTGGCCTGCAACCCAGGCATGTGCCCTGACTGGGAACCGAACCTGCGATCCTTTGGTTCGCAGCCCGCGCTCCGTCCACTGAGCTACGCCAGCCAGGGACTTGGTGTAGAATATTTTCATCACCCGCCTCACAGGGACACCATCACTGCCTTCGGCTAAAGGAGTTTTGTGTGTTCTTGTTGCTGTTTTTTTTTTAACAGAAGCGGAACGGAACTGGGAAGCCGTGGACAGCAGCCAGAAGGGCACCGAGAAGAAGCATTTCTTCATCAACATCTGCCGCAGACTGCTGCGGGAGGGCCGGGCGAGGGGCTGCCCTGAGGACGCGGCCGCGTGCTCCGTGGGTGAGTGCCATCCCGAGCGCGCGCCGGCCCGGGCCGTCGGGCAGGCTCCCCGTGGTCCAGCTCAGCCTCGCCCGCTGCCTTCCGCAGATGGGGGTGCGCGGAGAAAGCGATGACCCAGCTGCTGGTCGTACGGGGTGCAGCCTGGGGTGGGGGGAGACCCTGGGGGGGGCCTGAAGGTGGCCACGGCCTTCCCAGGGGGGTGGGCACCGAGATAGGGACAAGGCCCGGTGAGGAATGACACGGCCAGGACATGGGTAGAACAGGCTGTGGTATTTCAAAAGCTTTACATTGTCTGGAGTTATTCAAAAGTGAAGGCCACGAGAGTCCAGTATTGTCGCCGTCGCCTGAGAGCACTGTTCCCCCCCCCCGCCCCCCCGCCGGGTCCCTCCCGCCGTGGAGGTTGCGTGGGCCGGGAGCTGTCTTGCGGAGACGGCTCGGCTGGATGTACGGACGTGTGGCCCATTAGCCGCCACTTCAGCCGCGCGATGAGGAGGACAGGCGGGGGAGCAATTTGAAGCTCTTAGAAGCAGGGAACATGGCGTGAGCAGCGGCGGGTGGGTTCCAGGAATCGCCCCCGCCCCCCCTCTTCGGGGTCGTGCTGCGTCTGTCCCAGCGGCCCCGGCACGGCCGTGCCTGCATGGAAGGACGTTGTGGCTCGGGGTGTCAGAACTCTGCAGCTGCACCGGGGACGGAGCGGTCCCCTTCCCGGCTTGCCGGGGGGGTTTAGCTGGTTTCTGCTATGTGCTCGGGGTACACTGTGGCCTTTTTTTTTTTTTTGTCTGAGCTTCTCCAAGCCCTGAGTCTCGGGAGGCCCCCGGAGCAGGGAGCAGTGTTGTTGGTTCATGGGACTGGAGTGCAGGCCAGCTTGCCGCTCTGCCTCCTGTGGGCTGGGGGATCTGGTTTCCCTTTCACACTTCGCTGTGAAGCTTGGGGGTGGCTGCCACCACCCGGCCAAACTGGTTGGTTACTCAAGAAAACCTCCCCGACTGACCGTGTGGGCCTGGCCGGGCCGGCAGGCCGAGCGTGGGGCCACGGTGGGCCTGCCAGGGGTCTTGGCGGATTGTTGGAGCCTCTTTGTGTCAATGTCATTTTTAATCATCCCTTCGGTTCCCCTCCCCCCCCTTTTTTTTCCAGTTAAGAATGAAGTTAAAAGTCTGGGCAAATTTATTTCCTCTCCCACGAAACAGAAAGGAAGCATTCAGCTCTCTTATTCAGATGGTGACGATTGTGGTGATAACAAGAAAATACAAACTAACATAACACTTGTATGCAAACCAGGTAGACATTCGGTTTTTTTCACGTATCTTATTGATGATGCTATTACAGTTGTCCCAGTTCCCCCCCCCCCCTTTATTCCCTCCAGCCAGAACCCTCCTTCCTTCCAGCAGTCCCTGCTGTCTGCCCTTAGTTCGTGTCCGTGGGTCCTGCACACGTGTTCTTTGGCTTCTCCTAGATCACTTTCGGCACCCCCTGTCTATTTTGTACCTTCCAGTTATGCTTCTCACTGCCTGCACCTCTCCCCCCTGCTCTGCCCCGGTGTCGTGCACCGGCAGCACCCTCTGTCTCCAGAACTTTCCATCTTCCCAGAGAGACACCGTCCCCGTTACCCACAAACGCCCCTTCCCCCTCGCCCAGCCCCAGGCCTTTCTCTCCGCCTCCGCAGGTGGGACGGGCCGTGTGCCCGGACTCGCACAGCACCCGTGGGACGGGCTGTGGGGAATTGGGGGGGGGGGGGAGAGAGGTGGTGGGAGCGGTCGTGATGGTTCTCCCCCCCCACCCCTGGTTGCCAGGAGACCTGGAGAGCGCCCCGGTGCTGAGAGCCGCCCGGGAGGACGGCTGCTTCTACGAGTTCGAGTGGCACACAGCGGCCGCCTGTGTGCTGTCCCGGACCGAGGGTGACAACTGCACCGTCCTGGATGCCCAGGCAGGTGCGTGTCCGAGCGGTGCCCACTGGTGGCGGGGGGGTGTCACCTGGGCCTGCTTAGTCACCCGAGGACGTGCTCACCGATTTTGGAGAGAGGGGGGAGGGGGGGAGAGCAGGGCAGAAAAGTTCATATGAGAGAGAAACATCGGTCGGTTGCCTCTTGCCTGTGCCGGGACCGGGGACCAAACCCGAGACACGGGTGTGTGCCCTGACCCGGAAGTGAACCTGTGCCCTTTTGGTTTATGGGGTGACCCTGGAACCCACGGAGCCACACCAGCCAGGGCCTGCTTATGAGGCTTTAAAAAAAAATACTTTCTCTGAGTGTTTTAGAACTAACCTGCTTTAAAAGGGTATTACTACTGTTCGGCCCAAATTCGGAAAATCTGACATTGGAGGTTTGAGGTGAAATGACAGATGGGCCCTAAATTCCTGGTCGCAGTTGGCGTGCCGAGTGCAAAACCTGGGCGGGGGCAGGGGGGTCCCCGGGGAATCAGCCACGTTTGAGAGGGCGTTTCTCGTGAGTTTCTGGCCAGGAAACGGACCTCAGGGAGACCCTTCTCGGGGGTCCCTGCATGGTGCTCTCCCCGCCACGGACGCACCGCCTGCGTGCTGGGCCGGCGGTCTCGGGCTCCGGGGAGAGTGTTTAGGTTAACGGGGTGACGGCGTGATGCCCGCGTCTCCTGGGGATGTGTCGGGGGGACGGTGCGTCCGCTGGCCCAAGGGAGGCGCCTCTGGCCCGCCTCTGCGGTCCCCGAGCCCCCCGGGGAGAAGGTCCCCGCCCAAAGCCGTGGGTGCCCACCCATGGGTGGCCTCTGCTCCCCTGCAGGGTTTTCCTTCGACCTGTCGCCGCTCACGAAGAAGGACGGCTACAAGGTGGAGACCGAGCAGTACGACTTCTACATCAATGTGTGTGCTCCGCTGTCCCCGGGGCCCTGCCCGCCAGGCGCGGGGGCCTGCCAGGTGTCCAAGAGGCGAGTGTCCGCGCTCGGGTGCGGTTCCTCCTCGGGGGTCCCGTGGGGCAGGTGTCTCGTTCGGGGTCGGGGTGTTCTGTGCGAACATCACGGCTTCCCCACGAGCCCTCAGACACCCAGAAGAGGCAGCCTGCCCGCCCGAGGAGGCTGGGAGTGTAATTCCCCAGCGAAGGGGCAGCCACACCCCTGCGGAAGGGGAACGGGCTTGCATAACGGCCTCACTTCTGTGTGGCAGGCTCTTCCTGGCTGGTAGATAGTTACGTTGCGTTTCTTCATTCACTGGTTCGGGTGAAGCGAGTGGTCCCACCCACCAGCTGTGGGCTGGGCTCCTGAGTGGGGGGCGGGGCGGCCCGCTGGCCCTTACTGGGCTGACAGATCCAGACTCGAGGTCAGGGGGTTCTGCAGCCCCGAGTTCTGGTCACGGCTGCCCACCCACCCTGCTCATCGGGCCCCTCCTCCAGTGTCTGCCCCAGCACTGCGGGGGGCGGTATCTGGTCTTGGTATCTTTTCTGAGGGGTGTTTGCTTGCTTGTTTCAGTGATAACAAGGCCTGGAACTTGGGGCAGAGCAATGCCAAGCTTTCCTACTACGATGGCATGATCCAGCTGAACTACAAAGACGGCACGCCCTACAACAATGCCAAGCACACGCCCAGAGCAACGCTGATCACCTTCCTCTGTGACCGAGACGCCGGCGTGGGCGTCCCCGAGTACCAGGTAGGGATGTGCCGCGTGGTGTGGGCGCGTGTGTGTGGCCTGCCCACGGCGCTGGGGGGACTTCCCGTCGGCCTCGGGAAGGCAGGAGGACAGAGGGGACTGTTCCCGCAGGGCTGGTGGCGTCGCTGGGGTGAGAGAGGCTCTCACCGTGGGGGAGGTAGGAGCTGGGGCGTCCCCGGGGGCAGGCCATCGAGTTGGCTCCCCAAGACTCACACGCAGGCCTGCCCGCTGTGGCCCTTTTACTTAGAAGCAGAGCTATTTTTTAATCTCGTTTCCTGGCCAGGTTGTGGCCTCTCGAGATTTTAATTAATCCTTTCCGATTTGCTCGGACCCAGGGGCCGTTTCCCCTTTCTGGGCGGTTCGTTTAGCGGGCTGCACTCCCTGAGCTGGCCCACCCGCCCGCGGGGTGTGGGTGCCAGACACACAGGCGCAGCCGAACACGGCTGCCCCAGCCATCCCCACGTAACACAGGCCGGGCTTCTCCCCTAGCGTTCTGCCGGGCGCTCTTCCTTCCAGTGGAACGAGGAGGGCAAAGCACTGTTCCTCTCCTGCGGTGTTTATTTATAGCACACGCACCTGTCATTGTGTTTGTTTCTTTTCACGCTGGTTGTGCGTAATCACCCTCTCTCTCTCTCCCTGCCCTCCCTCCTCCTCTCTCCTTGTTTGTCACGAAGGAGGAGGGGAACTCTGCCTACAACTTCCGGTGGTACACCAGCTACGCCTGCCCCGAGGAGCCCCTGGAGTGCGTGGTGACCGACTCCTCCACGATGGAGCAGTACGACCTCTCCAGGTGGGCTGCCGTCAGCCTGCCCCGGGCCCCGGGCCCTGGCCTGGGTCCAGGGGGTGCAGGGGCCGTCTAGGCCTTGCCGGGGGGCATCTGACCGAGCACTGACAGGGGGTCCGGTTAGCTCAGGAGGTGGGGGTGCAGAGCGTGTTCTGATAGTGGTCTGGCAGCCTTTGTTTCGTGGTGGTGTGAGCCGGTCTTTGTCACGGGGCCTCGGCTTCGGCTGCATCACTTAAAACAATGACAGTACAGGGGTGTGGGGGCGGCGCACGCCGGGCTGCGTCCCGAGTTCGGTGAGAGCTGAGGGCGCGTGGGTGGGTGTTGTGCGTCACGGGGAGCCGGCCTCTAATTGACTGGGAGGGCGTGTTTTGTTCTGCGTCTCTCTGACTACTCAGAAAGGAATTGTCGGAATGAAACCCGTGGGTTTCTCAAAAAACACCCCCTTCGCTCTGACACGGCAGGCTCGCGAAATCCGAGGGCGGCCACGACGGAAACTGGTACGCCCTGGACAGTGCGGGCCCGCACAGCACGTGGAGGAAATACTACATCAACGTGTGCCGGCCCCTGAGCCCCGTGCCGGGCTGCGACCGGTACGCCTCCGCCTGCCAGATGAAGTATGAGAAAAACCAGGTGAGCCCACGCGCCCGCCCCGGCCATCGGTTGCTCCCCGAGCACCTGCCTCCTCAGGCGGGTGTGGTCGTTTTGGGGCTCCCAGACCCCGAAGTGGGGCACAGCTGTGCGTGAGTCCTTGCTCAGGCTTCAGCCCCAAACGGGCCTGCACGTGGATGGCCTCTGGCCGCAGTGTGGGGGCAGAGGGAGCTCCCTGCGGGGTCTGGCTGGCCGGAGTTCAAAAGCGCCCTTTTGAGTGCCCAGCAGGCGTCGGTGAAGAGCACTCTGCCTCCAGAAGCCCCTGCTCCCGGCTGGGCAGGGAATCGCTGATCCGAGCGTGTGCCGCGCCCGGGCACTGGGCCGCCTTCGCCGCCGGGCGAGCGTGGGCACCGCCGGCACTGCGTACGTGTCCTCGTGCGTTTGCACGGCGAGTCCTGAAGCACGTCAGGCACGTTGTCTCCCTGGCCTGTGCTCCGGCTGCTCCGGGCGTCCCGTGTGCCGTGGCGGAGCAGTGGTGCCGCGGCGTGTTCCAGTGCCCGTGTGCCCGCGTGTGCGCACGGTGGGAGCAGGGCCGCGGTCCCGTCAGCACTCGGCAGTCACGGGTGTGGAATCGTCCCCTCGCCCACATCGGCTGCCCACACCAGTGCCCCCAGCTCTCTCACTGGCATCTGGCCCGACGGGCACGCCCCCTCCTTTCCCCCACCCCCTCCCCCCGGGGTGGAACAAGAACACACTCTGTGCCCTCGTCTCTTTCCTGCCCAGAGGACCGGAGGGTGGGACGCCAGGCAGTGCGGGGCCCGGCGCCGCTGGCTCCAGGAGGGGTGGACGGGGTCCGAGTCACGTCTCTGGTGCTCGTCCGAGGGACGGGGCTGTCCCTTGTCACCCTGCTGTGAAGCAAGGGCAAGGGGGTCCACCCATGGGAGTCGTGTTGAGGGTTTGGGTTCCTTCTTGGGCGAGACCCATGTTCGCGGAGCCACGTGTCTCCTGCGTGTGAGAACACTTGTTCCGTGGGCACCAAGGCAGCGATCGCCGCAACTTCCTGGACCACGGCCCGCGGCGAGGAACCAGGGCTCGCGGCACTAGCCTGCGGCGCTAGCGGTGAGGTCGGGGCCCTGACGGGCGTGTCTGTCCGCAGGGCTCCTTCTTCGAGGTGGTCTCCATCAGCAACTTGGGCGTGGCCACGGCGGGCCCCTCGGTGGAGGAGAGCGGCAGCCTCCTGCTGGAGTATGTGAACGGCTCCGCCTGCACCACCAGCGACGGCCTACAGACCACCTACACCACCAGAATCCACCTCATCTGCTCCAGGGGCAGCCTGGTAGGGCGCCGCTCGTCTGCAGGGTTGGGGGGGGGCTCTCCCCGGCCTCTGCGACCAGAGCTGGGGCACGTCTCCTAACGGAGTCGGGGGTGGGTAGAGCTCGCTTGCTCTTCACTCTGCTTCGGTCAGCAAGTGATGGAAGCGGGAGGAGGCAAGGAGCGCGCAGTAGGGCCGTGTGCCTCTGCCTCTGAAGTTGAAGCCTGTTCTCTCGCTGCTAGTTGGTCACGCTCACCATGTGGTGCTTTGTGGGCGTGAGGCTTCTTTCCCAGTTGCTCGTCCCGTCCTGCCTGTCAGCTCTTGCGAGTCGGTGACCGAGGGTCACGGCGGCGGCAGCTCAGGCCTTGGCGTGGGTTCCATCCCCACGGGTCACGGGCTCTGAGGCTCGGGTCACGCTGGGCCCCATGGACTGACAGGGAGGGATGTGCGTGTGATTCGTCCCCGAGATGGGACGAGGAAGCCAAGGCCGGGGAGTGGGAAGGTGACGGAGGTCGCTTGGGGCTGGGAGGGAGTCCTTCCCTCGGGGCTCCGGAACGGAAGAGAGAACACTCCCGAGTAGAAATACTTCGGGGTCATTCTGTGCAGCCCCAGTTGCTTTAAAAAAATACGGCAAGAAATGTGTCCCATAAAGGTCACCGTTTACCCATTTGGGGGGTACACCATTGGGTGGCATTGAGTGTATTTCCATGGTGGTCTGCACTCACACCAGCCCCCGTTTCCGGACCTTCACCATCTCACACCGAACTGCTTTTTCCTCCGGACTTGTACGTTCGTATCGGGCCGTGTGTTTTCCAGATAATTGCCAAACTGTTAGATAAGTGTGGAGTGGAGATACTGGAATCCGTGTTTATTATCTCATAAATTATTTAGAAGTCCCCTTTCTAAGGGTGTGTTACAGCTTTTTCCAGCTTTATTGAAATGAAGTAGCAAAGTGTGTTCTCTCTCCTCACGAGTCTGGTGGACTTTGACATTCACGTTCCAGCCATCCTGGGGACCCTGGGTTCTCTCTTCTCTGCCTGCACGTGATGCTTTTCTAAGAGATAATTTCTTCAGAGTTCCAGGAGGTCCCTCTGATAAGGGACAGAGTTGCCCTCGGGCCCAGCACGGCCCCATGTTGTGCTGGGCAGGGCTGCAGAGCTGAGACGCACATGCCTCGGTGAGCCCGGCCGGGGCGTCCCCCGTCTCCCCTCGGCGTCAGGAGGGAGTCCTGGTGGCCCCACCCCACCCGGCCCTCCCCCCTCCCTGCCTGGTCTGGTCTGGTTTCTTGCTGCCGCAAGTCCGGTGACCCCTTGTTTGGACGGCATGTGTCCGTTTCTGGAACCGTTTTTCACTGTCACTGCGTGTCTTGTGCGGAGCCTGGCTCGTGTGTGGGCCCGGGAGGTTCTCAGGGAGCAAAGAAGGTCATGTCCACGGAGAGCCGTACAGGTCACAGAACCGTCACGGTGTGAGCTTGCACGCTTCTCACAGCCACGCTGTGAGGCAGAGACAGGACGGGCATGCTTTCACTTTCCTGTTGGAGACGCTGAGGCTGCGAGGGGGGTTGGTGGGCCAGGTGTGGCCTTGGGGTGACAGGACTGGCATCTCCTTCGCCCGGAGCCTGCGCCTCGGTTCCCTCACCTGTGTGCAGGTACCGGGCGAGCGTGGAAGCTGGTCCAGGGGGTCCTCGTGCGGCCAGCTGAGACACGCTCCCGGAACTGTCAGTAGCGCCAGTTACTCAGCAAACACAGCCGCGCAGGGCCTCCACCATGCACACGCGTGGGGAGGGGGTGCTGTCCCGTAAGGTAGTGGGGCACACGTTTGGGGACTTGGTACTGAAACGCACCCGGAGGAGCACGCAGATTGTAAGGCACTGAGAGCTGGGTGCGTTTTCACGAACAGGCACACCTGTGTGACGAGACCCCCGCCATCCGGAAACAGCCCACTGGCAGCACCGGGGGTCTCCTTGGGGTCCCCTCCTGGTCACGTCCACTGTGACCTCTGACACACAGGTCGGCGCTGCCAGTCCGTGAGCTCACACACACGAAGCTGTAACACTGTGTAGTCCTTTGTCCCGGCTCGTTTGCACCCCATGTGCGCTCAGTGGGGAGCAGCTCCCACGGGCACGAACTTGGACCCAGACTTGGGCTTAGGTCCCAGCCCCACCGCTGACTGCCGGCGTGGTCTCTGGTGCATCTCGCAGCCTGCACGCCTGAGAGAGGGGGACCGCACAGCGGGGGTCGTCACGAGGGCACGAGCTGTGGCGAGAGGGGGCTCGTCCCGCTCCCCGAGGCTGAGTGTGGCTCTGCGTTGGCCCTTTCAGAACACCCACCCGATATTCTCTCTCGTGTGGGAGTGCGTGGCCACCTTCCTGTGGAACACGGAGGCCGCCTGTCCCATCCAGATCACGACAGACACGGATGAGGTACGTGTGCCGTCCTGCGGCCGGAGCTGCCCGGACGTGCTGCCCCCCCCCCCCCGCTCCCCGGGGTTACTGTAGGTCCCTTCTTTTTTCTTCATCCCCCGTCCCTCCGATGTGGTGCTGGCACCCCCTGCCCCACCCCATGGGCTCTGGGCTTCTCCGTCACTGCAGACATCTGAGTGGTGGATACGTCACCCGACACCTAAAACGTTGCAGGGCCTGTCACCTACAGCAGTCAGTGGTCCCCAACCTTTTGGCACCAGGGACCGGTTTTGTGGAAGATTGGTGTAGGGGGCATAGGAGGCGGAGCTCAGAGTTCAAGTGTCAAAGGGCAGGGCTGGGAGGGGAGGAGACAGGAGGCGGAGCTCAGGCGAGCTTCACTGTGGCCCGGTTCCTGACAGGCCGTGGGCCAGTCTGTGGCCCAGGGGTTGAGGACCTCTGACCTGCAGGACACAGCCCACCTGTCTCACCGTGATACCGTGTGTGGGACACAGCCCGCCTGTGTCACTACGATACTCAAGGAGTTAACACCCATCCCAGCCAGTCTCTTACCATCTGCTCTGCCTCTGCCGTGTGCCCGCTGCGGTCCGGGCACCTTGGCCCCGGCCCTTGCCGGCAGTGAGCCCCGCACCGCAGAGCCCCACAGCAGAACCCTGCCCTGGGAGGGTTTCCTGGTCTCCCGGAGGCGGCTCCTGTTCCCACGGCCCCGGAAGCTTTTCTCTGTGGTGGGGCCTGTCTCCCTCCCTCCGTCCTTGCTTTAGTCTCGCTAGGAGGCAGACCCTCTAGCCCCAGACCTGGGCTCACCTGAACGAGGTCCCCAGCACGGGGTGGGTTCCCAGGGAGGGCAGGAGGCTGCACCCCATCCTTGGTCAGTGCTTTCTGGGGTGTGGCTGCGGCTCCTTTCCCTGCACGCAGTGGGCGGGGCAGGATGCAGACGTGGGGGGAGGGGGTGGGGCTCACCACACTTCCCCATGAGGTACCTCATTATCCTTCCCATGGCCTTTATGTGCTTACTTGAGGCAGAAAACAGCATGCTTTTTAAAAAGATTTTATTTATTCATATTGAGAGAGAGAGGAAGAGAGGGAGAGAGAGAGAGGGAGAGAAACATCAATGTGTGGTTGCCTCTCATGCGCCCCCTACTGGGGACCTGGCCCACCACCCAGGCATGTGCCCTGACTGGGCATCGGACTGGTGACCCCTGGGTGCCTGCTGGACCCTTTGAGGCCCACACTCACTCCCCTGAGCCACACCAGCCAGGGCAGCAAACAGCGCACTTAAGTGACTTCTTCAGTTGATTTTAAAAGTCACTTATGGGCGTCTCATTACCCCTGACTCTTCCTTCAGAGGTCAGCAGTGGTTGTCTCGTTCAGGTGAACGGAGTGGCCTTAAGAGTGTCCGGGTGCGTTTCCTGCCCGAGCCCCGTGCCGGGGCAGAGGTGGGCACGCGGGCAGGGCTGCGGCACGTGCACGGGCCGCTCTCCTTGCCGGTCGGAGTTCGGTGGAGAAGCAGGGGGCCCGTGGGGTCCCGCGGGAGGGTGTGGGCGGCGCTCTGGTCCGCTGCGCCCTCGAGTACCTGGCCCGACGGTGTCTCTTCCCACCTGGTCCCACAGGCCTGCTCCATCCGGGACCCCAACAGCGGGTACGTGTTTGACCTGAACCCGCTGAACAGTTCCGAGGGCTACATGGTCTCCGACATCGGGAAGACGTTCATGGTGAGTCGAGTGCGATGGGTCCCTGTCGGCTTTGAGATGGGGACACAGACGGGGTGTTGAAGCTGCCGGCCGCCGGGGACTGGGGGTGGCAGCTGTCACCTGGGAGGAGGAGACAAGGGTCCAGATGTCGGGGGAGATGCGGCAACGCCGTCACCCTGGTCCGGGCACCGTGCAGATGGGAGGGCGTCCCTCCTCAGAAGACGAGTCCCTCCTTGTGTTGCCGGCCGGCATCCCCTGGGGGCTTGTGAGAAGCGCTCGCGTGGGGTGGGGCCGGCGGCTGGATGAGCGAGCCCTGCAGCACCCGCCCGGGGGAAACGGCAGTTACGTCGCCCTGTAAAAGGGAAACGAGCTGGGTGGCGAGTTCTAGCATCTTCTGACGGTGCCGCCTTCGTAGACAGCCCTCGACGGCGTGCCTGGGGCGGCGAGGTGGACGATCTCCACGCGAATGCTGTCGAGCATCGACTCAGTGCCCCTGGAAAGGGAGAAAGCTTTAAAAAAAAACCCTTTACTTCAGTTTGTTTAAATTCTCGTAGCAAAGTCCACGTTGAAAACAGAGTAGGCATGAGAATGTTCTACGAAGATTCGATGCAGAGGGGCACTCTGCCGGCACACGCCATGCCGGAGAGCGAGCACGCAGCTTGTTCCACGGCCCAGGAAAACTCGGGGGTGAGCCACGTGGCTCAGCACCCCGGGGGCTGTTGCCCCCCGCCCTGCACCCCCGGATCGCCACTCCGGGGTTTGGCGTATGCCGGGTGGGCTCTGACAGGGTCACCATAGGTGCGGGTGAACATAGCTGCCTGTCAGGAGTGCGAGAGGCAGACGAGAACCTGCTCGAACCCTGCAGGGAACGTTCTAGATACCACGAATTTGCACAGAACGCTTGGGCGCAGCCGGGGGCCATCTGCAATAGCGCCACAGGCCTTTCTGTGTGCCTTGCACACGCACACTCAGCACACACAGAGAGAGAGGCCTTCCCTTCTGTCTCCACGCCAAGGAGGGGCATCTCTGACTCCATCCTCGTCACCACGGCGACTGTGACCAAGTTTAAGTGAAACGATAACACCTGTAAGAGGTGTAGGGGTGTCACACAATACTTACTTTCCATTAACACAGTTTCAGCTCTGTCTGCTTCCTCTGACGTGAGTTAAAATACTGTAAAATTCCAGCTCCCGCGTGTCCTCTGCCACCCATGGTGCTTTGCTGTCTGAAGTGTGTCTCTGCACCGGGAGGTGTGAGGCTGTGTCCATAAATGTGCCCCGAGCCTCGGAGGCAGTAGGTGGGCCGTGCCGTGTGGACTCTGCCCTCGGCCTTTCGGACCGACTGTGGGGCCTCACTGCCCAGACGTCGGGGGCAGGGTGGGGTAGAAGGGTGGAGCAGCAGACAGCAGCCCTTTGGCCCGGCGGGGCCTGGGCTGTGGGGCTCTCGTCCGCAGTGAGCTCTGCAGCCTGACTCTGCATGTGTGTGTGTGCGTGTGTGTTGCCGCCTGGCCTGCAGTTCAACGTGTGCGGCACGATGCCGGCCTGCGGGACCCTGAAAGGAAAGCCAGCCTCCGGCTGCGAGGTGTCCACCCAGACGCCCGACCTCAACGACCTGAAGCCGGAGAGGCTGGTGGGGCTGGAGAAGAGCCTGCAGCTGTCCACCGGGGGCTTCATGACTCTGACCTACGAGGGGCTGCACACGGACGCCAAAGGTGAGCCCGGCGCCGTGGGGTTTGGTCGCCGATGCGGGTCCTGGCCGTTCCGTGACCGGCACCCTCTCTGGGTGTGACGGAAGTGCCCCAGCGGGGTCTCGGGGTCCTCCCGCCTCTGGGGGCACGCGTGCTCCACGCCATGCTCGGTCACGGAACCCGCACTCCGGCCGCGATACCGTAGGCCCCTCCTCTGACCACTCTTGCCTGCGGTTTCCTCTGCACAGATGGTGGGGGTCCACGTGTTCACGGGGTCCTCCACGCACGCACCCTCTCCCGCCCCGCTGCTCGCCCCCGTTTGGTCTCTGCTCTGCACGACAGCCCGAGGGACGTTCTCCAGGCTGGGTGCACGCACCCAGAGTGGGAGGCAGCACTCTGGCAGTGGCATCTGGCCCCTGCTGCTTCTGTCTGGGGGGGAGGGGTCACACGCCCCCCCCCCTCCACTCAGCCCTCTGACCTGCTGGCTCTCGCCCACCCTCCCTTCCTGGGGCTCGGTTCCTGTTGTTCCCTCTGCCCTCAACGCCCTTCCCTCAAGATGGCCACGTGGTTCATTTCTCCACCACTTTCCAGCGTTTGCTCAGATGTCACCTTCTCGGGGAGCCTGGCCACTGCCTTTAAAACCGTCACACGCCATCCCCACTACCCTTGGAAGTTCTCACGCCGGTCCCTGCTCCCTCCGTCCGCACGCTTCCCACCCCCTGGCCCGTCTCAGGCTGCGTTTAGTTTGCTCACCGCCGGGGCCGGTGGGGGGGAACGTGGGCTCTGTCCTTCACTCCTGGGGGCAGCAGGAACTTAGTGATATTGCCGGTTAAACCCATGGAGGAGAGTCCCACTGTTTTTGGGTGTTTTCATTGATAAACAGATGCTGCCCTTGTATGTTTTCTGGAATACGGGGTGGGGCAAAAGTAGGTTTCCAGCTGTTCGTAGGCAGAGTGGCACAATGATGAGTAACGACACAGGAATGAGCTCTGTGTGTCTCGTACTCCCAACCGTAGACCTGCTCTTGTTCACTCTGTGCAAGAACGCCAAGGTGTTAGGCTCTCGGCAGAACACCGCCTGTATGTGGGTCCCTGCTACGATGAACGCGGCCACCCTGGTCCAGGCCAGGTCCCTTGAACCTCGGTGGGCGCCGTGACAGCACTGTTTCGGAGGTGGCCTTGAGGCTTATCCCCCGTGGAAGTGCTGTCCTGGAGGCGCCTGTGAAGGTGCTGTTTCTCACAGTCCGGCCTCGTTCCCCAGGGGCCGGCGACGCGTTCATCATCCGCTTTGTCTGCAATGACGACCTCTACCCGGGAGCCCCCAGGTTCCTGCACCAGGACATCGACTCCGCCCGGGGGGTCCGGAACACGTTCTTTGAGTTTGAAACGGCGCTGGCCTGCGTGCCGTCGCCCGTGGATTGCCAGGTCACGGGTGAGGCCCGGAGGGCGGGGCAGTGAGGAGTCAGTCAGAAGCGTGTGCACGTGCGTGCACGTGAGTGTGTGGGTGCATATGCATAAGTATGTGTGTGCATGCACCCTTGGGCGTGCCTGTGTGCATGTGCACTAGTGTGTGTATGCACGTGAGTGTGAGCATGTGTGTATGAATGCACGTGTGTGGATGCACGAGTGCGCACATGTATGCATGTTTGTGTGTGTGCCTGCAAGTATGTGTGAGCGTCGGTGTGTGTGTGCCTGAGTGTATGAATGTGTGTGCATGCACATGAGTGGGTGTGTGTGAGATCAATATTTCACAGGCAGCCTGTCATTTGTTACACTTTTTCTCTGAGTGATGCCTAGATTTGGAGCGTTTCTCTTGAAGAGAGTCTGGGATAATTAGTGGTTTTAAGCTGTATTTTGGGATCAGAAGCTTCTTGAGAACAGAGAAGAAAACTTAGGGGGAGAAATCAGACACACTTGTCAGAGCTTCTTGCTGAGGAGGGAAAAATGAGAAGAGGAGAAAGCTGCATGAGGTGGACCCCAGACGCTGAGCGGTGTCCCCAGGACCCCTCGGCCTCCGTGGGGCGGCCCCTGCCTCCACATCGATGGCATTTCGTGTGGACAGCAGCTTCGAGGGTTCGGGCGGGTGTGAGCTCCTGCAGACCGGCTCCTTCCTTAGTTACTTACGGGGGTGCGGTCTGTGCGCCATCGGCCCTCGGTGCGGGGGAGAGGCCGTGCCCCACAGCTGACCGGCACCGGTGTGCGGCGTGTCCCCGTGTGTTCCAGACCTGGCTGGAAACGAGTACGACCTGAGCGGCCTGAGCAAAGTCAGGAAGCCGTGGGTCGCTGTGGACACGCTGGCGGATGGAAAAAAGAGGACTTTCTACCTGAGCGTGTGCACCCCTCTCCCGTACATCCCAGGGTGCCAGGGTGAGTTTGGAGCTGCGGACTCCAGCTCCGTGGCCTTCCCTCCCGCCCCCACCCCCACCCCCACCCCCACCCCCACCCCCAACGAAGCCCCTGGTCCCGCTCCTCCAGGCACTGCCGTGGGGTCCTGCCTGGTGACCGAAGACAGCAGCAAGAACCTGGGCGTGGTGCAGATCAGCCCCCAGGCCGCGGCCAACGGGTCCCTGAGCGTCGTCTACGTCAACGGGGACAAGTGCGGGAGCCAGCGCTACTCCACCCGGATCACGCTCGAGTGCGCACAGACGTCGGTGCGTGTGCGGCGAGCCCGTGCGCCTCCGAGCGCCGGGTCTCCCGTCTCACTGGGAACTTGCCCGTGTTCTCCCGTGTGCCACTGGGATGTGCTCTCCCCCGCCCCCCCGGGTCTTACGTGGTGCACAGTGCGGCGTGTTTTCCTCCTGGGGGGGTTCAATGTTGGCTTTTTTTTTTTTAATAAATGGGGAAAAAAAGTAAGCTGTGGGTTCTGGTTACAGGGATCGCCGACGTTCCAGCTGCTGGACGAGTGTGAGTACGTGTTCGTCTGGAGGACAGTGGAAGCCTGCCCGGTCGTCAGAGCGGAAGGTGAGGTGCGGGGTCGGCCCCCCTACAGTGCACCCTCTGACAGCGCCCGCCCAGTACGACACGTTGCACTGACCGGGAACGCTCAGCAGGGGGCACATGACTTCCTTCTTTTTCTTTTCTTTCTTTTTTTTTTTTTTTTTTACTTTTACCTAGGGGATTTTCTGTTCTGTGACAGTTACCATACAGTATCGTGTTAGTTTCAGGTACAATGTAGTAATTAGACATGAATGGGCAACTTTTTTAGCCCGAGTTACTTGACTCCCCTGGGCCGCCCGCTGCACCAGGCTGGGTCCCTCCTGCACCTCCTCACACGGATCACACATGCGTGGGGTGCTGTTTTCTTGCGTCGAGCAGATCTTTATCCGGGCCCTAGGTGTTCCCAGAGGGCCACCAGCTGGCAGTTTGTATTACGGGTGCACGTAAACAAAGTGAGATGATGGGCAAACAGGCTTGATGCCTGTTTTCAGGGGGCGCTTGTCCGATGAGAAAGGGTGTAGCGTCTCCCGCATAGTGTGAACACATGTGCCGTCGCACACGCCCTTCACCCGCGTCCTCCCACAGGGGACAACTGCGAGGTCAGAGACCCGAGGCATGGCAACCTGTACGACCTGAAGCCGCTCTCCCTGAACGACACGGTGGTCAACGCCGGGGAGTACACCTACCACCTGCGTGTCTGCGGGCAGCTGTCCTCCGGCGTCTGCTCGACCGCCGACCGGTCCAAGGCGGTCTCGTCGTGCCAGGAAAAGCGGGGGCCCCTGGGGTTCCAGAGAGTGGCAGGTACCGTGGGTTTCCCCTGCTCTCGCTGCGGGTCGGCGGGATCGGGGTCGAAGACGCGAGGGGACCGAGGGTGTCTTTCTCCAGCGGGAAGTGGCCGCCGTGTCCTCGCATCCGGCCGCCGGCTCTCCCTGCCGGAAAGCCTGCTGCCAGACACCGTTAGACTTTGTTTTACTGTTACTTACTGATGCCAGTTACGGGTTCCAAGGTTTTATTCCTTTCCTTTGTGGCAACCTTGGGACCCGCAGAGCTAGCCAGCAGTGGCTGCTCTGAGGTAGCGCTTTCTAGAATTGAGCCAGAGGGGACACACTTAGTAAAGGATTTGGCCCAGACTTATGGGGGTCGGGGGGGGGGGCGGGTTGTTGGTCATCGTGCTGTCCCAACAGCTGGGCACGTGATGGTGCATTGAAGAGCCTTTAAAAAGGAAGTCGGAGTCGCTGCTGTCACTGCAGGCGGCCCTCAGGGGCCACGTAGCGGAAGCGGCAGGCTCTCTGCAGCCCGGCTGAGGAGGGTCTGTGCGTGTCACCGGCCCTGCAGTTAGTCTGACTGTCCCCGCCTGGGTGACAGCCACCTGGCTCTGCTGTGATGTGACAGGGAGCAGCAGGGACGCCGTGCTGGTGGGCCAGGCGCACTCACAGGCCCCCTGCGTATTCGGGGTTTTATCTGGGGCGCGCGACGCAACACAGGTCTGCCGCGGGGAGCGTGGCGACCCGGGGACTTCGTGAGTGGACCTCGGTGTGATCCGCCGCCGCCGCGGCCGCGTCTCCACCAGGGCTCCTCACACGGAAGCTGACCTACGAGAACGGGCTGCTGAAAATGAACTACACAGGGGGGGACACGTGCCACAAGGTGTACCGGCGCTCGACGACCATCTTCTTCTACTGCGACCGCAGCACCCAGAAGGTGAGCGCCCGGAGCCCGGGGCGTCTCCGAGGCCTCGGGGGGCCGCCTGCCCCTCACTGCCCCTGTCTGCATAGAGGGAACCTGCTCTCGCCCCAGCCAGCTCCTGCTGGATGCACTTGAAACCCGTTACTTACGGAGACGGTCGAGACCGTGATTGGTTGGTGTAGGTTTCAGGGAACATAACGGCCCCTTAGTGTTTTCGTCCCTGAGACTCGCAGCGCACACGGAAGGAGTTCCCCGTTTCACGCGTGTGTCCCTCTCCACCCTCCCAGCCCGTGTTCCTCAAGGAGACGTCCGATTGCTCCTACCTGTTCGAGTGGCGAACGCAGTACGCCTGCCGCCCTTTCGACCTGACCGAGTGCTCGCTCAAGTGAGTCGCTGCCTGCCCACCCCCACGCGCTTTCTGGGCGGTCGGGAACTTGGGAGGGCTGTGTGCCTGAGTGGTTCGGGGTCTGCAGCGCGGGGTTGGAGGTGCCGGGTGACTTCTCCGTGCCTGAGCTCCTCAACGGGAAATGGAGGAGTTGGGGCAGGTCGGCCCCCGAATCCTTCACCGCTAAGTCGGGGCTGTTTAGCGTTCAAGTTCATGGGAGGCAATTGAGTCGAAACAAAAACCTTGTACGAGTCGCAGGTGTACGCGGAGCAGAGTGTCCAGGAAGGACATCAGCTGGCCTGTGCTCGTCCCTCGGGCACTGCTGGTCTGGGGGTGCACCGGTGAAGAGGGCTCTCTCCGCCCCACACCCCCTTTGCATCCCCCTGGCCCCCCCCCCCCCCCCCCCCCGTCCCCCTGCTTCCCTGAACTGTGGTCAGTTTCAGAGCATTCGTGCTGTGCCTGGTGACTCTGCTGGTCTTCCCTGCCTTGTTCATGGGGTGATGGTGAGGGATTAAAAGCTCACGGACAGCGTTTCCCCACACAACCACGTGGTGTGTGACCGGACGTGCGGAGAGATGGCGTTGTCCTGCATCCCTTGGCCTGCTCTGTTGGAAGGAAGCTGGCTGCTGAGGTCGCGAGAGCCCCTCACTTCTATTTGCTAAGTTGTTCCGAAGGATCGGGCGCTTTCGAGGTGGCTGCACGCTTGGAACGTGGCTGCCGCGGTCGCTTTTTAACCTGGGTGCTCTGTAGCGGTTTCCCTTGCGTTGGTGACAGAGCGCCTGGCCCTCCTGTCGTCCCTGAGACCGCTGGGCTCTCACGGCACTGTGTGCCTGGGCCGTCACGCCTCACCCAGGGGCCCCTGGCTCCCAGCTCGGGCTTCTGGTGTCCGATCCGTGCCGGCTCCGGGGTCGCTCGGCTCAGATGGGAGCTCTGGGCGTGTGTGTCCTCTTTGTTCTGTTCGAGTGCAGTGCGTTCCCATGCACGTCGGAAGGGCCGTGTGGGAGGTGCCCCGCACGTCGTGTGAAGGTGCCGTCATTCTGCTCTCAAGGCTGATTGGCTGGGGGTAGGGTTATAGATTCAAAATAACGTCCTTTCCGTTTCGAGGGCATTATTACCTCCTTTTCTGCAAGTACCCTGAATGGCTGGGGGACAATTTGTTGCGGGTCTTCTTTATGTTTTTATTCCATTCTGGAATATTTTTCTGAACTTTTTCCTACCATCTTTTGGAAGTACTTATTAAAAATTTCTAGTAAGTTTTTCTAACTATCTCTAAGGATACTAATTATAATTTTTTAGTTTTTTTTTCTTTTTTAAAACCCCTATTGTCCATTCCCTGAACTATAATTCATTATCTTTCAATGATTGCCTTAAACATTGGGCTTTTTTTTTGTTGTTTGTTTTTTAAAAAGATTTTCTTATTTATTTTTAGAGGGGAAGGGAGGGAGGAAGAAGCATCAAAGTGCATTTGCCTCTGGCGCCCCCTACTGGGGACCTGGCCTGCAGTGCAGGCATGCGCCCTGATGGGGAATCCAACCAGCAGCCTTGTGGTTCTCAGACCAGCCCTCACTCAATCCACTGAGCCCCGCCAGCCAGGACTGAACGTGCATTCTTGATTTAACAGAAAGCCAAAGCTGATCCGGAGCTCTGCCCGCTTCTCCAGCGGCACGGTGGTGTCGATGCCCTTGCCGCGCCTCCTTGGGCTAGCGCCCCGTGTGTGAGCTCAGGCCCGATTTCTTACCTTCAGGGAAGTCATCAGTGCTAGTTTTTAAAGACCACCGTTGCTTACTTGACGGTGTACATTTATTTTCTCTGACTTCACCATTCCTTTTCTCCTCTTAACCCTTCCGTTTTGACTTCACAAGTTTCCTTCTTCTCAGAGTCCTGTGTTTAGTGTGAGTGCTGCTCACCGTGCTGGCTGGCACGCTGTTTGCCGCTGGTCCCTGGTGGGACAAAGAGCTTGCGCCAGACAAGATTCAGGTTTGCACCGGACAGTGTAGGAACCGCGCTGTCCACGTGGCCACACAGCGATTCTGTGACCGCAGCCGGCGGGTCCGGGGACGCCGCCGCACGCAGGCCAGCGCGGCCTGGTGGGCGGTCCCTGCGGATTCGGCGGGTTTCCCTCCCGGTGTTTTCTTCGAAGAGGCTCACGCCTGCCCTCGCCAGTCCAGCCGGGCCCGGGACTCCTGGTCCAGACGGGCGAAGGGCTCCGTCTGGGCTTGGTCAGCACTTGCAAGGGCCCCGCCGGCCTCCCGTGCGTGCTGTTGCTTAAGAGCCTGCTCGGGACCAGCTGTTTCCTTCCATTCCTCTGTAGATAAGCTATCTCCCCTGTCCGTGTGTGTGTGTGTGTGTGTGTGTGTGTGCGTGTGCTGCGGTCTCAGTGGGACTCGTTTGGCTGTGGCTTCATGGCCACTTGTCTTCTCGGGGCTCGGCACTTCGTGAAGCGGAGGACGCGCCTCTGTCGCTGAGTTTGGGGGACTGGCGGCCCCCGTGTCTCTGAGGGTCGCCTCTGATGTGTCTTTTTAAGGTCTTTCTCCTTCCTTTCCGCACTCTGTTTCCTTAGACCTGCTTTCCAGTTCTCTGGCTCCCTCATCGGCTGACTTCCATTTGCTGGTTTGGCTGTTTGTTGCCTTTTTAAAATTTTCATGACTTTTTTTTTTTATTCTGAGTTCTGAGTTCAGGCTCTCAGTAATGGCATTTGTTATTCTTCTTTAATTCACCACCTCTCCCCTCCACGCCACCCTCCAGGGTGTCACAGTCTCTTGTTACAGTTGCAGTTTCTTCTTTTAGGTCTTGAACCATTTTAAGAACGTGCCTGACGTCCGAGAGGGTCTGACGCTGCCGTCACCCCAGTCTCTCGCAGATGACCCACCGCTTAATGCCAGCTCGTCCTTGGCTCCTTTCTCTCTCACGCCCCATTTGTGGCCCATCAACCGTCAGAGTATCTAGAATTCTTTTTTTTTTAAAATAAATTTTATTTATTTATTTTTAGAGAGGGAAGGGAGGGAGAGAGAGAGAGAGAGAGAGAGAGAGAGAGAAACATCAATGTGCAGTTGCTGGGGGTCATGGCCTGCAACCCAGGCATGTGCCCTGACTGGGAATCGAACCTGCGACACTTTGGTTCGCAGCCTACACTCAGTCCACTGAGCTACGCCAGCCAGGGCAAAGTATCTAGAATTCTGTTCCGGAAACAGTGTCTTACCCCGGTCCAGGCTGTTGCCGTCTTGTACCTTTGTCAACGCAGCCACCTCTGAGTTGGCCCCCTGCCTCCCCTCTGTCCACCCCCCCAGCCCCCCACGGACGTGTCCAGCACGGTGGTTAGGACGCCCCTGTTCACGCGGCTACTGCCGCCAGGCCGCTGTGCAGCTGAGCCCCTTCACAGCCGTGATTTTCCTGCCTTGGGTGGAGCCATAAGCGGAAGCTGTGGGCTGAGAAGCCCAGGTGCTGTTTGTCACCTTGCACCACCTCGCACCCGGCCCCGGCTCTCCGGCTCCCTCGCGTGAGCTCCGTGCCAGCCACATGGGGCTCCTGGCCTTTCCGGCCGCGCCAGGCTTGCCCTGGTGCCACGGGCCCTTGGCTCTCTCGGCTCCCACTGCCCAGGGTGTCTTTCCTGGGCCCCTGGAGGCTGGGCTGTTCCTAGTCTTTCCCAGTCCACGCAGAGGCCACCTTCCCAGCGAGGCCTTCGCTGACCGCTCGGCTGCTCCGTCTCCTCCTCCCCAGACTCCCCGGCTCTCACTGACTCCTGATACACTCGCTGCAGCCCTGAACGAGTGTACCCCGTGAATGGGCGTTTCTTCCCTGTAAATTCCGTAAACTTCTTGAGATTTTTATTTGTTTTGATTCCTGTGACTTCTCCATCTTGGTGCTTTGTAGTTTTTGAATGAATGAATGAACGAATGAATGCGTTTCATTCTTCTCCGACGTGCTCGGACCTAATGAAGTGGAGTGTGCGATTGTTCGCTGCCCCCTGTGGGGACCCAGGGCCGGCCTCGCTCACCAGCAGGGCTGCGCCTGGGGTCGGGGTGGGTCTCACTGTCTGTCTGCACCGGGACTCGTGCAGTAAGAAAACCGTTAGTGAGTAGAAGGGTCAACACCTGCCTGTTTTAATGTGAGTGACCGGCCGTTGGTGGCCTCAGGTCTCGACGGCAGGCGGCCCGCCCTGAGAGTGGTCGGTGCTGGGGGTGCCCCGGCGTCCGAGCTGCCCCCTCGGCCTTCTCACTGGCCCGAGGGTGGCGGACACTGACTTTCGAGCTTCGTGTTTGCAGTTTTTGGTTAATATATAATTTTGTTGAACCAAGTACTTTTTTCTCTTTATTGAATGTATTGGGTGGCGCTGGTTAATAATTACACAGGTTTCAGGTGCACAGACAGATCCATGACATGTAATGGGTGCCCTGTGTTGTGTGTTCGCCACCCCAAGTCTGTGTCCATCACCCTCCCCACCCCGCCCCCGCCGTACCTGCCTCCACTCCCCCCCCACCCAACAAAGCCCGAAGTTGGGTCATCACTGATTCCGACTGCGCCACACGGGGGCGCTCCCTCCTGAAGCCCCGTCCCTGGGGAAGGTCCGATTCCCAGGGTGTCAGGTGGGCCGCGCCCGTACCCCGAGCCCCGGCCGGCGGCGTGCTCGGTGCTCAGTGAGGGGGCGGTGGGGCCTGACCACAGTGTTCTGCTCTCTGCAGGGACGCGGCCGGCAACAGCTTCGACCTCTCGTCCTTGTCACGGTACAGTGACAACTGGGAAGCGGTCACCAGCACGGGGGCCACCGAGCACTACCTCATCAACGTCTGCAAGTCTCTGGCCCCGCAGCCGGGCTCGGGTGAGAGGGTCTCGGGGGGCTGGCGCCTGGTGGTCAGTGTAGGGGGCAGCGAGCAGGTGCGGGCCTCTCTGAAGGTGCATCATCCCTTTCCGTGGCGAGGGACTGGTGTGGCTGAGCAGCGGCAGGAGGACTTCCTTCGGGGGCTTAGCGACCGGTCCCTGGTGGGGTCCAGGGTCCTCTGCTGGGAGCATTGTAACCTCCTCCAGCTGAGGGGGTGGGGGTGGGCAGAAGCAATCGTGGTGGCCCGTGATGCCTCTCAGCAGGACAGGAGCTGGGAGGATGTGACGTGCCAGCAGGTGTGGGCCTGTTGTGTTTACGGAGCGTGACATGGGTGGGTGGTGGCCCTCTCACAGTGCAGGAGCCGACCACCCCAGACCTTGGTGCTGGTGGCCAGGACAGCGGTCAGGTGCACTTGTGGGACCAGGCGCCACCTGCTGGTGGGGACCATGGTGCCGCCCACAGCCTCTTGAGTCCTGCAGATGAAACTCATCCCGAGTTCGTGGGGTTTATGCGGCCCCGCCCACACCCCCGGTGTGACTCAGCTCCAAGGGTTGTCATCCTCGTCTGCGTGGTGTGAGGCCGTGGGTCCTCTTGTCCTCCTTTGCTCTGTGCTGGACAGACTGGGGACGCTGGGGTCTCGATCCGTGATGCAGCAGGGCCAGCTCTTTCTCCGGGGCGGACGGCACAGACGTTTGGGGGCTGGGCAAGTGGCAGAGTTCGTGGGGCCTTCCGGGTCAAAGGCAGCACATGAACATAGGACGTTGGGAATGCCTCTTTGGCTTCATCTGAGGATTTTAGCTTCACTGCCCTCGGGTTCAGAAGTAGCTCGGCCTGGTCCCCCTCGGGTTCTCCCGCACCCCTGCCTGTCCCCGTCCGTCCCTGGCCATGCGTTTGAGTGAGTCTGAGAACCCGTGGTGTCGCTGTCACCGATGTACGTAAAAGAGTGTTTCAGAGGAGCCGCTGGAATCAAATGTGCGGCGTGACTGGCGTCACTTGCCAGATAAAGTCAAACCCCCGGCCGGAAAGTGGCCGAAGGTGACTCGCCGTGTCTCCTGTGGCAGAGCCGTGCCCCCCGGAAGCGGCCGCGTGCCTGCTGGACGGCTCCAAGCCCGTGAACCTGGGCCGGGTGCGGGACGGCCCTCAGTGGACCGACGGCGTCATCGTGCTCCAGTACGTGGACGGCAGCTCGTGTCCGGACCGCATCAGGAAGAGGTCGACCACCATCCGCTTCACCTGCAGCGAGAACCAAGTCGTGAGTGACACCGCCGCCTCTGCCCCGGGGCCGCGGCCGTGGGGACAGTCGGGAGCGAAGGGTCAGTGAGCCCGGCCTCTTCCCTTGGGAAGTGAGGCGGGGGGCGAGGGGGGCGCGGGGTGCCAGGGGGTGAGAGGGCAGCGTCGCCTCGGCCCTGGGGTCCCGGGGGACCTTTCCGCTCTGGCTCCTGACACGCCGGACCTGGCGCTTCCGTGGTGACTTCAGAATCCGCTGGTTCTGGTTCTGGGTCAGGTTTGACTCAGCTCCCCAGCGACTGTGCAGAGAACTGACACTTGGCATTGTACCCTTGGTTTTCACGGTGGTGCCCCGCCTTTCATTCCTGGCCAGTGTGTGGGTCAGCGAGGGGTAGGGGGTCACGTGCTGGGTGGTGTGTCCTGCCCAGCCGGTGCTCGGTGGCCAGGCTGACCCTGTCTCCGGGGCCTGGGATCCCTGTCCCAGACAGTTGGTCTGGGCAGCTCCGTGGCTGCAGGTTTTTCTCGGGACTGCTGTCCGCCTCAGTGGCATCTTTGCACAGGGCAGTAAGGGGAACCCAGGCGCTCTGTGTAAGAGGGGGTGGTGGCTCTTTTGGGCGTAGGGTCAAGCCGGACCAGCCTTGTCCGTGTCAGGGCAGACTGCCCGCTCTGTCCGGCTACGTGGCGGGAGGGGTGGGACGAGGGGCGCTCGGGGACCAGGACTGGCCGTCTGGACGGGAGAGGCAGCTGAGGTTCCTCTCGGGCAGGCTGCGCAGGGGCTTAGCGGGGACCGGCAAGCCCCTGGGGTCTGGATAGACCCTGGACTCTGTCACGGGGCCGGGGGGCTCGTGGCAGAGAAGGAAGGAGCTGACCGACCCGAGGAGCGACAGTGAGCGGGACCATGAGGGGCTCTGCGTGTGGCTGGGCCAGCATGGCCTCACCCAGCGGGCGTGACCGCTGAGCAGACCTGAGCACGCCCGTGGTGGACGAGAAGCACGGGGGACGCAGAGAGAGTCTCGGCTGGTGCGGTGGGGGGGGGGGGGCTTGCAGGATTAATGGCCAGTGTGTGGGTCAGGAGCTGGGAGGACATGACGTGCCAGCAGGTGTGGGCCTGCTGTGTTTACTGAGAGTGACACGGATGGTGGCCCTTGCACACTGCAGGAGCCGACCACCCCAGACCTTAGTGCCGGTGGCCAGGACAGGGGTCAGGTGCACTCGTGGGACCAGGCGCCACCTGCTGGTGGGGGACCGTGGTGCCACCCACAGCCTCTTGAGTCCTGCAGACGAGACTCATCCCGAGTTCTTGGGGTTTATGCGGCCCCGCCCACACCCCCGGTGTGACTCAGCTCCAAGGGTTGTCATCCTCGTCTGCGTGGTGTGAGGCCGTGGGTCCCCTTGTCCTCCTTTGCTCTGTGCTGGGCAGACTGGGGACGCTGGGGTCTCGATCCGTGATGCAGCAGGGCCAGCTCTTTCTCCGGGGCGGACGGCACAGATGTTTGGGGACTGGGCAAGTGGCAGAGTTGGTGGGGTCTTCTCGGTCCCCTACTTGGAGTTCTGGCTCTGGGTGCGCCTCAGTCACCCTGTGCGTGTGAAGCCCCTGGTGGTATCTCAGGAGCAAACCCCGTTCCCTTGCTTTTTCCAAACCTGCCCCCTTTCTGGGATGTCGGGACAGAGATCTGGTCCTTGGGACGCGCTGGCCCGCCCCGTCCGAGGCAGGGCACGGATGGTGGGCACCCCGCGCGGCCGTCAGTGACCTCTGTCCCTGTCTCTAGAACTCGCGGCCCATGCTCATCAGCGTGGTGGAGGACTGCGAGTACACCTTCGCCTGGCCCACCGTCGCCGCCTGTCCTGTGCGGAGCAGCGAGCATGGTGACTGCCAGGTCACCAACCCTGCCACAGGTGAGGCACCGCCCGTCACGGACACCGCCCACGAGGGAAGGGACCCTGCCCGAGACCAGCCCTGCACGGGGAGGGGCCCGGTGTGCAGCCGGGCAGCAGAATGCGCCGGCAGCGGTGTCTGGCCCGCGAGTGGGTTTGGCCTGTTCTCCGGGACCGGTCCCCTCGGTTGCCTGTTCGAGCTCCGTGGAGAAGAGACTGTACCGCCTGTCTCCCTGCAAACGTGCTCCCCGGGACTCCTGGGTCCGTGGGCCCCGTCACACCTGCTCTCGGCTGGCAGAGCTGGTTACAGCCACCTCCCTGGCGTCTGCCAGGGGAACCGGGGGCAGCCCCACGGAGCCTCTGTGCTGGGCACCTGGGCGACGCAGGTGGCAGTTGGCAGGCTGACAGAGTGGCCGTGGGCCCTCCTGTGTGCCCCGGAACCCTCGCGGCTGCTGGGGCCCGGCTCCAGGAGCAGCGGGGTGCTGTGAGCCGCTGTCCCTGGGGAAAGATGGGCCGTTCCACCAGCCGGGGCGCCGGGGGCCCTGTGACGTGGGCTGGCCGGTCAGGAGCATTTCTAGGGCCATGTCCAGGCGGGGGCCGGGGTCCCGTGGTGAGAAGGCAGAGGTTCCGACAGCCGGGCGATCCCTGGACGCGGCAGCTGGTGGTGGGTCCCCCGCATCTCAGGGCCCCCGGCGTCACCAGGTCCCGTCCGCCCCCTCGCAGGACACCTGTTCGACCTGAACTCCCTGGGCGGCAGCAGCGGGCACACGGCCGCGTACAGCGAGAAGGGGCTGGTGTACATCAGCATCTGCGGGGAGAACGAGAACTGCTCCCCGGGCGTGGGTGAGTGCGCGGCCGCCTGCCTGCCCGCCTGCCCGCCGCCTGTCTGCCTCGCGTCCCCGGGGCCGTCTCTGCGTCCCCGGTGCCGGAGGGCCGAGGCGATGCCAGGGTCGCATGCCATCCCTCTCACGGTGGGCGGCTCACTGGGTGGGGGGCAGGGGGTTCCGGGGCCACGGGACGAAGTAGCCGACGCACACAGTGTCTGTGAAACTGCGCTGGACCCCCCGAGCTACGAGTGTCAGCTGTGGGTTTGAAAGTGGGTCTGTAGAACATTCTAGAAAACCGGTCGCTGGACTCCACGGTCATGCATCTCTTCTCTCCGCCTCCCCCCCTCCCCCGCTGGTGCAGGGGCCTGCTTCGGGCAGACCAGGATCAGCGTGGGCAGGGCGAGCAAGAGGCTCACCTACGCGGACCAGGTCTTGAGGCTGGTGTACGAGGAGGGGTCCCTCTGCCCCTCCAAATCCGGCCTGAGGTACAAGAGCGTCATCAGCTTCGTGTGCCGGCCCGAGGCCGGGCCCACCGACCGGCCGGTGCTCATCTCGCTGGACAAGCAGACGTGCACGCTCTTCTTCTCCTGGCACACGCCGCTGGCCTGCGAGCAGGAGGTGGGTGGGGGCCGGGGCCGGGCCCGGGGGGGCGTCCGAGAGACGCCCAAGTGTGGCTGCCGGGCTCACTGCCTGTCACTGGGCCCCCCACCCCCTCCGAGCAGATACCCAGTGTGTCACCCCCTCCCGATGGCCGGTTCCTTGCGCTCAGTGCCGTGTAACTGAGCGTGCGGGGACACCAATCCGCCTTGTGTCCTTTTCTCCCGTTGTTCGGCTCTAAGCCCTCGTGGGTCCCGGCGGTCGGGAGCGCTGGGCCGGGGACTCCACGGGCCATTTCCTCTCGAACAGCCCGAGTGTTCTGTGCGGAACGGCAGCTCCATCATCGACCTGTCGCCCCTCATCCACCGCACGGGGGGGTACGAGGCGTACGACGAGAGTGAGGACGACTCCAGCGACGCCAACCCCGACTTCTACATCAACATCTGCCAGCCGCTGAACCCCATGCACGGGGTGCCGTGTCCCGCCGGGGCCGCCGTGTGCAAGGTGCCCGTGGACGGGGCGCCCATCGTAAGTGCGGGGTGTGCTGACGATAAAGCTGTGTGACGCGGGTCTTGCTTCCAGCAGGGGGCGACTCAGGCGGGATGACGCGTGGCGAGGGGACCTGGGACCGCGGCGATGTCCCGCGGCCGCGGGGGAGGGGATGGACGCTGTCGCTGATGGGCAGCCGGGGGGCCCAGGTGCTGCGGGAGAACACGCGAACACACGTGTGCGGGAAGACGCGCCCCTGCGTCGCGTCAGCAGGCTTGAGGTGGACCCCGGTGGGGAAGTTCGTGCGTCGAGGACGAGAAAACGTGGGCAGAGCCTCAGTTCTTTGAAACACATGTCTTGTATCGGTAACATGCTCGTGAAACGTGGGCACTTCCTTCAGTGAACGGGGAGAGCGGAGGGCCAGCACGGCCTGGCCGAGTGCCAAATGTTCCGCCCTGAGAGCTGTGGCTTTTGTACTGGTGTTTGTGCGTGTGGGCGTGGGCCTTCACAAAGGGTCTCCATGAGTTATGTTCCCGTTCTGTCCGATCCCTGGTAGGGTGTTTTTTTTCCCCTCCAAAGATTTTATTTATTTATTTTTAGGGAGGGTAGGGAGAGAGAGACAGAGAGAGAGAGACAGAGAAACATCAGCGTGCGGTTGCTGGGAGCCATGGCCTGCAACCCAGGCATGTGCCCTGACTGGGAATTGAACCTGTGATGCCTGGTTCGCAGCCCGCACTCAATCCACTGAACTATGCCAGCCAGGGCGATAGGTTTCATTACTTGCCGTGCCTCTCAGAGGTGGTGCATTTTGTGAGCCCTGTTCTACGGTATCTAGATGTTGTCCTTTGAAAAGAGGGACGCTGACCGGGCACTGTCGGGAGTGGGCAGGGGCACGGGCCGAGAGGTGACTGACGAGGCCGCGGCCCTGAGGGAGGTGGCGGCCCGGACGAGTCAAGGCTGGGCGGGAAGCGCTCTCGTGTCCTGCCGCCCAGCGGCGCAGGCTGGGGCCCGTGACGTGACATGGGTCCCTGTTGGAGCGGCTCGGTCTGCTGTGTGTCCTTGCCCGGCCACCCTTTTCCGGATTTTAATAACTCGCAGACTCTCTGATCGGAGCAGGCGCTGTAGCGTCATGGCCCGAACATGCCCCGAAGAGTGTCACACGCTCACACTCAGTGCCCACACGTGTGCCGGCCCCAGCCGCTCACCTCTCTGTCCTGCGTGCACCCCTCTCCCCATCCCCCCGAAACCCCAGGCTGAGCTGAGAAAGGAGATGGGGAGCAGGCCTGGCCCTCCCAGAAGGTGGGGGGAGCGGGCAGCCCCAGCGCAGCGCTGGGTGGGGGATGGTCAGCGTGGGGCATGCACGGGGTCCGGCCTCCCACCGTCAGGCCGCCGGAGACCAGGCGGCACTCTCGGCGTGACGGCGGAGAGCAGTGCTGCAGCCTGGCACCTCTGGCCTCCCTCCCCAGGGGCAGAAACGGAGCCGCTATCCCCAGTCGCAGGATTGGAACCGCTAACCCCCAAAGCTCTGGGTGTTCCTTGCAGCATCTGCACGTCAGAACTTGCTGAGCGAGTTGCTCTCACCCCAGTGTCCTCAGGCGCTGCCGTTTTTAAGGCGGGTAAGGTGTGGTGTCTGCAGTTCCCCGTGAACTTCCCGCAACCGCGCCTGTGTCTGTTCTCGTCTAGGATATCGGCCGCGTCTCGGGGCCTCCGATCCTCAATCCCGTGGCGAACGAGGTCTACTTGAATTTTGAAAGCAGCACCCCTTGCCTCGCGGACAAGCATTTCAACTACACCTCGCTGATCGCCTTCCACTGCAAGAGGGGCGTGAGCATGGTGAGTGTGCCGCGTGTGCACGGCTGGGGGCTGCAGCGGGCGCCGTGAGCCCACGCTGGAGCCCGAGGAGCCATCCCCATAGTGTCCCCCGCGGAGCGTATGGCTGGTGGTTGGTGGTCATGCGGTAGAACGGCGTAGTGAGTGATGTCAGCCGTGAGCAAGCCCACCCTGGATTAGGGTGGGTTTTGCACAGGGAGGCAATTACATTTTTTTTCCTTAGATTTTGTTTATTTTTAGAGAGGGAAGGGAGGGAGAAAGAGAGAGAGAGAAACATCAATGTGCGGTTGCTGGGGGCCATTGCCTGCAACCCAGGCATGTACCCTGACTGGGAATCGAACCTGTGATGCCTGGTTCACAGCCCACACTCTAGTCCACTGAGCTATGCCAGCCAGGGCGGGAGGCCACTAAATTTCAGAGCACGCACAACCTGAGTGTAGTAGGACTGGTGGTGTTCACCTTGGCCTCCCCGTGCAGGAAGTGACTGTAACTGGTTTTTTAACGGTGACGGTGGTTGGTTCTTACTGGGAAATCGGCAGCCTGTCAGCAGCTACAGCCCCCTCAAATTCAGAAGCGGGCCAGTGCGAGGAGACCCCTGGGATCGAATCAGGTCCAACGAAGTCGTGCATGAGACCTCTGAGGGGGCTGCAGGTTTCCGCCCCAGTGTGCGTTTAAAACAAGCCTCTTGCCAGAGGGTCTCTGCACGTGCTCCCTCTGGACCCCCGAGCGAATGAGAGATGATGGCCCAGGAGACTGCGGCCCCCATTTCTCTGTGACTCAGGATGGCGGGGGACGGCCTGTGCCCCCCACCTGCTGCTCTGGCTGAGGGCTCCACTCCAGGCGCCTGGCCCCACAGCCCCTGAACTGTGCTCCCGGAACCCGTGGAGCCCAGAGCACTTCCCGCCCTGGCCCGGGGCGGACTGGGCTGGGGTTGCTTGTGGGCTGCGTTTGTCCTGCCTGCCCTGACTGGTGTACGTCTTGTTACAGGGGGCTACTGGGCTTGGTGACAGGGCTCGTGTGTGAGTGTGTGTGTGTGTGTGTTGATGAGACACAGACGGGGGCGAGCAAGGAAAACCCTTCCCAGCTGTGAGTGCACGGAGCAGAGCTGTTGCCGTGCTATTTAGTAGTGACTGTGTTGATTGCCACACGAACAACCGTAACCCCGCTCTGGCTTGCCCCAGGAGAGCCCGGTTCCCTCGCCCTGGGGGCTCAGGCGGTGGGCTCCAGCCCGCGAGCGTGCCCTGCACCTTCGACAAGGTGAGGCTCTGAGGTCTGTGCCCGCAGCGGGCTTGTCAGGGACGGGGCCGGGCTGCCAGGTCTGGTGAATGGCCGCGGCGGGAGGAGACCCGGCAGGCCTAGTAGTTGGGGGGCGGGGCGGGCCTTCCCATGGAGCCGCCCAAAGCACCTCAGGGCCCTAGTGTGTGACCCTGCGTCCAGCTGCCGGAGGTCAGCGATGGCGCTGCGGAGGGAGGGAGCTGTGTCAGCCAGCCCCGTTTGGCTCTGCCTGTGTGAGCCTGTGTGGGGGTGGGGGTGTCCCCGAGGGGCGCCGGGCCGTCCTCACCCGGAGCGGGACAGCGGGGCACACGTGGCACTTTGCTCATTGTCTGCGCAGCTGTGGCTCCTAGAGACGGATCAGCACTTGCGTGTTTTAGAGACAACTGCTGTCACAGTGAACGCTCATTCCAGTTTTGGAAAGATTTTAGGTCGTTTTCTTCCCCGGTGGTTTTTATCTTAGGTGGAAACACTTCCCACTTAAGTTTCTACAAAAGGAAATTCTCAGCAGTGACGAAAATAAATTCCCGAGTGGTCGTCTCGGCTGTGACTGTGGCTGAGGTTGTGTCTGTGTGTGTGTGGCTGTGTCTGTGGCTGAGCCTGTGTCTGAGGCTGAGCCCGTGGCTGTGTCCATGGCTGAGGTGGGAATGCGCGTGGGGCTGCAGCTGCCTGGCCTGTGCGTGGTCTGGCTGCGGGGCGTCTCGCCCTTGCTGTGAACCCATCAGTGTCTGGCAGTGGTGGGGGGGGGGGACGCTGCTCGTGCGTGTCGGGGCACTTGCTGCCCTCCTTCGCAGCAGCGGGGTGGGAGCATCACACACTTCTCCATCACGGTGTGTGTTTGAAGACTACCCCCTTTCTCTGGGAGGTCACCCACGTACCCGGTGGCGGCCTGTGGCTGCGGCCAGGCCCCTCTCCTGGGACAGGCAGGGACCCAGCCCCGTCGGCCTGTGTCTCCCCTACTCTCGGAGTGGGGGAGGGTGCGGGCCCGACCCACGCGGGGTGCCGAGACCGTGGTTGTCTCCCTCGCAGGGGACCCCCGAGCTGCTCAGGACCAGTGAGTGCGACTTCGTGTTCGAGTGGGAGACGCCGCTCGTGTGCCCGGACGAGGTGAAGACCGACGGCTGCTCCCTGGTGGACGAGCAGCTGCACTACAGCTTCAACCTGTCCAGCCTCTCCAGAAGCACCTTCAAGGTAGCCCCGCCCCCCGGCCCCCAGGGCCTCGGAGTGGGCGGGGGCACGGCCTGGGCTTTCCCTTGTCCGTTGTGTTTTAGCCAGTGGGACATCAGCGACCCCTGGAGGCTGGCCGTGTGGCCACCGAGGCAGCGCCTGGAGGGTGGTGCACCTCACAGGGGGTTGGGTCGGCCTTGAGGGGGGTCCTGAGAGTGCGGCTAACCAGCCACAGCTGATGGTTGGGGTGTGCCTCCTGGTTCAGAGATTTTACTGCCTTGCGGCTGGGTAAGGGTTAAGTGGCCCTGTGAGGTTGCCTGGGGACCCTTCGTGTCACAGGTGAGGACCAGGAGGTGGCTCAGGAGGCACGGGGGGCCACGCCCCCAGAGGGCAGAGGCCCCGTGGAGTTCGTCCCCTCGGGGTCTGGTCTGGGGTAGGAGGAAGAGCAGTCGTTTCGCTGGCCGTGGTGGTGGAGGGAGCTGGAGGCCCCTGACTCCAGACGCGTCTGTGCCGTTTCGGGGCCTGTCTCGCTCCCCGCCCGCGTGTCCTGGACAGTCGGTTGTGTGGGCGAGGCAGGGGCCACCTCCAGCTGCTGGTGGTCGGGGGGTCCTAGGCCTCCGGGGCTGTGACCTGCATGGGACCGAGTCCTGTGGCCGTGGCCCTGGGCCAGGGAGGGTGGCAGCTGGTGAGTGGTGAGCTCGCCACCGTGTGCCCTGGACCCTGTAACGGAGACCCGGCCCGGGCTCCGCTGACAGGTGTGCAGCAGGTGTGAGCCTGCGGAGGGCAGGGCTGGGGGGCGAGCGAGCGAGGCACCCAGTGAATCGTGGAGCATCCGTCCGCACTGTGCTCGTTAACGCAGTCCTCCCCACGCCCGGGTTTCAGGTGGGGGCGGGGCTTCGGGGAGGGGGCCAGCGAGCAGCCTGAGGCCTCACAGCTGCCCCCGCCCCAGGCCCAGCTGCGGAGGATGCCACCTGTGTGCTGCCACCCGGAGGGGCAGGGGAGGAGGCAGGCGGGGCCTGGGGTGGAGGGAGGCGTGGTTCCTTTTGGTGGCCGGAGGGAGGGGTCCCGAGAGGCCAGCGCTGGAGGCCGAGAGCCCTGACTCACAGCTGCAGGCGCAGCCCTGCTTTGCTGCCCGCGCCGCGGGGACCCTCCGCCTGGGGGCCCGTTCACCGACACGCGTGGTGTCCCCCGTCCAGGTGACTCGAGACTTGCACACCTACAGCGTGGGGGTGTGCACGGCGGCCGCGGGCCCGGACGAAGGGGGCTGCAAGGACGGCGGCGTCTGCCTGCTCTCCGGGAGCAAGGGAGTGTCTTTCGGGCGGCTGGCGTCCATGAGACTGGATTACAGGCACCAGGACGAAGCCGTCATCTTAAGCTACGCCAACGGAGACAGCTGCCCTCCAGGTAATGCAGGGCAACGGGCACGCTGATGTTCCTTCCCCGTGAGCGTGCCGGCGGCCTGGCGGCGGGGGGACCTGAGGAGCGCAGGAAGCTGCAGGTCCTGTCGGTGCCGAGACTGTGGGTGGGACCACGGGGCATCATGTCCCGACGGCCCTAGGAGCAAGGGCTCAGGCCTGGAAATGCACCCAGCCCCACGGCGGGAGGCCTGCCGGTCCCGAAGGTGCTCTGGGGGGTGGGGGAGCCCTTCGGTAGGAGGGCCGAGACGGGCAGTTCTGGGCCACCGGTCGTCATGCCTGGTGGAGCACGGCCGGTGTCCCGTGGGCAGCCCGGGTCACGCCCGTGTTCCCCCTCCAGAAACGGAGGAGGGCGACCCCTGCGTGTTCCCCTTCACCTTCAACGGGAAGAGCTACGACCAGTGCGTGCTGGAGAACCGGGTGCGGCTGTGGTGCGCCACCACGGCGGACTACGACCGCGACCACGAGTGGGGGTTTTGCCGACAGTGTAAGTGGCAGAGCCGCGCGCCCGGCATGGCGGTGCAGCCGGCGGCACGCGTTAGGGGCTTGCGTCTGGGAAGCTTGGACCTTTGTGGCTCTCCGAGCTAATGGCTTTGTGACCCCGTGGCATGTCACTTTCCCCTCGTTGGGGCTGTTTTCCACGACGAAAGGACGTGTTTAGTCGTCCGTGGGGCGTGGGGTGTAGCCACACGCGAGGACCACAGCGGGGCTGGCAGGCACGTGCGGGGCGGCCAGCTGGGCACACCCGCAGGCTCGATAGCCCCCGTGCCCACAGCTCTCCACCCCGGTGATGCAGCCCCCGCCTCCGCCCAGCGCCTGCCTGTCCCGAGTCTGCAGGGTGGCGCGGGGACATGGGGAACGGTGGAGGGCTCCTCCACCACCTCTCTGCTCCGGGGCGGGTCTGGGCCAGGGGCCGGGGGTGTCACGGTGAGCCAGGCTTGGCGCCTGGACTCCTGTGGTGTTCGCACCCTGGTGACGTGAGAGAGTCCCACTGCCGGTGTGTGTGACACAAACAAACGGATGTGAGTGTCCGGGGAGGGCAGGACGGGATGAAGGGTTAGCCAGTGTTTAGTTTTTGCACCTGGTCAGGGAGTAGCGCCGTGCAGGGAGGGGTCGTGAGAGTCGCACCTGCTGCAGCTCCGTCCTGGGGCTTGTGGCCGGGGGGCTTGTGGCGGGGGGACTGTCTCCTCCTGGTCCGCTGGACGCATTCGGACGTTTTCGGGTCCTTGCAAGGATCTCATTGTTACTTGGCTGTTTTTTTGTGTGTTTTTATTCTCCATTAGTCTTTGGTGCATGAATCACATTTGAACTCCCCCTGTCCTGGAGGTGTGGAGCTGGTGCTGCGGGGTTGGGAGGGACAGAGAGAGACGCTTGGCCTGTTTGCGGGCATAAAGCAGTGAGGCCCGGCTGGCGCGGCGTGGGCCACAGGTCGCCTGTGTCTGACTGTCCCCCTGCTCCCCGCCCCCCCCCCCCCCCCCTGCAGCGAGCAGCCACCGGACGTCCGCCATCATCTTCAAGTGCGACGAGGACGCCGACATCGGCTGGCCCCAGCTGTACAGCGAAACGCGGGGCTGCGAGGTGACCTTCGAGTGGAGGACGAAGGTGGTCTGCCCCCCGAAGAAGATGGAGTGCAAGTTCGTGCAGAAGCACAGGACCTACGACCTGCGGCTGCTGTCCTCTCTCACGGGGTCCTGGTTCTTCGCCCACCAGGGGGCCTCGTGAGTACCTCCCCCGAGGGCCAGCATGACCAGGGCCCCAGTGTGCCCCCTGTGGGCCCTCTGGTGGCGGGACG
This sequence comes from Phyllostomus discolor, assembly GCF_004126475.2. NCBI lineage: Eukaryota > Metazoa > Chordata > Mammalia > Chiroptera > Phyllostomidae > Phyllostomus > Phyllostomus discolor. Next base: position 204,972,652 of record NC_040906.2, read on the forward strand.
GCCTCATGAATTGGAAGCCCACCTGGCCCGGGTGCTCCTGTGGCCCTGGCAGCGGCCCGGAGGAGTCAGGTGTGGGCAGGACCCAGAGACGCTTGTGCTCCGAGGTCGGCCTGGCCCACGAGGTCCGGTGTGACCGGTGTGGGCGGCAGCAGGGTGGCCATCCGTGAGGAGCTCCTGGGAGACGAGTTCACTTTCTCAGCCCTTCAGCCCTTGGGTTTTGCTTGCCCGAGGTGCCTTGTTAGTGCCGACGGCTCCAGGGGTAGGGTGCCGCTCTCCGCCAGGCGCTCTTGATCCTTAGGTATATGCGCCTCGGGGGGCGTGGGCTTGGAGGACCTGTCACCTGTCAGGTGGACAGTGCACCCACCGGTGTGAGCCACTGCCCGCCCCAACTCAAGGCCCTTCCACAGCCCGGGTGTCCGGTGGGCGTGCTCCGCCCCTTCTCCAGCAGGGGGCGCTGTCCTGTCTTCTCTTGAACCGCTGCTTGCGTGCTGCCCCCCGACCATGCTACGGGCCCCTGGGCTGCCAGGATGGCGGCTGTCTCTGAAGGGGGTGGGGCGGGGGAGCGCTGCTGCTCTGAGGAGTCGGGGCCGAGGCTGACCCCCGTTTCTCGGCGTGGCCCCGCAGGTACTACCTCAACTTCTGCCAGAGAGTGCACAAGGGGCCCCTGGACTGCTCCGACAGGGCCAGCGTCTGCAGAAAGAGCGAGTCCGGGGAGGTGCAGGTGCTGGGGCTGGTCCACACGCAGCAGCTGGACGTTGTCGGTAAGGCCCGGGCCCTGGGTGCACGGCGGGACCGGCTGGGCGTCTGAGTGGGGGCCGAGGGCGAGGGTTCTCGGGGGGCCCGGAGGGGCCCGCACAGGCGTGGGAGGAAGCCTCCAGGGGCGGGTCCCATGGCAGTGTCCCAGGCTGCGCGGCAGCCTCTGGAGCTTCCAGGGCTACATTGTAGCCACTGAGAGGCCGGGTCCGGGCACGGGTGCTCAGGGGGTCCGGGAGGAAGGCAGGGCGTGCAGGGCCCCCCTGAATTCCTGCTCCAGCAGGGGGCTGTGTGAGTGAGTGAGTGTGCAGGTGTGTGTGAAAGCGTGTATTCCGGAACGCAGACAGTGACACGGACACTTGGTAACGAAGGAGCACTTTCTTTGTAACGTGGTAACAGTTTGGGGAACGACAGTGAGGCTCCTTCTGATAGCGTTCCTGGGAAACTCCCTTCTCGCAGCTGGTGGGGCGTGTGAGGTTCCCCTTGGCATCACGCAGAGCAGGCAGGCGGGGCTTTCTCGGTCCAGGGGCAGCTGGGGAGTGTCGGGGGACCAGGGAGGAGGACGCGCTCGCTCCCCTTTGCCTGCCAGACTGGACTGGGGTCCTTGAGCCATCCCCATGGAACCACAGGGGACGGGACTGGGCTCGAAGGGGTTGACACGGAGAAAGGAGGGCAGTCCTGAGGGAGCGGCTGCCTGCCTTGACGAGAATCATGCCAGATTGAGGGGAGATCATACAGGTGGAGGGGAGAGCCACCCCACAGGCAGGGGTGCCCGGACCACCCTGCCCGCGGTCCAGCCCCCCCCGCCCCCCCACCGGGAGTTTCAGGTGCTGCCGCCGTGTCGGCTGCTCACGGGGCTCGGGTGGAGGGCAGCTCTCCCTGCACCTCGTGCTGGTGCGTGGCTAGTGGACGGTCTCCGGCACCTCCCGCGGGCCCCCGGGGGGGATTAGGCTACTGACGGCTTCACTGGAGGTCGAGCGCGCTGTAATCCCCTGGTCCCTGGCACGCCACCTAAGGACACCCTTAGTGACCCCCCATTCACTTAGGGGTGCTCCCGTGGGGGGGTGTGGAGAGACAGCCTCTCCGTCCCGGGACCCGGCCTGCATCGACAGCGGTGCTTTAGGTGTGTGTGCGACTCTCACGGCCTCCCGAGGTCGGGGTGAGGCCCCCTTCACAGGCGGGGCGGCCGAGGTGTGGGGCAGCGTGGGTGTTCATCCAGAGGCGGCCACGTTAAGGCCGGTGCGTGTTTGCTTCTGCGCTCTGGCCGTTGAAGAGTTTCTCTTGAAGGCTTTAAACACAAACAGAATTGACACAGAAGCCCAGTATTTAAAGCAAGTTCAGTGGGGGTGGCTTTGGATGTGGGTGGGGTGAGGGCCTGGGTGTCACGGGCCCGGTCGGACGGTGTAGCCCCGGGTGGCCCTGGCACCTGGAGAACCCCGGGGAAGTGGGAACCACTGCCCGTACCGTCTCCTTTGCGCCCTCCGCCTCGGGCGTGCGCGTGGGAGAGTCAGGGTGGGGGGAGTCCCGAGGACCCTGCCCTTGGCCCCAGAGTCACTGTCTGTCCACAGAGTGGAGGGGGGGCGCAGGCCACCCCCAGGCAACCCTGGCCACCGCTCACAGCAGCTCGGCCCCAGCCCGGGACTAGCCTGCCTCCCACTTTCCTCTGCTCTCAGCCCCTGCAGGGGCGGGCTCTCAGCCGTGTCTTTCCCCAGCTCATTTTCAGGAGCAGAAAGAGCCCAGTGTGGAGCCAGGAGACCTGAGAAAACAGGGTCATCCGTCCCGGCTTCTCTCTGTAGGGCGGAGGTCGAGCACCCGCCCTGCCACGGGGAGGCTCCCACGGGAGGCGTGTCGGGAGGGCACCTGAAACGGCACAGGAATCGTGCAGAGCGGGCGGTGACGAGGGCTGCTGTGAACTGAGGCCCTGCTCCGTGTACTCGTTGTGCCGGCACTGTCTGGACCCCTCGGCAGGCAGCCTGCGGTCTGGGCACTGTCCCCGCCCGATACACACGTGCGCAGCCTGAGGCCCGGCAGGCCACGACCAAGGCCGTGGGACTGGGGGGCAGGAGGCCGGAGCGGAGCCCGGGTCTCGTGCTCTGCCAGCCTGGGTGCGGCCAGGGAGGCGGGCGACACATTTCCAGAGAGCCGAACGCCCCCGCTGTCCTGGTGCCTGGAAGAGACTCCGGCTTCCGACGTTGAAGGTGTTCCTAACGCCCTGGAGGTAACGTCCCTCCGGTCCTTGGTGTGTTCCAGATGACAAAATCATCGTGACGTATTCTAAAGGTGACCCGTGTGGGAAGAACAAGACTGTGTCCAGCGTCATAGAGTTGACCTGTGCCCAGACGGTGGGCAAGCCTGCCTTCCAGAGGTGAGGGGTCAGGGCGGGCGGCGGGGGAGCAGGGAGAGGGTGTTGGGGGTCAGGACAGGGAGGGGCAGGCGCTGAGACTGCAGGCCCCCGGGGGTGGGGCCGCTGGGGCTGCCCCCAGGAGGAATGTGTGTGCGGACACAGCTTCTAGACTAACGTGGCCAGGTAAAGAAAGCAGCATTTCACTGGCTTCCGTGTTTGCAAGTCATAGACCCAAAGGGGCGTTGATGAGGGCGGCCAAGGCCAGGGTTTGAGTGACCTGCCTGGGACCCGTGGGGAGGCAGGTGGGGCCGGCACCTGGGGCGCTGTTCGCATCTACTGGAGTGAATGCTCCAGGCAGCTCTGCATCCGGTGTGAGGGCGAGTTTGGCCACCAGGTGGAGCCTGTGAGCCGCTCTTTGTGAATGAGGGGTTCCTTCCAGAGCTGGGCTGGAGAAAGGGAGGAGCACCCAGGGTTTGTCCAGGGGAATTCGTCAGGTTGTGAGACGAAAACGCTTGTCAAACAAAAATTCAGAAATCTAGGAGCAAATTTTTTCCCCCAGCTTTTAGATGTGGCGCGATTTCCAAGTTTAAAAAATTGCATTAAACTCTTGCCTGCGTTTTCACGTTGCTGGCAGAAAGGGGTGTTGGACAGGCATCCCAGCCCTGCACAGGGAGGGCAGGGAGGGGAGGCGGTGGCGCTTGGTGGGACCCGGGGACCTGAGGCCCCTGCAGCCGGCCAGCCGGAGCCCCAAAAGCTGGGGACTGTCCCCAGGAACCGAGGCTCTGTGCGGCAGTCGCCTGGCGAAGAAGCCTCGCCCGGCGTGTCCCCTGGCCGTGACCCTGACCGCGCCCGGCACCCCCTTCCAGGTTTGACAGGGACAGCTGCACCTACCACTTCAGCTGGGACACACGGGCCGCCTGCGCCGTGAAGCCGCAGGAGGTGCAGATGGTGAACGGGACCGTCACCAACCCCGTCAACGGCAAGAGCGTCGACCTCAGAGACATCTACTTCAAGTATGTGAAATAGGCCCCTTGGAGCCCCGCCGGAACCAGCAGCTCGGGGCTCGCCCTGGCTGGGGGGGGGCGGGGGGGGGCTGCGAGGAGCAGGCTGTGCGTGCGCCTTGGTTGCCCTGTCGAGTGTTGCTCCAGCTGAGGGAGAGCACTGCTCAGCGGCTGAGTTTTAACGCCACAGACGGTGAATTCTCTTGAGTGTAAAAATAAAGTCACCCCTCCCTCCCACATTGCGATATAAGCCCAGGGGTTGGAGCCCAAACGTCCCTAAACCATTTTTGACTGGGGGTCTGCGGGCTCATCGGCTTCTGAAAAACCGGTCAGTTTCTCGGCAGCGTCCCTGGGGCGGTTGTGGGCGTTGGGTGGCCGCGGTGCCTGGCGTGCCCAGGGCAGAGTGAAGTGTGTGGGCTGCCGGACAGTTCGGGGAAGGCGCCTGGCTTGTGAGACGTTGGGGTTGGAGGTCGGCACCCACCCGAGTCCCCGAGGGCTTGTGGGCGTGCCACCCCCCAGGCTGGGAGAATGGGTGCGCCCTGCAGCCCCGAGCTCGCTCTCAAGACTCTGGGGCCACAGGACACGGCTTTCCTAAAGGGCGGCTGGAGTCACCGCCCTCCCTCCTGCCTCTCCAGGCTGTTCAGCGCCTCCGGGGACATCAGGACCAACGGGGACAAGTACCTCTACGAAATCCAGCTTTCCTCCATCACTGACTCCCAGAACCCGGCCTGCTCTGGGGCCAGCATCTGCCAGATTAAACCCAACGATCAGCACTTCAGCAGGAAGGTTGGAACTTCCGATAAGGCCAAATACTACATTCAAGGTAATTGCTTCCTCCCATCGTCGGTTCATGTTTCACGTCCTCAAAAAAAGGACTTTGAAACGTTCACGAAGTAGCTCCCTTCCGTTGGAGCCTCAGGGGCAGTTTAAAGCAAAAGCCCTGGTCTGGTCCTTGCCCTGTGTGCACCTGTGCACATGGATGGGGCGCCCAGGCCCTGGGGCTCCCCTCCTGGCACAGCTCCGCCTTGCACGCCCGACTCCCTGGCCCTCGGCCGTGGCTGATCGGGGACAGTTTGAGCCCCTGCAGCGTGTGGAAGGGGCTGAAGCCACCAAGGTTCCCTCACTCCTGACACTGCTGCCAGTATGCGGGCTCCCGTCCCCACCCCCAGGTTCCGGGATTCACTAGAAGGACTCGGAGGGCTCCCTGAGGCCGGTTAGTTCACTCCAGGGGAAGGGTAGCGATGAGGATTGGCCCGGGGAAGAGGCTGGTGGGGCACGTTTATCAGGGAGCCACACGCTCTGTCCTCCTCTCCCTGTGGGGTCCTGTGTGGTACCAGGCACGGGGGGTCGCCGGCCAGGGGAGCTCCCTGCTCCTTGGTACAGGGGCTTTTATGGGGGCTCTGGTGCGTAGAATTGGTGGGTTGCCTGGTTTGGTTGGGTTGATCGCTAGTTGGTTGTTTGATTGGCTGATGGTTGATTAGCTGGCTGGTTGATTGGCTGATGGTTGAATGGCTGACAATTGATTGGCTGGCTGGCTGGCTGGTTGGTTGATTGGCTGGCTCGCTGGCTGGCTGTTTGGTTGGTTGATTGGTTGGCTGGCTGGCTGGCTGGCTGGCTGGCTGGTTGGTTGGTTGATTGGCTGGCTGGCTGGCTGGTTGGTTGGTTGGTTGATTGGCTGGCTGGTTGGTTGGTTGATTGGCTGGTTGGTTGGTTGATTGGCTGGCTGGCTGGCTGGCTGGCTGGTTGGCTGGCTGATTGGCTGGTTGGTTGGTTGATTGGCTGGCTGGCTAGCTGGCTGGCTGGTTGGCTGGCTGGTTGGTTGGTTGATTAGCTGGCTGGTTGGTTGGTTGATTGGCTGGCTGGCTGGTTGGCTGGCTGGTTGGTTGATTGGCTGGCTGGCTGGCTGGCTGGCTGGTTGCTCACTTGGTTGATCTCAGTGTCCAGGTAGACTGACCCACGGGGCCAGCTGCCACTTCAAACCGCATCATTAGCTGAGGACAAAAGCCAGACTTCTGTCAGGGCAGGTCCAGGTTTTTCTCGCACGCTGGCCTGAGGCAGGGCTCACAGTCGGTGTCCAGTGGCCTGCGAGCCCGGGGATGTTTGATGGGACCTTGACACCCGTCTCAGAGTTCGCCCACGCAGACTTCCCGTAGACTCCGAAAAGGCAGACTCAGCCCGGCTGGGACGGCGGTGGTAACGCCGCCGCGGCCGTGTCACCTTCCTTCCTGGCAGATGGTGACCTGGACGTGGTGTTCACCTCGTCCTCCAAGTGTGGGAAGGACAAGACCAGAACGGTCTCCTCCACCATCTTCTTCCGCTGCGACAGTAGGGCGGAGGACGGGATCCCCGAGTTCAGCCACGAGACCGCCGACTGCCAGTACCTCTTCTCCTGGTACACCGCCGCCGTGTGTCCTCTGGGGTGAGTGCCGCGGCCTTTCCTCTGGGGGTGGGCGCTTACCGGCCGTGCCCCCACGTCCTCTCTGAAGACCGAGCTCCAGCGTACGTCCGTGTGTGTGTGTGTGTGAGTGCGTGTGCATGTGCCACCCGGCGTGTCCCTGTGGGACACACTCGGGCCTGAGTGAAACCCGGAGAAGGGATGGCGGTGAACCCCGCATGGCCAGCGCCCAGCAACTGTCCACCACGTGTCCTTGGTCCACGTGCGTCACCACCCCCGCCGCTCCCAGTGGTGTGGGCTTTTGGGCACCCCAGCTCGGGGGCGCCTCTCTCTGCTCTCATGTCTTCCTCCAGTCACTGTGTCCCCTCAGTGGCCCCGGGGGTGGGGTGGGGGCGGGGCTTTGCCCCCTCTCTGTCCCCAGCAGACCTTCTGTTTGTGTCCCCGTGCAAACTATGTGGTGAACGTCGTTCACCTTGAGGGAGGGAATTAATGGAAACGCGTCCCACGGATTGCAAAAATCAGCCACAGGCTTGGTTTCCACTTACGTTTCTGTCTGCCCCGGGGGCTTTCCAGTGAGGGGAGGGGGATCCCAGCCTCAGGGACCTGCCCCCCCCGTCTCCCCCCACCCACCATCCACCTGGGTTCCGTGGCCCGGCCGGCTACCACGGTTAGAGCCTCTCACCCAAAACACGGTGTCCTAAGGGGCTTTCCTTCTGGCTTTGTGTCCTGTTCCATCCACCTCACCGTCGTACAGAAGCTCTTGGTCTCTGTCCTGAGCCGCAGATCAGGGGGCAAACGGGTTCTTGCCGGGTGATCGCTGCCCCCCGCTCCTGGGCAAGGGGACTGCCGGCCGCAGGAGACGGCTCAGGGCCCGCGGCGGCCCCGGGTCCCGTCCTGGAGGTCTCAGATCAGCAGTCCGTTCTACTGGGCTTTACTCTCTGTGGGTGCTGGTCCAGCCTCCCTGCCCCGCCCCCCCAAAAGTCAGCCCTGTCCTAAATTTTCCAGGCACGTGCACGTAAGGCAGGTCTCAGCAAACCTCTAAACGCTGGTGCCATGTAAACGATGTACGTGGTGCAGCCACATTGGGAATCAGTGGTACGAAGTTAGCTGAGACACAGAAATGCATTCGGAAGCTAGAACACACTCCCAAGTGATTCCCGGACTGCAGGGGAAACTGTAAGCAGGAGTGAGAGCACACTTAGTACTGAGAGGCAGGGAGTACCCGGTGTCGAGCATGGGGTGCGTCTGAGGTGACCCTGTGCGGCCTGGCGAGTGCCAGGCCCGCGGTTCCTGGCTTTGGGGGCAGCGTCTGCAGGGGACGTCCCTGCGGGGAGGACGGCACCCGAGGCATCCCGGCTGGAAGGGAGCCCTGGTTTCTCAGGGGGGTCTGGGACCCCCCGGCAGGTTCGGCACAAGCTGAACGTTGTTCAGGGTGGTGATGTGGTCAGGGCGTCGGTTGCCCTCTGGCCCTGGCGTGTTTTGAATTAAGTTTTTTTCCGAGTGAAGAGCCAGCACCCCCAGCGCCCAGCTCCCTCCCACGTGTGCAGCCTGTGGAGTCTCCCTCTCTCCTCCCGAGCGGTCCGGCTGCTCCTGGCCGCCGCCGTCTGTCCTCTCGGGCGGGGAGGAGCTCCTGTGCAGGTCCTGTCCAGGTCCTGTCCTTGTCGGCCTGGTGGCCCGCAGCGGCCGGGGGCCAGAGAGACCGGAAGTGTCCCCGGAAGTGTCGGGTCGTTGCACAACGTCTGGTTCTCGGGGCAGGAAGGGAAGCCAGCGAAGACAGGTGTCTCGTTTTCCCTCGGTCATCGTCCCTGAGCGCTCAGGGCCAGGGCGACGCACCGCTCCTCTCACCCGCGGGCGGCGGACACTGGGGCAGCTTAGCTGGCCGAGGGGCTGTGTCACGCGTCCTGCCTCCTGGGGCGTGGCCCGGATGGAGGCTGTGTGCCGTGCGCAGCGGTGTCCTGTGGGTGTCCGCCCGGCTGAGAGGCTCGGGGGCTGGGTCCTGTGGGCAGGGGCGTGTCGGGAGGGAGAGGCCGTAAGGGCCTGTGACCCCTGTCCGTTCCCGGCGCGGAGGGCTGGGGTCCAGGAGACACGTGTGGTCAGCTGATCTTTGCATCTGTGCCCTGAGAGCCCCGGGGAGGGACAGGCGTGGACCGAGACGACTGTGTCCCTCAGCTGCTCTCTCACTTCCTTGCTAATGGTCCAGGAGCTCAGGGCAGGGTCTCCCAGCAGCCAGCCAGGTTTCCGATGCTGCCGCCTGCCCCCTTATCGGGGCAGCCCTGCCCTCCCCGCCCCTCCGGCTGGCCTCTGTATCTGGTGGGTCTCCGCCACGGTGTGGCATCGTTGGAGCCGCCACGTGACCCGAGTTGGGGACGGCTAGGGACTTGGCCGTGGTGGTGGCACCCCTGAGCAACCTGGCTTCCTTCCAGGGCGAGCTTCGACATCGAGGACCCCGGCGAGGACACACAGGCGCACAAGGGGCTCTCGGAGCGGAGCCAGGCCGTCGGGGCCGTGCTCAGCCTGCTGCTGGTGGCCCTCACGGGCTGCCTGCTGACCCTGCTGCTCTACAAGAAGGAGCGACGGTGAGGAGTGGGGTGCGGGTGGGCTGCACGGCGGCGGTTCACAGTTGCATCTTGGGCTCGGTTTCGGGGGGCGGGGGGCGGGGGGCGCCCACAGCAGCCCGAGCCCCGGCTTCCAACCGTGGAAATGGAGTCTGGTGGCGCTGTGTGAGCGTCTGCGTCTCTGAGACGGGACGTCTCTCTGGACTGGAGCGTGGCACCTGTCTCGGGGGTTCAGGTCAGGTTCCGCCAGTCACGTCACACGGCCACACTCCGGGCTCCTGCCTGGCTGGCCTGTCTGCAGGACAGCTGTGCCTGGATGTCCGAAGACGGACAGGAGACCAAACACTCCTCATGAGCGGACTTCCTTCCGGTCTACCCTTTCTCCCCTCCCCCTTCTTCAGTATAGTGACCACCTATTGGGCACCTACCGTGCGCCGGGGTAACCCCACCCTCTCGGCTCCCCTCTCCTGGGTGCAGGGCCTCCTCATCCATCACGTGTGACTTTCCGGTGAATTCTCACGTCACACGTGACTGGGGCGCGGCGCTCAGAGCCCCGTGTGTGGTCACCCTGGCCCGGGGGCAGGGGGACAGGCCAGCTGCGGGCTCCCTGCCCTCGCTCACCTGCCACACGAGCCAGAGGCGAGCAGGGGGTTCGGGTGTGAGCCGGCCTGGGCCTGGTCACCTGGCGCCCGAGGTCTTGGGGTTCAGGAAGGTACGGTCTCATCACATTCACACGTGAAAAAGCCGAAGCACGGCTGTTCAGTAATTTTCTCTGGGCTCCACCAAACCTCTAAGAGGTGGGGCAGGACTCGAATCCACTTCCGTCGGATTCCAGAGCGTTCCTGCCCCTGACCTGGCTTCTCAGCCTGCCGCCCTGGGTTCAGTGCGCCCGTCTGTGGCGGGGTGTGCCGGAGGGGGGCGGGGGTGCAGGCTTCTCGCTGGAGCCGAGCTGGGGGCAGCTGGCCTGGGGGCGCCTGCCCTGCTGGTTCCGCCTGGAGTAACTGGTCTCTTGCAGGGAGGTGGTGATGAGTAAGCTAACCAACTGCTGTAGACGGAGTGCAAACGTGTCCTACAAATACTCAAAGGTAACTTCCCGCCGCCCTCCCCGCACCGTCAGGCTGCGGATGAAATGCCACCACCGGCACTTTGAACTAGAAACGGGGGAAAACGTCGCCAGTTGCTTTTTAAACCCAGACACGGTTGTCTTTTTATTTTTTTCCTTCAAGTTTTTCTTATCGGGGCTACGGCTGATTTCCTTAGAGAGTTTCCTGTTTGGGTTCCTCCTCCTTTTTTGGCTGCTCCCAAAAACTATGCATGACAGTGTCAGTGTGTGTGCCTCTGGCGTCTGGATGAGTTCCTTCAGACGCGTTCCCAGGAAGGAGGCGTCACTTGGATCAGAGGGAGCAGACACTCTCAGGGCTCCCCGTGTGCGCTGCCAGACTGCCTTCTAGGGGGCCTCCCAGTTCAGCGTGTCCACGTGGCTCCCCTCCCCGACCAACGCCCCCGCCCCGGGCACCCGGCTCTTGTGGGAGGAGCCCGGACTCGCTGGCTCGCTCTCCTGCCCCTGGGACCCCTGGGACACTGTCTGCCTGGCTGGGCCTTAGCAGGAGCCGGCAGCTCCAGCCCGCGCCTTCCTCTCCCCGGTGGCACCGGGACCCTGGTGGCCGCGTGGGCAGGGAAAGCAGGGCCCCAGGAGGGGCAGGTGGTAGAAGGAGGGGCGCAGAGGAGCGGAGCGGGGTCTCAGGGGGTTCCCACGAGCTCTGCCTCGTCCCCGCAGGTCAACAAGGAGGAGGAGGTGGACGAGAACGAGACTGAGTGGCTGATGGAGGAGGTGCAGGTGCCCGCCGCCAGGCCCGGGAAGGAGGGGCAGGAGAACGGCCACATCACCACCAAGTCCGTGAAGGCCGAGGCCCTCACCTCCCTGCACGGGGACGACCAGGACAGCGAGGACGAGGTCCTGACCATCCCGGAGGTGCGCGTCCACTCGGGCAGAGCAGCCGGGGCGGAAGGCGCCCACCCTGCGCGAGCCCCACCCCGGAAGGTGCTCCGGGACGACCGGGTGGGGCTGGTGGGCGGCGAGCCGGCGAGGAGGGCGCTGCCCAGGGCCGCGGCACCGCCACCGCCCGGGAACGCCGGCGCCCTGGCTTCCTTCCACGACGACAGCGACGAGGACCTCTTGAACATCTGAGCCCCCGCGGCCTCCAGGGGCCCCGGGTGGGGCGGCGGCCCGGCCCGGCGCCTCCAACCAAATAAGACTTCACCTTGATGATGCTTATGTCATTTTTGCCTTTAACAAAGACTGTTCCGAAAGGGAAGGATTTCTGTGATGGGGGAGAGGATGAGGAGGTCCGGCACCGCTCATCCGTGGGTGGCCACGTCGTGGGACGAGGCGTCACCCCCGTTGCCAAAGGGCGGTGCTGGGCCCGGGTTTTGCCCCGAGTCCTCCTGGGAAGGCCCGGCTGCTGCGCGCGCGCGCGTGCACCGCATAACCCGCGCCGCCGGGCCGGTGCCCCTGGGGACGGAGGGCTCTCCGTTGGAGAAAAAAAACCCTTGCTGCTTTAGGCCCTGTAGGGTATTGGCCATTATATTTTAGCATTTACTTCTCTCCTCCTATTTATTGACTTTGACAATTACTCAGGTTTGTGAAAAAGGAAAAAGAAAAAAAAAAAAGCAACAGAACACAGCCACCCGGCAGGTTCCCTCCGCTGCCGCTGGGGGGCCTGCCCGTGCGGGTGGTTCCATACACGACTCGGAACTGGCCCGTGATGTAGCCTCTCAGTTAGAACCCTCCGCCTCGCCTCTCTCCCTCTTGGCTTTCTGTTTCCTGCGGGCACGCGCACGCCCGTACGGGGGTCCCCGAGTGCCTGGGCTTCGGAGGGTCCGCCCGCTCCCCACTCCAGTGACGGCTGCAGCTTTCTGCATGACACCTAGAGCCCGGCGCGCCCCGCGCCTCTCTCGCCGGCGACGCGCCCGGCCCGCCCAGAGACCCACCGTGTGCGTGCGCGCGTGCGTGAGACAGAGCGGGGTTGAGATGCTGGAGCCGGTGACTTTATATAGATCTCGGCTCTTCAGGTTCTCACGATACCACCGTGACTGTGCTTATTTTTTTAAGAAAAAAAAAAGTGTTTATCAACCATCTGACCTATACGAAGCCTTAATTTGCACAGTGCGTGATTTTCGGAAATTGCATGAGTGCCGAAGGGCCGGAATCGCGCCCCCAGGGTGATCCCCTTGGACCCCAGCTGTGGGGCGGCCGAGGCCGGGGCGGCACCGCGGCGTCTCCCGGCCGCCGTGGGCTCCTTTCTCGAAGTGTTTAACGGACGACTTCTCTCTTACTCTAGATTGTACATAGACTCGGTGGTAGTCACTGAAATGCAAACCACCCTACAGAACGCATCGGTTTGTACTCAGTCTGGCTGGCTTATTTGATTTCAACATGAGTATTTTTTAAGATTGATTTCTTTCCTCATTTTTTTTTTCAATCAAATTTACTGTAATATAAAGTACTCAACAATTTCAATAAAAGATAAATTATTAACTGGGTGTGCCTGCTCTTTCCCTTCGGGAGCGAGGCGTCTCCGAGCAGTGGCCGGTCTGGCTGCTCGCATCCGGTCTGCACCGTCCCCGCCGGCAGCTGGGACGGGTCTTGGGCTTCCCGCGTCCAGAGCGGCCTCCCAGTCCATGGTGCCCGGGCACGGCATCTCCGGGAAGTGAGCCAGAGACGAAACGAAAGGCCAGTCCCAGCTTCCCGGAGGGGCCGGGCGGTGATGAGACTCGGGGAGAAGGATCTGTCCTGTCCGCTCCCGGGCCGGCAGAAAACACGGTACAGGGAATCCACTTGCTCTCTTGTTTGTCCCTCCGTCCAAGGAGATGGTCCTGAAGGTCTGTTTCAGGCCAGGAGTCATGGCACGGGCCGGGGGCGGGGTGGGGGGGCTGTTTCTAAGGCCATGGTCCCCCCTCTCTTCCCTTAACTGCTTTCCCCGTCTGGGCAAGGCTTTCAGTCCCAGCTGGGGAGCTCAAGGGCTGCCAGGAAGACGACAGAAGTCACTGAATGCCCTTCCCTCTGCTGCTGTGGCTACAGGTGTGCGGGCTGACTTTAAACTCCCGCCTGAGCTTCAAGACCATCATCTGGCCCTGGCTCGTGCGGCTCAGCAGATTGAGTGCTGGCCTGCGAACCAAAGGGTCGCTGGTTCAATTCCCAGTCAGGGCGCATACTTGGGTTATGGGCCAGGTCTCCAGTAGGGGGTGCACAAGAAGCAGCCACACGTTGATGTTTCTCTTCCTCCCTTGCCTTCTGTCTAAAAATAAAATCTCTTAAAAAATTGCTTTTAAAAAAGACCGTCACCTGTCCTGGGTCCCCTGTGACCTCCTCTGGTCCAGTCTGCAAGGTCAGAACAAGCTTTACATTTTCAAAGGGCTAGGAAAGACAAAGGTTACATGACACATAAAAATCAGGTGAGATCAAGCCCTGGCTGGCGTAGCTCAGTGGATTGAGCGCGGGCTGCGAACCGAAGTGTCGCAGGTTCGATTCCCAGCAAGGGCACATGCCTGGGTTGCAGGCCACAGCCCCCAGCAACCACACATTGATGTTTCTCTCTCTTTCTCCCTCCTTTCCCTCTCTAAAAATAAATGAATAAAATCTTTAAAAAAAAGAATGCTGTTATAAAAAATCAGGTGAAATTAAAATTTCTGTGTCCCCAAATACAATGTTACTGGACGCCCCACCCTCACTCACTGGCGTCTCCTCCGGGGTCACGTAGCCCCAGGTCCGCAGGCCTGGTGGCTGGCGTGGGACCGGCCTCTTGAGCTGTGGTTTCCCGTGTCTGACACGCGGGTGACTCACAGTTCGGGCAGGGGACCCCCTGGGTAATGAGCGGCGTGCTCTGTGAGGCCCCTGGCGACCGTCCTGGCAGCGCAGGGTGGTGGCACCAGGCCTCTCCCAGCTGCCCCGGACCACGGTCCTTGAGTGCTGCTCCCTTCTGCAACTACGGCTGCCTGGGGCGTTCCGGCCGCCTCCACGTGCACCCGAAGCAGGGCTGGGAGAGGGGTTCCGATCTTGGGGGGTCGGGGGGTCAGGCAACTCCTGTCAGAGCTGGGGTGTTTGCTTTCTCCAGGGAAAGAAGTGAGCAGTGGGGTGTGGGGCCGGGCCTGGCCTGGCTGCTGGGCAGGCCGGGGAGGGGAGGGCCCCCGCTGTCTCCCCAGGATGTGTTGGAAGCAGGACCGCCCACCCGGCCACCTCCCAGGCAGAGGACCCCTGTCAGGGAGTTGTCACATCTGGGCCCCGTAGTGTCAACCCAGAAAAACCCAGCGGCCTTCTCCCGTGTGCCTCCTTTCCCACTCACACGACCCTTCTGACGCTTCTAGTTGACAGGCGTGTGGGTTCCTCACACACACACACACACACACACACACACGCAAGCAGTTCTCTCCTGCGCTGTAACTTGGTTCTGCCACTGTCCGCCTGGACAGGGCGTCATCCCAAGGTCTCCGTCCCAGGAGGCTGCCCCCCCCCCCTCCCTGCCTCAGGCGCCAACCACAAGTGGTGGGTCTCCAGGTCCCCACGGTTCTGCCTGGTGTGGCTGCAAATCAGGGTGCCCGTGAGCCCCGCCCTCTTGGGTTTGCTCATTTGCCCGAGCGGCTCCCAGGCCTCAGGGTGAGGCTTCTGCTGGCCAGGTCGTCGGAGGCCACGGGAAAGGGTGCAGGGGACTGGCCTGATGAGGGGGCGCCTGGGGTGAGGTCTGCGGGGCCCCACCCACGCACAGGAGCCCCTGTCCCTGTGGAGTCCGGGTGCCTCTCCCTCCCGGCGTGGATGCGCTCACCAACCTGGGAGCCCCCTGAGCTCTGGACCCTGGGGTGTCTCCCGGAGGCTCCCCTAGGTGGGCCTGGCGGGTGATCACCTGCGCTCCCAGCCCCTCCTGCTTCTCAAGAGGAAATTCCAACCCGCTCATCGTGACCGGGTCTTTCCCGTGGCCGGGGCCATCGAGGAGCCCGCCAGAGTCGCCGCATCGGAACAAAAGGCACCCCTGTCACCCGCGGGTGTTGGAGTTCTGTCCCAGGAACCGG